>NW_027437181.1:25862500-26462500 GCF_033239565.1 Halichoeres trimaculatus
CTGGTCCCACAGAGAGAGGATGAAGTCGAGTGTTGGACTTCTTCTTTTAAAGAATGAGTGAAATTAAAGACATGCATTTAGGTGTGTGTATGTTTGTCTGCTATGGCTAGTTTCTGGAAATGTTTAGAAGTGTTGTGTCCTTCATGCTTAGTGATAACACTGCTAATCCATACACACTGCCTCCTTCTACACACATCCATACATATAAAGAAGAAGAGACCGGCAAAAGCCCTGAGCAGTGACCTTTTTTATGAGACCAGGTCATAATGTGTGTCCCCGAACATAACCTGCTAACTTGGTGATAATATGCAGAATAGAGATGTGTTGATGTTGCTTGTGTCATTTTTTAATGCAAACTTGTACATTATTCAAATATTATTGCATGTAATGTTTATTTCATGCATTTTCTGATAATTTTGCTTCATATGGCATCAGGCCTGGTTCATGCTACTAAATGATATCATAGCCTTCCACATTGTACACTGCAAAAAACTGTAATCTTATAAAGTGTTTTGGTCTTTTTTAAGTAAAAATTGTCTTATTATACTTTATACTTATCAGAGTAAAAAAATGAGGTTTGAACAGCTTGTAATCAGTAAAAAAAAATCAGCCAATGGAACAAGAAAAAATTGCTTGAAAATTTCCTTGAGACTAGAACAATGTCTAAATACAAGTAACTTTTCTCTTGTTCCATTGGCAGATTTTTTTACTGGTAACAAGCAATTCAGACCTCATTTTTGTCCCTAAATAACTTTAAACAAGACATTATTCTGGATTGGTGATGTGAATTTGGCTCATATTGAGTCTAAAAAGGAATTTTCTACTGAAAAAAAGACAAAAACACTTGATAAGATTTCAGTTTTTGCAGTGTAAAACAAAAGCTGAAGCATATACAGCAAAAGAGTGAAATCTTATCAATTGTTTTTGTCTTATTTTCAGTAAAAATGTCCTTTAAGACTAAATATAAGCCACAATAACTTGACCAGTCCAGGAAAGTGTCTTATTCCAAGTTATTTAAAGACAAAAGTGAGGTCTGAACTGCTTGTAATGAGTAAAAAACATTTGCCAGTGTGGTAAGAAAAATGTACCAGTATTAAGACATTATGCTAGTCTTGACAAGCACATTTCTCTTACCCCACTGGCAGATTTTTTTTTTTACTTGTTTCAAGCAATTCAGACCTCATTCAGTCCTGTATAGTCCTGCATGCACTTCCTGCCAAAAGGAACAACACATCAGAACAACTGATTAGTCCGCTGAGCGGGATCGCCATCAAACATTGCATCTCCTCTTTTTTCTGTGATAGTCACTGTATGTTATATGGTTACATTGGATCAAAATTTTATTTTTATTTATTTATTTTTTTTGTCGTATTAAATTATTTATCAAACATACAACATTGATTCAACAGACAAATCATTGTACTGTACTATTGGCTGTACTCCTGGTGTGCAGCATTCTCCAGGTTACAGAGGCTTGAAGCAGAGTTCTTACAGTAGACACCCACCACTACAAACACAATGACACACAACAGATAAAGGGAGAGAAAGAGGGAGAGAGGGAAGGGGGCAAAGAGGGAGAGACAAAGAGAGAGGTAAGGAGAGAGGGAGACATGGTGACAAAGATAGTGCCTGGCAGCAACACACTTATCAGCAAGTGCTGCGCTAGAAAATGACCTAAATCATCAAGATTCCCATCTGACACACACATACAGGTACACACACACACACACACACAGAAAGGTTTAACATTGCCCTGTTTGCCCTGAACAAGCTCAACCTCTTCATATCTTTTTTCCTGAAATAACAACATCTCCAGTCAGGCTCTCAAACCCAAACCATCTTTTGTTCAGTTCAAGAAAGACTTTGAAAGGAGAGGAATCCCCTTTAATAAAATTTATGAGAGGAAAAAGACGAGAGACAAGACTGAAAAAGAAAGAGAGGTGTATGAAAGTGTGTTTTTTTACTACTCAGCCCTATGAAGAAGCAGTGATATAACATGATACTCCTGTGTCGTTTGTAGGCTGCTGTTTGGATGGCACATAATTCTTAATCAATTGTGTTTGGCTGAGCCTGCCCTGTGGGTGCTGTCTCCCACTGGTTATCCATTCACATCTAGAGTGTGTGCACGCCTCTATATGTGTGTGTGTGTGTGTGTGTGTGTGTGTGTGTGTGTGTGTGTGTGTGTGTGTGTGTGTGTGTGTGTGTGTGTGTGTGTGTGTAAACTTTATAAACCCCAGGATGCATCATAACAGCTTTAGCCCCTCTAGTGTGCCTTTGTAAGTCTTACCCAATTCATTTCACACCTGTGTTTGTGTTTGTGGATAGTTGTGAAAAGCTGTGTGTTTGTTTTGTTAAAATTCATACCTGGAGGAGTCATAATAACACACACACATACAAACACACACACACACAGACAGGAATATAGACACAAACACACATTTCCTCTCCTCTGCCGGTCTTTACGGGCCGACAGCCCATTGGGCAGAATGTGTTTTAGCCATTATCACATTGATTGTATGTAATCAGGGGTTTATTCTGCAGCCAATGAAGTGAATTACAGGTTTCCTGCCCGACTAACACTGTAACAATTGATCTGCTCCCTGTTGTGTATGTGTATGTGTATGTGTGTGTGTGTGTGTGTGTGTATGGTGTAAGGTGGCATGTGGGTGCTGGAAAAAAAAAGAAAAGAGCAATGATAGAGTGTGTTTGTGGAGTGGAGAAGTAGAAGCAACTATGGAGAAGAAAAAAAAAAGGAAAGAGATTGAGACCCAAAGAGAGCAGGAAGGAGAGGGCGAGAGTGAGAGCTCAGTAGGAGGGAGAGTGGTTTAGATTGACTGTCGCTGCGTGAGTTTTTATTTCTTATTTTATTCATTTTCCTCCCTGAAAACAACTATAATCATCCACACACTGTGAGACCGTGAAGCTAAACTCAAACACACCTTATTTCCTCTCTCTGCCTTTAAACTCTGCACACACTTGTAAAAACACATTTCAATTACTATTTGTCCATAAAATCGCACATATAATGGCCCACATTTCGTCCTCCCCTCCAGCCCTTTGCTCCTGCCGCTAAAGAAACTCTCTCGTTGTAATTCTGTTACCAAAACTTCCTCTGTCCATGCAGTGTATCAAACTAACAAGTGGAGTTTACACGTATTGAATTGAGGAGCAGTTCAACAACCCTCCATGGATAGGAGAGCGCTAAAAAGGAGGTAAAATACAGACAGGGACAGAGCAAAGAAAGGGGAATAAACAGACAAGTGTGAGGGCTAAAAAAGCAATTCAGCCTGTTGATGAAATCGTTCTATTCATTTGACTATGGAAATGTAAATGCATTTTTTCCTCCCTTTCCCCTCCTCACTTCATTCTTTAATTCAATGTATTTTCTTTCTCAAAGCATAGCCGGTATCATCTAGATAGAATTGTGTAAGGTTTTCTCCCTCCCTCTTTTTTTTTTTTTTCTTTTTGCTTATTGGACTGTGTGTTCTTATCAGCGCTGAGAGCACAATGCTTGGTGTGATGGAAAGGTATTAGCCAACCTGCTGTAGCTACACTGTCAGCACTTCTCCCTTCTCTGTCTCTACTGTTACCTCTTCTCTTTCCTCTCCCCCCTCTTTCTCCTCCTGCTCACACGTCTGCTCAGTTTTACCACTTTCATTTAGTTTCTGAAATTTAGTCTGGGCAGTGAAATTCCTCTACATATATGTGCATTAATTGTAGCTTTGTGTCTGTTTTGTTTCATGTTTTTTTTGTCATTCAGTCAAAGTCCAGCAAAGCAGACAATCAAACATAAAGTGGAAACAGGATGTTACCTACGCGTCTGATTATTTTTTCAAACATAATTAATGTGCAAACCTACTGAGCGTGTCAGTTTCTCTGTTTTTTCTCTTTCTCTATCTTTCAGCCTCCTCTCCTCCTCTCTGTACCCCGCGGCAGGACAAAAGCAGGGATTGTTTGAGGATCAGTTTGTGTTTATGGCTGCCATCTAGCGAGGCAGTTGTACAAAGATTGTATATAATAAAAGAGTGCGAGTGGAGGCAGAAACACAGACTTCGGGAGCAGACAGTGAGCAGCAGTGGGACACAGAGCGAGGCAGAGAGTAGTTGCTTTAATACGATGATTGTATGTTTGTCCCCGCCAGTTGTCAGAGCGCTGCCTCAGCCCACCGCTCTAATGACAGCTTGTCATACTAAAGTGGCCCACCTTCCTTCAAAACACGCAGAAAAAAATCCTCTTTTTTCCTTACTTTCTTATTGTTGCCCCCTCCCTCCACGTCTCCAACATATTTATCTCTTTTTCATGAGTCACTGTGTCTTTATAAATCGAGTGGAAAAAAGAGACATAAGGGCGAAGAGAAAGAGAAAATGACAGGGATCGAGTTGGAAATGGAGACAAGGTAAAGTGGTAATCTTTTGTGTGTGTGTGTGTGTGTGTGTGTGTGTGTGTGTGTGTGTGTGCGCTCCCTGGGTAAGGGACAGGTAAATAGGCCTGCTGAATATTTGATGTCTGCTGGAACTTAACAGCCACTTTTATCTCTCTGGCCTGGCTGTTTGGGAAACAGTTTCATATCTAGCTGCTGCCTCGAACACTGTTTGTGTGGTTGCTTTTATCATGGGCACACATCCTAAAACATGAAACTACATGAATTAACTCTAATTCCCCTTTTAAAAAGATCCAAAGTGATCTACTATGAAGTCATAAAACACAAAACGATGAGAATAAATGTCCAAAGAAAATGGGAAATTAGGAAATAGGTTTGACTTTTACTTGATTTAAGATGTTACCAGTTTATATTTTGTAAGTTATATGCAAAGTCACTATTGCTCACTTACAAAAAAAATGAAAGCACTCCTTTCTTCATGCCAAACATGATAATAAAACACAGACATGATGACGAGCCGGCGAGCTCAACAGCGAGGCAAGTAGCTAAGAAGTTCCACATACACTCCTTTTATATTTTGTATGATACGTTTTTTAGGACTCATTTTGTCTTTTTATTAAACCGTCACCCCGTTTGAAAACCACAAGGAGTTCACTAAACTATCGTTAGCATTAGCGTTAGCTGCTACAGATAGTGGTAGGGCAGAGGGGATTTACCGTTTGACCTGCAGGTGAAATGATTGAGGACACATTTTTATTGACTTGCCTTTTTGGCCCACTAAGTTCTTAATCTGATGACATAACATTATATTTTCTATTATTTTGCCCATACAGTTGATTTTTTAAGCGACAATACATTTATATAACTTGTTATAGTTCATAAATTTAGCATCTGATCAGCTTAAACTATGTTCAAATCATAGACTGTAAAAACAAATGGACGTCATTTTGCTCGGCTCGAAGTGAGGTCGCCACCAAAACTGCTCCCCCTGATGGCTGGCTGCAGTATAGGTTAAAAAATCTGTCTTTCCAGTCATTCCAGATGGGCTGTGGTCAAACTTTAAAAAATTAATACTCCTCGTAGAAATGTTTCTAAAGTCTGATTGTTGTGGTGATTTGAAGATATGATTTGGCTTCCCTGTATTCAAGTCCCCTTTTTTTTGGAAAGTTTTGTTTTCATTCGTTATACAAGGTTAAAAACAAGGCTTAACATCACGTTTAACGATGATTGACAGCTGCCATTCTCGTATATTTTTTTTGAGGATTGTAAAATATGTCGGGAGGTAGAGTCAGGAAGTGATTAGACTCTCGAAAGGAAAAATTTTTTTACTATTTTTGTCACCCAGCTCCACTCAGATTCTCCCAGAATCCCTCACTGCTCTACTGCGCAGACTCTGGCTGCAACTGCTTCAATGGCTGCGCCTATGACGGGGGAATTTTGGCTTCAAAACCTTATAATGCTAAATCGCGGAGCCACGCTGTCTACTCAATATACAGTCTATTGTCTTAACACATAGTTTATGAAACTCAAAAAGAAATAAAACCTATTTTCTGCTTGTAGGATGTAAAAATAGAGTGCATCATAATGTAAAAATAGAAAGAACTTAAAATCTAATTTTCCTCAAATTTCCTGGGATTGAGAAGAGAAGAGGTAAGCTTTAAATTTGAGCTCTTCTTTGTGTGTGAAATCATCTCACTGCTTACATCTTTCAGCCTCTTAGAAAAACACAGAAGAAGATGATAACACTTAAGCTTGCTCTCCTTTATATAAATCTTGTTAAATACCTAAAACATAAAGAATTGTTTAAAAAAGACAGAGAGTGAGAGACCCAGCTCTCCCTCCTCTTTCTCTTTCTCCCCCTGCACTCATCTGGAGAGCAGACAGGCACAATAAGACTGCTCTTTCAGCACTGAGCCGTCGTTACATAGCGCCATAATTATACTGATAACATACATACATAAATGCATTCAACCTCTCGCTCAGCACAGCGCACTGCCTGTGATTTCTTAATCTTCTTCCCTCTTCTCCCCTCCTCAGAACGCATGTCTTCTTTTTTTTATTCCTTTTATTCCTCCCCCTTTGACTGCCATTATTTTTCATTTATAAGCAGAGTGGGAGAAAAGGAGATGATGGAGGTAAAGAGAGGAAGGGGAAGGGGGAGGAAAAAAAGCGAGAGATGGATGAGAATTTGAGGGAGAGGAAAGAAAAAGAGCGCTTGAGATCTTTTTGCACTTAAACTCTTTCATTTAATGGTACTCTGAGGGATTGACGGTCGAAGGGAGGGGACATAAAAGAGCATAAAGAGTGAAAAAGGAGAGATTAAATCATCACCATCACATCATCATCTTAAATGGCTCTACTCTCTTTTCCTGTCACTACTGTATTTCCTCTCCCTGTGTTGGAACATAGACAAACCTGTGTGATCCCTCAGCGTCTCATCACTCTTTCACACATTTACATTCATTTTGCCATCTTTTATTCTAGTCTCTCTTTTTTCTTTCGCTCTGGAAACTCATTTCTTTCCTTTTACTTTTTTTTTTTTTTTTACCTCACTTCCTTCTTCTTGATTTGTGTCCAAATCTTTCCCACCGTCGTCTTCATTCCAAACTGAAGACCCACCTTAGCATCAGATAAATGGATTTATAGACATTGGTGAATACCACAAAGCCACGATTAATGGAGTCACTGAATTAGATGAAACTGTAGGAAGCGGAGGGAAGAGGAGGTGGTGGGAATAAAATATATGATGAAAAAGGACGGGGGGCAAAGGGCCAGAGTATTGTACATTATAAATGTCATGTCACTTTATGAAAGGAAAAATGGTTCTAAAAAAAGCCCTGAAATTCTGGAGAGGAGTGTTTTTGCCTCAGAGTATCTGTGTTGACTCGGCTAAAGAGAAAGAAGTGTTTCGTCCCAGCAAACAGCTAGGCTGCAGATTAAAAGTGAACATTCCTCATGCTAAATTGGTGTCTGTCGTACACTCCTCCTTCTCTGTTCTGTCCATAAAACTGTCTCTCTGTCTGTCTGTCTGCCTGTTTTCCCTTCTCCATCCACCCCCATCCTTCCCCTCACCAGACCGTCTCTCCATTCTCCGTCAAGGCCCTGTCTGTGTTTTATGGGTCCCTGTAGAACAGGGATCTTTTACAGGCCGACTGGACTTTAGAAGCCCCTCGTTTAGCAGCATCCTGCCTTAATTAAAAACCCCTTTTGTGCTTTCTGCCTTTAACAATGAAATGGGAGAGACGGGAGGGCAGGGTTAGAGGAAGAGACAGTGGTGATGCAGAGAGGAAGAGAGGGAGAGAAGGAGAGATGGCGGTGAATAGGAAGTGATAGGGAGACAGGCAGATAGATAGTACGGTAGACAAAAGGGAGGGATGGAAAGATATGGACAGAGAGAAGATAGCTGTTAATTACAACTGCCATTAACAAGGCGCGAGCCAGCATCCTCAGGGAGAGGAGGAAGGAAGCTCAGGTGGGGAGAGGAGGGGAAAAAGAAGGGGAGCACATAGACAAAAGGAGAGGAACACCTCGATGAAGAGAGAACTGTACACTTTAAATACTCTGGCAGTGATATTCCTCCAGATTTTGCTTCAGTAACCATTTCTGCCATCATGTGTGTCCCTGTGTGTGTCAGGGTAAGGTGTGTGTGTGTGTACTCGTGACGATCATGTATGTGTGAGGCTGTCTTTGGGATGATTGAACAGCAGAGAGGCTGCTTACTGATTACCTTCATGTAGAACAAGCTGCTATTGACTGCAGAGTGACGGATGACCGTCGGCCCCAAGCGTGTGTATGCGTTTCTGGGGCTGTGTGGTGCTGCAGATGCTTCTCTGCTGCGCTTTTTTACTCAAGGGTAATCCAAACAAACCACTGTCTTTTTCATGTTTTTAAGTCTCTTTTCCTTTTTATTCAACTCTGCACCCCTTCTTCTTTCTTCTTTCTCCCTAAAAGAAAAGCATATGTGATGGATGGATTGTGTGTGTGTGTGTCATTTATAGAGCTTGTCAGGCTCTGTGGAAAAATATAAATCCATCATAGGCAGTGACATTGAGGAAATACAACAGCATTAGTACAAATGATTGCTGTAATTGAGCTTGAACAGTGCCTGAACTTTACTGTTTTTCCTCTCATGTTGAGGGCAGCTTTTCCTGAACTCTCCACAATTTCTTGTAACACAACGTTCACCCTCTTCTTCTGTTTGTTCCTATTTCACCCCCTCAGGCTTCTCTGCAGAATGTCCAGTAAGGAGCGCCACCTTGACTCCAACTGTCCGTCCTCGTACATAAAGACTGAGCCGTCTAGTCCTGCCTCCCTGACTGACAGTCTAAACCATCACTCCCCCGGTGGCTCCAGCGACGCCTCAGGCTCCTATTCGTCTACGATGAACGGCCATCCCAACGGCTTAGACTCCCCGAGCCTCTACGGCTCCAATGCAGGGCCCCTGGGTCCTGCAGGCGGTCCCGGGTCGAAGCGTTACGAGGACTGCTCATCAACAATTGGGGAAGATTCACAGATTAAGTGTGAATACATGTTGAATTCAATGCCCAAGAGGCTGTGCCTGGTATGCGGGGACATTGCGTCAGGGTACCACTACGGCGTGGCATCCTGTGAGGCCTGCAAGGCCTTCTTCAAACGCACCATCCAAGGTTGGCTTTCATTTCAACTTTTTTCTTTAATAACCTCTTTCTGTCAGCAATATCGTAACTTTCTGCCTGAGTCTCTCGTTCTGTATGAATAGCTCAGTTTTTACCTCAGCAACAAAAGCTGCAGATGTGTTGTCATAGTTTCAACTGTATACAAAATATGCTTTCATTTCCATTGTGCCATTTTTGTGTTAAAGGGAAATTGTCCAATAAGTTGCCAAATAGTTTAGCAGCAACTTCTTAAATTTCTTTTCAACTTTAAACTCCCACTTTTTTAGTTTTGAGCTCATTTGCATCCACCTGAGTCGTTAAAGTAGATCCAGGACATAGGAAAAGAGCCCCAGGCCAGATGTGAACCCAGATTTTTATATGGTACACGTCTCCTCCTGTCTGTTAACTGAGCCACCAGGACACCCACCGCAACCTATTTTTTCCTTTGTCCTTCACCATTTATCTTTCTGTCATGCATATGGGAGCACACACACACACACACTCGCTCACACACTCACAAATAAGTATCCAACCACATTCATGCATACCCACCAATTCCCAGCCATGCCCCCTGTTAGCCTCAACCTTGACCTCTTCATCAACAGCAAAGAGTAATTTCCAGTCGGTGTTTGCGTTTTGGGATCTGGCTGCTTGTGTTCACAGGAAGCGTGTTAGCTATAAGCCCGTTGTCTAGGAGATAACTTAGTGTCAGAGTAAGGTCAGAGGTTATGTCTAGAGGTCGTTAGTTCAGGTTAGGGGGAGAGGAGAGAACGGATAGAGCAGTAATCCACATGATGAGAAGAGTACCAGGAATTAGGCTTAGTAATCCTTTGCTCATCTCTTGTTGGGGCCAGAAGTAGTCCAGGAAGTGCACAGGTATTTAAGCTCATCAGTTTTCTGGAATTTCAGTTCACACAAAACTCATACCATTTAGGATTTTATCTATTCTTTTAAGAAAAGAGCGTGTCAGATAACTGGTTAACTGTAGTGCAAGTCAGTCATAAACATAGTTGAGAAATACTCCAGCAATGGGATAAATGACTTTAATATTTTTCTTCTCCTGAACTGAAAACAAGCTTTACAATATGTGGTGAATGAAAAGCCACAAATTTTTAAAAACATAACTTACATTATGAATTTCTTTGGTTGTATTGTGCTTTTCACGCAAAGTACTGACTAAGATAATGCTGGGAAAACCAATTAGATAGTAAAGAGTGTTTTGTTTTTTTAAAATAGTGATATAATATAAAAATTCTCTGAATTGTGTTTTCTCCTCTATTGACCATTCAAAGCACTTTTACGCTACGTGTCACACTCATACCACATCCATACACTGATAGCAGAGGATGCTAAGTAAAGAAAAGTATGTAGTCCCATTCACACTCTGCCGGGTCCAGTTTGGGTTTCAGTGTCTTACTCAAGGACATTTTGCTCTAAGACGTTAGGAGCTGAAGTACATCCACCAATTTTTTGGTTGATAAGGGATGGGTACTGCATTAGGTATTTTATAGGTACCGACCAAATTCTGTTAAAGTATCAGGTACCGATTCACATAAAATCCAAAGGTACCATATTTAGATGCCTAAATGCATCCTTGTGAGTGTGAGGGAGTGGAAGAGTAGGTGATTTTCCATGCTGGACATGAACACAGCATTTCAAGGTTATATATTGAAGAATACAGATGTTAAATGGAAAAAAATATATATTTTATTATCAAACAAATTGACATTCTTTACCAAATAAGCACAAAAAAGTACCGACAATTGGTACTGTTGAGTACTGATACCGATTGCCAGGTACCGGGCATCGGTACCGTATCATTTCACATGTAAAAGGTACCCATCCCTACTGTTGATAGATGACTTATAAGGCCACAGCATCCCATATTTGCCAGCAGTTTCTAGATACACTCCCTATTTTATTAAGTGTCTCTCAAGCCCCCTAATCCATTTATTCTACGTGAGGACGTCATCTTTGCAAACAAGTCTTGAATGTAAAACAAGTTAAATCTTTCACCAAATATGTGATATTAATTTTTTGATAAAACCCTTTTTTTGCAAGAATTTCCTTTATGATTTTTGTAGACAATTAATAAAATATTTTTAAAAAAGAACAAATTAACCCAAAGACACGTAACACACTTTTTGTCAGAAAAATCAGGAAAAACTCATTGAATTTAATTTTACAACCCATTTCTACCTGGTATGTGAGTAATTGATGAAAAATTAAATATTTTACTGATGATGTGATGATTAAGATGATTTGTTTAAGTTTTTGAAATAGTTAATAAGCCTCATCAGTCACCAGTTCAGCCCTCTTGTCAAGCCACCAGCCAGCCGGCCACCATTGATCCATTGAGACAGTCAGTCAGTCAGTCATATCAGACAGGATTCATCTATCTGCCTTTCCATCCATCCACCTATCTGTCGCTGCTTTCTTTTGCCTCCGATAAGCAGCTTTCCCAGTAAAGCCCCAGAGAGACAGAGACACAGAGAGAGACGGGGAAATGTGGGGGGGTTAAAGTCTTACATCCACTAGATGGTCACCACTACCTAGAGATGACCTGTATGTGTTTATTATGGGATGAGAGATCAGGACATGGTGCAATCCTCACAAAGAGATTGGAGAACACACAAAGCAAGATAAAGGCAGGCATACACACACACACACACACACACACACACACACACACACACACACACACACACACACACACACACACTGAATACACACAAACACACACACACACGCTAAGCAAACTTATAGAAACACGTTCACATATGGACACCCAACACACATGAATAGACCACACACATGACTGTGTAATCACTTTATGTATAGGTTTGACCCTTAATTCAACCGTCATCGCAGTGGGGTCTAATAGTTCACCAGTTCCACATGTCTCATTTCATTTGGAGGGCTTGTTAAAGGTTATATAGGTGAGCCCACAGTCACAGATTAAATACGGGAGGCCAGCAAACATATAGATATGATGCTGTGTTGACAGCATAGACTCTAGAAGTATGACCTTGAATAGATTTAAAGCAATACTCTATCCCTCTCACTTTCGTTCCCTTATTTTCACGTTATTTGTAATCCTCCCTTCTCCTGAAGTGGACATGTTGCAGATCAGGAAGGCCGGAGTTCGAGGTTATGGGTCAATACTTTGACAAAGCTAGTTACTTACTGGGACTGCTGTCACGAAAGGATGTGACGAAGCAGTTGTGCCGAACATATGGACGGGACAGGACGGCACTTGGAAACTAGAGCTACCATAAGGATGAAGTGGAAAGAAGCTGTTTCCTTTTTCAAAAGTCAAACAGCAAAAAAAAAAAAAGTTAAAGGCACAATTTGCAAAATGACAGCCACATACTTTCTTATATTTTTCCACTTCATTTATGAATTTATATGTAGATATAGCTCCTCATATTTAAAAAATGTATATATTTCCCTGCAGTGTTTTTGCTACGGTGTCTTGGCTTGTCTTTTTTTGGATGCAGGCTGAGCAGTCTTGGATCCACTGGAACAAATGGGTCATGACATTATATTTGGCTAGCACACAAGCCAAACTCATCCACAGATAGTGTGGCTATGTGTAACCCTGTGCACATTTGTGTGGGCTCTAGCTCGTCCACATGAATTAGTGCAAGTTTAATGTGTACTTGTGCACATACGCCAGTGTTTGTGCATATCAGTGTGTGTTAATGTGCATATCTTGGCTGGAAAGCAGGGCCAGCCTCAGATGGGCAGCAGCAGACATATTGGTATGTTTCAACCCATTAGCCAATAAAACCGCAGGTAATCACCAAAAAAACACCTCCAGCTGGACAGGGAGGAGAGCACAGGGTGGGAGAGGAGAGGCGATGAGAGGGGTTGAGAAGAGGGGTGTACATGGGTTTGGATACACAAGAAGTTGAAACAAGGAATGAGAGAAAAAGGAGAGGGGAGAGAGGGTGAACCGGGCACACGGATGTAAAAAGGAATTAGCTCCGTGTGTGTGTTGTGTGTGTTTGTGCAAGTGTGTGTGTCACAGCATGGAGGAAGTGGCTCTGGCAGCTGCTGTTTCTGTGGCGTCAGTCCAGCGACACCTGACAACCTGCATCTATCACTCCCTTATTGAGAGAGAGGGATAAAGGGGAGTGGGGAGGGAGGGGAAAGGGAGATAAAATGGAAAGAGGAAGTTAGTAAGAGGGGAGAGAAAAAAGGAGACATGAGCAGGAAAGAGGAAGGTTAGAAAGATAATGGTGATGTAATGAAAGGGACTAAGTCAAGTGAGGTGAAATTGGTTAATGGGAGTAAAGAGATTGGAGTTCATCTAGCCTTGACAGAAACACACAACGTGTCATACAGTTTAATAAAAAAAACATACTGAGTCACTTTTATTTAAGCAGTTTAGAGATATTTTTTTAAAAAAACAGGTTTTTAAAAAAAATGTGGGCCAACCTTACATTAAGACGTATTTGGAAATATAGTGTTTGCAGGGATTAAAACAATCAAAGACTACACAACAACATCCACATTGCACTCTGTACAATGACGGTCAATTGTCATGCTGCAGGTGGACATTCACACACATCTCAAAGGAGATTGCAGGGGATTTGAGGCCCTCGGATATCCTTTCTCACTCACACTAACGCACATATACAAGCTCACACGTCATACATAGAAAGCTCAGAGACCTTCTTCGCTCTGAGCCCACCCTGCTGCACAATAAGACATTTAAAGACTGACGCAGGGGTATGCCATTTTGGTATCAACATTTCTTTTCCAATTCTTTTACATACTTATATCTGAGCGTACCTCTTCATGATACACACGTTAAAAAGATGAAAATCATGCCTTTGTAATATGAGCCTGAAAAAACGATCCCCTCTTTAACAGCTTGTTACATCCGCTACCTTTAACACAGATATTCTCCAGTTAAGTGAAAATCACTTTCAGGTGAGTTACTGTAAATTAAAGTTTAACAGATTTGCCATATCTATCCAAGGTGTCACTTTAATAAAATACCAACACGATTTGTTATTATTATTGCCTCCTACAGTCCACTCTCTCAGCAGCACTCAGCATACGTGAACACATTTAGCCTTCTTGCTACCCTCTCTATAAGTGGCTCTTTACTGCAGTTATCCATTTAGCCTGTTTAGCCTTGCACTAACAAGGCTTTTTACTGACCATCCATTAACCCACGCAGATTCCATGTCGTTAGCACATTTAGCTTCAGTGCTAGCTAAGTGTCCCTCTTAATAGCTGAATTAATCCGCTCTTTCTGTATTATCAGCATGTAAAGGTTGGGTGTCGGCTAACTAGTCCCATTAGTGGTGTCCATTAGACTGCAAGGGCCATTCCCCTAGCATTTAGCATGTTTAGCCTTTTACTTTAACTAACAAGGGCCATTAATGAGCATCTTGTCAGCCATTAAGGAGTGTTAGTGCATTTAGCCCTTTTCCAAGCTAACTAGCCCCCTTAATCAGCCCAGTAATGAGAAACATCCTCTCCTCAGCAGCAGTCAATAGTAATCACTGTTTACTCTCTTTCAGTGGGAGATGCATGGGCTTGCTGTGTTACTGTAATTGTCAGGTGGGCACAGGAGGAAGGAAACAATTTGTAGTTTTGGGTTAGCATCTCAGTAAAATTGAATAAACCTTCCTGAACAAATAAACAGTTTAGAGCAATTCTTCAACAGTCTAAAAATGTCCAGATGAATCAAACATGTGCTCTGTGCTCTGGGCTGTGGGGAAGCAAATAACTAAGTGAAAGAAATGAGCCGAAGTGGAGCAGAGGGAGGGTGGAAATTAGAAAACAAAACAGCAGGATCAATGGGGCCAGCGAACAGGAAGGAAAGAAAAAAGAGATGGTTCTGGAAAAAGACATACATATAGCAACAAACACATTTGGAAAATCAAGTAATGTTGTGAGGGAGAAACAGGCAAGTTTGATTTAAGCCACAAACAAAACAATGATTTCATCAAATAGGCTGAGGTTCAATAAGAAGTTCTCTTCAACAGTGAGGAGGAAACAATGAGGCAGTGATCAATTCAAGGTAAAAGTGGTATTAACCTCTAACACACTCAGGTGTTGTTGTTTTAGTTGGCATAGTTGTTAAGTTAATAGACTTAAATGGGCTGATAATCTGAGCCTGAGCCCTGCACCGGCTTGTTACTCAGAGTATACTGAAGCTTGTCACGCAACCTCAGCTTTCCCGAGCAGTGACACCTGCTCATACGTCTGTTATTTGTCTCACTTTGAATCACTGATGCATTTACTAAACAGCTGATAAAGACTTAAACCATGGGATTTAAGATCAGAACAAAAGCTGGTGTCGAGGTCAAAGGTCCAGACCAATGTAGCTGCTCCAACACTCACAGAGGGGTGTCACCTTGTATTTTAGGTGTCTAACTCAGGGGTGGCCAACCTGCTGCTCGAGAGCCACATTTGGCTCTTTGATCCATTTATAAAAATAGATATAAATAGTTATGAGCAGTGGTGTGCCGATCAATCTAAAATATTGAAATACTGATGCCAACATTGGGATCAGTATTGATCAATGTTTGGGTGTACACATTGATACTTAAGTTTCAGTTTCTCTTCTCTAGTACGAATTCAAACACACTAACACAATAATCCTCACTTTGAAAATTTGAAATGTATTGATTTTTATTTTATGTCATTTAGTTTATATGTGAGAGGAAGTGTGTTTGTAAGACCAGGGAAGTGATGTGGCTCTCCGTAGTACCACGGTAATTTTTGTGGCTCTTAGTATCTGTCTGGTTGGCCACCCCTGGTCTAACCATATCTGTGTTTTCTCTGTGTCATTCATTATTGTAATGTGATATGTCAGAGACTCTGTTGAGAAGTGTGTGCAGAGTACAGATATCTCACACACTTTTAGGGACCTTTTTGTTGATGTATTTGTCTAAAATGAGCCCTTTTTTCTCTTTTACTCCAACATGTTTACATACAGGCAACATTGAGTACAGCTGTCCCGCCACCAACGAATGCGAGATCACCAAGAGGAGACGCAAGTCGTGCCAGGCCTGCCGCTTCATGAAGTGTCTGACTGTGGGCATGCTGAGGGAGGGTAAGGGAAAAGGTCTCTTCCTTATCTTTATCTGTTAATCGTGCTACATGTAGCATTTGAAAAAGCCTATTTACTAAGTTTATTTAAATCTTGTTGGAAGCTTCACTACCAGAACATGAGCTGGTGTGCACTCTGGTTTTCAAACGTGATTTTAATTTTCCTAAAGCTCTTGAAAAAGCTTGTAAGTTATTTCTCAAAATGTAATGTTAACAGTCAAATATTCACAAAAAGAGGTTTTGTCTTCAGTTTAAATGTCGCCAATGCCTTACATTCAGGATAATCATCTATTTGTAGATAAAATGATTATTTATTAATTCTTAGCAATGCTACATGTAACACTTATATGATGTTGTTAACTGTCCTTTGAACACTTGGTGTGTTTCTATCTCTGTCTACTTTTACTTTTACATTATCCTCATGTGTTTACAGGAAGTTTTCTGTCTATTCATGACACCTGTCTGCTTCTTTATCACATCTTTCTTACTGTCTAACAGGAACTGTCCGATTCTCTTTCCTTACATGTTCATGTTTGACTTCCACCTCTAAAAGTAACATTCAGTTATTGCTGAGGGCATGTTTACATCTAAAGGCCCAGTGCAAAGAAGTCACATCATCACATTTAACAATAGTTTGACGTTGAGGAAAGGAACAGAAACACCCGAGATGTGATCTGCCCCACGCCGCTCTGATTAAATACACTCACTCTCTCATTTTCACACTCCCCCGTTGCCTCTGCCTCTTTCTCTCCCTCTCGTCTGCCCACCTCTGACCTTTCTACTCCCACTGCACTTCCAACGATGAAAGGAGGGAGAGGAGTGGCGAGGGATGAAGAGGAGGGCCGATAAAGAGGGAGGGAGAGAGGCATAGCAGGAGAGGGGAGGCTGGAGAAAACCAGGGGGAGGCGGGGAGGGAGAAGAGATTGATTTATAGGAGCAGAGGAGAGGGACCAGGGGAGGATGAGAGGCAGGGGGAGGATGGTTGAATGAAGCAGAAAGTGTGTGTGAGAGAGAAAGGAGAAGAGAGGAGGGTCAAGGTTGTAATTGATGGGAGACCTGGCCTACGCCCCCTTCCTTACAGTGGTCAGGGAGCGTGCCTCTGCCGACGCCTGCCAGCCCTCCCTCCATCTATTCCTGTCTTCATCTCTTCCTCCAGTTCTCCCACTCTGTTTCACTGTTTTCTGTTGCTTTTCCTCTGCTTGTTTTTCATCCTTTCTCCTCTTAGTTTACTGCTCTATCCATCCTGTTGGTACCATAACACTCAAGCAAACCTGCAGCTTTTTCACCCAATCAAACACTGTTAGGTAAACCCCTGATGTATAGCGGTACAAAGGTAAAATAAAATCAGAAACATGCACATTTTTATGTCTTAAACTTCAGTGAAATCAGTAATATAAAAAACAATTGAATTTAAAAACTGTTAGATTTTAATTTTTCATACTTCCATGTAAAAAAAAAACAAATCTCACTCTTGAACTCTTACAAAATGGGGAAGTATTAAAGCCTCGAGCAGTTTTTCCTCACAGAAACACGCTCATCTCTCCTCTACCCATCTCTTCTGTCTGACTGCCTTTGTGCACACACACACACATTTCCAACAAGCTGCTGTCGTAGCGTTTGTTCTCCCAGTCGATCTGACATCGGCAGAACCCATGTCTCATCTCCTGTTTTGTCTCGTGCATGTGTGTGTGTGGCCACAAACACAGACACACACACGTGTAAGTGCATGTATTATTGGCAGCTCCAACAGTCTCACAGCTCACACAGCTCAGACTCCATCCTCCTCCTGGACACAGACACCACATTGCTTTATCAATAAAGTCCAGACAGAGCTCCATGCAGAAGAGAATACAGCATCTGCTGTATGTTGTGTTTCTGCTCAACAATAAAAAAAGAGGTACGTAGTTGTTTTACTGATTGTAACTCCTGAGGATGTGGTTTGTTCTCTTGGCGTTGAGAGCAGAACCATGGCTGCATTTTGTTGCCGCTGCTCCTCTGCTGCACACACATACATCATGACCACGCACACACATACCTAGAGTTACATATATATACATCAACATGACAGACCACAGCCAACCCATTTGTTGTACTGGGTGTGAATTTAATACAGGAGGCCCCGCTCTACATATGAATAAGGGTCATTTGGAAAATTGATATACCCATTTTCCTACATTTTCTTTTTTGTGCCCTTCTTGAACTGGGGTATTTGAAAAGATCAATACAGATACAAAGCCTTATGTATGTCTTTAATTCAACCTTTGTCCCCTGGCCTTCATGACAGATGGTCATGTTCTGTGTTTCAACCTTCTGTGGATGTTTGTCGTCTTTTAACAAAGCAGGTGAATTGAACATGGACTCAGGCTTAGTGATCCTCAGGCATTAAAGAGCAAACACTCTTTACTTTCCATCTTTGGAGATAGATGCAAAGAGGAAGCTGAGACTGTTTTCAAATGGTCTGGCAACACTGTGCTGACCTGTCACACCAAAAGTGTGCATAACTATTAGCCTTAATTAAAACAGCAGTTTATTTCCAGCATAATGTGCCAAAAGTGGTGAAGTCAGGGTTATGATAACTTTTTTTTGAAGCAGATGGTGAAAATGTCTAATTCTGTTGTTTGCACATTTTCACATGATTCTTTACATAGTCTCCACAGTCTTTGAAGCCAGTCTTGAATGACTCACTTTGGAAAAGTTTTCCAGAGCAAGGTTTAGCTGCTGGCTGAACCCATGCTTTTTGTGAAGCGAAATTAATGAAGTACAACAATTGATACTTACGGTGGCTGGTAGGGGTCAGACAATTTGCAAAAGCCAAAACACGAATGCAAACACCACAACACAAATGAAAGTACAACCGCAATAGAAGTCAAGAGAGGTTAGTTCACCCAACAGACACAGAAAGTTGTGAAAGTAAGTAAATGTTTTTCTTTTTTAACTTTAGCTATGATAAATATAACTTAGTATGGGAACTACTTCATAGTACTTATATTTCTTCATAAACCCATTATGAATTATCTTATATTAAGCTGTATAATTCAGTCATGTCATAACGTTAGCGTTATAGCTTTATTTATTATCGCTGGAGTTAAATAAGATAACTGTACCTCTGTTGTGTTGTGGCTTTTGCATTCATGTTGTTGCTTTTGCAAATCAACTGGCACCTGCCAGCCACCGTAGAAACACCAATCAGAGATATCTTCATCAAATCCAGCACACACAGTGACAGAGCATTGATTCATGAGCTGGTTATGATTATATCACTCCTTACTAACTCCTCTTGGCACGTACAACAATGAAAGACATTGCGTGCTGTGTTACTTTAAACCTTCCTGGATGTTAGCATGATGAAGCAGGGCTGTATAGGTAGTAATGTTTCAATGCTAGATCAGTTAGCATCAATGCTAACTTTGGAGACAGAAGGTTAAAGATAAAGTGGTGGGGTGGAGTGGGAGTGGGGTGAAGGTATGAATCGTGTGTGTGTGTGAGTGTGTGTGTGTGTCTGCTCTAGTTTACCCCTTAGGGCAAGATCTGCCTCAAATTAGCTTTGTCGCCCTGGGAGACTGAAAGGGTGAGATGAAGAGTAACCGAGGCAGCAAGGAAATGTGTGTGTGTTTGGGTGTGTGTGTGAGGAAAAGAGAGACAAACAAGAGGCCAGGGGGTCAGTAAATCAACTCAGAGTAAAGCTTTTTTTTCTGTACATGCTCTTTTAAACACACAACTGATCATATGAACACACACACACAGAGCTTGGTGTGTGAGAAAATTGAATGTTTCTCTCAGAGAGGAGAAGAGAGCAGCAACGAGCTGAGGGGGTAAACTGAAGGAACAAATGAACGTGAGGCACCCACCCACCCACCAATATGTAGCAGCTAATTTCTGGAGCGAGGCAATTAAAGAGGGTGACTATATTATGAGAACTTCCCCTCTGGCAATGGCTGTCTGTCCATTTTTAATGAGGTCATAATGATGCGTCAGCTGAAGACCAAAAGGTCACAGGGGCGGGGCTTAAATCTGCCAGGAAAGAGAAGGAAGAGTGAGAGAGCAGCGGCTTTAAAGCAGGTAAAAGATTTGTTGGAGCCAAAAATTCAATAGAAAATTCAACAAATAAAACAAAAAATAGAATATCATTTCATTTTAAATGACTGCAAACGAGACACGGTCTTTTAGCTGTCACAGTTATTTCTATTCTACCAATCTGGCACGCCACGACAGACTTAATGCATTCAAATTGAGCAGTAATGCGTGGAATTGTCATGAACAGAATACAAAACACAGATCAGACATTTGAACATGAAAGCTTTGGCAGAGGCACGCGGTCCAGGAGCCAGCAGTATTCAGTCAGCATGTATACGGTACATATGGTCATATTGACAGACCTGCTCCCTTACAACACGGCAGCTTTGATGATGGCGCGTCTGATGAATCATTGTTAAACACACAGAATGTGTTCAAACCAACCAAAGCCTCTGTCTCCGCATCGCTGTAAATGGCCAGCTGGATTCAGATGGTAGACTACTACAGAGACCACGGACTGCAAATATAAACCTTGGCACGCTGCCCCATGCTTGCACACACACACACACACGTTAAGCTCATGCCAACTTTGGCCATGCTCCCCACAGCCTTTAAGACCTAATGAGTGAGATCGGGTGGAAGGCCTCAGTCTGCGTGAGTTTTGGTACATTTGTGTGTGAGTGTGTGTGTGCAGTGTGTTGATATACAGCTGGTAGTCTAGATCATAACCCTCCTCATAGCTCAATGGTTCCGACTGCTGCTATCAGATCTCTGAGCTGAGGTGCCCACACACACGCAGCTGTGAACGCCTCATTCACAAAAACACAGAAAACAGACTGCCCCTGATGAAGAAAACATCTCATCAAAGTTTGTAGTGATTGAAGGGCTTTAAAAAGCAGTTTTTTGGGAGAAATGAAAAATATAATGCAGGAAGAATGAAAGTAGAGGATGAGTGGAGACAAGAGGAGGAGATGTAGGGAAACAGAGGAGGGAAGCGCCAGACTACTGGTGGCGTCTGGTGTTCCCCCAAGGGAAACTTGTAGCTAAATCTGGCCCTGTAGCGTCTGTCCTGAGCGAGTGTGAGTGTTTGTGTGTGTGAGTGGCATCTGGTTGCATCCCGACTAGGGAGGAGCGATAATGGAAATACTGTGACGGGTGATCTGCCTAAGTGGTCTGCTTTCTTTCACATGCACTTTCTTTCTGTTTGTCTTGAAAGGTAGGGGACGTAGCAAGAAAGCTGTTTAGGAAATGCAGTTTCTGTCACAGAAGACTTGAACCAAACGTAGTATAATACATAATCCATCAAGTCTACAATGGCAATGCTTTCATCAAATTCCATCACAAATTTGTTTTATTAAATTGTCACTTCTAACTTGAGCTGCGTATGATGCTTTATAAAGAAACATGGTTATGTGTCATTGCTAAAATGACTGGAATGTATTATCATTGTTCATCCAGTATTCAAAAAAATTAATTTTTATCAACCAATCAAAGAAAATCAACAATACTTTCAAATCAAAATTAAAATTCTTCGAACATCTGAGGTGTACAAAAGATGAAAAAATGATGCTCCTGTATTATCTTTTTACGTGAAAAACTGCAACATTTTATCATGAACCTTGCATGTTCTCACACACATACCCACATTCACACACCCACACACATACACAAAAATTCACACACCAGTGACAGCCACCTGCCCGCTGCCTCAGGCAGTGCTGTTCTGATCTGTTCTGGTCTAAACAAACGTCACCACATGACACCACACACACTTTCCTCTTAACCTCAAATCCACCCCTCTCAGATGCTCCCTCTTTGCTCTTTCCTAAAGCTCCAGTTTTATTTAGAGCAGTCATAATGAACAATAAAACAAGAAGTAACGAAGCTCGCTTTTACGATCTGATCTCAGATCTTACACTAACCCTAATAAGAAAAAAATCATCCTACAATAATTCTGTAGTGTTATACACACATGGTTTATGTTTCTTTTAACTGTGATGTTCCTCACCCTTTCTCTCACACACAGTCACACACAGCAGATTTAAATGGCTCTGTTGTCTTACCCAATCTACTCACCCTTCAGTTCTTTAACCCACAACGGAAAACCCTTTATGTTATTACATCAACACTGTGGTTTCACACACACACATACACACACACACACACACACACACACACAAACAGACACTTTTAGAAACATAAGGTGATAACCTGGTCTGAGGTGGAAGAGAGACTTCAACCCTGTTACAACTTCAATTACCATAAAACTCTCTCTGCCTCTCTCTGTTCCCTTATTTCTGCCTCTTGAAAATTTCTCTACCTCTTTTTCTTATGCTATCTCTCTTCCCTCTCTTTTTATCAACAGAAATCAATCATTTCATTTGTCTTCCTACTCCTCTCTCCACACTTTATCCCTCACTCCTGGTCACTCCTTCTCTCGTTCTCTTATCATATCATTGACCATCTGAAATCAATCCATTTTCTGTCTTTCTCTCCTTTTTCTCTCTTTTTCTCTCCTTCTACTGCCGGTTCACTCTTCAAAAGCACTTAGGTGTCAAAGGCATTTCAATAGCAATCCTTCAACTGCTAAGACTCACACACACACATGCACACACATATGCTGACATAGAGTGACGCCATGGCAGTGTAAAATCTATGCTGATGTGATCAGTGTGGATCGTGCTATCGACAGGCAGCAATATTCCCACGACAGGAGGGTTTCACCTTCATCACTGTCAGTGTGCATGAATGTGTGTGTGTGTGTGTATATATATATATATATATATATATATATATATATATATATATATATAATTTATTTTCTTCAGAATATCACGTGGCAGTGACTAGGATATGTTAGGCAACAGATGAAAATTTCATCCTTACAGTTATCGTGTTAAAGCAGGAAAATTGTATCTAAGAATGTAACCAACTATAAAAAAGGTCCAATCATGAGGCCGAGACAACCGGGTCGCAGTATCTCCAAAACTGCAGCTCTTAAGGTGTTCCCAGTGTGCAGATGTCAGTACCTACCAAAAGTGGTCCAAAGACGAACAACTGGGGTACCGCTGATACAGTCATGAGTGACCAAGACCCACTGATGCATTGTTGGAGGCAAGGCTGGCCTGTGTGGTCTGATCCAACAGAGGAGCTACTGAGGCAGAGAACATAGCCATGAATGTAAACCTGTAGTCATTTGGGTCCATACTAATGTTGAGGGCAGGACTCTAAGATTGATTTGAACAGGACTTACCAAATAAAATAAAACCTTAAAGTGATACTCCGGGATGGAACAAGTTGGGTCCTGTCACAAGGTTTAGGGCAGAAATTACCCCTACAGCAATGTTTTTGTGCAGCAGAAGCCCAGGGCGCTCGCACCAAAGACCCCCTCCCTGCTCCTCTGCCGGTTTCCTCTGCACTCAGACGGGGCCATTTTTTACTTGACCAAAAACACAAATAAACAGACTCCTACCGAAAAAATCTGATATCGGTCTGCATTCACGCTTTATTCAGAGAATTTTCAGCGCGTTACGTTCACACAAAAACACCGCTAAATAAGGCTCTAGTTCTCATCGTGTCTCTTCATCCTGGCAGACTACCTGCGTTTGTTTATATCTGGCACGCCGCTCGCGAGGACTGATACACTCAGCGGCGAGCGCCTCGTAGCCAGCTGTGGCTCTGCAGCAGAGGTAGCGCCGTTTTACGACACGATGAGAACTAGAGCCTTATCTAGCGGTGGGAGTCCGTTTATTTGTGTTTTTGGTCAAGTAAAATATGGCCCTGTCTGAGTGCAGAGGAAACCG
The DNA here is from genome assembly GCF_033239565.1 of Halichoeres trimaculatus. Lineage (NCBI taxonomy): Eukaryota > Metazoa > Chordata > Actinopteri > Labriformes > Labridae > Halichoeres > Halichoeres trimaculatus. Next base: position 25,886,410 of record NW_027437181.1, read on the forward strand.
GCAGAGGAGCAGGGAGGGGGTCTTTGGTGTGAGCGCTCTGGGCTTCTGCTGCACAAAAACACTGCTGAAGGGGTAATTTCTGCCCTAAACCTTGTGATAGGACCCAACTTGTTCCATCCCGGAGTATCACTTAAATATCAGCTCATTGTCCAATCACAGATTTCCTCTTGTCACAGTACACTTTCATCACTTTCAGTCATCCTGTAAAACTAGTGGTGCTGCTATCGCCTGTTTCTCCAGAAATCCATTATTTTTATGTTAACATAACTCTGGATAGACGGATAAGTCTGACTTAACAGACTAACTCCTACTCTTTAATACACCCAGGTGTAACAAACAGGGTTCGAGTCTAACTGTTTCATAGGGCTTGACTTTAGGCTGGTCCACAGGTTCAACTCTTAAAACAATGTAGGGTCACATCCCAACCGAGGCTCCAGCTGATGCTCTTGGCCTCTGGAGTTGAAGTGCTGAAACAGTAAATGCAGATTCCTATCCATTGCAGAAAGCGCCCACAGCGAGCACTTAACTGTCAGAACTGGACCACAGAGTGATGGAGGATGTTGGACTTGGTCAAGTCTTCAAGTCAGGGCTTCTTTGGTCCTGACCTGAAGAGAGGAGGGCCTACACATTATTAGGCAGTCATAATAGTGTGTGTGTGTGTGTGTGTGTGTGTGTGTGTGAGTGTGTGTGTGTTTGGGGGAGTAGAAGTAAATCCAGTAGACAGAGTAGACTCACACAGATAGTTGACATAATAATTAAAGGATATAATTAAGGTGTGTAACCTCTGTGGGTTTTCCTCTCTTTCATGAATCTCTCCTTTTCTCTCATTGTTCCATTTCTATCACATCTCCTTTCATTCCCTCTTTTCTGGGCTATACATTTTTTTCTTTTGTTTACCAGCCCATCCATTACCAACACCCATTCCCAACCCTGCTTGCTCTCATTCACCCTCATACTCCTCTTTCCTTTATCTTTTTCTGCACTTCCTTTACATTATTCTGTCTTTTATGCTTTTATCATTTTTATCTAAATTTTATTTCTTTTCTCTCCTTTTTATTCCATTTCTTACCCATATGCTGTTCAATTATTCTGCTCTTTTCCTGTCTTCTTTCTTTTCTCTTCACATTTTTCTATCCATACAATTCCCCTTCTCCCAAGATCCTTCTCTCCTCCTCTCCTCAGTCCTTCCCTCCTCTCCTGCCCATTCTTTACGATTTGAAGGCTCATTTGTTAAGAGGAGGTAGAGCTCTCTTGCTCTCCCCCCTAGCCTCCTCCTGTCTCTTTTTTGTGGGCTTTGGAAATATAATTTTCAATTTTTAATTTGATTCATTTAGATTTGATCATTAATCAGTGCTGAGAGAGGGTTAATTTGGTGGAAAATAGATGAGGTAGTTAGAGAGGGCTCTTTATAAAGTGAGCTCAGCACACGCTAGTTCTTTTAGGTGTGAGGAAGAGGGAAAATGAGTCTTCATGTGAGAGTTTGTGTGTAATTGTGGAAATGTGTCTGCAAAGGGATGTAACAGGAGAGTGTGTAGATTCAATACATTGGGTTTTATGCAAATTTACACACAGCAAACAATTTTTGAACATAACCGTTACTGATATAAATTTATGTAATTTTTTCTTAATTATGATAATTGCTGAGCATTCATTTATGATATAATCCTTCCTGCAGTTACACAACTTTTTATCATTTGATCTGCAGATTTTCTTGTGCCACCTGCAGATTTAACACCACAACGTGTTTTAGTTCATGTCCAAATGTCCACCCTTTTTCCCTTGATTCTTTGGTCCTCTTCCTCTTCCTCTTCCTCTTCCTCTTCCTCTTCCGCTTCTTCTTCCTCTTCTTCTTCTTCTTCTTCTTCTTCTTCTTCTTCTTCTTCTTCTTCTTCTTCTTCTTCTCCTGACTCTAATACTCTTCCTCTGCCTCCTCTCTGTCTTCCTCTCCTTCTCTGACCAAACTCTGACCCATCTAGTAACTGAGCAAGCTTCTTGTTGCAGCTAAACCCATACACAACATGAGGGTGTGTGGTGGTTTTTTGTGTAAGCGTGTGTGTGTGACAGAGAAAGCAGAGTGTGGGTGTGTGAGTGCATTTGTACCCCCTGGTGCTAAGAGTTTCTTGACCGTTTGCTGACACTGCCCCCCCACTCCACCCCCTCCTCTCTACCTGGACTGTCAGCCCTTCTGTCTCCCTATTCCTGTCTCAAGTACACACACACACACACTCAGATGCACGCCATGTTCAGTTCACTAGGCTGACGGCTGCCAGAGCTAGTTTGAGCTTCCTAAAAGACTACATTTACATTATAAAATGATTCGCTCAGGTTGCTGTGGGATGCTTTAAAAGGATCTGCAGCAACATACCTGATGTGACATGTTAGGTACAAAACAAAACTAAAACAAGAAAACACACATGTCCTTATCAACATGTTATCAACACTGAAGAATGCACAAACGCTGCTTTTTTCTTTCTGTTAAATCTCTGAGGTGTGCCGTCCTGGTCATGGTCAGCACATTTTTAATCTCTGCCTCAATCCCTCCACCATCTTTGTTCTGTATATCTAAATACAGTCCTGATCATTCCATGAGATTTGTTCTGGAAAAGCTTACAAATCAGCAGAGCTATAAAACACTGAACTATTTCCAGTGAGTGAGCTTAGTGTTTGCTGTGTTTTTAGAAAAAGCAACACTCAGTTTGCTTTTTCACTTTTCTGCAAAACTGCATCCTTACGTAAACATTTGCAATTGCATGTGTTCAAAATATACAGAAATAGGAATTATACATACAGAGGCCCAAAATATTTTTTCATGGTTAAAATAACTTTTCCTCTTAGATCACTTCTCACACCACTCACTCACTCATTCAGTGTTTACAGACATCACTTGAGGATGAATGAGGTTAAATCACTTGGTAAAACTGTCGTTTTCAGCCAGCCTTAGTGAACAGGTCATATTTTAAACTTAATTTCTTGTTGTCATAAATAAAAAAAGAGTTAGTTAGAAATTGCGCAATATTTGAAAATAAGAAAAATAGAGAAACACGTTTTAAACTTTTCTTGTGATCAGATAATTTTTGAAAAATTTGACTGCTCTTTCAGAGTCTTCCTCCTCCTCTCTCCTCCTCTCTTCTCCTCAGGGGCGCATGACACCTCTGTCTTCCTTATCCATCTTTAAGTGGTAACCACGGTAACATCCAATCCCTTGAGAGATAGGCCTAATTAAATTAGGACTCCTTTGTGTCAATTAATTAACAAGACACAGAGAGGGAGACAGAGATTGGGGAAGAGACAGGGAAAGAGTCAGAAAGCCAGAGAAAGAACGAGTGTGTGAGAGACAGAGAGATGGGCCCTTTGCTCAGATGGTGTCTCTATAAATTAATCTTGTTGGAGAATAAAAGAGGCACACAGGTTGAGAAAGCTTGACAAGAACTTAAAAGAGGGTACCTGCGTATCAGACAGGTGTACACACATGCATGCACTGCAGAAACAGATCATTTATCACCACTTTGCTCTCAGATCTCATATTTAGTCTTCTCTCAGTTCTGATTGTCTGCTCTCTCCTCCCTTCATTTCAACCTGTCTTCACTCTAGTAAACTTGTGTTCCTTTCTTTTGTATCAAGCGTCATGAACAGCGTGGTAATACACTCTTTCTCTTTCTCTCAGGTGTTCGTCTGGACAGGGTTCGGGGTGGAAGACAAAAGTATAAACGCCGGATAGATGCTGACAACAGTCCATACCTGAATCCACAGCTGGCTCTGCCTCCCAAGAAGCCATGTAAGAACACACACAAATAGTGGATGTAATGTGCTCTTTTCTCCCTGAGGTTGGGTGGTTAAGTCTTCACACTGACAATATGCTACAGTGGTTTGAGAATCCTACAACATGGAAAACTGGAAAAGACCTTTGCCAAGCATCACACTTTAGTCCTATTTTAATGTTATACTCCCTTTCAGCAGGCTGGCTGCTACAATTTGGTGTTAGTTGCTGGTTTGTAGGATAATTTGTTACCTGACAGTGTTGAAAATGATGATGACCCAGAACATATTTCATATTCTGGACCTTGGTATCCAGAATATTTCCAGGATCTGGATCGTACTTTAACATCTGTCAGAAATTATGGTGATCTTGTCTTGAATTGTTTTGCAAAGCAATCTGACCTTTTATCATGAAGTTATATACACATATGGTGAAAACGGCCCTATCTCACAATGATAAAGTACACTACAAAAAAAAATCCTGGATCCAGACGGTGATCTGGATCACCTCCAAAATTTAATCCCTTATTCCATTTTGAGCATTTCCTGAAAATTTCATCCAGATCTGTTTGTTACTTTTCAAGTTGTGTTTTCACAGACAAACAGACACACTCTCCCAAAATATAACCCTCTTGGTTGAGGTTACAATGGAGGAGCCTCTTTAAAACAACTAGAAATACTCAAGTTCTTGCACAATTGTCATGAGCAGGTAGTCCTGTACTCATGTTATTAATTCGATGTGTATTAGTGGTCGTTGACAGACCAGAAAAACAAGGAGAGGATCTGCTTTTCCATCCGTCTCTGCCCTGATGGAGACAGTTGGACAGTAAAAACATTTAAACACACGCACACACACACATACACACATACACACATAAATAGACACGGTAGTGAGAAGCCCATCTGTTAGAGACCAAGTTTATCTCTCTGCCTCTACTGCTACCAGTTTGGGGTCATAACATTTTATATGTGTAATATTTCACTATAAAGGTATTCATTTAGCTCCGGATGGATTGGCTGCGTTTTTTAAAGAACAAGACCACGGCCAAAGCCTGATGATTGAAAAATTAACAAGGAGAGAGTGAGAGTGGCAGAGAGGCAGGTGGACAGAGGGAGGGAGGGAGGGAGGGAGAGAGAGAGCATAAAGCTAAATGGGAATATGTCTCAGAGAGAGGGAGGGAGAGTGAGCGGGGGAGGGAGGGGGAGGCAGGAAGGGAAGGGGACCAGCCAGAACCCTAATCCGGATTAAATCCAATCTGGCAACCACATCAAACTAGAGTTAGCTCTTTAGCTAACCGTCTGCTCACACACACACACACACACACACACACACACACACACACACACACACACACACACACACACACACACACACACACACACACACATGCAGTGCAGATTGAGCAGTGTTTAGCAGCTTGGTCCCCAAAGCCCATTTTGCTTAAAGCTGGAGCATATTCTGCTTTAGGCCAATATGCTGAATGGCTGCACGACAGCTTACCAGGACTTCTGCACTACTAATCATTGAAATGATGGGATAATATGAAGCAAGCACACACTGTGATTATAATGTATTTGTTTGCATACATAGAGCATGTGTGTTCCAGCTAACTGAAAAGCTTCTGCAGCTTTCTACACACCAATTTCCATAAACTGGTTAAGTGATATTTAGCTCTTAAATCCTGTTAGCGCTTTAACGAGGATTTGTCCAGTTTTGGAAGAATTATAGTTTTATTTATATCTATTTAACATCTTTGCATTAAATAAATACACAAGTAAATAACCAACTGTATCCTAAAATAAGACTTAAACTAAACCTATCAGCTTAAAAAGAGAGTGGTAAGCCTCCTCTTTTCTCACATACAGTCAATACACACAAAAATCTTTCTGTCCCTCTGTCTCTGTCTCTCGGATACACGCACACAGCCTATCTATCTGTAGCCCAATCCCCAGCCTCAGCGTCCCCATTGATTGTGTGAGAACAGAACAATAGCCCAGGGTTTGGAAATGGGCTTCCATTGATTCTAATTAGGGAAACATTAAATAAGATTTACCCACAGATACTGCACTGTGACTGGGATTGGTTTGGCTCAAACAACCCTGGAGCGGGAGCTAGAGGGAAGAGGATGGAACAAATATATATATTTATGTACAAGCGTGTGTGTGTGTGTGTGTGTGTGTTTGGTAACAGAATTGGGGGTGGAGAGCGTTAGATCAATACACAACTCATCCCCCCAACTCTGTTTCACTCTCTCTTGCTGTTTATCTCTATCTAGCTGTCGCTCTCTCATCTGGTCCTGTCTGTCTTTAACAATCTGTCCATGACTCTGTTCTTACCTGTCTGTCTTCCCCTGTTTTTTTTTCCCTCGCCTGTTTCTTTCCTCCTCTCCCTCCATCCCTCTCTCCTCTTGTGCTTCTATCCTCTGTTATTATTCCCATGCTTGATTAGTCAGTGGATTAATTTGGAAGCAGGGTATCAGTCTGTTACTAATGGGCCATAGAGATCTCATCACCACATGTCACCATTACCAGCTGAGCTGTTTGGCTTTCAGAGTTATCTTCTTCTGCTGTATGTGTCAGCAAAGCTTCTTAAGGCTGTGCTACAAAAACACAGCGTTTTGTGTAACCTGAATCAATGGCAGTAATTGACTTTAATCACACCTTGAAGCGTCTCCTAAAGCGGAAACCTTTCAGCCATCTTTATTCAGCTTTAGTCTGGCTGAATTACTGGAATCAAATCAATTATCTGTTGATTTGTTGTTGAAAAAATACATGTAGACAAAAACAGAAGATGAGCTTCCTATTGCTGTACTTCCATGTATAAAAGGTGCACTAGGCTCATGTATGATACATTAGATTGAATGTTATTTTATTTTTCTCTTAATCTTTTTTTTTTGGCGTAAATCACCATCATCTTTAAGGCCTGGACCACACAAATATGGATATATTCCTAAAAGCACATTTTTTCTGACCAATTGAGCCTCTCAACCACACCAACACTGTAGCAATGGTTGCCAACAACAATAACAATGGCCGACATTTACCGCGCTATTTCTGTGTTCTTTGCACTTTTTGCCCTCGTTATAGCTCTACAGATAAATGTAATGTTGTTGATGATGATGAAGTAACAAGTCCACCTCATCGTCCATCCACACAAATGACTCAGTTTTATTGGGGGTTTTTTTGTTTTGTTATTTTTTGCCATCTATTCACTCCGTTGCTTCCTCTATGGTTTCCACACTTTGCTAACCTGCCACTTATCAGCCAGGCATAGCATTGCAGGCTTCAGAGGTAATCTCTTTTTAAGTTTTGCCTCTTGGTACGGACAGAGATGTTTCTTTGGTGTGGACAGAGTTTTTTTTTTTTTTTTAAACGAGGACAGAGATATCCAGTCAAAACAATATCCATATGCGTGTGGTCCAGGTCTAAGTCTCATACCCCTTTTAACATTTTAAACTATTTGTATGTATGCCTCATATTTTTGTGCTGAGTAAAATACTCAGATAACGATGAAATGTGTTGCCTTGTTTTGTTGATTCAACCTGTGACACTTTCTATTTCTCTAACTGTCAAGTCAGCTTTTTTCCAACATGGAGACTAACCTTTTGACTTCTGTGTTATCTGGCTAACCATGTTTTGAGGCATGCCCCGATATGGTGTGGAACAGTTTGTGGCCTACTGCTGCAAAAATTCACCATCTCTCTGTCTCTGTGTCTTTCTCCTTGTCTGGTGGTCATGTCAGTTGCCTTTGGCTGCCTTGCAGATAACAAAATCGTCTCTCACCTGCTGGTGGCCGAGCCAGAGAAGATTTACGCCATGCCTGACCCAACGGTACCAGACAGCGACATCAAGGCCCTGACTACGCTGTGTGACCTGGCCGACAGAGAGCTGGTGGTCAACATTGGCTGGGCCAAACATATCCCAGGTAGGGAGGAAAAACCCTGAACCCTGACTTTCAAACTGAGCCTAATCTGGCTCCATCTTGTGACACGTACAGATGGGACATGCCTACTTTTTCTCCAATTCCACAGAGTTGAAGATTTCACACACACACACACACACACACACACACACACACACACACACAGAAGGTACAAGGTTAGAGAGGTCCAGGCACACTTACATACATACAAGTTCACCAAGTGCTCAGGTGTGACCTTTCACCTTAATCCTTGCACCCAGACAGTCTTAACTGTTGACTCCTCCGACAGACCAACCAAATGGTCCACTTATATCACACCGGCACACACACACCTTCTCAAACACTCACACACGCTTATAATTCTGACCTTTTGAACCAGCCATCCAATCCCCTTACCTTCGACCTGTGTATGTATGGCTGTGTTTGTGTGTGTTAGCGTTCACTGTATGAAAAATCCTCTGAAACTACAGATTTACTCCTCTGGTGTTTGTCCTGTTATAACTGGTATTAGCAGGTTTAACGTGTGTCTTTAAACAGCAGGGGGTGTTGAATGACCTGATATTGAAACCAAATTTGAGAAAAAACAATAGAGATGTTGCAAAACTGTGAGCGTTGTTTTTTATACATGTATAGTGTAAACTTCTATTTGATCAGCATCCCAGGGTCATCATCAGAAAGAGTAATCTTTGTCCCTGTGTCTCTATGAAATTAGATACTGGCTTCAGAAGGATAATACTTAAATATTTCAAACACCAAAAATGAGCCAAAAAAACAGAGTAAAAAAAGAGAAAAATTGACACATGCCTATGACATATCTGAACATAAAGAGGAAGACTTGAAGAGAAAGGTCTGAGTGGCAGATATGAAAGCTATAATCTGGTTTAGGTTTAAGTGAGAGAGCCTGCTGTGACAGCACTGACGGAGGAATAGCAGAGTCTCAGATTAACAGAGATTAGTGCGAAGATTTGTTGCAGTGATGACTTAGAATATAGCTGTAAAAGAGAATACAATAGTCAACAATAGAATCTAAAAGAATAGAGCAGACTCACCTCCTGCTGCAAGTCTAAAACTGTACCGCTGAATGTGAGAAACACCAGATTAGAGGCATAAAAACCACCCAGTCATGCTGCTAAGATCTAGGAAAGTAAAGTCAATGGTGTCGCGTAACAGGATCTAACTTTTCAATGAATGTGAAAATAAAGAGAAAAAAGAGATGGAAAGAGGAAGAGAAGGAGAGATGGGAATATACACTGCTTCTTGTTAGTGCATTGATCTATGTGCTGCTTTATGGGCTGTAAGCAGACATATGTATTGATCCATGCACCAAATATAGTTCTTTGAATATTTATTTTTTGCCTTCAAAACAGCAAACAGCCTCATTCCAATATCATCTCTTATCCGCTAATCTGCCTGACCTGCGTGTTACTCATTCTTGCTTTCTCTCTTAATCCATTTATCCCTCAGTCCTACCCTCTGTCTCCCTTTATTTCCCCCTGCTGCATATCACACACACACACACGCACACACACACACACACACACACACACACACACACACTGAGGAAGAGAACTCGAAAAGGCATGGATAAAGTGTTTATTTAATGCACTGACCTTTTTTCTTTTTGCGTCCCTACTTTTACTAGTGAGCACAGTAAGCTAGCCAAGTTATGTGGTGGGTTGTATGTGTGTGTATCTATGTGTGTGTGTGTGCTGCTTTCTGTGTGGAGGGAGTGAAGCGCAGCGATTGCTTGGCGGAGGAGAGAAGATAGCATGATTAGATGAACGAGAGAGGCAATCCGCTGCTCACACAGAAAGATAGAACTCTTCATCTTCCAAGTGTGTGTGTGTGTGTGTGTGTGTGTGTGTGTGTGTGTGTGTGTGTGTATGTGTGTGTGTGTGTGTGTGTGTGTGTGTGTGTGTGTGTGTGAACACTTTATGAAATCTTCATTGTTTACAACTCTGAACACTGATCTAATACTCACCTTCCTACACACACACATAAAAACATGTACACACAGAAAGTGATCTACAGTTCACTGAGGATGGAAAGGATTGTCAGAAAGAAATACGCCTCCTCAACGTTCTTTATCACACACATACACACACACACACACACTTGCAGAGGCAACCAATAAAGAGTCTACAATGACTTAAGTCTTGAATGAATAGACTAGAATAGACATGTTAACCTTTTTTGTCGCTGTCTTGTTTCAAACCTTGTCAACCTTGTTTGTGCATGTGTGTGTCTTCAAACTCCATAGGATGTAAATGTGAGCACGCCTGTCTCTGCTCGCCATGGTACAGTAATTTTTTTAATCAAATTGATGGAGAGAGACAAAGAAACAAAGAGAAAAAAGACAGAGGCAGAGAGAGGAAGGGTGAAGCCAATTTATGCTTCATGATATGGCTGCGCAGCGCCGCATACACACGCATGTCCACGCACGCACATATACGCACACACAGGCTTCTAACAGTGGTAACAACGTGTCAAGGCGAGCGCCAGGCAGCTAATTTGAAGTCATTAGATGTCTGCCGTACTGGCAACAATTTGTTACGCTCACACACGCACAAACACACACACACAGAACCACGTCACATACACACACTGAGTTAAGAGCCGTCTGCGGATAGCGAGGAGGCTAAATTGTAAACTAATTTAAACATCACTCAGCGTTAGAGAGGCTGCCTGCAAGACAGGCCCCCGGATAACAAGGCTAGGCTACGTGTGTGCGTGCTCGGGTGTGTGTGTGTGGTGCAAGCACACGTTTGACACACAGACTTGCCCAACCTTAGAGACTTGTGACAACACACATATACACACATATCTCTTTGATTGGTTCTTTTATTCTAAGGCTGAGTGTGTATGTGTGTGTGTTCACACTCATTTCCATACTGATATGGCCTATATGCAAACATTTGATATGTCATTAGAAGGGGAAAATGAGGTTTCAGACACAGTGTGTGTCTCTTGTTTCCCACCAGAAAAGGGACCCCAAACACACACACACACACACACACACACACACACACACACACACACACACACACTCTCACACACACACACAGGCATCTTACACATGCATGCCTGATTTTAAAGACAGAGATGAAACGCATGCAAACACAGAAACAAGTTTGAGAAGGCTCTTCACTGCTCTGAGTTGTGGGAAATAAAACACACAAGTGGTCACCAGGAAAATATGTATGATATGAGCACATTACACACTCAGGACACTTTTGGAAGAATTGTGCTGGTTGTTTTTGGGCGTCTCATTTTTATAGATTAGTAAAGAGAATATGCTACTTAAACAGCTCTGAGAGACGTCTCCAGCTGCACGTTCGGCTGCATGCCACAGACGAGTGTGTGGGTATGTGAGCGTTAGAGGAGGAATGAGAAGCAGTCAGGTGAGTTGAAGAGGAGGAGGGGAACAGCAAATGTTTAAACAGGAGAGAACGAAAGAGTGAATTAAAAGAAAGAAAGAGGGCATTCAAAACGAGCCATTTATCTGTCTGTAGAATTAGTCTTTTCATCCTCTCTTTTCTCCTCTCTTACTCCCTCCTCCTCCTCTTTCTCCCTCCTCTCTCTCTCCATAATAACTAAATGACTACCGGGCAGTCATGCCAGCAGCCCTTATCTCTACTTGCGGACACAAAAGAGAAAGACAGACAGGCGAGCACTTGACTTGACGAAAAGAGCAAGGAACGAACAAATGAATGAATCAATGAATGAGAGGCAGAACCTATAACACAGCCTATTTTACCAGAACCAGGGGCCTTGCCATTAGTGTTTTTTTATGACCCCTCCCCCATTCTTTCTTTATTCAGGAACGAAATTGCTCTCGGGCCGCCCCCCACTTCCCCTCCACTATTCTCTTGCTCTCTATCTCCTCTTACTAGCTCCTCTTTTCATGCAGTCTGTCTCCCTCTCTTACTTTCCTTCCCCTTTCAATTTTGACACTCAGGATAAGCGGTCTATGTGTCGGCAGTAACGCAGTATGATTGAGCTGTAAAAAACGGGGGGCGAGAGGTGGAGGGGGTTTCTGTCTTTCTTTTCATTTAATCAACCTTTATAGAGATAGGGGATAAGGAAGGGGTTTGGGAGGTGTTGGTGATGGGGTGGAAGGTGACATGTGTCCTGTTGTTTCATGTTGTGCATGCTTCTCTCTGTCATTATCATTTCTTCTTCTCTCTTTCTTCTTCTTTGGATTTTTAAATGAGTGAAGGTGTTGAAGGACCCCATGGAGGTGTTAAAAACAAGAGTGAGGTTTAGGTCTCGGTGGCTGGTAGCCTCTGTCTCATGTCAGTGATGGTGAATGTTAACACAACTCCATAAACTCTGACATTTTCTGCCACCAAGAAGATTTGTCCTCTTGTTTCATGGGGGACGCTGGTGATGTGAATTCTTCAAGATAATGCACTGCATTCTTTTTTTTAATTTTAGTTAATCTTAAAACATAAAACAAAGTTGTTGTTAATTACAAAGAAAGGCTGTAACAGAAAAAAAGACAGATAAACTATCAATGCTTACAGTCAGTCTCTAGTGCAGTTGAACCAGACCGGGCTCACCCTACAGCTGCCAATTCTTCCACCTTCTTCTCCAACAACAGGATGGTTCAAATCCAGTTTGATGTGGTTATGTTATAAAGATCACTTTCAGATAAAATAGCCCCTGTTGACAACTTATTAAATATCCTAAAATGATATTTAAAACTTACTCACATTTGAAACCATACAGTACCGGTGCCCGGTACCTGGCGATAGGTACTGGTACTCAACGGTTCCAATTTTTGGTACTTTTTTGTGTTTATGTAGTAAAAATATTAATTTGTTTATTGATAAAGTATATATTTTTTCAATTTAACATATTTATTCTTCACTATATTACCTTGAAGTGTTGTGTTCATGTCCAGCATGGAAAATTGCCTACTCTTCCAATCCCTCACAGTCACAAGGATGTGTTTAGGCACCTGGACATGGTTCCTTTTGAGTTTAGGTGAATTCGATTGGTACTTATAAAAGTGCCTAATTCAGTACTCATCCCTAGTTCAGAATCTCTTTTTATGATCTTAATGCATTGAGAAAGAAAGCCCCAGAGAACACTACCAATTCCACTTTTGTGTGGCGTTCCTCAGGGCTCATTTGTAGGTCCCATTGAGTTGTTGTTGTTGCTGTTTTACTTTTTTTTTGTTTGGTTGGTTGTTTTTTTGGTTGTTTATATATATATATATATATATATATATATATATATATATATATATATATATATATTTATTTATATATATACAGTTACATGCAACCACATTATAAAATTGTTTTTTTGTTGTTTTTTTTATGTGATAGTGAAGAATAGTCATATATATTAACAGCCGTGGCTCAAGTTATATCATATAACTGTATGTGTGTGGTTAAAGGTGACGGGGGCAGATGGGACTGAAGCATAGAAATGGATGAAAATGAAAAGCAGCGAGGTCAGACATTATCCCAGTATAACCTGGACACTCCCAAAGAGCCTTTAACACAATACTTTCCTGACCCAGTGGCTAAATATCCCCCACCTCCTCCACCTCTCTTTGACCTTTTTTTCTCTCCTCCGATGCTAGTGTCTCTTTCTGGCTCTTCCTCCTCTTCTCCCTCTGTCTGACCTGACCTCCCACCCTTTCTCTCTCCATGGTATCTTTAACCTCTTCATTATCAAGTCAACCTCATCTCTCAACCCCCACCCTACTCCCACACCTCTAAAGTCCCCTCTTCTGTCGTCTCCCCACCAGCCCTCGTTGCTGTCCTTGCTCCTGTTCTTTATGTCTTTGCATCTCACTGTAATCTCAGTTAATTCAGTCCAATCCCTCTATTTTGAAACAACACAAGTGACTTCACATGAGTTAGATCTAACATTTGTTCTCCACAGCAGTCTTGATAAGCAAAGTGTCCTCCTGAGTCCTCACCCTCTGCAGGTATTCTGCCGTGCACTTGCTCTTTTGGTCATGTTTTAAATGGTTTTCACATAAAGATTTTCAGGCAGTGAAACACTTCATATGTCAGACTGCCAGACAGTCAGTCAGTTAGAATGGCAATCAGTCTGTCAGGTAACTACACAGCCAGTCAATCAGCCAGAAAGACACCAAGTCAGTCAGCAAATATTGATTAATAGAAGTGTCCTGCTCCTTTTAGCAAATCAAACGTTGAGTCCCAGCAGCCAAGAGGAACACACAGATGTACACACACACACACACACACACACATACATACAAACAAAAGCACACATATATACAAATGGATACACACATTCTTGACTCTCTAAATTAACACTGACATGTATTTTAACCCTTCACGGTGGACTTGAAGAGATGCAGAACAGTGAACACACCCTGTGGAGGGGAATGTAAAAGCCCAGACTGGTGATGTCACTCTGTGGCCCTCCATATTAAGTCTGTTGTTGCTATCAATCAGCTAAGAGCTGGTTGGGCTTTGGGTCAGGGAGTGGTAAATCAGAAGACAAAATGTTTCTCCTCCACCAATCACACAAACACAACTTTAAGCTTTATGACAGCACAGTGTGCAGACAGAGAAATCACAGCACAAAAAACAACCATATAATCTGATATAGAATACTCATACTGAATATAATACTAAAACACAGCAGTTGAGTGAGTTACATTTGCTTGAGTTGCTGAGATAAAACCATCAAAGCCCAATCATTCTTTAACCAGGAGCAGATTCTGTCTGACAACGATGGCAAACATCGGTATATTTTGCTCTGATGCTGATTCCCGTAACTCTTTCCAGTCAGCCAAGGTAAAGAAGATAAGTAACCCAACAGATGATTTATTACTGACTAGTTTCAACTCGTGCATTTATAACAATGTGGTTTTGGTTTAGATTAAGAATCAATGAGTCTGTTTAGTTCATTGCTTTGGTCAGTTCTGACTGTTTTCAATCCCTGTTAAGTTTTCTCAGCCTGTTTGGGCGTGTTTGATTTCCATTTCTTCTTGGAGGGGCTGTATAACCCGTTTAGAGGTTGATGTCTCGGTTAAAGAACCTGTGTGTTTGTTTATGTGTGAGTTGTGTGTGTGTGTTGCTTTTATTGTCCAGAATTATGCATTAGAGACATTTTGTTTTCCAGTGCACCACCACATTGGTTTCCTCTTGCAGCCCATATAAACAAACACAGCCCTGTTTGCAGATGAAAACAAATATTGATTAAATCAAATTAGGAAAAGAATATTTGATATCTGAGCTTTATGTTTGGATTAAGTTGGGCTTTCTTTATTAGATTAAGCCTGTGGGTATTGCAGGCATTTCATCAATATGAGAAAACAGAGGAAGGAAATCATTTCCCATTTTCTGTGCATCGGTTTTCATCTGTCTTATTTACTCCGCTTCTTCTATTTGCTTTTTATGTTCGGTTATTTGGGGGGTCACTTTATGGGATTCATCTAATAATTGATACAATCTGTTTTTTGGGGTTTTGCATAAAGTTAGTTAGCAAAATGTAACCCAGACATAAGTTTGTGTGCCTCATTACAATACATAAATACATAAACATTACGTGTTAGCTGTGGAGCTGTGTCTATGCAGCATCAAAATGAGCCCAAAATGTTTTTGCAGTAATATTTACAAAACATGAACTGGAATCTTTGGTATCTTTGTCTTTTTTGTGTGTGAGAATCTGAGTGCTCCACACACACTCTACATACCTACATATTCAGTCCCTGAGGGCACGTTCAGTCTGTGTTGACTCGACTGTCTGTCCAGTGGTCCTGTGTTTGTTCTGTCATCACCGTGTTGACAGTGTTTCCATGACAATGTGCCTGAGATGACACTCCAACACGTCCGGCTGCAGGTGGCGGCTTAAAACACAAACATTCATACACACACAGTCACACATGCACACACACATACTTGCAGTACCTCTATCAGGTCACACCTTGGTGATGACACACACCTTATGCCTTGAGAGGTGAGCTAACCTGACACACATCGCAGAGAGTGACACACACACTTGCGCACAACTTACTTCACACTTGGTACCAGCTGTCGCTGTCACTGCATCCACGTGTCACAACAAATCAGACTTCAGTCCAACATATAAAAGATATAAAATACAAAAAGTAAAAAGCCCCTTGGATTTGAGAGTGAGTGTAAGGTGGAGAGTAGCTCATAAATAAAAAGATGATTCTACAGTCGTAGCTTTCTTAATTGTATCACTGATAATAACTGAATGAAGTGTGTTTATTAAGAAAAACACTGATTTTAACTGTGGTGTCTGATGAAAATCAGCTTTTTAATGATGAGCCTCTCAGTGAAAGTAATTTTAATAATTCTAAAAGATAAATCCATGTAGTGCATACATTAGATCGCTGTTGAAATAAAAATGTAAGTAAAAAAAACAACACAAATATTGAAGTCATGAGATTTGCGCTCAGCAGCCCATTGCTGTTTTTCTTATTAGTTTGATTACATTAGCAAATCAAATTCATTTGTCTATCAGCCTTTGAGACACAGCCTGCAATCTGAGCACACTGACTAATCTGCATCAAATAAAGTCTCACACACATACACACACATACACACACACACACACACATTTACACACAACAGAAGGAAGCTGCATACAGAAGCACGCATACACAAACACATACGTCATGAACACAGCAAAGACAACACAAATATGCTTTAAACACACACCAGAAAAAAGCCACCAGAAAAGCTCTAACACACACTGCAAGTAGTGCACAAATACACACACTCACACACACCGCCGTGCACACTTTTATAATATGTGACATCAGACAAGCAGTAACAAATAAATCAGCACACCATCTGAGCCCATCATCACCGAAGTCATCACTAGCAAACAGTCAGCTTTTACCACTTTCAATTTGCTTTTGTCTTTGTGTGTGTGCATGTGTGTGTGTGTGTGTGTGCCTGGGACATAGAGAAAGAGAGACCTAGACATGGCGAGAGGGAGGGAGAGAGATGATGTGATGTGATATGATATGATATGCTGGCGGGGCATAAAGATAGATGATCATAATTACGCAGAGGCCAAACTCCATTTCAAATCATCATCATCCTATTCTATCTGTTGGCGCACACATGTACACACACACACACACACACGCACACCCACACAGGCCCACCAAAAGCAATATATAGAGTTCACACACATGCAGGGATTCACAGACATCCACACCCACATATCACACACCTATGCATGCAGCAAATCTAGTGGAAGGAGGGACAGGCTTGTCATGGCATCACATTATTTCTGTCGGTTCATGCAAAGTTCACAGACAGACGTGAAATTGTTTCTCTCTCTGTTTCTCTCTCTACACTTTTCTCTTGATATTTCTTCATATCAAACCACTTTTCCTCACTGTTTCTGTCTTTATCTCCCTCCTTCTCCTCTTTTATCTGTATCTTTTCTCTCATTTGCTCAGCTCATTCTTTTCTCTTCCTCCAACAGTCGCCCCTTCACCCCTTTTTTGTTCTCCCTCCCTCATCCCTGACTTTATTTCTTACCTCCTCTTACCTCTAATGCCCCCCTTCTCTTGTTTCCTTTTCCCCATCTTCTACCCCCCTCTGTCTGTCTCTCCTTCTTCTCCCATCTTCCATCTATCGTTCTTAAATAACAGTCTGAAGGATTCATCCTTTCCATCAGGGAATAAGCAGGTGGGAAAATAGGATTGGAGCGTGCCTGTCAGCAGCTGGGTACGACTTATAGTCTGTGCACACACAGAGGCAAATTATATGGATGTATACATTTTATGGATATAAAAACAGGATGCCAGGAACATTCCAGATGTTAAAAAAAATAAATATTATATTAAAGGGCTGCTCCTTGTAGCTTAATAGTTTTTAAAGCGGATACAAACTGTCTCTGTTTAAATAACAGCATATGTTTTAGTCCATTTGGTTTTAACAGTACATTGACTTGCTTGTATGGAGATACTGTAAGGTTGTGGTGATGCTTATATCAAAATCTGAGATGTTTCCTCAGCACACAGTACTAAAGGTTAGGTTACTACTGTGGATGGGTATTGATAAGATTTTATTGATACCAGTGCCCTTATCAATTCTGCTTATCAATCCGATTCCTTCTCGATTCCCTTACCCAATTCCTCCTGTGAATTTTTCTTTACAAAAAGTAGGCTTTGCAGGTTTTCTGGGTCAACATTTATATGAATGTATAAATAGATGAATATGAAACTGGTCACTAGATCTGGATATCTCTGGACGTAAATAAATAGAAATAAGTAAAGATCGCACAACATGTTACGTTGATGTGCTGTTTGTGATATGTGTTATTCTCTGAAGTCGGCCATCTAGTGTCTCAAAGTGGTCATAGCAATCGTTTGAGTTGTTTGGAGCCGTGCCTGCACATAACTGTTCTTTCATTTGCCTGTGAGTATTCTGAAATTTAGAGTTCTTAGTATTATTTACAAAGAGTAACTGTGATACGTTTCTGTGATTATTTCAAATTCTGTTGTAAAACCAAAGTTGTATCAATGTATGCTAGCATATCAATGCAATTTCCCACATATGTTAGCATCAATCTAGCACTATTTTGTTGAGTTTTCTTGGGAAACTCTTACATATCTGCTAAGCTAAGATAGCTGCGGCAGACTAGTAAACATGAGGTTTGGCAGCTTCAGCATGATGTAAATAATTGATTAGGGACTTGTTAAGCATTAGGGCTAACGTCGATGGATCTGAACTTTTCTTATTGATTCTTAGCAGGAACTGGCTTATGATGCCCATCCCTAGTTACTACAGCTTACTTCTGTAAAGTGGGCACACTGGATATATGACACAAGCACAATAAGCTACTCTGTTGGTATAAATTGTCATAACAAAGTCATAACTTACGCTATCTGCTACAATATATTGAAATAGCAGAAAAGATTGACACATACTTTTATTTTGTTTTTATTTCATTGGCCGTGTCAGACTGTTCAAGTCAGGAATGTTTTCCTCTTTTCTATTTTTTGCCGAAAAAGTGGGTCTTTCTTTTTTTTTAACGGAAATAGAGAAGTGTGTGTGTATGTGTGTGTGCACACTGTACTTTATCCTTATAGAAGTGTGTCATCTCCCACCTGCTACCAGGTGAAGGACCATGTCAGTGGTCTCAGTGGTTCACTGTTCATCCACATTCACTCTGTAAATACACACTCACAAACCAACACACACACACACACAGCGGTAATAACGTGTGTATTTTTGTGTCTATTTAATCTTGATGGGATATTTCATCTGCAGGCTGCTATCACAGCTGGCTGCCTTATTGTCTGGGTCAGACTGATGGTGTGTGTGTGTGTGTGTGTGTGTGTGTGTGTGTGTGTGTGTGTGTGTGTGTGTGTGTGTGTGTGTGTGTGTGTGTGTGTGTGTGTGTGTGTGTGTGTGTGTGTGTGTGAGATCTGGTATGCCTGTGAGTATTCTCAGTTTTGGTTCTCCTATGAGCACGCTCACATGTGCATGATTACCACAACTCTTTGTTTGCCTGCACTAGAGAACCCATGTTACCCTCTTTTGTATTCAAATACCTGTTTGAACAACACTTGCATATTCAAGTATATATCATGAATGTGTGTGTGTGTGTGTGTGTTGTCCATCAAGCCACACACACAGCCGTACCAAACCATTGGCTTGGTTGCTGATGATGACATATGAGTTCCTGGCCTTGGTAATGGCTGTTAAATCTCATAATTACACGCTTCTTTATTGCAATGCATAATGACCCCGCAGCACTATTGGACAATTAATTAAGATTTTCAGCCCAGGCTTTTTCAAGCCCAGATGAGGAGGTGGAATGAGGTCTAATGTTCTTGTCTTGGAGCGAGGACATTAAGGCATGATGCTGTAGCAGAGGAGGCTGTCTCTGTGTGTGTGCATTCGTTTTCATCTGTCTGTCTCTCAGCCTGTGCATGTCTGTCTCTTCCCCTCTTTTTCATTCTTTGTGTTTGGTCGCTCCTCATTGCTCCACAGTTGAGCCCTTCCTCTCAATGCTTGTCAAGGATGATGATATTGGAGACCATATCTCTAATCTGTGAATGGTAAATTAATCCCTGTGGAGTTTCGGCAGTCCTCTCTCTATGGAAAGCTACGGGGGATTAGGAAGATAGAATCAACACGGCCTCATAATCTCATATACAGACACCAGGCCTGGGCAGGGACCATTGGGTTTTGTTTTAAAGCCTCAATCAGCAGGTTTATATTCATACAGCGGAGCTGTACTTATATTTCTAATGTCACTTGTATACCTAAGTGTCTCTCTTTTATAGCTAAATGCTGTCATGACAGTCTGAAACAGTTTCTTTACAGCTGTTGCTTTGTTTGTGTATTTTGTCTTGTTTGTATAAAATGTTATGGCGAGATATTCTTCTGAAAAGTTAATCCACCAAGAGATCAATAGACTGTCACATCCCAGATAATTGAACAAGCTGGGAAATACATTCATTATGGGCCAGACAGAGATGGAGAGATGGGTAGATGGATACTTTGCTTTTAACCTTTGTGAGTTTTTGTTTCAGCTCTTGCCTCTCATTTTTCTGCAGTTCTAGTTTCATTCAGCAGACGCTTTTGTCCAAAGCGACGTAAAACACAAGCAAGAATTTAGACAGAAGGAAAACCTAGTTCCATACCTAGAGTAGGATCCAATTTAGCAGCTGTGTTTCTATCACACTTTTTTGCAAAATCAAAGCGATATTTCTGAAGTGTCGATGAAGAACAATCGCGCCTTGTAGCTGTTTCCATTACGACCAGAATTGGGCACAACTTGGGTGAAGTAAAACATAACATACGTCTAGACGCTGCACTCATGATGATGCCGATTCATTACCATTAGTGTTTTTATTCTCTGGTCAAACTCTCAGCCGTGATCATGCTAACTCAAAACAGGCAGGAACAAAACACTGAATGAAAATCATCATCTCCAGCTCACATACTCTCACTCATGCATGCAGACCTCCACCCCTCCCTCCTGCTGCACTCTGAACGTCAGGGTCCATATGTGTGGCAGGGGACACGTATGACCAGGTGAGAGAGGTGTGTTGTCATGAGAACGTGACGTGTTTTTTGCAAAAAAGGTGCTTCCTTTGCACTTTTGCAATTAAGTTAAGTATCGAAACTTCTGAAAACCATCTAATGAGAGCGTAAAAACTTTTTATCAACATTTGAGAGGTTTATTGAGAATGTGGTGCTTCCATTACCATTTCTTTATTGGGATATTCACGTTTTGCGCAATTCCTGGTGTAATGGAAATGCAGCTAAGTGTTTGGAATTTTTTAATGGGCAACATCTAAGAAACTAGAAAGCCTTGTTTCTGAAGACTGAGACATTTAAAGCATACAGCAAATGTCTTTGTCTTTGTCATACTCACATGTATTACATTTAATTTCTTAGGATAGAAGATGGATCTTCTTTGTCTACATTGTCAGAACTTACTGTCAGTAATATCGTGAGAGACTGACTAGGTTCCCAGTTTTTGTGCTTCATTCTCTTACAGTCATTTTCACATGGTCTGTCTCTGCTTCAGACACACACACTCCCAGTGGCCCTTCCTGCCTCCATCAGCAATGAGCAGGGAGAACCAGGAAGCTGAGTTTGAGGATTTAAGGAAAAAATGTTCTGTTTTTCACCATATTGTTCACGGCACCAAATTCCTTCGCAGAGTAGGTGATTGTCTCTTGAGCTGCACTCTGGACTCTGTGTGGAGTCAAGAAGACTTGGCCCCAGAGGAGCTAGCTGTGATGCCAATAACACATACTGACTCACACAGCCACACACACACACTCACTTACTCACCCCCACATTTCTTGACATGGCCCTGGTGGAGCTAGAAGTGGGTAATTAAAATGTAAATATTGATATTTTATTATTTGAAATGCCTCTACTGCAATGATCTTAATGTCACTCCATCTGTCGTCTCCATAGAGGCTTTGGGTTGCCCCCACCACAGAGAAAGCCATAACACTAGACATCCATCTTCATGTTGCTGTCTCCATTTTGGGTCTAATTAAGTGTTAAATATTAGCAACCGCAGACGCAGCACACAGCACACATGTACACACAGAGAGCCAGCACACAGCCCTCCTCCTCACCTCTGTCTCTCCACCCCTGACTCCCTCTGTCACGCACACACATCGGCACACACACACGGAGCACTCATCTCCACTACAGCAATGGGAAGATTTTAAGTGTTAATCTTGCGGTGCTGCTGATGGTGTCTAATGTATGCAATTAACAGTCAGCCAGGGCTGAGGGTTTGGTAATTAGCTGGCTGTTCACACTGATTAGAGGCTACTGCAACCCTGTGACTGCTCTACTCTCCCTGAGGCCGCACACAGAACAAGGGGGGATGTCGGGGAAGGAGAGGGAGCGGGTGGTCGGGGGAAAGAAAGAGGAAAAAAATATTTCAACTCACAATACGACAGGGGAGGAGGTGAAGGTGAGCACACGTGTTGGTTGGAGAGAAATGTCTAAAAGTGAGCTAATGGAACAGCTCATGGAGATAATTCTATAAATATTTCAGACTTATTAAAATGTTTTTGTGCTTTAAACCAAGATACAATCTGGGTGCATCAAAAAACAACATGATATTGAAAAATATTGTTGGTTGCCATATTTGCGCCAGTGGCAACATTATGCAGAAGTTTGCAGATGAAATCAAGAGAAGTCCACTCTCTCTGCCCCTGCTTCGGTTCTGGGCTGCGACTGTTACACTTGTACTTGCACGAGAAAGACGATTGTGAAAACTCTTACCTACTCAGGAGTGTTAAATAGAATTAATGGAAGTAAATAGGCGATCTTCCTGCTACTACAGCCGAGGCTTGAGCAATCGATCATAGATAACGGTTGACTCAGACTACTCAGCAGATTGCAGATGAGCGTATTCGATTTTTTAAGAAACAGAACACAAGAAAACACTTGTATTAAACACATCTTCACTGTCCATATCACACAAGAGTTTTTAAAGCAATATAAGTGATTTTTAAAAATTCGGAAATCTAATGAATTTGTCATTTTTTAGTCTCAGAACTACAGCCAAAAAACATCTGATTAATATTTTGAAATTAAAAAAAACTTCATTTTCTCAACTGCTTCTCAGCTTGTCAGACTGTAAAAAAAATGGATGTCATCATGCTCGGCTTGAAGTGAGGTCGCCACAAAAACTGCTCCCCCTGGTGGCTGGCTGCAGTATAGGTTAAAAAATCTGGCTTTCCAGTCATTCCAGATTGGCTGTGGTCAAACATAAAAAAATTAATACACCTTGTAGAAATGTTTCTCACGTCCGATTGTTGTGGTGATTTGAAGATATCATTTGGCTGTCTTGTATCCAAGTCCTCTTTTTTTCTGAAAAGTTTTGTTTTCATTAGTTATACGAGGTTAAAAACGAGGCTTTACGTAACGTTTAACGATGATGGACAGCTGCCGTTCTCATGTGTTTTTTTTGGGAATTGTAAAATATGTCGGTAAGTAGAGTCAGGAAGTGATTAGACTCTCGAAAGAAAAATAATAATAATTATTTTTGTCACCCAGCTCCACTCAGATTCTCCCAGAATCCCTCATCGTCTCTACTGCGCAGACTCTGGCTGCACAACTGCTACAATGGTGGCGCCTGAGACGGCGGTATTTTGGCTTCAAAACTGTACAATGATAAATGGCGGAGCCACGCTGTCCACTCTATATACAGTCTATGGTTGAACCAAGTTCTCTTAAGGTTGGATGTTGTTGAAGTGTAACATGAAACTGAAGCATCAACACATGACAAATGCCAGAATGAAGGCACAATGCTGAGGCTAAAGTTAAAGGAAAAAATTTACACTAAGTGCTGATTTTTATTTCACCGCACACACATTCACACACACACACAGTTCAATGTGCTGAGAGGATTTGGACAGAAACAGAAATTTTAAGTCAGTAAAAGATGAAAGAGAAAAAGTGAACTCTACTTGGATAAGCTCCATTAGACCAATGATTTGTTTGGATAATCTCAGTGCCTATACAGGCGTATAAAAACGTAGATGGTTGTGTGTCATTGTGTCTTTTAGCCCCTCCAAATTAGCTGGTTCTCTGAGTAGATTTGTTTCCATTTCGTTGCGCATCTCTGTGTAATTGGGTCAGCTGGTGTGAGAGGGAGTGTGTGTGTGTGTGTGTGTGTGAGACAGCAATTGCCAGTTTGTTCATTTTGTGCTTATTATTTGTGTTAGTGCAGATCCAGCCTAGCCAAAGCCATCACAGGGGGTCCGTGTTCATTTGGGCCGGCGTCTGGCCGTATGGCACAAAACAGTTTGAGGTGTACAAGCACACACACACACACACACACAAACACACACACACACACACACACACACACACACACACACACACACATAAATGCACACACTCAAGGGAGCACTTGCATTACACAGCATGCAACAATGTGCACACTAACACAAGTTTAAACACATACACATACAGAAAGGGGTGTTGGGGGAGCCACATAACACTGTGTGCATACAAAAAAACAGGCACACACACACAAACACACCAGACACACACACACACGCAGTGCAGTGATGTGCTGGTAACTGTTGGAAACTTCACGTGTCCTAATGCAATCTCTCTCTCAGTGGGCCAGTGGACTTAAATCTGTCCCCTGCAGACCACAATACGTGCACATGCTGCACATAGACAATCCATTGTTCCCCTCGCTCGTACAATCAGACCCTGAAGGATCATATACAGTTAACATCCAGCCTTTATTTCAAATGCCCCCAAATAAACAGTTTCTGGTAATCTTACTGTCTCCCACAGTAACGTACGCCATCCTCTTTACTTCATATTGTCACGTTGAGCCACTGGCCAGCTGCCTCTCTCACAGCACAATCCACAGGCTCTGGCTGTGCGTAGTGTGACTTCAGTTAAACCGTAGTGTGCTACATTTCTCTGACAATGCGTGAAACTTGTTCTTACCACTCAGAGACAGATTACTCTTGATAAGTGTGTGAATGTTTGCTGTTAAATTGTTGAGACAGACCGAGAAGTTTTTGATAAACGTGTCCAGGAGCAAAGATCAAACAGCACGGAGAGAAGTGTCAGTGGTTACAGGGAGCAGGTGCAACCAAGGTCCACAACAAGTGAGCAGATTGAAGACCAGATCTATTTATGTTGAAGTAGTGTTTGAAAAATGTTTGTTCTTCTGGAGTTTTCAAGCATTAGCAATGGCAGAACAAATATAAAGTTTAATTAATGAGTATAAAAAATGAAATTAATAAATTGAATATTTCACCAATTAGATAAATTGTTTTAAGAAAGGAATGTATTTTTAAAAATGCCTGTTAAATCACTTAACCACAAATAAAAATGTATTTCATTCTATATCTCGCTTGGTGTAAGCATAGACTGTATATAGAGTGGACAGCATGGATCCGCCATTTATCATTGTATGGTTTTGAAGCCAAAATACCGCCGTCACAGGCGCCACCATTGTAGCAGTTGTGCAGCCAGAGTCTGCACAGTAGAGACGATGAGGGATTCTGGGAGAATCTGAGTGGAGCTGGGTGACAAAAATAATAATTTCTTTTTTCTTTTGAGAGTCTAATCACTTCTTGACTCTACTTCCCGACATATTTTACAGTCCCCCCAAAAAATACACGAGAACAGCAGCTGTCAATCATCGTTAAACGTTACGTAAAGCCTCGTTTTTAACCTCGTATAACTAATGAAAACGAAACTTTTCAGAAAAAAGAGGAATTGGATACAAGGCAGCCAAATGATATCTTCAAATCACAACAACAATCAGACGTGAGAAACATTTCCACAAGGTGTATTAATTTTTTATAGTTTGATCACAGCCCATCTGGAATGACTGGAAAGCCGGATTTTTTAACCTATACTGCAGCAAGTCACCAGGGGGAGCAGTTTTTGTGGAGACCTTACTCCCAGCCGAGCAAGTGGACGTCCATTTTTTTTTACAGTCTATGGGTGTAAGCAACTGGCTTAATAACACTCTATTTTTTTTTTGCTAAACATTGACTTACCCCCCACCCTCACCCCCATGAGTGATCATTAAAAATACAAAAATTAAAGAAAATAAGGAAAAAAAGACTTTTAGGTGTACAGAAGTGTTTTTAACCGTTAGTTCATGAATGAAATGTGAAATGACTTTACAGTGATAGCTACGATGCAGGTCGAGTACCAAATTTGCCATTGGCCTGTTCTGTCCGAGCCACAGATTCACACTTCCAGACTGAGTTGGTAGCTAGCAAAAAGTAGATGACACAACTCCTGTTTGTCACCGCAGTGGCAGAATGCAAAGACTACTCATGTGTTGATAACAAGGACCAGATCGGCATTGCAACCAGTTTTTCACACCTGTCACATCAGAACATGCACACAGACACACACATATAATACACGCACACATGTGGCAGATAGCCTCTTTGAAGTCTTCAGTTATTGCAAACTTGGACTAACAAATAATGTCATTTAAAAAAAAAGATCTGCACACACACGAGTTCACAGGTACTCAAAGCATCACAAACGCTCCTCACTGGTTCCCATTTGCCCTGTAACCACAAGAAAACAAATATAGGCCTCCTGGAAATGTGTGTTTGTGTGTGTCTGTTTGGCAACTGGGGCGTGAGAGAGGGCTATCCTGTTTGTGTGTGTGTGTGTGTGTTAGCGTGTGTCCGTGCCAGACTGTTGTGCGGTCTCGGGTGTAAACGTGCAGTCAGGACTCATTTGGCAGACAAACAGGCCGCAGGGTGGCTAGGGAATCGACGTGTGTGTGTGTGTGTGTGTGTGTGTGTCTGTGTGTGTGTGTGTGTGTGTGTCTGTGTGTGTGTGTGTGTGTGTGTGTGTGTGTGTGTGTGTGTGTGTGTGTGTGTGTGTGTGTGTGTGTGTGTGTGTGTGTGTGTGTGTGTGTGTGTGTGTTTGTCTTTTTGTGTGTGTCTGATAGAGCAAAGGGAAGAAAGAGTGCGAGAGCAAGCAGGAGAGGTTAAGTCTGCATGACTGCACTGCAGCCTCTTTCTGTCAGGCCAATGTACAACACACACACACATTCTCTCTTTACCTTCATGGGCACACATTATATTTCTGGTATAAAACACACAAATCCACCAAACAACAAGAAAAGTCATTAACCTCTCTATCACATTTCACAACCTACCTCTGTGTCTGCAGCAATTTCCAACACAAGCCCAAAGTTCCACATGGAGGCCTCTAAACATGAAGAAGTCAAACATTTTGGAAAATTAGTGTTCTGGTCACCCTTTTATTTATATGAGTGAAAATAGAAGGGAAAAAAAACTTAAGTTATAGTATATAATCCATCCCAAGCAGAAATTGTGTTGGTCTACATATCCATAAATCAGTGTTGTGTGTCTGTCTGGAGACCTACATGTTGAATGGTCAGGCTTTTATTTAAACAAAATAAATGTCCGTCAGTGTCTTATTAAGGAAAAGTATATCTTTACCCAAACAGTATGATCTGTTTACACAGAGTTAGGTGAGATCAAATAAGATTTAAAAATGTAATTCAGGCACTGTATAGAAAATTTTCTGTAAAAAAAGGCTTGGACATGCAGTATGGTGAGGATTGTAAACACTTACTATGACTTAACTAAAGACACCTCATGCAAAAGACATGAATGTGTATTCAGTAATGCTGTCAGGCTAACTCATAGCTCGCAGGTTGTGCCACTAAGCATTTGTCTGCCTCTGTGTTTACATGGGAATTTTTCTGTAATGCTTTGAACTTTGTTTTCACTGATCATTACTGTACATTAAGCTCAGCCCAGCTGCTCAACAACATCCACACACACACACACACTCCCACACAAATCACCAAATGTCTTATCAACAATGGCCAAAAGGAAATGTAATTAGAGCCCAAATAAGGAAGCTTCTTTTGTCAAGTGAAATCACAGGTATGAAAGAAAGGTCTCCACCCCTCCCACCTCCACCTCTCCCCTTCTTTTGCTTTCTTCTCTCCTCCCTCTCACTCTTTCCTCTGCTCTCTCTCCATCAATACCTCTCTCTCTCCATCATCAGCACTAAATTCCCATTGATGTTTCTTTTCTTCTGCTGTATCGATCGCTTCATGAGAAGGAGGGGAGGAAGGGAGGAAGGGAAGAAGGGAGAGATGGCGTTATCTGTTAATTAATTTGTCCTGAAGCTGGCCGCCTATTAATCAGACAGATAAGAGGCATTGGATGGCTGAACAGCGCAGACAGGCTGGTGGGGAGAGGAGGGGGTCGGGGGGAGGCACACACACACACAAACACACACACACACACATAAACACACAGATAGAGATGCACATATGTATGGGAATGTATGCAAACACAAAGAACACAAACATGCTGATGAAACGAGTCAGCAAAGTCACAATGCAGCTATGTTTGTGTTCAAATCAGCAAGATGTGCAGGCACATGGTTAAAGGAGCATTCAGTGTTTTTACACACACACACACGAAAACCACATCCTGATAAAAATCATTGATGAACCTCAATGAGAGACGCTGCTGAACTTTCAGCTCAATAAATTAATCATGGAAGGTTTAATTATTGGTGTTGTCTTTGTGTGTGTGTGGACATGCTGTGTACAATTACAAGAGAGACGTTAACCTGTGGAAAGTAAGAAAGCCCTTTCATTCACACATTTTCTTTTTACTACATCATATTTAACATGTTTGTCCGTTAGAATAATGTTCCTGGATCAAATTCAACTATAAGGATATGCCACATTTGAGTGAAGCTACTGACACACACACTCTCACACACTTGCACAAGTTAAAATGCACAACCAGTGACACCATTAAATGATATTAACCCCCCTCATGTCTTCTTTTCTTCACTTGACCCCAGGCTTTACACACATTCAATAAGTGTGTGTGTTAAATTTAGCCATGCCCGTGCTTATTTCCACTCCCCACTATGAGTGGTGAAATCTCAAGGACCCCCTCAAGACACGCATGTGTGTGTGTGTGTGTGTGTGTGTGTGTGTGTGTGTGTGTGTGTGTGTGTGTGTGTGTGTGTGTGTGTGTGTGTGTGTGTGTGTGAATGAGAGATGTGTATGTGCAGGGAGTGTGTGTGTATGAAGACCCCCTTAAGAAATTCACCTCTAATCCCTTCTGATGATTTCATTAAGTAGAAGGAGACACTGCCAGTTGGCAACGATACTGCACCCTTCACTGTGCAGTGTGTGTATGTGTGTGTGTGTGTGTGTGTGTGTGTGTGTGTGTGTATCAATCATACAATTTGGATTCTTTCCAGTGTGTTCCTATGCATTTATGTCTATATGCATATGTGAATCTCTCAGCGAGTGTGTACAGCCATGTCACCTACTGTGTTTACTGTGTGTGTTCATGTGTGTGTGTGTGTGTGTGTGTGTGTTTGAGACATTAACAGTTCTGGATGGAATGAATTAGAGCACATTACGAACAACAATAGCCTGCAACCTGGACATAATGAGACGCCTGCCATTACCCATCAACACACTGTGAGATAAGATCCCCTAACACATATGCACACACACAAACACACTGCCACACACACACATAAACACACCTACCATCTCCAGAGGAGGCACACTGCAGCAGATGTTGTTGAAGAAATATCTTCCTTCTCATCTGCCTGCTTCTCCTGGCAGGATCCTCCTCCCATGCACACACCCACACACACACACACACACTTTTCAAACACACACTGGAGGGCTGCTGTGAGGTCTGACAGGTGCGCTCACGTGGGCCTCTGTCTATGCCTTTGCTATGAAGGCTTCCACACACACACACACACGCTCACACACATACACAAATGTGCACAAATACACAGGTATGCAGACAGGCAGGTGTGAATGGACAGGTGTGTGAGGAGAGGACAGCTGTGAGGTAAGGTGTGAGCGGGCAGGTGTTCCATTAAAGAGATAGACGCAAAGAAAGAGGGAGAGGAAGGGAGGGCAGGCAGGAGTCAGAGGAAGTTAAGGGAGGAATATTTGCAAAAGATGAAATAAAAAAGTATTTCAACACTGACTGAAGAGAAAAGGAGAAGATGTGAGAGTGTAGGACAGACACTGAGCGATGAAAAGGGAAGAGACACACATGGACACGAGACACAGACAGCGATGTATCAAGATCTATGGTGAAGCCAGAATCAGGCCCACAGACGGTGGGCTGTTCACAGACAGTGGGAGATAAAACGACCTGGATTGTGATTGGAGGGACAGACAGATATAGACGTAGGCAAATAGAAGGACATGGATTGACACCAGAGAAAGCAGCAGTTTTGAGGCCAGAGCAGCAATTAGTGTGTGTGTTTGAGCGGTGCAGCAGCGATGGCCAGCATTGATCCATGGAGGTTGTGTCAGGGGGAGATAAGGCCTGCCTTTCCCCAGAGAACAGCCCTGGGCACAGGGGAGAGAGGAGGAGGAGGAAGAGGAGGAAGAGGACTGGTCAGCTGGATGGAGTGATGGAGGGTGGTTGTGGGGGAAGGAAAGATGGTTGATCTTGACCCCCTTATAGCTTCAAAGGGAGCTTCATGACCTTTTTCATTGTCCATCCTTAATTTGTTGATGTTATATCAGAAATGATATCACTGATGTGCTATTTGTCTCTACTGATTTAAGGCCACCTTTAATGTCTTTTATTTACACATTTTTTACACTCTTTTCTTCTGCTTTTCTGCTGTCTCATCTTGTCCAGGTTTCTCGACGCTGTCTCTTGCAGACCAGATGAGTCTACTGCAGAGTGCATGGATGGAGATCTTGATCTTACGCGTCGTGTACCGCTCGCTGTCCTTTGAAGACAAGGTAGGGGTCTCTAGCTTTGTGTTTATTTGTAACTCAAATTTAATTAAAAGACAAAAAGACACATTTTTCATGCCCCTCCTCACCTCCTCACCTTCTTTTGTGTTGCTTTGTAGTTGGTGTATGCTGAGGACTACATAATGGACGAGGACCAGTCAAAGCTGGCTGGGCTTCTGGATCTGAACAACGCCATTCTCCAGCTGGTTAAGAAATACAAGACTATGAAGCTAGAGAAAGAGGAGTTCGTCACCCTCAAAGCCATCGCGTTGGCAAACTCAGGTTTGAAATTCTTCTCCTTCCAGCTAATGTTTTTGTCTGTGGTTCTCTGTGTTTGAGTTTTTGTGGAGAAAGGGTTAAACTAAGGAATCTTCAGTCCCTCGGGGCTCATTTAAACTGAACCATCAAAGGACTGTTTTCAATACTCTGCATCCAAACGAACACACACACACACACACACACACACACACACACACAGCTGCACTTTGTGATGCATACTTTCAGATACAGGGATGTTTTTCTTCCTGTAACTCCATTTTTTAAATCTCCCGTCTCTCACTGTTAAAGCACATATAGGTACCATTATATTATACGTGCAAACACAAGCACATCCCTCATAAGAACACTCACTTGACTTAAACATCAAGCACACCACCCACCCTCAAACAAAGTGGCGATCCCTTTTACAATTAGCATAGTCGTCTCTTCAGATGCCTGTTAAATAAGGTGAAATCATTAGAACCCAAAGTCTGTCGATAAAGCCCCCTCTCTGATGTGTCCAGCTGCATCGACAGCTGACTGACACACGCACACACTCCCTCCCTCTCACTCACACACACACACACGCCTTCTTCCTCCCATGACCCGTCTTTTGAACTTTGTCTTGGAAGCCGGCCAGCTCTTCAGTACTCTTTAATTACAAGGGGGTAGCTGTCAATACAATGTGTTTAAATGGGAGAATGCAATGGAAGAGCTTTGAATAGGGAGGGAGGAGCCTTTTGTTCTGATTACGCCACACGCACATACACCCAACCAATCAGTTAACACAAAACTCAGCTTTTTGTTCTCAAACTGAATTTATTCCTCTGACACATTCATAAGGAACAAACTCTCCAACAAGGGTGTTTCCTTAAAAATGCCTGCTAACACACATACAGGTCCTACTGTCACACACATGCAGGGAATATTGACCGATAGCCTTGCTGTGGACTTTGTGTGACAATCAATCGCTGGGCCCTGACTCTGTGTGTGTGTGTGTGTGTGTGTGTGTGTGTGTGTGTGTGTGTGTGTGTGTGTGTGTGTGTGTGTGTGTGTGTGTGTGTGTGTGTGTGTGTGTGTGTGTGTGTGTGTGTTTGTGCGTCTGTGCCTGAATATTTCTGACTTAAAGTTGTTGAAAACTGTCTGATTCTGTCAGCAGGAAAACAGAGTCTATGATGATTATTCTCAAACATTAGCCACGGTTACATGAGTTTTTCATCTTTCCGAATTGAATTTTTCCAAATGACTTTTCCGAAAACAATAGTGTACATGGAAAGGAATATTCTGATCTCTGTAATCAAACAGAATACTCAATGGGACATGCGCAGAAAAACGTAAACATCACGAGATTTATCAAAGATGGAGGACGACAGTTTGTTAATCACGGTATTGCAATACTCTGTATTGCGAGTTTTTCGTCCATCCGGTCTTGAAATTATGTTCATTCCTTTCAAAGTTTGGATCAAAAACAAACTTTCCACAGCAGTCCAGTGCTGACTGCTCGCCGCCATTTTTAAAGTTGAGGAACATCTCTAGTTGCGTCTTTCGTCATATCTGAGCATGCACTGAAAGAACCCACCCTGACAACTCTCCATTTGAGTGGATACATGATACCTCAATCGGTTTGGGAAGAGGAATATTCCACCCCTGTGAAACCAATTAAATGTCCATTCGGATTGGCACTTTTCTTTCGGAATTAGGTGTATATAAAGGTTAAATTCTTTCCGTTTGAGCAAATAAACTGAATGCAAGCAGAATATTTGGGTCTATGTATACGTGGCTAGTGTGACACAAGCCATTCCGAAAGAAAAGAGCCAATCCGAATGGACATTTAATCAGTTTCACGGAGGTGGAATATTCCTCTCCCCAAACCGATTGAGGTTTCATGTATCCACTCAAACGGAAAGTTGTCAGGGTGCGTTCTTTCAGTGCATGCTCAGATATGACGTAAGACTCAACTTTGATAAATCATGTGATATTTGCGTTTCTCTGTGCATACCCCATTGACTATTCTGTTTGATTATAGCGGGGCATGTAGACCAGAGATTGGAATATTCCTTTCCATGTTTACTATTGTTTTCAGAAAAGTCATACAGAAAGATTCCATTCGGAAAGACGAAAAACTCCTCATGTTACCGTGGCTAGTGACTGTCGAACTTTTATGACCTCATGACCTCCATTAGTCCAACTGAGCTGATGGGCATCATCTTTACAAAATCTGATAAAAAATTCTCAGATAGATAGATAGATAGATAGATAGATAGATAGATAGATAGATAGATAGATAGATAGATAGATAGATAGATAGATAGATAGATAGATAGATAGATAGATAGATAGATAGATACAAAACACCTGCTACAGATCAAAATGACATGTTTGAATCTCCTAATGTTTCCTTAAAGTTGGTATTTTGTTGTATATTTGCCTTAAAATAAACAAAGGTATGAATCAGTTATCAAAATATTTTCCAACTAAATTTATAAATCAACTCTTTGACTTGAGTAAGTTAATGAATACTCATCTAGAGCCCATAGACATATTTTGTATAAGCTAAAACTCTGTTTCTCACTTTGGCATTCGAACACATCACCAATCTTCTTGATGGATTCAGAGAATAATTAACCATCAAACGAACCTCTCAGAGGAGGAAACTCACGTTAAAAATAGTCCCTCTTTTAACTGATTGAAATGGAAACAGCTGATGCCCCAACAAGAACTTTGCATCATTGCCCAGACTCTCTAACTGCTCTTCAAGACAACAGAATGCTAGCATTAGCATTTTGAAGGGCACTGACACTAATTAATTCACAGGATGCTAATCGTCTGCATTAATGAAGCCCAGCCTTAAGAAATGTTAGCAAACGTGCCCCACATGTAAAGACAGCTAAACTAGCTATGGGAAACAGGAGGCACGTGTGTGTCTGTGTGTGTGTGTGTGTCTGTGTGTGTGTACATCCTTGCATTGTGAGTTCTGTGTTCTCGTGTGTTTTAACGGCCTGATGTGCTTGTGCTCATTACCGTCTGCTGTTTTACCTGCAAGTAAACTGTGCGTCAGAGCACAGGCAGCAGCTTCAACACTTAACACAAAGATTAATCACAAACAGCGTGAAAGCTATGTCTGTGCAATGAGTGCTTTACAAAATTTGTTTTATGTGATTTTTTGGCATCTTAACATTTGTGTCCATGTTACTTAAATATGAAGAACAGACAAATTCAAAATCAGTTAAATTGGAGACAAACTAAAGCAAAGTTTTTTGTAGAGACTATGTTTCTGTATTTATATGACACTCACTGGCTTCAACAAACATTTCTCCTTACTTTTATCTCAACTCATTGAAATATTATCAGGCAGTCTCTGAAAGTGAGAAAAAGTAGAAAATCCGAGAACTGGTCAACGCTGAGTTTTCTATTGATCTCTATAGAATCCAACCCAGAGACGGTCTGGTCCTGAATACTGATACATGCATTACCCTCTATGGATCCAATACTCAGTATTTGATTGTGTTTGTGTAAGTGTTCACATGTGTGTGTGTGTGTGTGTGGCTGTGTTCACATTGTTGGGTTTATTTTCTTTACCAAACAGTGCATGTTTTATTTCCCCTGCTTGTGTGAGACTGTCAGTTTTTGAATTTGACATCTGTGTGGATATGTGCAGTGTGTTAACTGTGAAGAGCAAATATAAATTAGTAGACATGTAGAAACACAGTGAAGGCAGGAACCTGAAGGAACATTTCATGAGCACACGTGTTATTATGTCTGTAGTTTATTTCCTTTTTTTAATGTGCACTCACAGGTCTAATCCCTAAGGCAGATTTAGTTTGTGTGTGTAGGGGTGTGTGTGTGTGTGTGTGTTGGGGTGTGATGGCCTATCAATAGTTGCCTTGTGATTATTATTTAACATGCATGTAGTCATTGATCGCAGACATTGATCGGAGGTTGAGAGCTAAAGGCCAGCTCACATTAAGACTTTGCTTCCCCAAGGGGCAATATGGAGCATTATCATTGAGGGACATTCTCAAGCCGCGCTGCCACATGTGCTGAAACACACCACACATGCCAGCTCCAAGAGAGATTACACACGTGTGCAGCCAGACACTTATGCGCACACACTCACACACATGGACTCTCAGGTGTTCCTGCGTCTCTCAATCATTCTGCAGGTCCATTTCTTTTCTCTCCGCCCACTCGTCTCTTTGTCTGTCTATAAATCACACCCACTGATCCACACTTTAGAGACTCAGAGGGAAGAAGCGACTGAATTCTTAACCCTGTTCATGGGTTAAACTATGTCACAAGTTAAGGATTTAAATGTAACTTCATGTTGAGAGTAAACCAAACAGATCTGGATGTGTGCACAACAACAAACATTTGACTGAATATCTACTCTTTCACGTTTTAACTTCACTCCTTCATTTCCCTGTCATCCTCCTCCAGACTCCATGCACATTGAAGATGTGGATGCAGTGCAGAAGCTCCAGGATGTGCTCCATGAGGCCCTGCAGGACTATGAGGCCTCCCAGCACCAGGAGGATCCCCGCCGGGCGGGCAAGCTGCTCATGACCCTTCCCCTGCTCCGCCAGACTTCCACCAAGGCCGTGCAGCACTTCTACAGCATCAAGCAGGACGGCAAAGTCCCAATGCACAAACTCTTCCTGGAGCTGCTGGAGGCCAAGGTGTGAGGAGGCTAGAGTAGATGGAAAGACAGCTACACACCAGTCTGAACCTCCTGAGCCTCAACGTAGACTCTCACTTTGAATGACCTCTTGCTCTTTTACACACACACAGACACACACACACACTGAAATTTGTCCCTGAAGTTTGTCTGCTGACACACCCCCAAATGAATACACCAGTAACCTAAACCTCTGACCTGAACCCCAAAGGGACACAAACATGAACTTTGTGAGGGGGATGAGATTGATGGGCTGACATGACGCCCTGATCCTGAGGAGAGACGATAATTCCTTCAAAACTGTGAACAATCACTGAAGAGTTTCAACACTGAAGATGGCAAACACTTATGCATTTACCAACAGTTACGAGGTCATTAATAGCAAATGCTTCAATGAGGACACGTTTAAAAGAAACTGAAAATGCTTCATTTTAGTCTCGAGGGACTAAGACTGCACTTGTGTCTCCTTTCCGCTCCCCGTTTCCTCCCACAGAATTTTTTAAGTGTTAAAGAAGATGAGCAGTTGGGATAGGAAGAACACTAAAGAAGTATTAAAGACATTTCTTTTCAAAGTACATGTAAAATGAAATATGGATGGATGATCAGAAAGAACAGAAAAGGAAAGAAGAGGAGATTCGCCCTGCCAAAGAATGGAGCTCATCCATTCAGAGGATGCCAGCAAACTTAACTGTCATAACCCAAAACACTGTCTGCTTTTATCTCTGAGCGTCTTTCAACGCCGGGCCTCCAGAGAGCTGCTGGTTTCTACTTCCACCAGTCGTTTCAGTTTTTCTGGTTATGATGAAAACCAGCAGGGCTCAAAGAGCAGGCTTGAAAAACACTCTTTGATTTCCCCCAAATTCAGCTCCTGGTACACCACGCTCCCCCTACTTTCACTACTACTTATTTGTTGTACCTGTAAAGAAACAGTGACACTGGCCTCCAAACCTGACTGTGTTTCAGTGTGCGGAAACTTCACGAGCTGAAAATGCTTTCAAATACACTCCCCACATGAGAGCTCAATTCAATATGTTGATATCCAGACGATACTTGATCTATGCTAAGTTAACCTCCCGTCGTCCAGCTGTTACAGGCTCAGCCCACAGTCTCTGCGACGCTGTCTGTCCAGTCAAACACACCTCTTTGAGTTTGGATGTTTGTTTGGAACATTTTCAGCCCCGCTGGTGGCCCAGATTTGTTGCTGTCCACACACAAGTCAGATAAGATTTCTGTCCATAAATGTGCCATGAAGAATAGTCCAGAACATGCTCACTATCCAAACTCCAAAAACAACAAACCGGCACTTCCAAATTTCCCTCCTTACTCCGCTGCATTCACACCTTCCAGCTCATCTCTGAAGGCAGAATTGAGACGTTCGGGGAGTAACGAGGGATCTCGAGTCATTCATCGCAGTACAAACCAGAAGGAAAGGTGTGCAGAAAAAATCTGACTGAAGAATAACTCCTGTTGCTTTGAAACTCCTTATTTTTCCTCCTTTATTTCTATCTTGAAAATACTCTTAGCGATGATAATATCAGTATTAGGGTTGTAAATAACAGTCATCCTGTATATGACATATAACACGGCTCTTTTTTGTTATTAATACTGTCTTCTTTAAACTGAATCAATCAATATGTCTTTCCTTTTTTTCTATCAGCTTGACCACTTTCAGCAATTATTCTATATATTTAAATATAACAAGTAATAATGTATTAACAAATCAGCGTTTATCTTAGAAAACACTGAGCAATAGTGGTTTTAACCGGAGGGGTTTGTGCATATGGACTAAGTCTGCAATATTAACATGACGTGCCAGTTTCAAAAATTTCAGAGAGGAGGGAGAGTTTTGTAGCTTCTCTCTTCCTCTGGGTAACTTGCCATAAGCTATTAGACGACAGTCAGTATTTCCTTTGTTAGCGATAGCTACACAGAAAAACATGGACCAGAAATGTGATGATGAGATGCTTTTCCTGCCATCACAAAAAAGTTGTGTGAAGAACGAGTAGCGCGAGGGTAGAAGAAGAAGTAGTAGCACAAGCAGCTGATGACAAAACGATTCAACTTCCAGTTTGAGAGTCTCACATCGGTTTGATGTTTGCACCTTCCCTGTGATCAGCTCTTTTTGCAGGCACTTTTGAATAATCTGACAAAAACAAGACAGTTCTTTGTTTAAATGCTGTTTTTGTTGTTATTATCATGTGTGTTTCTCCAGTCGTGTGGCCAAGAGTGGGGACCAACTGAATCTGGTACTAGATGAAAAAACAGAGCATCATCTGCGTAAGACAGAAACATGGCCAAGAAAGATGCTAGCTCGCTGTTCCACTTCTTATTGATGGGCATTTTGTTGAAACATTATAATGGTTCTTAACCTGTAATCCTTCCAAATATCTCAATTGGTAAAATTATTACATAACTTAAGTCAATGGTTCAAGGGGAATTCATTGTGTTATTTATACATTAGCTTCTTTGCTAGCTCTCTGCCGACAAGTTTGTTGTACCTGAAGTCTACAACACACCCTGTAATTTAAGTGGATGTAATAATTTAAGTTGAGAAGACGACTGAAGTATTAACCACACAGGCTTTTATCAGACTTGAACATTCGCAGGCGTTTGTCGGGCATCAGGAGTTTCCTGCCGGTGGAAACTTGAGGTGGAAGGTCACAGGAAGTCGTCTGTTAGGAACAGCAGGATTGTTTAAGGGTTGGTTTGACTGGTCGCAGCTTTAACAGATAAAATCAGTCGAGGGGATTTTTTGTATCATTGTCATTTATAGAGCTGAATAAGAATGCCAAAATGTGTAATCTAGATGAAGGTGTAATCTACTGTAAAATGACAACTAGTCACAGCTAAGGGGTGCTCCAGTTTAAGTGTAGTGGATCTCCAACGTCACACGCTCTGCATCAAACGTCAGTATTATTAGTAAGGGGTATTTTTTCAGCCTTCTTAAACAGTGTATATTGTAAATTATACAGATTATAATTCTAACATAAGACATTTTATTGGAAACAAAATCAAGAAAAAAAAAAAGAAAAAAATGTAGTTCAATGTGTGTTTCATGTTTGCTGTTTTTTCTGTCAGGACAAAAATCCTTGTTTCTTTGTTTTGATCTTTCTTTTTGTTTCTTTAAGTCCTCTTTCTCTTTCTTTGTCTCCTCCTCTGTTGGGTCCCCCGAGGCGTTGCCGTGTACTTTTTCTTGTGGTGATTCCCGTTCTTGTGCTGTGTGCTTCTTCTTTAGACAACACAGAGTAGAGTAGAGGCCATGTTGTCCGTCTATCCGATCAGTCTGCTGGGTACCCGATCCTCTCCCACTGAACCAAACTGGTTATAAAGCTCTTCTAGAAACTTAACTAGACTACCGAGATGAAACGACAGCGTTCATCCTTACCAAACTATGCGTAAATAATGAAGTATTTAGTATCTAAATGAAGAAACACAAGTATTTAAAAAGGGATCATTTGTATAACTTTCCTGTAGAGTAAACAATATACTGTATATCTTTAGGTTTAAATAACCATTAAATGAAAAGGACATTTGAGTATTTCAGAACTGTAGGTGACTTTTTGATAAACTCGCTGTACATAACTGCCTTCCATACAGCTCGGCTCAGTCCTTTACTGTTTCTGCAGTCAGTAACAAAAAAAGAGACAAAAAAGCATTTTTTCTTCCCATTTTGTCCCCTGATTCAAGGAAAATGTGGGTTTATGGGTAAAGTTTAGAAATAACATTGATGCTTTAGTTTGCACTTGTGTGTCTCGCCGACTTGCACCCATTGCACCTCATTTTTGGACAAGTTTCTCCTGACGTCCTTTGAATTAACTAACCACAAAGTCAAGATTGAAACAAAACCTTTTTGATCAAATGGTCAAAGATTCTGGGATCATTACAGAGTCGTTAACATTAACACGTAATGCTGTCACAGAGGGAATAAACAGACAACACTTGCAAATTTAACTTTTTAAAACTCTCCTTGTTCAAAAGACAGTGTTTCTCATCCTCTGTATATTCATCCACAAACTACTTACTGAAGAAAGGTGCTCTTTTATTACTACTTTATTTTCTTCTGTTGTAGTTTTATTTATCTGAAAGTAGTCAATCTGCTCCTGTGTGTTTCTGAACCATGCTACACGATGACGGAAAGTGAATAACTCCCTGACATGATGGAGGCTGAGCTGGATTTGGTCAACAGCCATGTTTTAAATTGAACCAGTTTCTTCCAGCAGCACATACTGTAATGTTTTTTTAAACTTGATATCAAATCATCAAAGTATTAAGAATTGTGACCATGATTTGTCACAGGTCGCTGCTGTAACCCTTCATGACAGCAGGACTGCTGCTGATCTAAATGACTGAGAACAAACAGATCTACCAGCTGAAATCAGGAGGGAGAGGATGTAAATCTGTCAGAGGTTTGGTAACCTGCTGCTTCCAGCCAAAATATTATGAAGATGTAAAAGAAAACATGTTTCCCTTAACTTTTTTTGTTACAAAGCAATATTTTGTTGACTGTACCATAACAAGACAAGAGTTGCACTTGTTTGTGTTGGCAACACTTCTAAACGCTGCTGTAGCTTTCAGGACTACCGTGCAGTTAGTGTTCAAGGCATTTTAACGTCAACAAACCAAACCGTGGAGAGCTAAAGAAGGACTGAGTTTGGGTTTTTATCGCAGATGCTTCGATAGAGAGAGTTTGACCTGGTTGCACTTTGGGCACCATGTTATCGCACTCACCTGGAACCTCGATGCATCATCTGCAAACACTGTGTGACGACAGTTCAGCTGTAACAGAAGGACACGTTTTGTTTGTCATTTGCCCCTGAAATATCTGCTAATGCCAGACTCGGTCCATCTTTGGCTCTACAGTGATTTAGACATTTAGTTGTATTTATTCCCCAGATGTTAACTGCCACTGGTGCTGCAGCTCACCCTGCGGCCTGAATTTGCAAATGTGAAGAAAATATCAAAGGGAGAGAGCAACATTTGGATACAAAGGCTATCTAAAGAGGAAAGGACCCCTGTGTGGTGGAGAAGAGTTGTGTACAAGACCCTGTAGTGTTATTAAAACATGTCTGTAGATTTTAGATGTGCTTCACATCAGTAAACAAAAAAAAAAAAAGAAACAATAACCTGTATATTTTTGTGACGTGTATCATACAAGTGTGCTCCAACAATAATGTCCATTTGTGTAAATGTATTTATTTCACATTGTATATATTGTTCAATGCAAAAAGAGAGACCTATGATTCTGTAACTTAAACTACTATGGGTTGAAACATTACATGTGTTACTCCAGACTATGCCTTTCAGGATTATTACAGTAGAGCAATATCAATTAAAACCAGGCTTCCAGTTTTGACACCTGCTTTTCGTCTCTTTATTGGAAAACTTTGCTTTCTTTAATGCTCCACTCTCACAGTTATTTCCAGCTAATTTCTGCCCCAGGAGAGAAAGTTTTTGGAGAAATCACACGTTTAACCCATCAAAAAGTTTCTGGATCTCCTGGTGACCCTTTCCAACTCACAGACCTGTTATTCAGACTCATCACTTGTGATGACGGAGGCGCCGACTGACTTATTTCAGCACACCTGTAGAGGGATGAAAGAGCAGTAGCAACAGAGAGGTGGCAGCTCCACCTTATGGACTGTGTGCCCATAGACACCTCACACCACCTTAAACCAGTCTCACTCTGTGTTACCTGAAGCACACCCACTTTACAATATCAGAGCAAGAATTCACTTTGGACAAAAACATGAAACATGGAAGGGTATGTGACTGTGCTTTATGGCCAGAATATTAAACAAATGAGAGTATCCAAAAACAGGAAGTGACGGAATCTGTTTGTTTACTCATCCAGGACAGACTGAATGTCTAATCACGCCATCCTCCAAACTTCACTTTCAACTTGCTGAACAATAAAAAAGAGTTTTACATGTTTTCACAACAAAGTGGACTGAGCCATGCACAACACATCACAACTAGTTTTCATATTAATGTCCAGGGCTTGTATGCATATTCAGTCATTAATGATGAAAACAGACTATTTGTACAAATGGTGAGAAAGAAAATGGTTAGCATTATGGGTTAGGTTAACGACAGAAGCTGGAAACAAACCAGGGATTTTTCTTTTATTTTGATGCACTGCTATCTCATGATAAGGACTTACTATCTCGTTATCTGGATACAACAAAAGATGATTTTCTTGTGATAACAAATTCATTGATACCGTTTTCTTGATCTCAACCTACACAATCTGCCCAGCCTAACCCAGCCTCTGGTTGTCGCTGTAGCTTCCAGTAAGTCACACTTTACATTAGTTTGTTTACCTGATTGGGTTTGTTTAGGGGCTGCTAGTCAGCAGATGAGAGGCTGTCAAACTCCCATCTATCCAGCTACTTCAGCTAAGCTAAGGTAACGTAAACATAGGCTAACGTTAACTTTGCAATGCATCTGAAATGTAATGAAACATTAGTTAATTCATTTAATAGTGCTTTGTTATGTGTCATGTTTATATTATGGTTTGTGGCACAGCATCACAATGGTAAACTCAAAATGTGGTTAAATAATCAGAAGAACTAAAACAAGCCTTTTGAGTATGAGCCAGCAGTCAAGAGCTCAATAACTTTATTGCAGCTGCTAACAATGATTACATTCATGGAGCAGTTTCTCTCAGCCTCAAAGAAAGAGCTGTTCCTGAGGAGAAGCTGGCCTTTAAGGTTGGTGGATTTTGTGCTCATGCGATACCACGTAAGATGACATAAATAGAGGAACAGAACGGATATTGGGGATTGGATGAATCCTTTGAGAAGTAAGACAATGTCAAGATACAGCAAATTTAGATTTCAGAGACACATTTTTATCACTGTGTAAGTGTAGTAGGCATGAAAAATTTAAAGGTCCCATATTGTGCAAAAATCACTTCATTAAGTCTTTTAGTGAAATTTGTGGGTCTTTGGCTTTCCTCCCAGCCCACAAAATGTGATATGTAATGACAAAACCTGTACTTAGTAGTGCTTGTGAATGTAAAATCCTGATTTAAAACGAGCTGTTTGGAATTTCCGAGATTTGCAGACGTCAGCAATTCCCTTTTTTGACCAATCAGGAGCAAGTCTGACCTGATTGGTCCACCGAAGCAGATACCCCTCCCCGCCCATTCCCCTCCCCGGAAGGAGAATGCCAAAGTTGAAGAGCCATCACTGCTTTGTTTTTGGCTGTAAACAGCCACATAGTTCCATGCTCAAGCTTCCCATCTCAGAAGAAGACAAGACTAAGAGGCTAGAGTTCATTTATCAAGGAAATGTGCCAGCTACACTCAGTAAAACTGTGCATGTGTGTGCTAGTCACTTCACGGCCGACTGCTTTTCCAACTTTGGACAGAACAACAGAGGGCTAGAGAATAGACTGGTCCTGAATAGCCTGTTGTTTTAGCCTGTAATGTTACGGTAAACAAGCTATGCAGCATTGTTTCACTGCTGGAAACAATGCTGCTGTGCTTGATTTATTGGCCTTTTTTGGACCAAAACATGTTACTATCATTTCATAAAGACATCAATGATCCATATTAAACTGCAGAAAAGGAGCAGAATATGGGACCTTTAAAATTGTTGGGTGCGGTTTTGCCAGAAAGTTCCCCCGTACATATGATGTCCTCCACCTGCGTCACTTTCATGGTGCAATTAGTTAATTTGCCATTTTTTTGGCAGTCATACAAACAGCTAACGCTACAGCCAAATGTGCCATTTCCTAACAGTGCATTATAAAAATGGTTCCCTTTGTGTAAAGACTGGACGTGCATACAGGCCCAGGTGTATGATGCCTTTTATTACCAGGCTTCTGACAGGTTAAAACCGCAAAACGGTGGTGATTCATTCTCAACAGCGGTCGAATCAAGAGGGACAACTTGAATACACTTGTCATTTTAAAACAAAAAGTCTGTCTTTGGCATTAATAGGGGGGCTCCAGCCATCTCTGATAGGGAGAGTGAAGGAGTCAAGAATCCGGAGACAGCAACAGGGCCAGTGATTGTAACTCTAAGCCCCCATTTACACGGCATCGTTTCATCTGAAAATGCTAAAATGCAGCGAAAACGCAGTGAAAAAAAATCTGTGTTTACACGGAAACGCCGAGGGACTGAAAACACTGTAGTAAGCATGCCAGGCCTGCAGGAGGTGCTATAACTGTCTTGAAGTCCGCAGCATTCAGGAAAATCCAACTCTGGAGGCTGTTTTCAAAAGTTTGTGTTTTAGGTCGGCTGAAACTTCGTTTCCTTGTTAACCTGAGGCTGAAACGCAACAAAACTTTTGCGTTTCACCCTAAAACCATTGTCGTGTAAACAGCCCCAAAGTCCTAGACGCTCACAGGTGTGGATTTGTGGCCATGGTCACAGTGTGTGTTCTGTCTTAATGTTGACTAGAACGAATTAAAGCAGATAAGGATGCAGAGAAGGGGGAAGTGCAAAGAAAGGGTGGAAGGAGGAGAAGAAGGAGGAAGTGGTAACAGCTTGTTGCAGTGGGAGGTTAACTACTGTCCATTCTGAAAGGCTTGATCTCCTGCTCTTGCCAAGGGCACTGAACACACACACAAACGTTCACACACACACATACACACAACACACTAACATAAGTTAAACCCAATAGAATTTATTTTATTTCATTTTTTTAAAAAAAGGAGTAAAAATCCTATCCTCAGATATTTTGCTCTGATTTAACAATAACTCTATGCTTTTTGTGTCAGAAGCTCAGAGGTAAAAG
This sequence comes from Halichoeres trimaculatus, assembly GCF_033239565.1. Classification (NCBI taxonomy): domain Eukaryota; kingdom Metazoa; phylum Chordata; class Actinopteri; order Labriformes; family Labridae; genus Halichoeres; species Halichoeres trimaculatus. The sequence continues at coordinate 25,930,544 of NW_027437181.1, forward strand.
TCTGTTTACTCCTGTTTTGTTCCCCCTTTTTCTGAGCATCTCCTTCCTTTTCCATGTTCCCCTTTTCTTTATTCCCTCAAACACTCCCTCTGTCTCCCTCCTCTAATAGCCAGCAGCAGTAAATGGGATGCAGAGGCCAGATATTTAATGTGGCGGAGAGCCGTGAAGCGTTTTAAGAAGCCTTTTTCTTACAGGGAGAGCCCTGACCTGCAGGCAAATATTTTTCAACCAGATGACATGAGAAGATATTAGCAGAAAACAGAGCAAGATTTTATTCTTTCTCAACCTCTCTCCTTCTCTCCCACTCCACGTTTCCTTCCCCTCTCCTCTGTGTTTGGGCTGCTGCCTGGTCACCCAGCCCTCCACACATACGTTTTATTTTACTTGCTTGCCTTTTGGAGTTCATTTATTTTATTTTATCTTTGATTCATTATTATGATACGATAAAAGCTACTTGAGCATTTCAGATGCTGAGGGGCTCTTATCGTTAACCTTGTGGAACGCATGTAAGAGTGGGCTCCACACGCCGCATCGCTAATGGCCAACTTAACTCCTCTCTTCTCCTCCTCCACCTTCTGGCTCCATCTACACCTCTCCTTCTATCTCTGTTGCTCTCTCTGAGCATCTTTTATCCCTTTATCTACCTCTGCTATCACTTCTTTTCTCTCACGGTCGCCTCCTACTGTATTTCCCCTGTTTCTACTCATCTTTTCATCTCTTGTTTTTATATTCCAACTATTTGTAAATCGTGATTTATTAGGAAAACTCATCACAGGTTTGTTCTCTATTCAGCACAGTTGATCGATGAGTGCCACTGCCACAGAAGGAAAGCTTTCAAAATGAGGCAGTAACTTTGATCTGTTATTGTTGATCTTTACGGATGAAGTACACCAGATGCATCTGCAGTCCGTCTCCGTTCTGTCACAGCAAAGGATCAGATTGGTTTCCATTCAAGCCAATAGCTGTGTCCCAATTCAGGGTCTGCAGCCCCCAAAGGCTGCAGCGATCGGAGGACCCGACCTTCGTAGTCTGCGTAGACTACAAAGGCCAAACTGAATTGAGACGGTGTGGCCTACAGACCTTTTTTTGTTTGTCAAAAAAAAAATGTAGGGATGTCCCGAGTAGATCTCATGATGGGAAATCAGGCCATTTCCTGTTCTTACAGATCACGTGGTTACAGACTTTCATTTTTTATCTGATCTATTATATTCCAAAACAAATGGGAAAAATAACCCCTTAGTATTTACTACTGTTATATGGTGGTATAGAGTCAGACCACTTTAACCCCACACAGAAGGTGTTTTTGGGAAGGGTGTGACATCACTTTCCTGCAGTGACACTATTGGTCAAATTCTGTAAAGAAGAGCAGAAAATGACAGGAGCTTAAAGCTGAAACGAAGCATCAGAGTAGAAGTATCGGATCGGGACTCAGCATCTTGGAGGCCAAGAAAACCTGATTGGGACATCCCTAATAGAATTCAAGCTTTTATCATTTTAATTATTTTTTTAGAGTACTACATTGTTTGAATGTATTGTTTGAATTTCCTGTCAAAATTAAGTTTTGTTTCTAGAGAATTTACTTTAATGAAGATTTACAAAGAAGTGTTTTTCCGTAGTATACTACTTAAAAAGAGCCCAAACAACAATTTTTTCACAGTAAAACAAAATCGTCTTCAGTGTTTTAGAAATACAATCACATAGTTGTTGCCAGAAACCTTTTACAACAAGACTCCTTCTGGGGTTCAGCTGTGTCCATCATCTTCAGCGTTCACAAGCAATGAATCTTAGGATACGTGGGGCTAAGAAGGATTCACTGAATCTGTCCTTTGCAGCACCCAAAAAGTAGGATGTTGTGACATGACTGGTCTTCAAATTTACCCCCTGAATTTGGACACTACTACAGTGTTGACTTTTGATTTATAACAAGATGGGTAGTTTCTTTTTCTTCTTTGGAGTGGAGGATGCAGCATCCATGATTTCCAAGAAGAATGTCAACTTTTGATTCATCAGCCCACAGGATGGTTATGAATTGTGTGTCTGTCAACCTTAAATACGCTCGCCACGAGTGTTTCTTGACCATGTTCATGCATGGTTTCCTCTTTGTATGGTACACTTTTAACCAACACATCAGGAGCAAGAACCACACCATCAACAGGGTGAAATGTGACAAATATTTATCAAGGATTAGACCAACCATGTTTAGCCTCTACCAAAGGAGAACAGGCTAAATTTCAGAATGTAAGAAAGACGGAATAAGACAGGGATTGGTTTGACTTTCTGTAACTGCATCACAGCATTAATGATGGATGCAGGCACAAACTGTGTTCACAGACTTTTGCTTTATGAGGTAACACCAAGCCCATGCAGGGATCTCCACTGCAGAGTCATGTCAATGTACACACAGTGCTGTCTGATGACCAGAGGTGTCACAGCCATCTTCATAGATACTATGTTTCATACGTGCTGAAATCCCCTTATCATTTGCAGCAGTATTAATGTTATATAAAAGTGAAATGATTGACAAACCATAAATCATGTCAATATTTCAATCAATATTTATGCAGTTCCCAACTTTTTGGGGATAGGGGTGGCAAAACTTGACTTTGAAAAAAATCAAAATGGACTAAATGGAGAGGCTTCTATTCAGTTTGAGTTTTTCAAATAAATTTCAGGTTTGTTTTAAAAGGTTTCAGGGGCTTCAGGGCATCTGAAATTTGAACCATAGTGATTTCACCAGCACACTTTTGATAACTGGTCGTGAAATTGTCCAAGATATTTGAAAATATAATAATTGCAAAGATAGACAAACCGACCTCATACTGTAAACCAGGAAAATCCAAGCACTTTTTATGGCTTTAGGTCTAAGGATGGATGTTATCTCCGTCTACTACAGAGGCAAACAGGGTCAGTCTCTAAGGATGACCATATCTGTTTGAGGGGCTGTGACCTGTAAAGTGCTAATGTGTGGCTGCTTCACACTGATGGTGTTTCAGATGACTGTTTTTGTGGCTATTTATCCTCCCTGGTGCGTGTGTGTGTGTGTGTGTCTGTGTGTGTCTGTATTTGATCTTGTGTTTCTTGTGTTTCTTTTAGTTTGTTTGATTTATAATTCACTTTTTAGGTCCACATGTGGTCATATGTCAGCCCTATTTGTACACATTTTTATTCTTCTGAGCTTACTGTGCTGTGCTGTGTGTGTGTGTGTGTGTGTGTGTGTGTGTGTGTGTGTGTGTGTGTGTGTGTGTGTGTGTGTGTGTGTGTGTGTGTGTGTGTGTGTGTGTGTGTGTGTGTGTGTGAGTGTGTGTTTCCCTGTATCCCCTTGTATCAGTGGTGAGGTTCCCTCGGGTTTCACAGGCCTGGTGACATGGACTCACGGTGGTAATGGCCTTTCACAGCATCTGGCTCCCTTGATACACACACACACACACACACACACACACACACACACACACACACACACACACACACACAGAAAAAGAGAGCGATAAGGAGAATAACCAGTGCAAAAATGGGGAAAAACACACATAGCATAGACACAGAAATGTTAGTCAGTACAGGTTTTTCCACAGATAAACTAAGCAGCAATTTTTCTTGTTTATTATTTTTGAATGTCTTTGTCTCCTTGTTTGCATTTTCTTTACATTCCTTTTTTGTCTCTCATTTTATGACATGCTGACCAGCGGACCACTCTACTTGTCACTTGTAGACTTTCACAGTCCAGTAATTTACCTGCGGTCTTCTTACTCATTTTCCCTCCTTTTCTTTTTTTTCTTTGCACATTGTCCCCCTCTCACTGGTTCTCTTCCCATCTTTATTTATCATTCTCCTTTTTTAAATTTCTTTCACCATAACTATAAATCAGCCATGTTCAGCCCCTCACCTCTATCTCTTGCCTCTTTCCATTTACCTAACATCCCATCCTCCGTCATTGCCTTCCCCATCCTCTCCACGCTCTTTCCATTCTGTCCCTCATCCCTCCATATCTCACAGGGTGTAAAGTGGCTGAGGGGGTGCCGTCTGCGTCTGGGCTGCATGCGCAAAGTGTAAGAGGGTCAGCTGTCTATTTGCACTTTTAAGGTCCTAACTCCACATATGAGGGGCCATTTATTCTCTCTTTCTCTCCCCCTTCCCCTTCTCTTTCTCTGTCTATTGCTCTCTATCTCTCTCTGAGGACAGTAAATGTTTTAACTCTCTATTCTATGGGCCATTCATTAAGTTAGTGTACTTTAATAAATAGTCTGATGTGTCACTGGATAGTGAATTAGTGGCACTTACAATCACCCACTGGAGGTCGATAGATAGCTGGGAGGTTTGATATGCAGCAGCCACATTTTCCAAGAAAAACAATTAAGAGTTTACCAGGCCTGAGGTCTTTGTTGATAACAGGTGCTTGTGTTTAGGGGGAGGGGATAGAGTGAACAAGAAAGAGAGAATTTCTGATTTTACAAAAATGAAGCTTAGCGTAAGTTCAGTCAGGAAGGCTGTCTCTTACGTTTCCTTCACTCACTCTTTCCCGCTTCTCTCTGTTAGCTGACCAGGGGCGTGCCCGCTTTTCCCTCTATCCAATCACATTGTCTCAGCTCCAATCGTCAGCCAATCAGCACAGAGCTGTCAAAGTTTAAATGCCGTTTCTGCTTCTTGTCAGCTGTCTTTCAGGCTCACACCACGACCCTCCTTCTTCCCGTGCACCTCTAGTCTCCATGGCTCAGTTCTCTGCGCTTCAGCCCTGCAGTCCTCGCCAAATCATCAAGATCCAGCCTTCCCAAGACTTCTTTACCACCACCAGTGCCTACACTCCATTAGGGGGTATTCATAATTCATAACGTCATTGTACCCCCTACATCTGTTATTCTAAACGCTTGATAGGGTCTAACTGCCAAACTTTAATTTTGCATTTCTGTTCATAACTCTTTCTGGTGTTAAGTTTCCCCTTAGCAAAATATCTTAGGTATACACTTATGACTTGTCATTTGAAGAGTCATGGACCTTTAAAGTTTGTCAGACACTCTCAGCCTGCCACAGAAGCACCAAGACGCAGCCTAAACTTTCACTCCTCGTGGCTCAGCAGAGTGCACAAACACAATAATACACTCATCATAGTCTTAAAGCATTAGGCTATGCGCTCTCACTTTATGTTACACTGTATGCTGAAAAGCTGTTTGTGATAATGTTCAACCCAACCCACAGTCAGCAGTTATTCTGCAGTGGTCTGTTCAAACTTGAGAGTCTATCAATAAAATGAAGAGTGAGGTTACATTAGCTCTGCTTGGTGAGGTTGGAGTTGGTAAATGAGCACTGGTCGTCTGGACATAACCATGATTCACTGACGTTACACGTTATGGACACGTCTGAGAGTAGTGCTAAATATAGCCAGGCTAAACTAAACTACGCTGCAAACCGACTTTACAAAGTTTGCTTGTTGTCACTTTTCAGACAACAGTGCTAGGTAACATCAAATAAATACTACTTTTTTTTTCACTTTGTATCCGGTAAAAAAAATGGAAAATTGAATATTAACACCCCTCCTCTAATTACCGCATGGTATCACCCGGAACCTTTAAAGAGCCGCCCAGGTACCCTCAGGACCATTTTAAGTGAACACGCTGAAGAACACATGGCAAAGGTGAGTGACTAATGAACTGAAACATTACATCACACTACAGTTTAAGTTGCCACTTCATGTCTGTAATTTTGGCATTAGGTTGTGACACCAAAGCAATATCACATTTAGGAAACAAAACAGGCAAAACCTTTGTTTTTGATCTACTGCAGAGGCAGCAAGATGAGCCACTTAACACATGCCTTAAAAAATTATCTTACTCTGGATTATTCTGTTTCCTGTTCTGTTTACACACTTGGGGCATGAACAGTCATGAAGTCTGACTTACCCATAACAAGATGACACCTACTGAAAATCTACTTTTGCTGACCTCTGTAGGTTAAGCTTGGAACCTAGCCGTGGTTATGAAGGATTCAGGACAGTGTTAGATCAGTGTTGTCTTTTCAGGCTGTGAATCCCTGTGTCTATTCTTGGCTACATTTTGAGCGTGTGTGTTTATTTCTCCTTAATCACAGCTCATCAGACAACTGTACCATAGTTCAACTGTCAAACCGTATAAAGGGGGAAAAAAAGCAACCTGTGATACTGAGGACTTCAAACGTGCTATTTTCACTTATGAGTGGCTAAAGATTATGTACACAAGTTCACTTTAACAATGATCTCATGCTCAGAGGTGATTATAGGATCAGATACTTAGAGGTATCTGCCCCTAAATAGTGTGATGTGAAAAGTAGAGAGGAGAGGACAGTTTTTAAAATATATTAATATAAAACATGGATATGATGAATAAAATACTTAAAATTAATTAAAAGTGCTGTTTTTCCTATGTTATAGTTTGACCGTTTACAGTACAGGAATAGAAGGTAAAGATTCTTGGTTTGATTGATTTGTTGTTGTTTTTGTGCCTTTATATGCTGTTGTCACCCACTCAGAAATCAATAAATGCAGCATCAAGTTTTCCTACCGGTAAAACTTTGAATTCATTTTTTGATGGTGTAAATATTTGTGTGTGAAGTCAGTGACCCTTTTTAAGTTACAATAGAAGAGCAAATTCTGTACATTTTGCAAGTTGAACCTGCCAGTGAATCTAAACGATAGTTCATGAGGTGCCCCAAGCTAATCACATAGCCTTGACAGGGGAAAGGTGATTGGCATAGACAAAGTGTGTGTGTGTGTGTGTGTGTGTGTGTGTGTGTGTGTGTGTGTGTGTGTGTGTGTGTGTGTGTGTGTGTGTGTGTGTGTGTGTGTGTGTGTGTGTGTGTGTGTGTGTGTCGCTGAGAGAGACTGGATGATTATGTGTATGTGCATTGTCAAGAGAGGCAGGAGGTTAATTCAATCCTATAGAAACGCAGCATGGAGGGGATTGGACTGCACAGCCCTGAGGGTGTGACTGGCCTCAGCCCCAATAGGGGGCAGAATACGTACACACACAAACACCCACACAAGCACAAACACACAATATGGACCTTATGACTTAAGGGTATAAAATCTGAAAAGCCAAATTGTTTTTCTATCTAGTTTCTGGTGCATTTCATTTAAAAAGAGGTGGATAAATGATGAACCTGGATTGATACATATATCTATTTATAGAAAATGCTGCATAAAACAAGGACAAGAAAGAAGAGGACATTGAGAGAAGAGGGTGACGGAGGACAGAGAGAGATTGAGGGCATGGAGAGAGAGGGATATGCAGTGAATAAAGAGAGGAATGAAGAATGGCGCCTGTGCAGAGAGGAGGACGAGTGCAGGACAGAAGTGACCAAAATAGAGTTTAGACAGCAGGATGACAAAAGTGACAGGGAAAAATGGAAAAGACAGCTTAAACAAACTTTGTATCAACACTGCAAAGTAATTTTTCTGTCGGACCGGCAAAACTGCCAACTCAGCATATCACAATGGGGTTTCTTAGATTTGATGCAACTGCACATTTTAGGCAAACTATTGTAAATTAAATCTAAAACCCTACTACTGAGAGATTTTTAAAAGTCTAATCTCCAAATGATTTCACATATGTGCTGCATCATAAACTATATTAAATGAGCTCCAACTTTTGCGATTTCACTTTTGTTTTTATCATAAGTGGAGTGGGTCAGTGGGCTGCAAGGTAGTGCAGTGGTTAGGGCTGTTGACTCATAAGAAGAAGGTTCCTGGTTCTACTCCCGACTGGGCAGGGAGGGTAGGTACCATGGATTCCTCCCACAGTCTAAAAGTATGCTCATCAGACTGACTGGTCAATCAAAATCTCCCATTGTTGTGAATTTGAGTGCTCTTCTTGCTCTGTGACAGGGCTGTCCAGGGCATAATCTGCCTCTTACTCAACTACATGCAGCTTTTGCAGGGAACTGCTTCTTTTACCTGCATGATCACACCTTTTCAAGACCTTCTACGAATTACTGAGAATAGTCTGTGAAAGCCAAGTTTACTTTGAACAATCAAATGAAGATTGAAGCACCACATGTTAAAAAAACAAACAAACAATAACTGCATGATCAGGAATGGCATTTTGTTCACATAATTACCTCTGCCAAGGAGGTTATGTTTTGGAGAGAGTTTGTCTGTAAACAATATAACTCAAAAAGAAAGAAGTGGATCTTGATGATTTTTTCAGGAAATGTTCAAAATGGGATGAGAAAGAACTGATTAAATTTTAAAGAATTATTGATTCGAATCACCGTCTGGATCCAGGACTTTTTAAAGAATTCTTTATCATTGTAAGACAGGGCTTTTTTCACCATATGTGTATATAACTCCATGATAAATGTTTGGATTGCTTTGCAAAACAATACAAGACAAGGTCACCATAATTTCTGACAGATATAAAAGTATGATCCAGATCCTGGCAATATTCTGTATGCTAATATCCAGAATATGAAATATGAACTGGGTCATCATAATTTTCAACACTGTCAGGAAACAAATTATGGTACAAACCTGCAACTAACACCAAATTGTAGCAGACAGTCTGCTGAAAGGGAGTATAACATTAAAGTAAGACTAAAGTGTTGGTGACAATCACAATATGCTTGGCGGAGGTCAGTGCTCTCTGAGTGCTTTTCTAGTTATAGAAATACTTGTCAGTAAAAATTGATTTAGATGAGTTTAATGTAGCTAGACTTTTGTCTTAAGATAAGCTGTGACGTGTTTTTCATAAGAAAGTTATAATTCTAATCTTTATTGTGCATACACAAACAAGGGTGCACATGTGGCAGCTTTCTCAAGTCTGTGAAAAGCCTCAGGAAACACACAAGAGTTCATTACTGAACACAAAATTAACAGGACTTTACATTTGCTTAAACGAGGGTGTTTGTGCTGATAAACTTGCACACACACCTAAAATAAAGAATTAACGGCAGTCAGATGATAAGTTCAAAGTCGGCACCATGCTTTCAGGAGGTAACCCTTCTCCAAAATAGATTTGTGTGAGTGTCTTTGTGTTTCTTTGGGGATAAAATTTCCATATGGACATTCTAATATTGTATTTTGCTAAAAACACACACAGCTCAACCATCAATTTATTCCACTTTTCCTAATCAGCAGCAAGGCCATGGATGTCTCCATACATATTCATGCTGCTCAGCAGACTCAGAGAGACAATACATTTACAGCCCTACATTTACCATATTACCCTTAATGTTATTAGACCAGCAAACACAATTTGGCCAAATATAAGTCATACATAAGTAATTTAGAAAATGAGACAATATTAATTGTGCGATCGTCATCCGGTTTTAATCCCGTTTGTGTGATAGCACTTCAATCTCTGGAATTGAATGCGCCTGGCTGAATAAATTAGTACAATCAATGTATGACTAGATTCTCTGTCATGTGGACACACTCTGTGCAAATCTATGCAAATGTCTTATGAGGAGAGGATAAGAGAAACTCTTCTCGGCTAACAAAGCTCTTGATAATCATAGCCTATCTGACACTGCGGTGTGATGTCATTTCCACAGTCTCAGAGGAAAAGACAGAAGTAAAATATGATGAGAGATGCTTTAAAGGGATCTGAACTCTTCTCTGGGTAAATATCCTTTACTCACAATTCGGCTTTGAATACTAAGTTTTATATTTCATTCCACGAAGACACAAACAGGAGCATTAATAAGAAGAGAGTTTTATTTTGCTTTCAGCAAAATATTCAGGTATCACTTCATCGCTTTCTTTTTTCTGCTCTCGTCCTCCTTTCAGTTTAATCCCCCCCTACTAACTACCTTCTACTTCATCTTCTCTCCATCCCCATTTTGTCTTCTCCTGTTTTTCCTCCTCCACCCCTTTCCTCCCTACTACTTTCCTAGCCCCTAGCCACCTCCCCTCTCCTCCTCTCCCCTCCCTTTGCTCCTCTCTGCCTGGTATTGATTAGAAGGCGAACCTCTAATCTCCTTAAGGTCATTAGGAACACTTAATTAAAACCTAGTTAGAATGCCTTTGTTCAGCCACAGCAAATTGCAGCTGTTCAAACGCGATTAGTATGATAACGTAAAAACTTGTCGGCAGGGAAAATATAACAGGGGCTCTTTTTTAAGGTTGGAATGTTTACAAAATTAAAATGCAGAGCTCTTTAGCACACAGTGAAAGTCTAAACTACTGTATACTTGATCATGTGCTTCTGCTGTGTGTTTGTGTTCTGAAGCGATTGTTTATATCTTGTTAGTGGATGTTCAGCTTATGAAACAAAAAGGATTCATTCCTTTAACTGGCTCAAGTTTTCAGGGAAACAGTGCTACATTGTCATTCAGAATAGTTGCCTGAAATACCTAGTTTGGTACACTTTGGGGCAGGCCAGATGTATAATGATGAATAAGTCTATGGATTTACTCTCCCCGTTGTCCTCTTCATAAGTTACTAATTCACACCAGGAGCAAAAAAGGTCCAATCTATCAGTGACTTTGGAAAATGGATTGATTGACGTGTACTCTTTAGTGCTTCTCTCTGTCTTACTTACCACTCCTTACACTGCAAGCCACATTCATGCATCCACACTTCCTTCACACACTGATATATATATATATATATATATATATATATATATATATATATATATATATATATATATATATATATATATATATATATATATATATATATACATACATACACATATATAAAAGAAGTTGGGAAAAGATCATTTCAGTACAAAGCCCCATCAGATTGGAGTGATCTCCCTCTTTCTTTGCGTTCTACTACTTTTTATTGTTTCAGAATGTCTCTACATGTCCATCTCAAAACTAACTATTCTGCATTTTAGGCGTATGTTGGTTGGGGTTGTGTATGGAAGTAGGGCGAGCAAGATGTCTGTATCTGTTGTATGTTCTGCTGTTATATGTTTTGTATGTTTGCACGTGAATGTGTTGTAGTGCGACTAGAGTTTTCTGTATATATTTGTTCAGGGACCACCATGACCACCTCGTGAGGTCTGTGACATTCTTGCAGAGGTTTGAATTGATGCCATTTGTAGTAAACAAATGTGAGTAATTTGCATTAAAGTTTAAGAACTCCGACTCAAATTCAGTGAGTTGGAGGTGCTGAGGCAAAAAGTGTTACAGCCATACCCGGTCTCCCCTATATATAATGTGTCAAAGTGCTATCATTTTCAAAGTGATGCTTATGTTCACATAATGCTTTTAATTCTAACAGTCCCAATCAAAAGCATGACAGCATTTGACTGATAGTCCATCTAATGATTTCCTGCCCACGCACTCATGGACGGAGCAGATCACGGTTGCCTAGTGACGGCAGAAGCGTTCCTCTTCTTTCTGAGAGCCACTTGTCTGAAACACTGACGCATCCCACGTAGGTGGGGGGTAAAGCAGTAGCCCACTTCCAGACGGGGGGTAATTAAGATATCTGGCATATGAAAGCCTTGCTGTCACGGAAATCTCCACTATCCGAAAACAGTGGCAAAACCGTCATGCAGTAAAGCGCGTGTTCTCACGCCGCCCCCTAAGTTACGTTACCTGTGTTGCGCCGTGTCACTGTCACCGTTACTTTGTGCAGAGTATTCTGCCGCCTCGAGAGCTGCTGGCCAGATGGCAGCTCGTGGTAATCTCCTTAGGAGCGCGTGCAGCATGTTCTGAATGAGCGGTGCGACAGAGGGAAAAAAGAGGAGCAAGTTCAGTGTTTCTGACGAAGTGTGGACGTGAACAACAAACTAACACCTCAAGTTAAACTTGGACAGGACTATTTTCTCACTGGAGTGGCGTCTGCCATCACTGAAGGACAGGTGTGTTCATGGGGAAAACTGCTAGCTTGTTTTGTTCGACTCATGGCAGAGCAACAGGTTGAAGGTGTCCTGACGGCGCACTTGTGATGGGAACAGAGCTTTGTGCATGGACTCCATTACGACAGGTAACCACGAGGAGTAACCACATATTTTAACATGTCACAATATCTGCATAGATTTACAAATTTGTTCTACAACACAGGCTGTAGTCAAATAGATACACTGTGAGCTTTTCTGTTTTCTAAGAGACATGGAAGGCAAAATGGTCTCAGTAATTCAACACCAGAGATGCTGTCTGGCCCATTTTGTGTGTGTCAAATGTGAAATTGAAGCTGATAAGTATTGTAATGAAGAGAGCTTTAGCCTAAGCCTCAATTTCCACCAAACTTGTATAAAAAACCCGTTCAGTTGGATACAAACCTGGAGGCGAGACTCCAGAGGAAGAAGGGCATGTTTAATTCAATGGAAAATGAAGAAAAGCGGGAAAGCAATGTAGCTGTATCAGCTGAGCTGTGCCTCCATCAAGCTGTACATGATAGTGTAGGCTTTGGCTAGGGAATAGCCTGCATGGCATTTCACTCTCCTAAGATTTGTCTCATGTTGGATTTTGGTCTGACCACTTCTCTTTCCCTCTCTCTTTTCCCTCTCTAGATTGTGAAATCCTACCTATCATGTGAAGGCTTTGGTTGTGGTTTGTGTGAGCGTGTGTGTGTGGAGGGATGTGTTTGTGTGAATGACAGAGACTGTGTAACAGAGAGCTAAGCTTCGTAGCCTCACCCCAGGGGCACTGGCCTGTAAAAGATGGCCCTGTAACCCTGGAACCATGAAACCATGACAGTCATCACTTATTCAGACGCCCCTGGAAGGTTCCAGAGAGGATTCCAGGTTCTGAAACATCCACCTGCCTCCAGGAATGTTCTAGAATGCTTACCTGAGATTCCAGAACTCTGGGCCCTGCTGGACTTCTCAGAGACCCTCACTTTAAAATCTGGAGGGGTCAGAGGTCAGAGATGGTTGGAGCTGAGGGGGGATGCAGGTGGAACAGGTGGAGAGGACGTGAACAGGGGACAAACATGGTGCAGAGGAGTTAACAGTGAGAAGATGAAGAAAGGAAGACGTGAGGAGCCGTGCAACTCAAGGAATAAATGCCAAATGGAAAACAGAATAACTCTGATAAAATGTGCAAAAGGTAAGAACAAGAAAGACACACATCTCTTTGGTTCCGAGTCAAATGCAGAAACTGAAGGAGAAATCAAGCACAGGGAGCAAAGACATGAGGAGAGGGGGAAGTGGCCGGTTTATCATGTGCCATTCCACCTGAACATCATCCCTGATGGAGAAATAAAGAGAGGAAAAAACAACCTTAAAGGGAGGAGGCAACGTTACAGCTTCCTTTGGATATCTCTCCTCTTCCTAATCCTGGGTCCAACACCTGCCTCATCACAGGTAAGAGCGGCTGTAAAATACTAGTGCCTATAACTCTTTCAAAGATAACAATACTTCATGTGACTTACTCAGGATCAGTTCTGTAGTGTTTTTTTTCTCTTTTTCTTTTTTTCTTTTTCTTTCTTTTTTTTCAACAGCAAATACAGTGAATTTAGAGAGAACAGACAAAATAACAGGTCTTGATATGTGTCTCTTAAATGTCTAGCTGCCAATAGAAATTACCATATGTAGATGAGTGACAGAGTAAGTTGCTGATTAGTTCTTGTTACAGTCAGCTGGCAGCTGAGCTATCTTAGCATCTTTCAAGAATCTGTAGCGTCAAAGTTGGAATCTATCCAGACTATTAAGTCCATTTATTTTGCTTTTTATACTTAAGTTTCTACCTATGTCATATGGTAGCCATTCTTAGATCAAAATGGTGTTTTTTAAGCTACACATGAAATAATAATCACATAAAATAAATGTCATTTTTTTTTCTCTGTCTCCTCGCTATTTTGTGGACATTTAAACAAAAATCAGACGGATTCTGGTGGGCCAAAATGTTTCACAGTAAAGTGTTTTATCAATAGAAAATCTCTTATAATTTTTTGTTCTATCTTCCTTTTCAGGGAAATTTCCCACAAATGGAGAACATCGCTGCCTTCAAACCCGTGTCTACGTCTCCACCTCGTTCCACCTGTGGGGTTCCTGAGCGTAGCAGCTACTGTCAGTCAGCGACTTCAGAGCCTGAGCTGATGAACTGTTATCAGGCCTTCTGTGTCCAGGATTGTCCCTACAGATCCTCCACACCCCCCTATGCTCCACTGCTACTGCCTGCACACAGGTAGGTTAAAGTTCTAGCTTAATGTGTAAGTTACCATGACCCATGATGTTTCTGTTCATACAAAATACATGCTTAAGTTGAATTTTAAAATAAGTACAACCACTACAAAATTTTCTCAATCACAGATTTTGCAAGTAGGAAACCTGCCTAGAGGGACTCAAGTACCATAACACTCAGAAATGGATACTGACTAGCGTCGCAAAAATATTTTGATTTGTTGTAAACAGACATGTATGTCAGCATGTCTATTGCAGTATTTTTAAATGACGTTGTAAATGAATTTTTAGGGAATGCTATGGAATTTTTTAGGGATGCACCAATATACAAATTTGGCTGATTCTGATATCCAATATTAATATCGCTGTTATGGCCGATAACCAATATTCACCGAAATCAATATTGGTTAAAAAAAGGAAACAAAACAGTCTGAGATGATGTGTCGAGGTAGTTCAGAGAGAAAGAGTGGTGCAACCGTGAGAAAAGGTGACTGTGGAGAGGATCAAAGGATGGATCAAAAACAGGTAGAGAGACATAAAAGAAGTGTCCACTCTTCTTAGGTAGTTTTGTTGTTAACATAGTCATAGAAAAAAATATTATTTGGATCTTGAAAGATTATTCAAGATGCTCCGAAAATGGCCGGCAGCTAATGAGTAAATATCGGCCCACTTATACACATCAGTCAATAGCAATATGTCAAAAAAATGACCAACATCGGCCGATACCGGTATTGATACTGATGTATCTTGCATCCCTAGAATTTTTCCTGACCGAGTCTTAATGTCATGAATATAGTCATAAACATTTGTCGTAGCTGGCCTCCAAAACTCACGCACATTGTGATGAGCATTTGTACGTTTAATTTAAATGTGCCCGCTACTTGAAGTTAAACCGTACCATCAAATATATTAACCTCAGTACGATCATCAAACGTACCTGAACAGACTTTTAGACTCAAGAAATGTTGTCTCAGTGAAAATGCTGCAGGATGGTGAAGTAGTGAAGATTGATGATGATCAAATGTGCTTGGAATTGTTTGCACATGTGATTCATGGTACACAGTTAAAGTTTTATTCAATAGTGTTGTTTCAACCAAGATCATTTTTGAAAACCTCATTCAAGTTGATTACAAGAAAGAATGTGAAAATTCCAAAATTTACGAGTCAAATTTTCTGGGGATTTTTTTAAAAATTCATCCAAGTTGCTGTGAATAACAACCTGTAAACTTTCTAATATTCTCAAGCTAAAACTCCCATGGATATTTTCAGGAAACCTTTGTGAAATTTACTGAAAATCTTTCACCCTTATGCAATCCTCATACTGCCACCCTTTAAAAAGGTTATTTGAGAATAGATATTGTCTAACCTGAAGTTTATTTCCCCAGGGGGACCTGTGTAATTGAAGACACTAATGACACTCATCCTGGGACAGAGTTAGGAGCCCCTGCTCCTTCTGAGGGGGTTTCTAGTGGATCCAGTAGTGTGCTGTTTCAGCCAGCTCAGGATGGATGTCTGGTCTCTCCCCCCTCACAGAAACTTGGGACTCTGGGTTCACTCACTCTGGCATTGTGGATAAAACCCAGCTCTACTGGAGAAATGTAAGTGCAGTTTTTGCCATTTCTTTGTAACTGGAGAAATATATCAGCTGTGTTGCTAATGAGAAGAATACAGTGACACTGTGGTTGTAAATTTTAATAAAAAATATCAACAATTAGGGTGAAGAATCAGTGAAGATAACTCATCCTCTCCTTGAACTGAGATATATGTATGAAATGCATTAACCTCAGGTCACACTCTTCAGGTTGCTAAAGGGAAGAGACAGTGAGAGGCAGCACAGAGACTCACTCCTAAAAGAAAATGATTAATTCCAAATGAGTGCACATTTAAAAAGAATAGAAATAAACTCTGTTGTGTTGGCATGGCTGCCTACTGTGCCCAGTCAGTGGTTGAGGAATACCAAAACCAACATTGCTAAGTCAATATCCAGTCGGATGTCTTCTCTAATGTGACACAGTATATGATTGAAGCATTGAAATAAAAGTGAAAGCCCTGTGATAAGGATCTAATAACAAGGAGCAACCGGGTCAGGTCTGGTCAGGTCCGTATCACTAACAGGAAAAGTTGCCAACAACCTGCTGTCATGTCCCACTTAGACATGTTGTGTGTGAGAGACGGGGAAGAGAGTGTGCTGGCATGTTAGCACCAGGCATCGCATGGTGCAGAGTTTCACTCTCTCATATCAGTTTACAATCACAAGCACACACTTCAACACACACAAGGTATACGCATACAGAAAAACAGATCAGTTGGTCGTGTTTGCAACCCTATCTCCTACAGCTTACAGGACACTTAAGGTAGAATGCTCAAACAGCATTATGAGAGAAATAAAGATAATCATAGAAATATAAAGGAAAATATAAGGAATATAATGGAAAAAGATACCAAGTTCTCTTTGCATTTTTAACCTCAAACAAAACAGTAAAAGTTAAGCCTTCCAGTTGGATATATGAAGCACCTCTATTTGTTTGTTTATTATAAACATTTGGGTGTTTTTGCCTTTATTAGATAAGACAGCTGAAAAGAGACAGGAACTGTTTGGAGTGGAAGGGGAAGACGTTTGGCAAATGATTGTTTCATGTGGACTATGGCCTCTGTGATGACCCTGCTATGTTCAAACGGCCAAGTCTGACTCAATGACACCATTTGTGTCAATTTTTCCAAATTAATGTAAACGCCTCTTAAAGAAGGCACTGCGCAACTTTTTCGGCCTCTCTTGTAGCTGTTGATCTCCATGATGGTGGCTTCTTCTCCAGCTCAGTGCCATCAGCTCTCTGAAGCCTTCTTCTTGCACAGAGGTTGTCTCCAATTTCAATTTTGGTTATTAACAGGCTAATCTCCCCTGCTCTGGTTTTGTCACAATGACATGTGCTAAAAGGGCTAGCAAATGGCATGAGGTGAGACTGCTGCTGTCTTCTCCTTGTGCTTTAAGAACATGTGGTTAAGCATCAAACTATTTTTTTTTTACAGTGTGCAAGTTAAACGCTACATATCTTGCACTGCACATAAAGTTGATCATTTTTGTCGCACTACTTCCAGACATCACATTTCTTGACATACAGGTGTAGTAGATGGTGCTGTAAATGTTGTGCTTTTGCTTTCGGTGTAGTAATATGATCCTAGAGAGTTGCCCTATTTTCCTTAAAACAGTTGTTTTATTCTAAAATCTGGCTTGGTGTGTACTAAGGCTGAAGCCGTGGGCAGTAAAGTCATAGATTTGTAAACTACCAAGTATATTCAATACAATGAAAACAAAAAGCTGGGTCACACGTAATGCTGTGGGAGTTCAAGTTTTGGAGCCAAAAGCAGCGTGATAGGGTCAATAGCAAGTACGCATTCCCATCCCTACTATATACAAACTCAGAAGAGTAGAATTAGCTCCCAGCTTGAAAAATTTAGGGAGTAGAATAAAGTGGAGAAGTTGTTTTAATTTAGTTTGCATGGCATGTAAAAGGGGCAGCATGTTGTGGTGTTCAGATCTTAAGAAAGATAAGTAACAGTTTTGCTGGACTGAGGCAGACTTTCAACAATACTTCACAGGCTGTGTGTGTACTCCAGTAACTGGGTGGATGTTCAGTTTAAGTGTTGCAGTCAGTTTACTTTAACTCTGAGAAAGAGAATTTGACACAGAGATCACACCACTCCTTTAAATTTCATTCTGTGATTTTGTTTGTGAGGTTGTGTGTCCGGGGATTCAGATGACAGACAAGTCTTGTTGTCTTGGTCTGCCGAACATGACACCTGTAGGGCTGAATGGAAGTAATATCTCTCCCCCCACTCTTTCTCCCTTTTTCTGTCGCTGTCGTTGGCTATCAGTCTTTTGTTGTAGAGACGATCGTGGCTGCCATCAAAGCAGCCAGATGAAAGGAGGTCTCTATCCTCACCTCTGTCCATCTCTCCTCGCCCCTCTCCCTTTGTCTCCCCCTCTCTCTGTGATTTCACATCCCTCCCGTCCTCTGAACAATGAACAGAGCCTGCCACCTGTTCCTGCAGAGCGAGGTTTTCACTACAACACGGCTTCACTTCCACAGATTGGTTCTGAAGTTATTTTCATCTTATCTAAAGATTTTCATTTTGACTTCACATTTGGACAGGATCAGTGCAGAGGACTTGATTTTTATCAGTTAAAAATTTTTGAGCTTGTGGTGTGAAACTCATCTTTATATTTTGGGTTGGCTCTATGATGGACATGATTCTTTTTTCTGTTGTTTCAACAATCAAGTTTTTCCCTTTCAAATAGGGATGCATGATATTGGATTTTTGCCGATATCCGATATGCCAATATATCGAAACCCCTTTTGGCCGATACCGATAATCACAAGTTTGTTTGTTTTTTTCACTGTAAAGAAAGCTAAGTCTATCCTGTACTGGCATCTATATGTTACTCTTATTGTGACGGTCTTATTTGTTTAAGAAACACAAAAAAACAAGACAAAAAACATTTGATTTTACTATAAATAAGAAGTGTATTATTTTTTCAAACTCAAGACATTCAGTATTGAAATACAGAAAAATAATTTCTTTAGATCACATGAACTTTAAATGTACAATGCATTTTTAAACATAACCAAGTTGCATTTGATTATTTTAGAGCTACTGTAACAACCTGGTGACAGACACAGAGCTCTGCAGAGCAAATAAATGAAGTGCTACATTTTATTTAAGGAGCTTATTTTTCAGATGGAAAACAATAATAATCCTAACTGAATAACACCTTATTGGCTGTGCATATCGGCAGAAATTTTCATATCTGCCGATACGGGTAAACGTGTTCTTAAGCTTTTATCAGCCGATACCGATATTGTGCTGATAATATTGTGCATCCCTACTTTCAAACTAAGCAGATTAACTGCCAACAGTCAATTTACAGAACTTTTGCTCCTATGACACTGTATTCTTTTTGAAAATAAAAATAACATAGCTTAACTGTAACAGTCTTGTATTGGAAGTCTGTCTTTTTTGCTCCATTTTTCTCTCAGACACACACACACTCATATGCATGTGCAGACATACATACACATGGTCCTTTTTTCTCATGCATACATCCATCTAATTTATAGGGTGAGCAGCTCTGGGTTCATAAAAGCCATGATTTCCCATAAAATGTCAGTGATGGTGGTTAATATGACACGTGGTGTCTGCCGCCAATGTAGCAGCTGAAAGCTAACAGTCATGTAAAATATTGATATTCCATGTGTAAATGTCACAATGAGGGACCGTATAGTGGTGCAAGACTCCATGGGTTTTTGAGTCCACTCCTCTCTCTGTTTTCTGAACTCACTTGGAGTATCTTGTATGTGCCAAGTATTCAAATGGTCTGTCTGGACTGCCTGCTGAAATAATTGTGTTTTTCACTCAGTTTGTTTGTGTGTTTTTGTTTCTCTCAGGATGCTGCTGGAGAAGAGCTCAGGGGAGAGGTTGTTGTTTTCCGTGATGGTGTCCGAGCAGGCGGTTGTCCTGCGGTACGGTCAGCCCAACAGTCAGTCTCCTCAGGTTGTCAGCTTCAGAACAGAAGGGAGGTTCACACCAGAGAAATGGACACACCTTGTTCTACAGGTAAGACACCTCAGTGTGGCATCAAACCTGCCGTAGAGTCACTGTGAGGGAGGTGTAAATATAAGCGTGTATAGATCTGGAGGTGGAAATGTGCATCAAATTTAATCACTGTAACTTTAAAGCATCACCAGGTTTGTGTTTTACAGAAGTTACAAAGGTTGTGAAAACAGAGCGTCTCTTCATGGCAGACAAACGGTCTCCGTCTCTTCGTCTGTTTGTGTTTCTCTTTCATTCTCAGTCCATCTTAATCTTTTTCTTGCTACGAGCTGGTGGTAATTATAGGAAAGAACATCTGTTTTGGCACAGCTGCTGGGGCCAGGGGCACACTCATTTAAACACAAACACACACACACACACACACACACACACACACACACACACACACACACACACACACACACACACACACACACACACACACACACACACACACACACACACACACTCACATGAACAAACAACATACACAAAAAAATCTTTTGGAATTGTGCTACTATTATGTATTGAAACCTTTGAGTATTTTCCATTGTTAATGCTGGCGTTGATGGTAAACCACTTAAAAATAGAGTTTTTAATTTTTTTAAGTTTATAGCTTTCTCGTTGTCTCATTTTCTCCAGAACTTGGTCACAAAACTCATGAAACTGGGTATGATCTGTTTTATCATCAGGATTTAAGGGGTGATGGATTACTTGCTGGATTATTTCATACATATTTTTTATTTGTATGAAGAACTTTGTTGGTATTTTTTTGTCTTTGTTGGTTGTATTAACCAAGATGTCGTAAGTTGTCTAAATGTTATCCCGCCTTGAATACACCAGATACGTCTGCAGTCCGACTCCATTCTGGTGCGTGTTGACTGTGTTAGTCAATTTACACCGACTGTGTGTTCAGTCCAACAAGCTGTATGACAGACAGCTGGAGTCACGAGACCGAGAAGTTCCCGCGCTTCCCACTCCATTAATAAGTCTCTCTTCATTCATGTTGGGCTGTAATACCTTAAACCTGTTGACTCCTGGTCTGACTCCCCTCATTATGTCTGTTTATCGTCAAAGTCAAGCTAAATACAAACTGATTTCGACAATGTTTGTTTTATTTCGAAAGTCACTGAGTGTTTTTAGGTAGTTCCCAGTCAAGACTTCCCTGCTTGATCTCCCTATGCTGAATGTATGTGTCTCAGCTCCGAGTCCAGCAAATACAGGATGGCTGTGTATTACCTGCAACATGACGGAGACGTACTGCAACAAAACGGATGTAGTATAAGTAGACATATTGACTTGAATGAAAACTTGTCTGATCTGTTGTTGTGGCGGAGCAGAGATGGACTGCAGAAGCATCTGGTGTATTTCAACCGTCAGGCAGGATAAGACTGTTTTTTACTGAAAAAGGGATTTTATCAGCTTTAATCTCTGTTGGATGGCATTCAGTGAAGTGAATAAAGTCTGTTTGTGTGGATGTCTGTGAATGTGTAGGTGTGTTTGTGAGTTTCAGTCCTGTTGAGGAGGATCATTTTACAGACTGCTCCATCAGACAGGCTCTTTCTTTCAGCATGAAATAACACTGGATCACTTTGACAGGCTGCATCACAATAAGTCTCAGTGACTTGGGTTATTCGTCTATGTTGAATCTAAATAAGTTCTCAACTTTTTTTGACTTGATATTCACAGTTCTTTTCAACAGAAAAAGAGAGAGCTTAAAGTCCCTGTGAGGGTGGAGTTATAGGGACACTGGGGTTGAACTGTCAAAGAGAAAAAGGACAGAAATGCAAAAGAAAGCTCAACAGGAGAGTGGTAGAGCACGAGCTAAAACAGGCTGAGCTGTTTGTGCTAATGTTCATTCCAACCCAATAAGCGCCAGTTATTCTGCAGTGGTCTGTTCAAACTTGAGAGTCTATTGATAAAATGAAGAATGAGGTTACGTTAGCTCTGCTTGGTGAGGTTGGAGTTGGTAGATGAGCACTGGTAGGACATAACCACAATTCACTAACTTTACAAGTTACAGACACATTTTAGAGCACTGGGCTGTGAGTAGTGTTAAACATAGCATGGCACTAAACTATGGCACAAACTGAGTTTACAAAGTTTACTTGTTGTCATGTTTCAAACCACAAATAAATACATTACCTCAACACTTTGTAAAAAATTGTCTTGATCAAAGAAAAGTAGTGTTAAGAAAAAGATCTGCTCTCCATTAATTTGCTTCAAATCAAATGCACGCCCTGGTAGAGACTCAAGAGTCATGTCCTCACGACAGTGCGGGTGCTCATGGGAAATGGAGTCTTGATTCTGGAAGAACACAAGCTTCCCTGATAGCTCCCACAGCCCCTTTATCTAAGATGAAAATGATTAAAGTTAGGCATTTTTGATGAAATATTTAAAGGTGTGCCAGTAATGGATCACCCTTTTTTGTTGCAGCATCAAAGAATGCTTGATACAAACTAAAGAGATGTTTTCCATTGGACAATCAAGAAAAAGAGGTTCTCATTCTCCGAAACTCTCAAGCATTACACGGCAAGGAACAAGTCTCAGACTAGAGTCCAAGACTTTGTCTTAGACTTCTCATATTGACTTCTGGCTTGGTAAACAGTTTGTAGATGAGCCTACACAGAGTGAATGTTGTGAAAAGAGGATATTATTGATAACGGCTGTTTGGTAAAAAGCTTGATTTCAGGCTTAAAGAGTAAATAAGGAGGCAGCACTTTAAATGGACATCAATGTTGGAGCCAGGAAATCCAAGTTGACGGTTTTGTTTCCTGTTTGTCTGATTAGTGTTGATGTCTGGTGGAGTTACCTCAATACATGGTTGTCTAAATGTGGTGTTGCTGTAAGCACATGTGTGTATATAGTGTCTGTATGCCCTGCAGGGATCATGTCTTTATGTATGTATATAGAGAGCTCTCTATGCCTGTTACACATGTTGATGCGCACACAGGAAGGGGGAGAATTGCTTGTAGGTATTTTGCTGAAAGAGTGTTGCGTCGATCTGGCTTGGAGGTGTGTGTACGTGTATTCTTGTGAATCAGGCTGCCTTTCCTTTAATGGTTTGGTGATGTGATCTGCTTTGACCATTCACAAGACTAACATGATCATCCTTGACACTCAAACACCATTCGCATACTCCCATTTTCATGCATGCACACTCACTTATCTACCCACTCTGTCACTCAAACACACATTCAAACACACACTCAAACACTCACAGTTCAGCGGTAATTTGTAGCCGACTCTTCAGCCACAATGCAGACATTACCCTATGCAGGAGCTCGGTAATTTAAACCTTTATTACACACACTCACACACAGACACTCACACACACACACACACACTCCAGTCATCTGTTTGAAAAGATCAAAACACCAAAAAAGACAGTCAAAAGGAATACGGGCTTCCAAGTGCCAGGAGCAATTCACACACACTGGCACACACATACACACACATGCACACATACACACATGGTGCCAGGAGCAAGGTGCTGTAGGGATGCTGGTGCTCCCGAGGTACTTGTCTTATCTGATTATGGTAACGATGTTGAGAGTAGTGGAGGAAAAAGTAGCCTGGGGGAGGGAGGGACTGAGAGAGGAGGATGGATGGGGAGGGGGCCGAGTGTGTTTAAGTGATGCTACCAAATCAGTTGACTGTGGGAATCACTGTCCTTTACATCTCTGCAGACTTAATTACCAGTCTGTAGCTTGTTGTATATGAGACATCATCTCTTTGGGTTAGACAGAGGGCTATGTAACCATGTTTCTAGTGGCTGCTCTTTAAGAATTAACTTTTTCTCTTAGTTTGTTTTTTTCTATCTGAAGAGCCTCACAGTACCCTGGTTGCTCAAGGACAACACCAAGGTCTGGACTGGAGTTGTACAATGGATGAGAAGGGAAAATAATGAGCTGCATGCATTGTCTCTGTTAGCACTAAGATGGTGGAGGTAGGGGAAGTTGTTGCATTGGTTATCACAACCTTGTGCTGCCTTTAAATAATATTTACAGTCAACTCTAAGTCAGCTTTTATCTGTCTTTCTTCATTTAAATGTCTTACTTTGTGCTGTTGCATTTTTCATGAAAAGGAAGGAAACCGCAAACATATAAAAAGCAGTGTGGAAGACGTACTTTTGTGGCTGTGAGCGTAAGGAGGAAGAGAGAGGTGAAGAGAAAGACGTGACAAAAAGAGACTGAAAAAGATAGAGTGAATAGAGCAATGGGAGTTCAGGATTAAAATAGCTTTGGAGAACAATCTTTTGGAGTACAAGTGATTGACTGTGTGCCTGAAGGACCCTCAGAGGGTCCGTCTGTTGGTGCCTGAGCAAATCAGCATTATCAGATGCGGCAGTTGCAGGGACAACCAGTCACATCACAACTCAACCAGGCAGAATAAATGTTTAACACTCAGGTGTAGCCCATAGATACACTGACAATACTCTAGTGATTGATTCACTCACACAGGGTGGTACACTCACAGATACAGAAACAGCTTGTTTAGTTTTTTGACAGGGGTGGCTCCTGATGCTGAAGACAACAAAAGAAAGGAGAGACAAGTGGGAAGATAAGGGTCTATAGCCCTTTTTCTACCAAGGGGTTCAGTTCGGTTCATCTTAGGCCCTGTTTACACAACAACGTCTCATCTGAAAACGCTGAAACGCAGTAAAAAAATAATCTGCGTTTACACGGAAACTGGGACTGAAAAGGCTGTAGTAAGCATGCCAGGCCTGTAGTTGGTGTTATAACTGCCTTGTCCAGGAGACGCTCTTGGGGAATCTCCACCAAAGTAGAGTCAAGCCAATCATCTGGTGTATTGGTGAATAGCTAAAGTGGAGCAACAGATGCACGTTTTGTATAAAGACAGTCAGCAGAAACAGCAGATTGAGCAGCACAAGCACAACACGCTAGTTGTCGTCAATCATATCAACGGCACTGTTGTCCTGTTGTATGTGCGTGTGGAGTGGAGTGTGACGTCAGTGTTTTCACTGAAAACGCCAGCAACGGTGTTTACACGGCAACGGTGTCAGCAGCGTTTCAGAATAATCCCACCCTGGAGGCCGTTTTCAAAAGTTTGTGTTTTAGGTCGGCTGAAATGTCGTTTCTGTGTAAAAGCGAGGCTGACATGCAACAAAACTTTTGCGTTTCACCCTAAAACCGTTGTGTAAACAGCCCTTAGCACACATTTTGTTGTGTTTCCTCTGACTAATATTGGGACAGGACCCCAAATAACTGAGACCAGCCGTCACACTTCTTGGGACTCTTCCGTTGGGGTGCCAAACCGATCCGAACCCAGAAGGTGGAGCTGCAACACTGCATAGTTGATTGGTCGAAAGAATCGTCACTGCTATAGCAGCTGTATTTCTCCTCGCAGCACACAGCCTTCTCTGAAACAAAGCTTGGTTGCGCTTGGAAACAAAAAGTCAAATGGAAATCACGAAGAAGATTAATTACTGAATGTCTTCCATTGTTGCTCTTTGTTTACTGTGCCGCATTTATGCCCTTCAGTGTATTTATTTGTGGGGTACAGTACACTGTAGCACTGCTATGGCGTCAGACTATTATCAATTCAATCGACCCAAGCTGTACCCAACCATCTTGATCTAAACAAGACTGCTTGGTGGAAATGGGGCTTTAGTGTCAGTGACCAAGTGTTTTAGTGAGTAAAGGATAAGTCAAGATAACAAGCAATCACCCACCACCTGTCAGTCTATCTGTCTAGTTGTTCATTCATTCATTCATTCGTTCATTCATTTATTCATTCATTCATTTACTCAGTGGGTTGAAAAAGTTGTTCCTGTCTCATCCGTAATTTGTTCCCTGGTCTGGATCCTGACAGCTCGTCTGCTCCACTCTTGTGCTCTGAGACAGTTTAGCAGCTCAAACTTCGACTGAATGCAATAACAAGTGTAATGAATGTTTTCACGCACAATTAAACTGCAGATCTCTGGCCTTTGTGAATGTCTGCGTATGGGCTGACTGCTCTGATACAACCTTCTCTTTCTCTTTTTCAACAAAAGTTGACTCCAGTTCTCAAAGCAAAGCAAACTTTATGTTGTATTTTGAGCAAAAATATTTGATGTGCTGTTTGTATTACCCTGTGTGCTAGTTCACTCATTACTGTCCATGTGTGAATGTTGTGTGTGATTGTCTTTGTGTGGTGTGTATGTGTGATGAGTGTGAGTGTGTAGAGTGAAGGTGAGGCAAGGTTGTTTTGTAAGGGCGAAGCAAACACCTCTATGGCAGCCCCTCAGCCTGCTGGCACAGGAGGTGAAAGGGCACAAGACTGGCATCAATTACAGAGTGAGAGCAGAAGCATGTGTCTGTATGTGTCTGTATGCGCCTGTATGTGTGGGGGTTGGAGGTTTCTGTCTTTACATTCATTTAATTTATCTTCTTAATAGAGTGCAGTCAGGTCTGTATTTATATTGAGAAGAGGATAATATTGTTTCCTCACAGCTTTAACTCACTGAACTGGTCAGTACCTGAACCAAAAGTGATCATTTTTGATGTTCAAGTGGTTACAAAAATCTTCTGACAAAATATTAAACACGTTTGTCCAATTCTACTAAACTCAGCCCGACTCTACTTCCCTTGGAATTACTTCAGACTTGAATAAATCGTGTCAGTCGTGTTGTGTCTTACATGTGTTAAATACCTGTTCTTTTGTAATTAATTGCGTTCTTTGTGTGGTGGTAACAGTTGCAACTGTTGGACAATGCCATTAACTCTAATGAAATAATCCCGATGGATCTAACACAGAAGGTAAGAGATCCTGAGTTTTTCACTCCTCAGCTTTACATGCAGGTCACCTAGTTGTCACCCCCACTAATCTGCACCAAAATGACTTGTCAGTGAAACCAGTCATCGATATTTTTATATATAGAGGCCTCAAATTCTGCTTAAATGTTGCATGTAAGCTGTTGCTCAACCAGTCATCACTAGCCAGGGCTGAGCTCCCGTTAATGGCAGCTGCCGTGATGCTGTGACACAACCTGCATGTAAACAAGCTCAGAAATCAAATGACAGCGTGATTTGGCATGATAATAGTAATAGTATGGCAGTTCTGTATTAGTGTCATAGTTTGTAAACTGATATCTTATCTTTGGATTGTTCAGTGTGGTTTTGATTTACATTACTGTTTAAATGACATTAAAGTTAGGTGTGTTACTCCATGTCGACAGAGTTGCCAGGTGCTTGCTGAGGGTCCACTAACACTTGTTTCAGACTGTGAAATGTATTTCTCACTTTCACCACGTATCTTACATTCAGTGTGTTGCTGAATGGTGAGGCTTTGGTTTAAGCAAATACTGAGACTGCTCTGATCAGATACCTGTATTTAGCAATCTATAATCATCAATATGAGGATGGCACTACAAATTATGTTTTGACAACTTTAGCTTTTTTAACATTTTTTTAACAACATGTTAATTGAGTTTCCAAGATTTTCTGAGACACAATCACAAGTAAATTTATTCTAAGGACAAATGAATTACAAAAAAAGGTTAAATACAATTACAAAAAGTTGTTACATTATTACTGTCCGTATCAAAGTGAGATAACCAGAGGGAATACATTGCCAATAGATGATTTGTTAATCACAAATATTCTCTCAGAAAACAGTTTTTGCCACAGCGACCATAATGACCACAACTACAGACATCAGTAATTCTTTACCAGCCTAGCAAAAGATATGCTTAATGTCTTTATCTTGAAGGAAATTAATATATAGGATCCATATATCTTCACTCATTCACTGCCAGCCGTTTTCAGAGCAGAGAGCTTCATACTGCCAGCCGTCAAACATAATTGATGTGTAAAGACGTCAATGGCGTTCGTCGTTCAACGTCGAAATGACGTCTATAGGCGCCAATGGCAGTGAAAGATAATAATAATTCTTGTTTGTCTTAAAGTGTATAGGTGATTTTTTTCCAGTGCCAAGCAGAGACATTTCATTAAACCACAGTGTGATATTCAGCCTACCACAACTTTTCCATGGCAATGCTATTGTTCTTTTAGCCTATTATTCACAGAGGTCTATGAAAGACAATTCTCTGTGACATTCTCTGTCACATTACATCCTTTTGGGCAGATACCAAGTAGAAAAAACTTGGGTTCTACAGTTAATTGAAATGACAAAAACTCCAGTACTACATGTCTGACTTCATTCTCAAATTATACAATGTTTGGACATTTCCATACACAGTGGTAAAATGTACCTTTGTCCCACCCACACCTGTTACACAGGTCTGGGATGTTGGGGTTATAGTTGTGAAGCTTTTCTGGTGTTGTATAGACTCTCATTAACCATTTCTATTGAAGGAGTTTTAAATGAGTATTAGCTGCTTGAGCCTGTGTTTTGTTGCATGCTTTATCCCATTCTTCAGTTGAGATTTCCTCTTGTAGATCATCTTTCCATGCTTTTAGTCTATTTTCGGAGGATCCTACTTTTCTAAGATTTTAAACCAAAATGCTATAGAAATATATTGAAATTGATTATTTTTGTTTAATTGGATATTAAATGTGTAAATGTAGAACAAGGTATGTGTCAATGGGCCCCTTGCCAGTGTTTCAGTGGCGGAATAACGGTTTTAGATATAGTTAGTGTTTAATAAAGATGTTTAATGTCAATATTTAGAAAATTAAATCAGAATAATTATCATTGATGTTTTACTTCCTAGCCTTAGCCCAGGACATTTCACTGCTTTAAGACAGCACAGGCCACCAGGAGTTGTTTCATACATAGTGTAAACAGAGCTGCAGCCCTATCACTCAGTCATATCCCTGCATGCCTCTCTGCTCGCGCTGTGTGGTACTGTCTGTGTTCCTCCATCCGTGTGTGCTCTCATGAAAGTCTCAGAGAGAAAAAACAATGTTAGAGACTTATGGTCCTTATTAAAAGCTTGGTGTGTCACCTTATATATGTCCCGTCTCTCTCTTTTTCTCTCTTTATGTTTTGCCCCTGCTTTTTTTTTTTTTTTTTTGAAGATGACCCCCCCCTCCCTTCTCTCTCATTTTCTGCCTCATCCATCTCTCCCTCCCTCCCCCTCTCATTGTCTTTCTCCCTCCACCTTCGTTGCCCTTCCCTCTTTCCCTCTCATTTTCCTCACACTCACTCTTGCTCTCCCTCTCTCCCTCTCCATCTCCCTGGGGACAATTTTCTTTTCTTAAATAAACTGTCATAGCTAGTGTTAAAATATGGGCCTTACACGGGGCGAACGCAGCAAGGCAAAGGCATGGGGCCCTGGGCTGGTATAAAACATGGATAATATGCTGTGAGAGGTAATTGTGTCTTTTAGCGCTGAGATGAGTAGAACAAATGTGTCTCCTCTCCATCCTCTCTCCCTCCCTCTTTATTCCTTCTCCTCCTCTCCTCCTCTTCTCCTCTTCCTATCACTTCCTTGACACACTGCAGCCGTGCTAATATGATAGAGAGAATATTGGCTGTACATCAGAGCTGCTCACAGTTCATAGTGAGTAAGGGCAAGTGTGTAAGGGGAGAGAAGGGTGAGGAGGAGGATGGGTAAGGCTTCAGGGCTGAAAAAGAGATATAACAAAAGAGAGGAAGAGAAGGTGACGGAAAGCCTGAAGATACAGAAGTGTAGATGAGCGATGCGTAAAGTCAAACTACATTTCATGCCACTCATTTCAGTCAGAACTAACTTACTGTCCAGGTTTTTCCATATTTTTTTTAAACACACTTCACTAATGAAAGTTCTCAAACCCTATCTTTGCAAAATAAAATTAATTTACAGATCTCTGAGAACTTGTGTGGTATGGTTTTCTCATTAAAGCTACTGCTTAATTATTGCCTGTTATTCCTTAATGTGTTGAAGAATTAGTACTTTCTGTTTTTGGTTATGTGAAGAAAATAACTGTAATTGACCATGTAACCATTTTCTTACTTTGGTACCTCCCTACTTTTTCCTCTTTTTCATTTTTCAGTGTGTGTTTATTTTCTGTCCAATACCTTCCTCAATTAACTTTATTAGTCATTTGGAATTACCACAATATAGAGGGAGTGTAAGGGAATTTAAAAAGAGTTTGCCAACATGGTATGTCTCTCGGTTGCATAGTTAACAGAAGGTCTTATCCTTTCAAGATACACATTGATTTAAGCCCTTTGCACACTAGACACTTATTTGTCACATGAATATTGCACGTTTTTTTTTTTTTTCAAACCTACTGTTTTTCTATGCAAGCTTTCACACCATCAGTGTTTGCTTGTGACGAGTAAACATCCGACCAATCAAACACTTGTATTTGACAAGTCACATCCCAAAACATTCAACATTAGTTGTGCTTGTGTCTCAGCACCCGGTTCTCTATGACAAAAGACCTAAAAACTACAAAGACAACGTTTGGAGGAGAATAGCTGAGGAGATTGAATTTGACGCCTCTAAATGTTTCGCAATTTCGTGCCATTTATTTGCATCGCTGTTCCAAAGGCCTTTAGTCCTCTTGCTCTTCTTTCTTCCCAGAATCATAGCTATTGCTAAGTTGTTCTTTTCCTTTCACCTTTAAGATGGGTATTGGGCTATTGTAAGGCTTTACTACCCCTCTGGTATCACTGTAATAGTTTTACATGATATACAACTCAAAAAATCTAGTTTTTGTTAGCATTGGTGTTCTAGAAAAGTAGCGTTTTAGCCTCTGTCTGAAACACTTTGTTTTAGCTGCTGTCTCTTTAAGACTCCCTGCACCACAAACCCCCTTCCCTCTGATTGGCCAGTCATCTGGAGACTAGTCAGAGGATCATATTCAGTGACTTCGTCATTTCAGCAAGTCTTGTGTAGATCGCATAAAAATTCCTTCTTTTTTTGAATGGACTGTTTTGAGCAGTTAACAGATTGGGATTTTTCTACAACATATAAATATTTAGCAGTTTGAAAATGTGCACAAGGTTAGCTTGGACATCCAGTTTTGTTACTTTACATTCCTGTTTAAAAAGTCTGATACTGTCTGTCTAAAGACGCTCTTATTTAAAACATCAATAACTTGCTTTGCTACAAAAAATATACCGGTCTTGTTTTTCTGTTTCATTCAGTAAACTTTCTTCTATATCTTGTTCTCTAGTTTCCTTTCCTCCTCTCTTAATTATTGAAACCTCTCCCCCCTCAGAGGGCATTTTCCTTTGATGTGAAAGAGGAACTACCCAAATCACTCGAAAGATGTTAAAGGTAGAACTTGCTCCAGTGAGCCAATGAAAGTAAAATGGTGAGAGTGTAACAGAGCTGCTGATCAGAAAAAGGTGAACCAGGTGTGTAAGAACAGAAAAGACGACGGAGTGCAACAGTATCCTCTGTGAGAAAGGTCAGAGAGGGACACACAGTGTGTGCACACAGTGTGCTGCCTTTCAGCACATACACACAAACAGGTTCAGCCTTTAACATTATGCTTATACAGAGATATATATGCATTACTTTAGCAGTTTATGGGATAATCTGACAGCTGTAAATATGTATCTTGGATTGGTTTCAAGTTTAAGTCATATTGAGGGTCCCTCTCATATTCTGTGACCTCAAGCTGTCACACTCCACCAACAAAGCTCCTCTCCATATATGAATACTTTTTATTTTTTTAGTCTGACACCATCTGCTGCGGGTCAGATGTTTGGATAGCTTGTGGCAGTGACTGACTTGACTTGACTTCTCTTTTCACTTTTCTTTTGTGATTTTTTTTTCCTTTTTAATGTAAACATAAAAATGGATGGCGATTATGAGACAGGTCAGCTTCTCATCCAAAGGGTAATGTGTACACAACACTCTTAGTTCACTCAGTATAACCGATTCAATTGATTATGATTTTTTTTTTCCTCAGGGCATACAGCTGTTGACTTCAGAGAGCCACAGTCCCATATTAATGCAAAATTTGCTTTCCTTTATATTGTCATACATTTTCAGCAATAGCCACCAATATTTCTGTATGATATTTCTTTCACTTCAGCAATTTTTGGCTGCTTTATTTTCAGTTTTTGTCTTTCTTTCATTGTTTTTCTTTCTTTCGTGGACCACAGCTCAGTTTTGAGCTTTGAAGAAAGACTGGTGTCCACACTGTGTACCCAACCACGGCTTGGCAGGAGTGTGAAAATCGAGAAGAGCTTTAGTCAAAATGCCAGTCTACAGATCACTAAAAGCTTTCCCACTCAGGGTTTCCCCAGGCTTTTAGAGAGGCTTTGGTGGTAACATTGCCAGTGGGGCGGGTTTTGTGCGGGGGAAAAAAGGTGCCTGAAACTCCCTAAGAGCACAGAAACCTTTATGAACAAAGTTGAGGAAAACTGTTTAATAAAGGTAATAATGAAACTTTCCCCAGAATAAGGCTTGGAGTGTGGTACAGTCTTATTTATGTGTAAGTCAAATGTTGGTGGTGACACAGCACAATCAGCATTACCTCAGCTTTGTCACAGAGCCGCAGTCAAAATAAAATGTGCTGTAAATTGGCATGGCATGATATGAAATGGTTGTTAATGCTTGTGGAATAGTTAAGTCTTTGTTTGTAGGAATGTGGCAGGAGAAGACCAGACCAGACCAGGCCAGGTACTAATGGAGCTGTGAATATTGGCAGAGACAACAGGGGCTGAGGATTTGATATCCAAGTTGGTCCAGTTGGCCTGAACCAGGCTCAACTCAGCTTTCTTTTCAGTTTCTGCTTCAGTCTTTATGTGTCAGAGTTTGGGGCATAAAAATCACTAGATTTAAAGGTTTTAGTTGGCTATGAAACTGTCTGTGATTAATCTTGATCCTTTCTTCCTTTCTAGAAAGGATCATTCAAACCTTTGCAGATGATCGTGAATGCAGCAGCACATCTGGTCTTTAACCAGCCCAAAACAGCACATGTCACCCAGCTGTTAATCTCTCTTCACTGGCTTCCAGTAGCAGCTCCAAACAAATTCAAAGCTCTTCTTCTGGCTTACAAAACATTGACAAGAATGGCTCCTGCCTACCTGGGGTCCCTCATCCAGGTCTACACTCCTTCTGGCCCACTACGCTCTGCTTGTGAAAAACACCTGGTCCTCCCAGCCCAACGTGGCTCCAAATCACTGGCCAGACTTGTCTTCTCTGTTGTTCCCAAATGGTGGAATGAATTACCAAACTCTATACGATCCACAGAGTCCCTTTCTACTTTCAGAGATGTTTGAAGGCTCATCTGTTCAGGGAACACTAAAGCACTTAATCTGACCCTTCTCCTCTTTGTCCTCAGGGGTAGAATGAGTCACAAGGTCTCAGAACAAGCTCTTTGTGAATTTTCAGCACTGTTTACTGAATGATGTAGAAGGTTGAAGTATATTGTTGCAGCAATCAATTGGGGTTTGTTGGCTAGATTATTCTACATTAAAAAAAAATCCTTCACTTAATGGCAGCACTTGCAGCCAAATAACTTGGAGCACTGTTGTCACACTAACTAGGTTTTCTCTCTATCTAAAATCTTGCTTGTGTTGTACCTTGCTTTGGACAAAAGCGTCTGCTAAATGAAACTGTAGAACTTTATTTAAAAGAGCAGACAAGACTAAGTCAGCCAGAAAATTCTTTCTGTGATGCGTGGCACTTCCTGGTCCTCAGGGGTAACCAGGATCGACACTTAATGAAAGTTTCTGACTGTCACTTAAAAAAAATCCCAAAACATTAGATGAAACTATCAAATTTATACAGTTACACTGTTTACAACAGATAAGATGAAAACCTGTGTAAACAAAATCAAAGCTCCTGATAAATCTCTGGCTTTCTTTAGTCAGCGTCTGAAAATGCATTCAGTGAAGGAAGCTTAATTTAAAGCAATCAAAAAAATGCATTCCTTCTCTGTAAAGTGAAGAGGATTGGTAACATTTAAAGTAACCGTCTCCTTTCTTCTGGACTTAGTGGACACAGACCAAATGAGACTAGCTATCAGCTCCTAAAACACTTTAACTCTTTATCCATTTTCCCTTCCTTCCCTGAGCACTGTGAAGTTACAGCGGCTAAAAGAGACAAAGGGAGGTAAAGGAAAGGAAGAGGTAAAATACAGATGGACGGTGAAAGAGGAAAAACGGAGGGAAAGTGTTTGTGAAAGCTAACAAAGGGGAGTTGGCTGCGTTTCAAAAGGGCGCGTGGCGGCTAAGGAGGATGAAGCGCTTCAGGATTCATTTACATCAGGCCTGACAACTGCCTCACATCTCCCCAAGAGCCACACAGCTCTGGCTTAGAGATTCCTAAAGAGGGCCCTTCTTCAAGCTCCTTCTCTTACAGCCGCTCTCTGACTTTTCTTTTTCTTCCTCCTGTCTCTTTTTTTCTCTCTCCTTTTTTTCACTCCTATTCTCTCCTGCGCTCTCTCCTCTGCTCTCATGCGCTTGCCAGTCTTCAATCAGCCATCATGAAAGTGTCTGTCTGGGCGTCTTAACTATCCTCTGAGAGGCAGACACTTGTCTGGGCCTGCCTTCATCCCCTAAAGGCGTTTTTTGACTTGGACTTATTTCCCTCCTCACACCTTTTCAACTTCCCTAAAGAGCTGACAACAAGTGAGAGCGACAGGGCAAGATAAACATGAGGGAAAGAGACAGGAAGGGAGATGAGAGAGGAAGTTGTCGGCTGAGAGGGAAGAGAAAGTAAAGATGGTTATGAAAAATAGCGGGGGAGAGGAAGCAGATGAAAAATGAGGTGTGGAAGTTAAAAAACTGTAAAAAAGGTGAAGGAGATGACCTCGAGAGGAGGAGAAAGGACAAATCAAGGTGGACCAGAGAGGAAAGACAGGAGAGATGAAGAAGGAGAAGGGGATTGTAGTAAGACAGGGAGAGTCACGTTTATCAGTGGTCTCACAGTGTGTTTCACAGGATTTAGGGATGGGCTAAAGGAGAGAGTGGGACAGGGCACATTAAAGTTTTAAGGGGGAGAACCCCTCTTATGGAAGTATTTTTCTTTTTGCCGGGGTTTGATGTGAAAGCGAGCTGCTCCTGCTTTGACGGTGTTGTCTGCTGTGCAGTTTTTAATATTCATGCAGCAGATCGGGAAAGGAGAGGGGAAAAGGAGTGGAGAGGAGATTTTTGGTCAAACAGAAAGCTAATTTGCGGCTGAGGCAGTTTAGCCTGAGGCTCTTTCTGCTACCGGGGAAATGAGCTGGAAGATTAGCTGTATGTATAATTCACACATACACACATGGTCACACACATACACGGATATGCCCAACACATCCGTGGTGTGTGTGTGTGTGTGTGTGTGTGTGTAGATAGATACACATAAGCACTCACAGAGCAGCTGCCACTCTCTCTGAGACTTGGTGTGTAACAGCAGAAACCTGCTGCTTGGCCTTTGCTGCTGCATCTGTAACTCCAGCCGCTCTCTTACATTTACATAGACTCCAGTGTGCTGCTGTTAATGCTAACCAATGATGCTTCATGGGAATGCTGTTTTAGTAACTGATCATCTTTGTTCCCTTTTTTTTTCTCAGCCTTGGCCTGCCTCCCTTAGATGAAAGATTTGAGCTGCTCTGTAAATGAGACTCAGGATGTTGTGCTCTTTTTTTGTGATTAAGATTGCTCTCTGTTTAAGCTGAATTAACACTCATAGAATCAAAAGCCTGGGCAGTGGTAGACATGCACTGATCGATCGGTGCTTATTGCCTTAATTTTGGGGCATCGGTGATCGGCCTATCCTCTCATATGAAACTGATCTTGTATACCTCCAGGAAGGTCTGACAGCCAGCCATTGTTGCTTTTTGCTCTCAGTTTATTGGTTGTTAAAGATAACAAATAAAGGTTTTATTGTTTTACAGGTATTGTTCAATGATTTTCAATAAAATAAGATTGGAACATTGACGGTATATGCTGTCAGTTATAAAAATAAGAAATAAAAATCGGTATCAGCTATAGACTGTAAAAAAAAAAATGGAAGTCCGCTTGCTCGGCTCCACAAAAACTGCTCCCCCCGGTGACTGGCTGCTATATAGGTCAAAAAATCAGTCTCTCCAGTCATTCCAGATGAGCTGTGGTCAAACTTTAAAAAGTTTATACTCCTCGTAGAAATGTTTCTCACATCCGATTGTTGTGGTGATTTAAGATATTATTTGGCTGTCTTGTATTCAAGTTTTTTTTTCTGAGAAGTTTCATTTTCATAAGTTATACAAGGTCAAATACAAGGCATTACGTGACATTTAACGATGATTGACAGCTGCTGTTCTCATGTATTTTTTTCGGGGATTGTAAATTATGTCGTGAGGTAGAGTCAGGAAGTGATTAAACTCTCGAAAGAAAAAAAATAATTATAATTTTTGTCACCCAGCTCCACTCAGATTCTCCCAGAATCCCTCATCGTCTCTACTGCGCTGCTCAACTGCTACAATGACTCCATCTGTGACGGGGGTATTTTGGCTTTAAAACCATACAGTGATAAATAGTGGAGCCACGCTGTCCACTACAAGTACAGTCTATGGTATCAGCAGGTCAGGCTTTTTGAAGATCAGT
Source organism: Halichoeres trimaculatus (assembly GCF_033239565.1). Taxonomy (NCBI): domain Eukaryota; kingdom Metazoa; phylum Chordata; class Actinopteri; order Labriformes; family Labridae; genus Halichoeres; species Halichoeres trimaculatus. Next base: position 25,966,603 of record NW_027437181.1, read on the forward strand.
GATTGGCCAGAAAATTGTGATCGCTGCACTGCTACTCAGTGGTTGTACAGACTTATAACTCTCTCCAACTGATTTCCAGGTCCACGACAGACGTGCGAGTCTATTCCTGGATGGGCTTGAGGAGGATGGGACACCCTTTGACACACAACCTCTGACCGCCAGGCTCTCAGACATCAGTGAAGATGGTGCCATGTGGGTGGGACTCAGCTCAAATGGTAAACACATTAATATAGACTAACTTACTTATGCTCAAATTCCTGAGTAGGACTTCATTTTAATGACATTTTGAACGAAATGAATAAAAAAATAACACAGTAATTAGTTTAATTTAAATATCTTATCTGTAATTATGGTTTTTAAATGTTACTTTTGCTGCAAACATAGTGGAAAAGCCTCTTCAGGAACAGGGACCGTCATCTGTTTTACAGCTGAGAAGAGAAAAATGACCTCTTAGTTTATCTTGTCTGTATATCTAAATATGGTGTCAATGACTGCTCCACCTTTATTCTCCTCCCAGCCTTTATCCCTCTTCAACTACATATCTGTGATTGATTGGTGGTGCCTGGGAGCTGTCTCAGAGTCAATAGGAGAGAAATTGAGAGAAAAATGATATCCGTTCATCTGGAGGGTGATAAACGAGTGTTTTTCTTCTCGTTTATCAGGCATTGATCCCTAGGTCTCGGCAGGTAGCATCTGATCAGTTGAAGATCACAACAGTGGTGATCGATACAAGTGATTGGCTTGGGGGAGAGGAAAAGTGTTTGAATGTGTGTGTGTGGTTGTTGAACCTGAAGGCTGTGTGTAGAATTCTGATCAGTGGATTGATTATGTGTATACTGATCAGATTTATTGATAAACAACAATGTCTGTTTAAGAAGGGGACTCTCCGAGCTTAAAATCAAATTACTGATGAGTTCAGGAGGAAGATCTCAGCTGCACAGTGAAAAGTATTTGCCTTTAAAAAGTGACTGATGATGGGCGCTGGTTCAGCTTATTGATTAAGTCACACGAGTACAAATCCGACCCTCGGTGCTGCATGTCATTCCTCACTCATTTCTACCTTGTACACTACCCCATAAACTAAAAGTGATAACCATAAAACTGGCTTGTTTTTCAAAAGTTGCCGTGAACTTTGCTGCTAATATCAACCTATTAATTTAAGCACAAGTTTTCTTGTTTTTTTTTTTAAGTAGAGAGTGAAGTTAAAGAAGGCAGTGGTGATAATTTGTATATATGTATATAAATATATATGCACACCCTGGCCACCCCTACTTATGTCACTCCCCATGACACCCCATTTTGATAGTCTGGACACGTCCCATAGTAACATTGGTAACAGTGGCGTGAAAACTGACAGGCTGTCAGGTTTGTTTGACAAAAGGTGGAGGAAAACTCCTCTGTTGATTTTTAAAGAATGAAGGGAAAGATAGACAAACTGCAACTTCTGTCCCAAAGAGGCCAGAAAGGTGAGTCTCGTAGGAGTAGGGATGGGTACCGAATTAGGTACTTTTTTAGGTACCAACCGAATTATGTCAAAAGTACCGGGTATCGATTCATGTAAAATCAAAAAGTACCATGTTTAGGTACCTGAACGCATCCTTGTGACTGTGAGGGAGTGGAAGAGTAGGCGATTTTCCATGCTGGACATGAACACAGCATTTCAAGGTTATATATTGAAGAATAAATATGTTAAATTGTAAAAAATATATATTTTATTATTGAACAAATTGATATTTTTTACCACATAAACACAAAAAAGTATTGAAAATTGGTACCGTTGAGTACCGGCATCGATTGCTAGGTACCGGGCATCAGTACCGTATCGTTTCAAATGTGAAAGGTACCCATCCTTACGTAGGAGTGCAATGATTAACGATCAGCTGGTGCCTAATACGTGCCGCTGGATTCACAGCGCTGATCAGCATGAAAGTCCCCAAAAACTGATCAGGATGAAGTTTTAAGTGGAAACAAACCACACAGAGTGACAGGAGGAACTTCTGCCTGTGCTGACATTATGTATGGCTAGAAACACTGCGATGCAGCGACGAAACAAAAGTTTACTCCGCAACTTACAGAATATTTATGATGTGACTTGCATCATTACAGAAAAAAAGCGTAGGGCTAGATAATAACATGTATCTGTAAAATGAAGAAAGAAAGCTGAGAGTTGTAAACTGTGAAGATCCTACCGTGTGTGAGTTTTAGTCAAGGCAGTTTTGGAAGCTTGTACAAGAGCCCAAAACAGTTTAATTCACATTTGAAATATCTGAGAAAAAAAGGTCACAGCTCTAAGGCATGGCGGCTTTTATTTTGGTGTGGCGGTGCGCCACGGTCATTTACATGTAGTGGAAACCCTGCAAGATGAAAACTTAGGCTACAATCTCAAGATGTCCATGCAGGATCTGCAGGAAAAATGAATCACCTTATCCAGAAACTGTAGTTTCACTTTTAATAAAAACCTCACTGATACTTTTCTCTGTTTTGTAAGACTACCAAAGCCTTTTGTAATACAAATGTTTAACTCCTGCTGTTTTGTATTTAAAGCATTGTGTGGCTCTTGCTGTGAAGTCCTCTTTAAAAACAAGCGTTAGTGCTGATAACTAGTCATGTTCTTCTTTGTGTCCTTTTCACCGTGAAGGAGTTTTGCATATTGCAGGATGTTGTGAGTGTGTTGTAAGCAATGGGAAACAAACCCTAAACCTTTCATTGTGATAAGAGAATAACAAATTCTCTCCTGATTTAATGTGACAATTCTTGTGTTACATGACAATAGCATGCAATTGGGCATGGCACTGTAGAAAAAGTCTTATAGGCTGCATTGGCAACATGTCAGAGGGTCACATGACATCAATAAAGACTGAAATGTGTAGGTTTTTAACTTTGAAGTATTTGATGTTCAGAGTGGCGAGGCCACTGAAGGACAGAGAGAAAAAAATGAGACAGTTATCACACAAAACTCAAAGCTGCATGTATTAACTGTCATCAGTTGTAACAACACAAAAACACTGAAGAGGAAACTGAGAAGCACAGATGACAGAAGCTGAAACACAGACTGAGAAGACAGAGACCTACCCAGAGAAGAGAGAATTAAGGCTTATACCTTGCATCATCCCAGTAACAATAGAAAGAGTGCTTTTCAGAGGAAGCCATAATCCCATTTCCACACGCTAAAGAAATCCTGAGCCAAAGCCTAAGGCTGCACAACCACACACTGTTCTAACACACTTATATCCCATAACACTCCCTCTCTCACTCTCTGTTTTACACACAGATACACCCCACCACCCCCCAAACCCCAACACACACATGCTCTCATTGTAGTTGAGCCAAACATGGCAAAGCCTCTCTCAAATGCAAACATACACACACACTCAAACACTCTCTTTCTCTAAAGTAAGGATGGATGTTTTTGGAAAGCACACAGTAAAGCCTCTAACACTCACACTCACACACACACTCACACACACATTTTTACAGACAAAGCTCGACAGAACCCCAGGCATGGCAGAGGTTCTGTCGATGCTTAGAGACGTTTGTCTTCTAAGAGTTGTTGTCAAACTAGACAGAAGTTTGTTGGACACTAAGCGACTGTCTCTGTCTTTGGACCTGCATCAACATCTGTTTGAGCTCTTATTTTCTATCCAACATCATCAGTAACTGTGTGAGGAGATGTGTTGGGACCTGAATGTGTTTATGCACTTCAGTGCTTGCTTGATGAAGAAATTTTGGGATCTCTGTTTATTCAGTTTACTGTATGTTTTGTATTATGTAGCAGGTCTCTGCAGATCCTGTCAAACGATTACAAGTGGAACATCTATCTTTATAAAAACCTACAAAAGTGACTAGTTTGTGGCTTTAGCAGCATTGAACACTTATTCAGAGTTTGTTTTTAGAAAAGGTACCATTTTCATTTTTCCTGCATCACAAATATAAAATGTATAAATGTTAGATTGTACAATTCAATTAAAAAAAGGCTAAAAAATAGTCTTAATGATTTCAACACTTAGTAGTTTAAATGAGCAAGCTCTTTCTGAAACAAAAAGCACAGAGAAGGAAACCTCAGTTAGACTGAGAAGGGCTGTAGCGGGTATTACCTGGTTATCCACTACAAACGCGTTTTAACCATCGCCTTTTACCAAGGTAATGAATTTGTCCTTATAAGCCGCGCCGCTCTCTCATGGAAGCTATGGCAGATCCTGTTCAGCTTTGTATCATGAACTTGGCCATTATTAGCGGCTGTGAGCAGCCTCACTTAGCTGGTATTGAGAAACTGATAAGATAATCTACTAAATACTGTGAAATCCTCTCACCCACTGCCTTCAGTACAAACCCATTAACACCTTCTTTATGTTCTTTTCTCCTCTCTTTTCATCTCTCTAGGGTCTAATCAGTTCATTGGGCGGATGCAGGACTTTAGATTTTATCCTGCGACTCTGACCAACAGGTGAGTTCGGTGGAGTGAATGGATAAAGAAAAGAAAGATGAACAGTGATGGTTACAGGATAAAAATGGCAAATTATAGCAATAAATAAATGAGTGATTTGAGGAGGTGGTAGAAATGAGGAGATATCTACAGAGATACTGTATAGATTAAAGTGACAGGGAAGAGGAGCAGTATGGAGCGATAGAGAAAAGAGTTAAGAAGAAAGAAGGGGAAGGCTAATCGTTGCATCTTCAGATCCATACTGCTTCCAGAGGATTTTCCTGAGAATTCAATACAAGGCAATTAGTGTTTTGCTTACAAGTGATGTACTGCTCTCAGCAAGGACTTGGAGCTTCCAAGTTACTCTCATCAAGATTGGGATAGGACAGGAACATAAAAGATTGACTTTTTGAATTATGTCTTTGATTTTACACTTTGCAATCATTTTCCAGTCGAATGCCTCTCAACACGTGCTTTAAGATTTAATCTTAAATAGTTAGTGTACTAAATGTCTCCCTTGATTACTGTCGTTTTGAGTTTTGATGTGTTTCCTGTTGTTAAATTGTAATAATTTACTTTCTTTATTCTATGTTTGTGTAAAGTAAAGTTCATTAAACTCTTTTGAAATGACACAAAACTGAACAGAAGATCATTTGTTTCCAAAGTGGTCTCTTCTCCTTTCATGTTAAGTGTTATGCTTCAGCATTAAATCTGAAAATAATGTGTTTTTTGTCTTTACAGGGAAATTGTGGAGGTGTACTCAGGTGTCCTCCCTGAGCTCCATGCCCAGTCCGAGTGTCGCTGTCCCCCCAGTCACCCCAGAGTGCATCCGTTAGTGGAGCGGTACAGTAAAAGCTCTCTGATCCTCAAGCCTCTAGTGTTACTATTTGAGGAGAAACAGCCCTCTGTTGCATTTCCATTTGGTACAGTTAATTTACTTCAAGTCTTAATCTCTCACTTTACATAGATACTGCATTCCCAGTGGCGTTGAAGACACTACTAATGACAGAGTTTTGAGACTCAACCCTAATGCCCACCCGATCAGTTATATGAATGATCAGGACATGGGCACCACGTGGCTCTCTAAGATCATGACGGCACAGGAACTGGACGAGGGGGTGGCTATAACTGTGGACTTGGCTAAAGGACAATACCAGGTAATAAACAGATGCATTTGCATTGTATTCAACAACAACAACTAAAAACAGATTGTGTTTAAAAAGCTTCAGAAACACTCACAAAACAAAATTTTCATCAACACACCTCAACACAAAATCATGAAGATGATTTCTCAGATTGATTTGCTGGAGTTGAAGGAGACAGAACCTCTAGTCTTCAGTCCTCCTCATAGGTTATCAGCCTCGTCTGTGCTGGTTGTGCATTGCCAAATTCGAGCAGTTTTGTACAAATTTATTAGACGTAATCTACTGACAACTTTATTTGATCTTTTATTTCCAAAGTCTTTTAAAGATGCTGTCAATAACACAGTGCTATGAGATATAGTAGGGCATTAAAGCATGATGGCAGTAGCCATCAAGCTACATCCTATGTTCGCAGTGGCTGGTTGAGTTAAAGCTTAGATGCTCATTTCGCTGGCATTGAAGGCCCACAGAATTAGAACTAGAAAAGCACTCATAGAGCGCAGACCTCCGCCAAGCATATTGTGATTGTCACCAACAGTTGAGTCCTACTTTAATGTTATACTCCCTTTCAGCAGACTGTCTGCTACAATTTGGTGTTAGTTGCAGGTTAGTACGATAATTTGTTACCTGACAGTGTTGAAAACTATGATGACCCAAAACGCGTCACATTCTGGATCTTACTATCCAGAATATTGTCAGGATCTGGATCGTACTTTTACATCTGTCAGAAATGATGGTGACCTTGTCTTGTATTGTTTTGCAAAACAATCTGACCATTTTTGTGGAGTTATATACACATACACATATATACACAACAGCCCTATACCACAATGATAAAGAATCCTTAAAAAAAATCCTGGAACCAGACAGTGATCCAGATCACCTCTAAAATGTAATCAGTTCTTTCTTATCTCATTTTGAGCATTTCCTGAAAATTTCATCAAGATCCCTTTGTTACTTTTTGAGTTATGTTGTTCACAGACAAACAGACAGACAGATCCTCTCAAAGACATAACTTCCTTAGTGGATGTAAAATATATTTTGTTTGTTTCGTCATCTAAACGTGCAGGCCTTTGGTAGTGACCCTGCTGTGTGCAGAACCAGGAGTGTGTTGGACAGTCAAGCATCTTTTGTCCTTTTGGAGTGTGAATTTGAAAAGCCACTGGAAAACCACAGTACAGAGTGTACGAGCTTGCGCCTGTTTGTCCAGTGGACAGTAGTTTTATCCTCTTTCAGAGCAGAGGGAAATACGCAGCTGGGGTGAAGGGAGAGAGATTGCTGGATCTGGGCGTTGTGGACACAGGGGCTGTCAAAAGACTTGTCCCTCTTCTCTCTGAAGTGTGTGTGTGTGAGTGTGGGCAGGATTTTGGAAGCTGTCCTGACGTGGTAGCTCAACTCAAGTCCTCAGATAAAAGACGCTTTCTGAAGTAGAAGGTTTGTGTGTGTGTGTGTGTGTGTGTGTGTGTGTGTGTGTGTGTGTGTGTGTGTGTGTGTGTGTGTGTGTGTGTGTGTGTGTGTGTGTGTGTGTGTGTGTGTGTGTGTGTGTCAGTGCATGTGTGTGTGTGTCAGTGCATGTGTGGGTTTGCAGGGTGGCTTAATGCGCTCCCTGCTGTGTAACCCAGTGTCCCAGCCCACACTGTAGTGGGGCAGATAACACTTAACACACATACCCACACCTACACACAGACATCATGGTTTATGTGTCCTAGAAACTGTGTATTTGTGTGTAATTTTGTGTGGGTAAATAGATGTTTGTGGCGACAACCCTAAATGAACAACGCTAATATAAATGCAAAATGTCGGTTTGTCTCATTTAAAAGCATAAAGCACTAATGTTGTGCTAATCTGTTTGTATTTTCTAATCCGACTCCCCCTTTCCTCCAGGTATTCTATGTTATAGTGCAGTTTGGTGGACTCTTACCTGAGTCTGTACTGATCCAAAGACGGAGGCTTGATCTCACAAAACAGGAGAGTGTGACCACCACTGAACAGCCTTGGTTGGACTGGCAGTATATGGCCAGGAACTGCAGCGTCTTTGAAATGCAGAACAATGGTCGTTTACTGAGACCAGACTCAATCAACTGTCTGCAACTGCCCAGGTAGGTTTAAAGTTGAGGCCCTGAAGAACACTTAGCTAGGCCAGAAGGTTTATATAGGCTAAAACAAGAAACAAGTTAAGTAGTTGAAGGTTAGTGCATGGTTTGGCAGTTTTTACCTGCTTCTGGTTTTTTAAATCCTTTGAACGAGTGAAAAAGTTCATTTTTAGCAGGTTGCAAACTTGACAACAGCGCACATTACTGTCATGCACAGAGTCAATATCACCATCACAATTTCCTGGAATTTTTTGAGGCTGGTTTCCCAAAACCATTCAAGGACTGGAAACATGCAACCTAATCTTGCAACCTAAAACTGCCTTTAAACACCTAAACCCAGAAGAATAGAAATTAAAATCATGGCTTTTTTTTTTTTTTTTTTTTGATGTGGCCTTCTCTCCAGAGTAGTATCACGTTTCAGTCGTCTACCTTTGGGTGGTCACGGCCTCGTGAGGCAGACAAGATCACACAGAAATTACTGGCAAGACTAAACAAAGAAGTATACACAAAAACACACATTTAGTCTTACATGTGTGTGTGTGTGTGTGTGTGTGTGTGTGTGTGTGTGTGTGTGTGTGTGTGTGTGTGTGTGTGTGTGTGTGTGTGTGTGTGTGTGTGTGTATGTGTGTGTGTGTGTGTGTGTGTGTGTGTGTGTGTGTGTGTGTGTGTGTGTGTGTGTGTGTATGTGCGCACTAGCTTGCATGCACTTACATACCAAAAAGAGTCAAAGAAATCAAAGGCAATCACACACACACACACACACACACACACACACACACACATACACACACACAAACACTCTGGCACTCTTTTAGTGACTTGGTTTATGAAGCTACACACCTACAGCGCGGACGCGTCACATGACCGGTAACAGGCTCTGAATTGGCACGACTGAGAACTGGACTTGGAACTTACTCTGAGCATACACACACAATCTCATGCACTAAATCTTGGCATCTTAGCAGCTTGTATCAAAGCCCTGGTTGGCACCAGATAGAACAGGTAGGAATAGATCACAGATGATGAAGTCGTCGCATATTTTTTTACTTGACTGACAAATGATATCACACACAACCTTTCCTGGCACAGTTAGACATGTTAGTCATATTGGCATGAGAGCAATTGAACCTCACACTAACAACATACTGATGCCCTCTGTGATATAAGTGGTTGATAATTATATCAAAAACAAGGCTGCTTTTGATCTTTCAAGATTAATGTGTTTTATCTTTCATGATTTATTTAATCCTGCAAGAGGGACGGCCTCCTTTGTGCCTGCTCAAGTGTCGAGCGAGATAAATTTAAGCTTGCCTCTGTCATTTCAGGTGTTTTTATACCAGTCTGTGATGGTACTGCTCCAGGAAGGCTGTCTATGATTCATTTACATCCTGTTCACAGCTAACAGCATTTTTTGAGACAGGAGCAGAAATACCTACAGGTTTTGAAGTCACTTTATTTTCAACAAAAGGCCGCTGAAGATAAATATGGATTCAAGTTTATCATCACTAACACTAACATTGCTTTTTCTATTTTTCTATTTCTCCTGTTGAATTAAACAACCATACTGTTTTTCAGAAAACAGGCCCACAATCTCCCAGGACGGTAGCCCTCTCCATTCACACATAAGCCCAGTTACACTGGTTTTACACAGAGAGGTTGGGAAGATAGTGCAGGTGTAGTGGTCAGTTTAGGGCTGCAGTTTATGTGGGAAAGATATCTACACACTTCTTTGAAATATCACTAATTTAACCTTTATTTAACCAGGAAAACCTCATTAAGATTAAAAATCTCTTTCACAAGAATGCCCTTGCTAAGACAGCTGCACAATCAACAGTTTTATTCAAACATATTTAGTCATCAAACACATAAAACGAGAATTTCATACATTAAGAAGGAGAATGTGCGATTAGGCAGTATAAGTGACTGGCTGATTTCTGTGAAGGTGCATTTTTGGCCTCTGATTAACCTCTTAACACCAGAGCTTTTGTCTGGTGTGCATTTTTTAATTCATCTTGCTATTTGGGATAAGTAAGACCTACTAAGTATGATAACTAAACTTAGTCTTTGTTCGGAAAGTTTGACTATTTGTGTTATAAGTTCTCTATTAGTTGTTTGTTCGTAGTGATATTGTACTTAGATACAGAGGTTTTCTTTCATTAAAATGGGTGTAATGTTGTGACTTCACCAAAAGAAGAGGTGGGCAGTGTCCCTAAATGTGGCCAATGGGTCAAAGTTTAAAAAAATGAAGTATTATGGATCTGAGAGGCAGAAAAGTAATGTCCACATCTGTAGATGCTGGATCATGAGAGGTTAAAGCTGGAGCTGTTACTGCAGTTTAGCTGGTCTACAAACTGCAATGTGATCAATGTTTCCTCAAAGTTCCCCTTGAGTCTGAAATGTTGTTCATGTTGTTAAAAAAATCCTTATTTTAACTTCTCCAATTTAATATCCATAATCTCCACAAAACTTATATCTAATTGATGACATTAAGCTAATATAACCATGACATGTAGTGTACACTTTGATTCAGTAGTTTTTCCCCTGTGTTTCAGAGACGTCCCTTATTCAGGAGGTAACATCACATTCAGCCTGCTGACTCCAGAGCCGAACCTGAGGCCAGGCTATAATGACTTCTACAAAACACCGGAGCTGCAGAGGATGACACATGCCACTCAGGTCAGGATACACCTGAGAGGACAATACCACACCACAGCATCCAGGGTGAACCAGCGACACAGATACTATGCCATCAATGAGATCACCATCAGTGGCAGGTGAGGAGAAACACAAGATGATGTGTGCGGTATGTTGTGGTATGTTTTCCTATCACAGAGTTGTACGGGTTTGACAAAATAATGAAATGAAATTCAAGCGTTTTTGATCCTCCTAACAAATGTGAGATTTTATCCACATTTCTTTTTGCTCCCAACTTCATTAATCAGTGCTGAGGAACTACAGTGTGTTTCACAAGAATTATACCGTTGTTAAACAGTTACACTTGTAACTTGTCAAATTTCTATTTAAGATGCTATAATTGGTGAAAAGAAACACTTGATCTTTTCAGCGCTGATTTGTTAAACGTGCGAGCACAGTTCAACATCTAGAAAAATATTTTGACACAGACTGTTGAGTTTGAGCTGAGCTTTCTGGGACTAATTGTGAACACGTCTCTTCATTAGACTGACAGAGTGACTGTTTTTTATGACTGTGGTAATTATAGGATTATGCAGGAGGCAATCATCTCTAACTCTTTCTCTCCCTCCCTCTCCCTCTAAGCTGTTTTAATTAGTAGCTTGTTACAGTGAAGTAGGAGAAACAGAGATTTAGAGCTGCTGAAATCTCATCTGTGCATTCCTCATCCCTCCCCAACTCCCTGCTCTCTTTCATACTTCCTCCATCTCTCTATCACTTCTCGACATCCTTTATAAGACATGTAAATAGGCCTGTTGGCAAGAGAGAGTAGACTCATAACTTGGGTATGTGTTTCTTAGTGTGTGTCATCTCTTAGAAGTGTTGTTTGTCCTGTCTGTTGGAACATACAGGACAAACAACACCTGGGCCGAGTAACACCAGACACTGCCTGATCATTGTTTGATTATTACAGCACAAAAATGAACATTTTACACAGAAATATGTGGTGTGTGGTGGCTGCATTATCACAACAACAACAAAATAAACTAATAAATAAATAGTATATTTGTGGTAACTTTGTCAATTAACATGCTCATGGCTTTACATTAATTCGATGGATTGGGGAGAAGGTGGGGAGGAAGGAGTGAAATCTTTTGTCAAGTTGTTTTCTCCTCTTTTTGTTCATTTATGCTTTATTTTTTTAACGATTATGTTTTTTTTTTCGAATGTGTACAATGTTTTTTTATGGTTCCCCCAACAAGTTTATTCCCTCCTTTTCTCTGTCTGGCCAGGTGTGAGTGTCACGGCCATGCAGACCGCTGTGATACCAGTGTGACGCCTTATCGCTGTTTGTGTTTGCCTGAGAGCCACACAGAGGGAAACAATGTGAGTACCAAACATCTCATCACTTTTGTGAACATTCAGAAGGTGGTGAACTCTGTACACCTTGTGTGATATTTGACAAAGTGCGATTTAATTCATTATTGAAGTTATTAGAGAGTCGAGTTGCAACACAAAATTCCTATCTCTTCGGACCAAGCTGCGACTCTCGTGTTGAAAAAAGAAGCTAAAGTGGATGGGAAAAAAAAGCTGTTCATAGAGTGTCCACTTGGGGCTTTTACAAAAACGTGTGATAGTTATCTTAAACTTGTAAATTTTTTAAGTTAGATTTTTGTATAACTCATGCCGATTTGACAGGCAGGTGGGTGCGCTGTTGTCCAGGCGGCTAGGACGTGGACACCATTCAACTCTTAGAGTAGAAGTCAGCGTAGACAGCGTTGCATTTCATCACTGTCCGTAAAATAACTAATCCCCAGAATTCTTTTTTTTTCTAGGAGCATAAAAAACTGCTTTGTTAATACACTTACTTTCAAAATAAACATGAAATACTGTGACTTGACACGTAGGGGATCTAAAATGAACCCTTATTGAGGCACATCAAAGCAGTGATGGACATACATGCTTTAATACTGTTCTGGAGTCAAGAGTTATTTTGAACCTTGAGTGTTCTGGTTTTGATGTCCCATTACGTTAGTAAAGGGCTGATTGCAGCCCGCTCTACGATTGCAAACACCACATAACCCTAATCATTGCTTGTACTTGGGATTTTATTGTTTATTGTTTATTTGGATCCCCATTAGTCAAGACTTGAGTAGCTACTACTTTTTCTGGGGTTCACTCATCCAAACGTAAATTTTTAAAAAAGAACAGTCCAAAACGAGTGAAAACAAGTGGCAGCTCAGTATCAATCAATTACAAATTCAAGACTGCCAATATAAAACACATTACATAAACATCAGTCACAAACTTATATTGACTTTTACTTGTTACCACTTAGTGAAAAGTTCATGAAAGTATGGATATTTCTTTAATTTTGCTTTAAAAAGAAAGTCATTGTAAGACTGTTAATGCCTGATGGGAGATCATTCCACATCCTCACTCCTCGATACAAAACAGTACGTTGTCTTGAGTTAGTATTAGAGGGTGGAAGAGCAAAACAACTTGTGGAGCATACCTGGCATTAAAAACATAAACACTACCTCTAAAAACTGCCTTTACCAATGGCCAACCTAAAGTAAAGTGCATTTTTGACATATTGGCTCTTCTGTCACAGTGCACTGCCAATCTATCAGCTCTGTTTTAGACTATTTCAGGATTTTACCCGAAAATGATTATCTAAAGGCTAGTAGTCAGGTACTGACTAAGTAAGGCCTAAGCCTGTCTGCCTCGGATCAAAGAAATTGCAGTGCTTCAGTACAATAATGGAGGAATGAATACTTTGTTGCAAGCTACAATTCAGTGTTTTCCTCAAACACGGATGCATTACAGAGCATGCTTGATGTAAAATACCCCTCCCGTTAGGGAGAGGCAGCAGGATGCCATGTTTTGGAATAAAATTTATTTCAGTGGTCGTTTAGGTCCTAACACTGACAGTGTCTGGGGGAGACTGTGGTCACTCTATATACAGTAGAAGTCAAAGTTGTCAAAGTGAAGATTTTTGTTTCTTAATTAGACGGCCACGATATGCATAACCTCTTTCACTGAAGCTTTGTCCACTTTTTTTTACAGACTTTGATTTAAACAGAGAAATAAAAACCCTGAAATGCCTTCTCTTACACTATTTTTTCCTTTCCAGTAATCAATATCATTATTATCTCCAGATATTTAGTATAACACACACACACACACACACACACTCACACACGAGCACACGCTGAGCAGAGAAGAGTCCCTGGAGAGAATCTCCTCATGGTCTTAATTAAGCAGTTTCCCTCTTAATGACACAGAGAGGACTTCTCTGAAATATTACACACACACACACACACACACACACAAACACACACATTTTTAGATCACAAACCTTGTCAAATATCCCTGTTTTATTTACTTCTTTCTTTTGTCCGTTGTTTTGTGCCACATATTTGGGAAAATGCACAAAGTGCCAGTGGACATTTTGGTTAATGGAGAGGCATCAGTGCAGCTAGACTGCTAAATATAGCAGTGAATTATTTCCTGTTTAAGCAGCAAATAAGTGACAGCTGACATCAGTCCTGTTGTCATGAGACCCCTGTAAGGATTGTTTGATTTATGACGACTGAATGTGATAATGTCTGCCACAGAATGATCCATGACTCAAACACTTTACATTGAATTTAAACAGGTTTAAACAGGTCACTTGTAGATTTATGTGTCTACATTTCTTATTACTTTCTCCGATGTTTGTTGGAGGGTGGATTTGGTTTGTTTCTCATCACATTTAATGCTTGAATCTCTTACATCAGTGGCAGCCCCAGATAAACCAAAAGCATCATATCACAGCCAGTATTCAGCCACTGGTGTGCTGCAGAGCGCTGGCTTAGGATTTGACTTCATTGTAGTTTGATGTTAACCACTGCCTCAGGACCAGACCTTTGCTTGCAACAAAGCTAATACAACTTGCCAGGTAATAGTGGGCATCACCCCAACAAAGCCTCCAGTCGTTGAGCAGTGAAAAGTTCAGTGTGACTGCTCCACCTCGCTGAAGCACAGAACAGCCTGCATTATTCACCACTTATGTATCATTCATACACCCGCATCTTCGTATTAGTGTCTGTCTGTGCGTGTGTGTGTACCTGTGTGTGTGTGTGTGTGTGCCTCTGTTTCAGACAGAGGCGACAGAGGGCATCAGTGGAGAAGTACAGCTGTCAACAAGCAGCTGTTCAATCAGTTGTCTTGCTTTCTCCCACACTGAAATAACAAACAACCTCCTACACACACACACACACACACACACACACACACACACACACACACACACACACACACACACACACACATCACTTGCATTTATTAGTTTGTGTCTCACATGAACTCCAGGCGATAATAAAGTCGTCACAGAAAGTACACACACTAACACACATATTCTCAAAAATGATAACACATTGTCAAATTTTGGATATCTTTAATTTTAATGCTGAAAAATAATTTCACCCCCTCTCTTTTCTTTGATTCTCTCTGTTTCTTCTTTTACACACTCTTCCTCTCTCCAGGTCCCTATCCCACCTCGATCCACTTCTCTTTGTCGATCACTCTCAAACATACACACACACTCTGCCTTCCTCTCCCGGGTCTCCGTTTAAATAATGTCTCAAATCGACTAGAACAATGACATTCCCTCAGCATGCATCTCTAATCAGCTCTCTTTCTCTTTCTGTTTGTCTTTGGCTTCTTTCCCTCCTCTCCCTCTCCTCTCTGTATCCCCTCGTTTTCTGAGTATTTAATTTGTCTCAGTTTCCTTCTGTTTGTCATGTTTCCTATATTTTTAACATCTTGTCTTTCTGTCTTTTGATCAGTTTTCCTCCTTATAGTCACACATATGCTTGTACCATTGTTTAATGGCATGCAAATCAATCTCTACAAGAGGTTTACATTACACTAAAGAAATAAGTGATTGAAGGAATGTGTGAAACACCTTAACGTGTCTATAGAGTCCACTTTGTGTGATCATCCATGCGTGTGTATGTGTGTGTGTGTGATGTGCCTTCGTGCACTTTTCTCTTGAACCTGTCCATGTCATCCCTCTGAGTGAATATTCAGGACCTTTCTTCTGTCTCTGTAATATTGGAGCATAAAAGGCTGTGGGGAATATTAGCGTTTAATATTGCATGCGTTCTGTTGACTCGGATCGGCCTAGCGCCATGACGGATGTTGTACTAATCTGCAGAATTTCCACAGTGACATTAAAGTGACAGAAATGCTCAGACATGTGTCAAGATGATCAACGGGGGCCTCAGAAGACACACGTTTTAACTCTCACACATATACACTTTAACACACATTCACACAGCTGCGCACACACTTTTTCACTCTGTCTTTTGATTCTTTCTTGTGTGCACTCTGTGTCAGACCTGATCTTTTTTTCTGTCACTCTATCTGCCTACATCTTTCCACAGCTGATGGACTCAGTCACGTCTGAAAGCTATATCATGCATTGCATTGTACATCATGTAACATGCTTTTATTTTCTCTTGTACAATGTCTGAAATGTATAGACGTGCATTTTCAGGGAGAAAACATTGTCTAACATCAGGCTCCAGGAAGTATCTCTGAGAGCAGCTAAACAGTTGATGCCAGCATGTGTGTTTTTTTTCTACTCACTCAAAGGCTTGTGAGATAGTTTCATCAGACTAAAGGCTCATTTCACTCAAACTTGACACCACTGGAAAAGTGAATGTGTGCAACATTTTTATAGGAACTGTTCCAAGAGTTCAAAGTCAAGCACCTGGAATTTTTATCCATCTTAAATTGAGGTCCAGTGTAAGATTGAATCAGCAGAAGGGATTGTATTACACGGAGGAACTTGATTTGTTTAGCGTGTGTTTATATTGTCAATTTATTTGTGAGTTTTTGTGTTTACATTTTGTTTGTGTGATAGATATTGATGGCTTGTGACATTAAGTAGTGTTGTCCAGGATCTGTGCAGCTAAAGTTTGCCTCAACAGCAGATTTTCCTCCACACAGGGGTTAACTGGGTTAACTCCAGATACACACAACACAAGCGTGTGCGCACGTACACACACACACACCGGTGGCACGACCTTTCCAGTGAGAGCGTGAAATTGGTCATGGCATTTAGGATAAGATGAGTTTCCCCAGCAGATTAGAACACACACACTCACACACACACACACATGCACGCACACACACAGATGCTTGTGACAGGCCATCTGAATGTCCACATATCCATTAGTGTAGCTTCCGCACTCAGCAGATTTGGTGGAAACATTCAGAGTGAAAATAAGATGTAATCCTTTTCTCTGCAGAACAGCTCTCACACACTAACACACACAGTTTTGTATGCATTGAAACAAACTCGCAAAGTAACATTTGTGTGGGAAAAGTATAACAACAAAAACAAAAGTGGAAACATTTTCCCTGTTGTGACTGCATCCTCTAAAAATGTATCAATGACTTCTTGTCCAGTTGTTCAAAAAGTCAAACTTAGGACTCTGTACTTGTTCTTCTTCAGGGGATTGAACTTCTTTTCCAAATGTTTTCTCAGCATCATTTTATTATTACCAGCGACTGGACATTTGCAGAGAGATAAAAGCGACAGAATTAAAATGATGTACACACAATCTATAGTATGTGCTGTCCTCTTTTGCTGCTGGAACTGTGTGCAGACGATGGAGCGCCATCAAAACCTTTTGTATGAAGAGGAGAATGAACGTGTGCCGTTTCCTTTTAACTCCCAAACACCGGTCCCTCGACTAATTAGCAGGCTGGGAGAGAGGGAAGGTAACGCAATGTTGAATGAAAAGAAAAGAGATGGAAGAAAAAATCCTCTCCCTTTCATTTGGTATGGTAATATTTCCCGCTCACATACTCGCTGTGGCTATGAGAACAAGCAGTTGGGGGACGGCAGAGACAGGGGAAGCGAGTGAGGAAGGGGAGAGGTAGGAAGCCCACAGAGATGTACAGAGTGATTTGTTTTTCAGAGAGGGGAAAAAGGAATGAAGGGTGGGAAGATGGAGGAGGCACAGATGCAGGGTAGAGAGATGGGAGAGGAGAACTTACCACATCTCACTTTTAAACTCCTCCCCAGTGGACGAGTTGAAGAGTGAGATGTGGTGAGGGCTGTTTCAAAGTGCAGAAAGAGAAGAACCTTTGATATGTGAAACGTTTCGGGGCGCAGAGCTGCAGACAGATAGGCAGGCAACCAGAAAGACAAGATGGCAGAGGCAGAAGTACGGACATACAGAGAGGCAGACGGCAGGTCAGACATCAGATAGAGTTGCAGAGAGATGGCACGACTGACAGACAAACAGGAGACTCTCCGAACAAACAGGAACACGCAAACATGCTGCAATCCTGTGGAATTACACGTCCCAAGACACCGCCTGTGAATGTGTGTGTGTTTATCAGTCCTTTGGACTTTTTTCTCATTTTTGTGTGTGTGTGTTTGTGTGTGCGTCTTCAGAGGATCTCCTGCTGCTTCATTAGATCCTGTTAATGATCACCCAACAGGGACCAGCGCCCTAGACGCATTTCACAATCCTCCCACCCCCACCCACCCACCCACACACACACACACACACACACACACACACACACACACACACACACACACACACACACACACACACACACACACACACAAACACACACACATGCAAATGCACAAACATACAAATCCTTTAAATATTGATTGCTGTTTGGAGAGCAGGTGTATTTGCCTTTTGAATCATTCTTTTCAACAAGCAGACAGTCCAGTCTCCCAAACTGTTTGCAACATTTCTTTTATTAATCATCATCCAGACAGAAAAACAGGAAAACTGTCTCAATTATTTCAAATTATTTCAAATTTAGGACTAAAACATGCAAATTCCTGAAATCCTATCATAAGTAACGTCTCTTTTATTAAGGGAATTCAAATGTTTTCATTTGGGCCTGCAAAGACTCCATGTGGAGGTTTTCACTCTTAGGAAGAACTATTGAGCAACATCTTTATAAGTGGCTTTTCTTTATTTGCAGACAATAAAGATGCACATAAACCAAAAAAAATCAGAAATGTTACCTTCCTAACTGGTCTAATACATACAGGAAACTATAGTGATGTGAAAACACAGTTTGAGACTGACGACTCCACAGGAATCCTCTGACTCCAACAAAGTTGAACTGTGACATTTAATGGTACTAATATGTGTTTGTACAGAGTCTTGGTTGTGTTTTTATATACAAAAAATCTTAGTCTCACACACACTAATGTTATTTTTTAGCTGTGAGTTATTTTCCTCACTCTTGCTGCACATATTTTACCCATTAGTTCATGGATTGTTTTGTCTGTTATTCGCGTTTCTGTGTCTCCAGTTTTAATCTTTGAAACACAGAGATTTTTTTTCCTGCATGTTTTACCAACAGCCTCCTCCTCCTCCTCCCAAAATAGGAGCCTTTCCCCACCAGCCATCCCCCTCTCTTCCCCTCCCTCCCCCTCCTCTGTGTGTCATACATAATGGGCCCAGCGCAGGTCTGCATGTGTCACACATGGGAGGAACTCCTGTGTTTTTTAATACATTTTTAATCCCGCCATTTGATGCCCCCCTTGTCCACCATAATTTGTACTGACTGCTGAACAAAATCAAAGGGCTTGTACTTGCTGCTTCTCGCCTCTGCTGCTCTCCGCTACAGAAAAATGCATTTTTTATATCACTTTTTTCCCTTCCTCCCCCCGACACACACCTTGCTATGTTTATTTTGACATGAAAGTGGGCCTGTGTGAGAGTCCAGGCTATTTCAAGTCACTCCTCATTAGCAGTCTGATTTTCCTGTGTGTGTGTGTGTGTGTGTGTGTGTGTGTGTGTGTGTGTGTGTGTGTGTGTGTGTGTGTGTGTGTGTGTGTGTGTGTGTGTGTGTGTGTGTGTGTGTGTGTGTGTGTGTGTGTGTGTGTGTGTGTGTGTGTGTGTAAATGTAGCAGCTCTTTATTATATAGGAGATAATACCTCTGTGTTTTCTATTCAGCAATCCGTCTCATTCTTCTCTCTTTAGATTAAGACTTACACGGGCCACTGATTTTGGTCTGGTTATATTTCCTTCTCTCTTTTATTCTCTTTTTTCTGTTTCACTCTTTGTCTTTGTTCTATAAAAGCAAGTGTTTCACTGTCATGGGACAGGTTTTCCATACATGCATGTGAAATTGTTCTCAATAAACGGGCGCTTTCTGACATATTTTATCAGACATGTCTCAGCGTGTAGTACAGGGTACATATCAAATCACCACCTAAACAATGCTTTTGTTTCTTCACCAGTGCTGTCGTTTGATGTGCATTTTGAATTATAAGTAATATGCCTTTTATTACGACAGGAGCTTAGTTTGTGTGTAGGCTCTTTATGTGCGCATCTTGAATAACTGTATGGTACATTGTAACTAAATACTTACATGTCAGAAGCTGTGAAGTCACTTCATCAAGTCTAAAAGTAAGTTTAAATGTGCATGCTATGCTTTTACTCACATGTTGATTTACAATACAGGGAAATACCTGCTGTTTTTTTTTTGTTTAATATGAAAGTCCAGGGTTCCCACTGCATGTAAATGACCGTGTCGCACCGCAACGCCAAATTAAAAGCCGCCATGCCTTCAGAACTATGTTTATTTTTTTACTTACTTTGATCATTAATCAATGTTTACAGATACTTGTTCTCATCTAGCGCTGTGCTTAATATGCTGCAATGATTAGGGGTGGGTAAAAATATAGATGAATCGATGCATCAAAATACTGCCTCACCCAATTCAATAACAATTCAGCAAATCCTCTGAATCGATTCATCCCCTGGCAAACGAGGGGAGTGTGCGTGTTATTCCTGTTGTGTGGACGAGAGCCACGAGAGACCAAACAACAAAAAAATGTCAGCAGAAGCATAAAGCCAAATCCTTCAGCTTTAAAGTCTGACGTTTTTTTTTTTATTACTGCTCCAAAAGGTGAGGTGACGTACCACATATGTTCACATGGGGCATGAAAATTGATAATCGAAGCATTTAAATCAATATCGAATCGAATCGATATTGAATCAATATAGAATCAATATAGAATCAAATCGATATAGTATCAAATCAATATCGAATCGAATCGCAAGCATAGAATTGAAATTGAATCAAATCGTGAGTTTCTTAGCAATACCCAGCCCTAGTAATGATGCAAGTCACATCATAAAAACTTTAGTTTTCTGCACTGCATTGCAGTGTTAATATCCGTATATAAAGTCAGCAGAAGTGTCTTGTGTCACTCTGTGTTTTTTATATTTACTTTAAACTACATCCTGATCAGTTTGTGGAAACAGTTTTAAAAAATCCTGGAGGAAACGCTCAAATTTTTTTCATTTGTTTGTTCAATATGATCATATAAAGAACAGTAGTAAACAACAACAAAAACCAAGAACAGTCAAGGAAATACACATTATATACACGTATCGCAATACAGTGATGGGAGTGTTTGGAGCTGATACTATATATGTTTCAAAGTTTATACAGTACTTTATATACATTCATAATGGCTGAGACTTAGTTTTAAAAGTACATGCACATTAATCTTTGGCGTGGTAAAGTGGTTGCCTCTCAGTCAGAGGGTTGAGGGTTTTATCCCAGTCACATGCTGAAGTTTCCTTGAGCAAGACACTGAACCCCAAATTGCACCTACTGTTGCTCAGTGGTATGTGGATGGGTGTAAATGTGTTAGTTAAACTGATGTGATGGGTACTAAACATAGAACCTTCCATCATCCTGAATGTGATGTGGATGGGTGAATGAGACCAGCAGTGTAAAGCTCTTTGAGTGGTCAGAGACTAGAGAAGTGCTTTGAAAGTGCTGACCCATTAATCTTCTACCTATCAGTTCAAACCCAAATCACTATTTTTAACACGCACACACATTTCTGACTCCTCGATTACTGCAAAAAGTGGTCAATCAAAGGTCCGTTGAATCGATACTCCAGAGCTCACCATTTTTTGGTGTTTATGTTAGTGACTGCTTCTTCTGATTTAATTCCTTTAACATATTGTCATTGCAGTTAAAACCTCAAGGAGGCTTTAAAACGCAGCATATTTTACCAGACATATTCATGTTATTCTTTTCTAAATCTGAAAAACATACAGTACACATTCGTCAGTACATACTGTTTTTCAGTGTGAAGATCTTTTAATAAAAACATGAAAGCAACTTTTATTGGCTGCTTCTATCAGATGAAGTTGTATCTTTAGAATAGTAAAGTATAATAAAATACCTGATCAATCGATCATGCATCAGTGTTTTTTGTATTAAAACAGAAGCGTACACTTGTATTTATGTACTCTGCATCTGTTTTCTACAGTGCCAGAGTTGTTCACCCCTCTACAACGACAAACCGTTCAGGTCAGGTGACCAGCTTCAGCCAATGAACTGCAGACCCTGCCAGTGTCATGGCCACGCCCTCTCTTGTCATTATGATGTGGAAACTGATGAACAACCATACGAACACTATCGAGGAGGAGGAGGCGTGTGTGACAGCTGCATGCACAACACCATGGGTATACTTTTAGCAACAGTTTGCTAATTATCTTTACACACTTTATTAGAACTCAATGAATGCACTGAAAAACTCTTAATCAGCAGTCAAATTAAAGCACTTTGAAACAATTACTAAACAGATGTCACAAGCCGTCAGATGTTTTTTTACCTTACCATTTCCAAACTGTTGAGCTGTATTTTATACTTCAGCAACATACAAGTTACATCTTTCTAATACTGTGAAGCTGCTTTCTCAGTGTCTTTCTCTGCCTGTCTTTCAGGTAAAAACTGTGAGCTTTGTAAAAGTGGGTTTTTCAGGCTGGAGGAATCTGATCCCACTTCAGTCGACATATGTCAGCTCTGCAACTGTCACACAGCTGGAACAGTGAACAGCACCACGGAGTGTACCCAGGTACCCACAAAGATGAAGAGGGGAATCTTCATAGCTGAAACATCAGGTCAAACTAATGCTTTTCCATTTTCGGCCCTATCTGTCATCACCCTCTCTTTCTCTACGCCCTTACCTCCAGGTTGGAGGTCAGTGTCCGTGTAAAGCTGCAGTAACAGGTCGTCGGTGTTCAGAGTGTTTGCCTGGTTGGTTTGGTCTCACAGCCTCTAATCCAAACGGTTGCGAGCGCTGTAACTGCAGTGATAGAGGCATCATCAGCAATTCAACAGAGGGAGAGCCAAGGTGCAACAAGGACTCAGGACAGTGCCAGTGTAAACCTCACATCACAGGTAGGGCAGAACTGGAGATACAGTAACCCTTTAGAAATATGAAATACTGATATGGTGCTGAGAAAATAAGCTTGTGCTAGGAGCTCGGGTATAGCCTAGCAATTAAGTTGCATGTCCCATGCATAGACTGTATATAGAGTGGACAACGTGGCTCCGCCATTTACCATTGTACTGTTTTGAAGCCAAAATACCCCCGTCATAGGTGCCGCCATTGGTAGCAGTTGTGCAGCCAGAGTCTGCACAGTACAGTAGAGACTGTGAGGGATTCTGGCAGAATCTGAATAGAGCCGGGTGACAAAAAATATATATATTTTTTTCTTTTGAGAGGCTTATCCAGGCATGGGCAAACTATGGCCCGGGGGCCACATAAACATTTTAATCCGGCCCGCCAAACTTGAAAAAATTAAATGAATAAACCTTGTTAATGTTTTATTTCCCCTGCAATTCTGATGTTTTCCCTCTAGATGGCGCACTGTAGATACGTTGGCTTTGTTGAGGTGAAGCGTAGGCCTATTACTCCACGTTTGCACTTTACCCTCTGACCCATCAGCCCTTCTGTAAAGATGAATGGACCGAAGAAAAGGAAAGTGGACAAAACAAAACTCATTGAAACACATGGAAGTGGGCATATGCGCACGGATAAGATGGAGTGGATTGTCAACGATCTGTTACTTATATAAAAAAAAAAAAAAGCTCAGGAACATGTCTGTATAAACCTCCAATGTGAGTTATTTGTCTAATCTTTATATAGAGACATTCACATTTAATATCAAAATATCACACAAACAGTTTTGACACAATCCATTATTATTTTTTGTTTTTTCATTTTTAAAACCAGGACAGAAAAAACGTGTTTTTTCTGTTTTTCTGTTTTTTTTTTTCCTGTAATTCCATTTTGGTTTTAAAACAGAAAAACAAAAAAAAAAGTCTTTTTTTTTTCGTTTTTTAATTTTGTTTTGAAACAGAATGACGAAAGAACGAACCATACACGGATTAAAAATCCCATCATAATTCCATTGTCTCATATTCTTATTTTAATTTCAAAACAAAATCAAAACAGCGAAAAATAGACCGTTGTTTTTTTCTGATTGTTGTTCTGAAAACGAAAAATTGAATAACAAGTCATTATCCGTTTTCCAATTTTGGATTCTAAAACGGATATGGAATGAACGAATGATACCCTGATAGTTACCAAAGCACTCCATCCATCTGCTTCTGGTCCGGCCCCGTTGTCAAATGTTAGAACCCTTTGTGGCCCACGAATCAAAAAGTTTGCCCACCCTTGGTCTAATCGCTTCTTGATTCAACTTCCCGACATATTTTACAATCCCCGAAAAATATACACAAGAACGGCAGCTGTCAATCATCGTTTAACATGACATGAAACCTCGTTTTTAACCTTGAATAACTAATGAAAACAATTTCTTTCAGAAAAAAGACAACTTGAACAAAAGGCAGCTAAATGATATCTTCAAATCACCACAACTATTGAATGTGAGAAACATTTCTGCGAGTTGTATTAATTTTTCAAAGTTTGACCTCAGCCCATCTGGAATGACTGGAGAGCCAGATTTTTTGACCTATACTGCCGCCAGTCACCAGGGGTAGCAGTTTTTGTGGTG
Organism: Halichoeres trimaculatus; assembly: GCF_033239565.1. Classification (NCBI taxonomy): domain Eukaryota; kingdom Metazoa; phylum Chordata; class Actinopteri; order Labriformes; family Labridae; genus Halichoeres; species Halichoeres trimaculatus. The sequence goes on from NW_027437181.1 coordinate 25,990,767, forward strand.
ACCTCACGTCAAGCTGAGCAAGATGACTTTCTTTTTTTTTTTTAACAGTCTATGGTCTCATGTGGCTAGTCTTGGTGCAGTCAGCCCAGGTTCAAATCCAACCTATAGCACATTGCCCTCATACCATTACCAACTCTCACTCTGTTTCCGGCTCTATCCTCTGTCCTGTCCTCTCTAACACAGATCTTAAAGCCTAAATAAATAACTTTAATAGCTATAAATGTCACTCTGATTACATCATGTAACTTGTTGGTTCACAGGAGGTTGTATTAGTCCTTTAGACTTGTTGCTTGTTTTGTAGGTTGAGAAGATCATCCCCCAGCAGCAGAAGTTTGACCTTGAAATAATTTCATTTATAAAATGTCCCACTTTCTTTGGTAGCTTGTTTTATGTATTAAACAATCTCTCTGCTAAATTGTTCAGTCATGGCATCCTAATCAATACGTAGGCCCAGCAGCTCATTTAGATTTAGACAAAAGCAAAGTGAATAAACTAGGTGCACACACCAAAATTTGTCATGTTCATACACACTGATGTTAAAACACACACACACACACATGTCCATATCCCAAAGTGTTTTTCTAGCCAAAATAAACAGGCTTTTCCGCCGGTGGTGCTTCCAGCCGTTGTGCTTCTCTTTGTGATAAATGGTTTCACTCTCTCCCCTGTGTGTCTTTGAAGAGCGGGCTCGTATGAAATGCAAAACCGGCCAACGCTCCTCAACTCATCGCATCATGGTTATTGCAAAGCCTCGCTATCAAGGGTCCATGGTTGTGCATGTGGATGTGGGCATGTGTGTGTGAGCTTGTAAAAGTGTGTAAAATGTTTATGTATATGTCAGGGGGAGAGTGTCTGGATGTGACCGTGTGTTCATGTACTTTTGTCTTTACCTGGCTGTTTTCTATGATCTAAGCTATCTGTGCATGCCTAAACGCAGCCGTGTATGTCTCTGTGTTTGTTTGTGTGCACACGCGTTGGTATGTTTGTGTTTGCGCCTGCCATCAAGGACTAAGCTGGTATTTAATTCTCTAATTCAATGCCAAGTTGATTAAAACAAACTGCTGCAGCCCCTTGTATTTTTCACTCTCCTCCTTACGAGACCCACTTTCAGGGTTTTTTTTCTGTCCTTGTTTGTTTGGTTGCTCCCACAGGTATTTTTCAGAAATGAGATTTGATTATGGCAATTTATTACCGCCAAGCTGATACTTTGAGTAGAGCAATGGCAGGCACGCTTCAGAAGGACGGAATTGAAATGTGCGCACACAGACGCAGATACGCACATGCAGACACACATGCACACTCATAACAAGGTGCCAGGGTGCAGTGTGTACATAATAGTGTTTGAAATGGTGATGCATGAGCCAGTTAACCAGCTGGCTACTGATAAAAGGGCCAGACCATGTCCCTAGAACACACACCCACACACACATATATGCACGAGTGCACACAAGCACACTCTAACACAAAATTACTTCTTCTCTGCCCGATCTAATATCTTGTAACACTCTATTTTCTCTCATTTTCTAACCTCTCTTTCCTCTTATTGTTGAGAGTTTTCACTTTTTCTGCTCCTTTGTCTTTTGTGATCTTGAATTCTTTTACTTTGACAGTTACTCTTTTGATGCTGGATTCGTTTTAAAGTTTATACTTAAATTGTAAACTACAACACATCTTTACATTGTTTGGATTCTATCTGCCTCCATATTTACCGTAACTGCACTCAGACATGCACAGAATATCTCCACACACTCAGACATCTCTATGGTGCTATTATGAAATATGATCTTTAGAGGGAAATATATTCATATCTATAAAATCATTAAAGCGGGCTGACGAGGGGAAATGCCAAGTGTCTGCTACACACTGAGTAGGCGTCACACTTACCCAGACACGCACACACTTGGTGCGCGGTGCGTCAACACAGACATACAGGTAGGCTTTTGAGAATGTATGTGTGCGCACACACTCCCACACACACGCACACCCACAGACTAGCACACACTCCCTCATAAACGGCCGTGGTGACTGCGTTGCCCCCAGGCATCCATTTAGGGACAGATTGCCTGTCATGGAATACGTATGGCATATTCAAATAAGGCCTGCTCGCTCACACTACATATCATGGTTTAACAAGCCTGGCACTGCAGCTCAGGCTGTAACACCTCCTACTGGATGATCAGAATTTGTATTTTACATCGATAAACAGAATAAGACAAAAGATAATGATAATGATTTTCCACACAGTAACAATGACGTAATTATGTAAAGGCTTCAACTGCAATTTATTATGGATAGCTGAACATGACAAGAGACAGAAGCAGTTTCATGAGCTTTTCTGCATATCTGTTTTTCGAATCGTAAACACTAAGAGACAAATGTGCAAAATATAGAAATAGTCATACCAGAAAGGACCTTGTTTGAAGTGAATTCTGTATATAAATACTTTGTAAAAATGAAAAAAGTTTATTCTCCTTCTTCAGGGCTTTAAACCAAGCTCACCTTTACCCATTTTTTTCTTTTTTTTTGTAACCAGATGGTAACTCAGTCTTATTTTTATGTTCCTCCATCCATCTTTCCATCCCTCCATCTCCTGGTTTTCTTTCCCCTCTGCTCTTTTCTTGTAGCTCCTTAATTTATTTATTTTCTCGCTCAGTGAAATTAAGTGTTTGGCCTTAGGTGAGTGATCCATCATATGTAGAGGGCCTGGCCTTAATGATGGCAGTTTTATACACTCAGCCACCATTCCTCTTGCTCTCTCTTACTCACTCACACACATTTCACACACACACACGCCCACGCGCATACGCACACACACAAGTGCTTGTTGGTAAAGAACTAAGCATCAGTTTGTTTGTTTTTTTTTCCTCCTAAACTTTCTCTAAATGGGTTCCCTCTTTTTCTCCCTCCCTTCTTTTCTTCTCCCCAGGCGTGTCTTGTGACCGCTGTGAGTTTGGTTATTGGAACCTGTCCCACCCAGACGGTTGTGTCCCATGTGACTGCGACCCCATGGGCTCCCTCAGCTCGTTCTGTGAGCCTAATGGGGGGCAGTGTGAGTGTAAGCCCGGGGTGGGGGGACGGCGCTGTGACTCCTGTGGCAGAGGTTTGTACGGTTTAAGAGTGGAGGGATCCTGTGCCCCCTGCAACTGCTCGCAAGCAGGGACTGTACCCGGGACAGACTGTGATCCTCACACAGGACAGTGTGTGTGTAAGGCAAGTGAACTGGGAGCCTTTTTAATCACATTTTATCTGTGCTGATTGGAACCAAGAGGGTAACCTGGCCATCACATATTGAATACATATGCCATTGAACTGTGGCCACTTATAAGGAAATAACATTCATGCATAGACTTGTAAACATTTTAAAACAACCAGAGATGAAGAGTAAATAATAACACTACCTTATATTACTGAAAAAAAAAAGATAATGAAAAAAAAAAAAAAAAAAAACTGCTTGCTGCCTGCTGGTTAGCTGACATCTACGCCCTGACGGTCAGGTGAGGTGACCTGTACCTGAGAAGAATACACACATACAACGTGCTGAGATGACAAGGCAAACACTTTTAAAGTTAGAAATATGTTCACAAGTTTTTTTTCTTCCAGGGTCAATAAATCATCAACAGAACATTGTTCTGAAACCTCTGTTTAACCGAGCCATAACCTGATTTTCACTGGTATGAGCCATTCTCTGAACTGGACAGTTTACATAGTTACATTAGCTGCAGCTTCACTTTCTACCTACTGGTTGAAAAGTAAGTACTTGTACTTACTGCATGTAAGTTTTAGATGGAGTGCTATTGGCCTTTACTTTAATAGGATTCACAAACTCTTTGTGTACGTCTATTTTAGTAAAATCCATCAAAGTAACTGTACTTTTACCTGTGCAGAATATTTTAGGACGTTCCACTCCTGAATACAGCAATAATCTTTTATGGAAAGCATTACAACAGAGGTTATATAGTTTAGGGATAGACAGATTATTGGCCAGGCTGATATTTGGCATTTTGAGGCATATCAGCATCGGCCTTTTTTTTAATCTGACAGCTGATAAGAAACAAGTGTAAAACTGCGTTGTTTCGGCTCTGATGCAGCCGCTCTGCTGTCTGCAGTCACTACTCTTTCCCCAGCACTGACCCTATGGCTTGGGTAACAGCCAATCAGCAGTGCAGTTTTTACAGTTATTGCAACTGCATAGAAATTTTGGAAAACTTTGTTTACTGTAGAAAACTTCAGCAATTTATTTTTTAAAGTTTTCATTAACCCTATAAAACATGCTGCTGAGCCTGGGAGCTGTTTAATAAACTCATGCTTAAAGGTATTTGAATGAAGTTAACTGTTTGTATTGTTCAAAATTTGGACACCAATATTTGCACTTCAACTGCGAATTAATATCAGCTTCAAATATCGGTTATTGGCCTCCTTGACTACAAATAACTGGTATTGGTATTGGCCTGGAAAAAATCCATATCGGTCTATCTCTAATATAGTTAAACTGTGTAACACGGAAAGTATATTTGAGGCATGAGTTTCAAGATCCCTCTCTCATTAACAACATTTACCTTAGTAAAAAAAAGTTGCCAAACAGCTCACTTTATCAGATGTGATACAAAAAATGTATCATGAACTAAATGACATTGGCTATAATTTTTGTGGGTTTTGTTAAAAGGGTCAATGAGCATTTCATTTCCCCCCCAAAAAAAATTCTGGCTTTTTTTTTTGATGGTCTGGCTACTATGGTTAATTTTTCAGTTTTAGTTCACGAGCAGAAAGAGCTGAAAGATTGATCAAGTCCAAAATAAAATGTTAACTTTTGATGACCAACTAAGCATCCAATTGATGATCCCTGTTACATGATCATGAGCTCATCTAGATCACCTGCCACTGATTTTTACATCCCTCCTTCATCCTCACAAATGTCTTTCTTTGAATTTTAAGGAGCATGTTGAAGGCCACCGTTGTGACTCTTGTCAACATGGCTACCACACCCTGGAGCAGCGAAACTCCCTGGGCTGTCTGCCTTGTGCCTGTGACGTTGTTGGCACGGTGCCAGAGGGTGTGTGTGACATGAGGACTGGACAGTGCCCCTGCCGAGAGGGGGTGGAAGGAGCCCGGTGCACCAACTGTGTCCGCAACTACTACAACAGCAGTTTAAATCTCCAGAGTAAGAGAACACAGAGCTCAACGATTGGACCAAAACTTTCTGCTACATTTGAATCCTTCAAACACTCTAGTTGGACAGTGTCTCAAAATACAGATGGTAACAAATGTGATCTCTTTATTTCAGAGGTGCATGGCCACAGATATTCATCATTGAAATTTTTTGTCTGTGTAGATGTTTTGGGCTTTTGTGAATGTCGCATTGTTTTTATCAGTTCACTAAATCAGGAGACCAGCCAGAGACTTAAAATGAGAAGCAAATTTAAGCCTGAGGATTGTCAGATGTCTGTTAAAGTTTGAGATTGTCCTTATCTTCACCTCTTTAGACATCCTGGCAGGAACTGTTGCCCAACAAAGTGGCACAGGAATGTGAGCACTGTTATGACACACCTGTCGTTGCTTAGAGCTAGATTAATTATTTGGTCATTGTAAAAAATAATAAAAGCAAAAGCAATAGAAAATTTTCCAAAAAAGAAATAAATATTTTAGTCAGACCCTTTCTGAGTCATCAGTACTGAAGTCAGGTCTCAGGTCCTGGGCTCAAGTCCTGAAACAGTGTTGGATGGTTCCATTTAAAGTCTTTTCTGTTTGCTCATGTTTTTTGTCTTTACAGATGGGCTGAACGAGGGATGTGTGCCGTGTATCTGTGACCCCAGAGGGACGGTGATGGGGTCAGTATGCGACAGCAACACTGGACGGTGTGTTTGTCTCCCTACACGCTATGGAAAGGACTGCGGTGGCTGCCGACCAGGTGAGTGTGACTTCTCCTTTTTTAATTTATTATAGTCTCTTTGAGGAGTTTTCAACCAGTTGTCAAATGGGTTTAAACTGGTCGTCTACATATATTTGACTGTTGTTTTGTTGCATTGCCACTGCTGATCCCTCACCTGCCAGTTTGTAATATGATGATTTAAAGCCCTCCTGAGTTGGCCAAATGAAATATCTAACTTGTTTATTATCTGCTGTTAACCTTGGGGAAAATAAGCAGAACTGAGTCATACTGAAGAACCTAGAGTGCCTTATGTAACCTCATATTTATTCTTTTTGTGATGAATAATGATAAAAATAAATGGTAAACAGCAACCCTTTAAACTTATTTATTACTCAAAAATATTTTTTACTAAGCTGTGTACAAAACTGGTCCATTTTCTTTTAGATACACAAGATATGAAAACATAGATTTAATGAAGAAAATGGAATTCATTGGAAAGTATTTATAAAATGAAGCATGTTTAGTTGAAGGACAAGGAAGGAAAATAAAAAAAAGTACAGAATAAAAATACAATCAAAGGAGGGTTTGATGAATAACTTTCTAATGTAGTAGTTATTGGTTCTGTAAGTTTTCTTTATGTTTCTCTCCGTCTAGACTTTTACCTTTCCCCAGATCAGAGGGCGTGTGTGGAGTGTGACTGCCATCCCATGGGAGCATCCCAGCGTAGTTGTGAGAGTCAGACTGGACAGTGTGTGTGTGCCCATCCCTCAGTGGGAGGGCGACGCTGTGACCAGTGTCTGAAGATGTTCTTCGGATTCAACCCTGGTCTGGGCAGGTAAAGCATCCTGACGCTACACACACACACATGCACACCTCTGCAGGTGTACCTCTGAGCACACATGCCAGCAGGCGCCGTATCTGTAAAGACAGTTTACAGATTGGTTGGCAGACAGATGACTTACAAGAGTTAAGAGCTGCTTTGACCTTTACCGCTCATGTCTCTTCCTGCGGGCTACCTCACACACGGCCGCACACACAATTTCAAACACACATACACTGACAGATCTGTACACTTTGCATCCTGTGAAATACTGGAATGCACACACACACACGTACGTTCCTCTCAACGGGGTGTCATTACAGATAGATGATCCACAAACTGTTTGACTAGTGGTCCTGTGTGCACATGTGTGTGTGTGTTTGTGTGTGTGGGTTAGCCGACCTTGCCTTATAGCTGTAGTCCTCAGTGTGCAGGCTGTGACTGAGATCTCTTCACAGCAGAAAGGATGGATGGTTTGAGAAAAAAATGAATGATGGATAGTTTAGTTCACTCAGAGATCAAAGAGTCAAAAGTGTATAAATGGTGAGGTACTGTTTGTTGGTTTGTATTCATGTGATTGTGACTATAATATCTATTTCAAGATTTTAGCTTTGAAAAACTTTACATTTACTCATCTCACAGTCCTACAGTTTGTCCCAGTGCAGTAAGTTTACACCTCTCGACTCTCTGTCTTCCTTTTTCCCTCTTTTTTCTGTTGTCTTGTCTTCCTTCTTGGGGAAAATGACAAAGTATTCAGTTATTACTGCTGAATGCTTTCTTGTGGCTCAGGGTTGCTCTATAATAAGGATTTCTTCATCTAAACGTCATCATGTAATTTATCCTCCCCCTTCAATCAATAGGCTTTACACAAATGAATTAATGCAAACACACACACACACACACACACACACACACACACACACACACACACACACACACACACACACACACACACACACACACACGCACAAATTGATGTGTGAGCAATTGGCTGAAGATGTAGTCTTCGTCTAAACGTGTCTCTATGGAGAAGCGGGTCAGAGAAATGCTGACCGCGGTTTCCTTCATCAAAGGGAAATATGATGGTAATTCTGTCTGGGGGGATTTAATATTGGCACATGCACACTTTCACTTCCACACATAATTTTATTATGAGGGATTACATGTGTAATATTCAAACAATGTAAAACCTGCAGGAGCATGCCGTCTGTGCTGTTGAGATATAAACATCTCTAAAGAAAGTTTAGGATAACTTTTGTGCCACAGTTACTCCATAAACAGTTTTAAGCTAGTATGCTAACAGTTTAATAATACATTTGTTGAGTCTTTTTTGTATTGTGTGCTGTGTCTCCCTAAAATCACAGATATGTAACAGTCTGTCACGCTCATGCTGTACTCTGGAGCTGCTGAAAAAGGGGAACACGGGTGTGATGTTGGTGTTTTCTTTCTCCTTGGTAAAGGAGTGAAGGTCGAGTCACTGTGGCATTCGTGTGACTGTGTGCACTTGTACTTGTGTATTTTACAGTATGACTGCATGTGTGTTTGTGTATTTGTGTGTGTGTGTGTGTGTGTGTGTGAGAGAGAGAGAGTACGAGTGCCAGTTGACAGGACAAATTTGCAGCTCGTTAAGAGGCAGTGGCTTTTCACACAGTAATAAAGAAGGTGTAGCAATGTGTGTGTGTGCGTTTGTGTGTGTGTGAGAGAGAGTATGTGAGTACTCTGAGTGTAAGAAAGCAAAACACTTCACTTTGTGCGTGTCTGTGTGTGAGACGGTGATAAGCTTTGTACTGTGGCACTGTCTTTGTTGGAAGATGTCTGGTTCACACTCACGTACACACCCCTTACAAACAGGCTGAGCTGTGCATGTGACTGTCTGTGTGTGTGTGTTGTGTGTGTGTGTGTGTGTGTGTGTGTGTGTGTGTGTGTGTGTGTGTGTGTGTGTGTGTGTGTGTGTGTGTGTGTGGATGACTCTGTGCAAAGGTGTGAGGTGGCTGGCCGGGTGATCACCCACTGCCCTGCCCCTGTGAGGCTAACACCACAGTGATGACCCAGACGCTTGCTCCATGAGACACACACACACACACACACACACACACACACACACACACACAAATAGCATTTTCTGTGAGGTTCGTTTCACAGCCACGGGGTGATTGCGGGTGGGATGGATGGTAGCAAGGGTCTCCCTAGTTGTGTTAAGGGTGTTAAGGTGAAGACCAACACCTTTTAGGCATACGCAAATACACTAGAGATAGACCAATATGTATTTTTCCGGGCCGAAACCGATGCTGATTATTTGTAGTCAAGGAGGCCGATAACCAATATTTGAAGCCGATATTAGTTTGCAGTCAAAGTGCAAATATTGGTGTCAAAATTTTAAACAATACCAACTCCAACACTTAATTTCATTAAGTTTTTAATCTGTGTCTTATCGGCCATCGAATTAAAAAAAAAGGCAGATGCCGATATGCCTCAAAATGCCAAATATCGGCCCTGATAATCCGCCCGGCCAATAATCTGTCTATCCCAAAATACACACATACACACAAACTGTATTACCAGTACTCTCTTAACCACAGCTAACAACCCTAACTCTAACCCTACTTTCAACTCCTACAACAAAAGGCTTCAATCAGGGATGGGTACCTTCCACATTTGAAGCTATATTGTACCGATGCTTGGTACTTGGAAATCAGTATCGGTTCCCAATGGTACCATTGGTACTTTTGTTTGTTTATGTGGTAATAAATATTAATTTGTTTAATGATGAAATATCAACATTTTTAAATTTAGTATATTTATTCTTTATTTCCAATGCTGTGTTCATGTCGAGCATGAAAAATCGTCCACTCTTATACTTCCGTCACAGTCACAAGGATGTGTTTAGGTACCCAATCATAGTACCAATTTTATGTGAATCAGTACTCGGTACTACAGATGGAATTCCGTTGGTACCTATGAAAGTATCTGACCAGGTACCCACCCCTAGCTTCAGTATGTGACTTTGAATTGAACATCTCTTATTCATTTTAGCTACTATCAGGCACAGTGTATTTTCAAAAACTTCCCATCTCATTCAGAGTATTGTGAATGAGATGGGAACTAGAGGTGTCCCAGTCCGATATTAATATCGGATATCGGTCCGATATCAGCAAAAAACAAATATCGGTATCGTATCGGAATCCATCTAAAATCTCCGATATCAGCACTCCGATATAAGCAGTCCATTCCAGACTCCGCTCCTGTTGTTTTTATTGATTTCTTTAGGTTATTTTCTGGGTCTTCTAATTTATTCTTTATTTTATTCAATTACTAGTATATTTTTATGTTTAATGTTACAATTTCTGTTACCCATTGGTTGATAATAAATGGGTCAGTTTTTCCTCATACCTACTGTTGCTGACTACTGTTCTTTGTTTGAATAATATCACTTAATCAAGCCTTTTCTAACATGACAGACATACTACAAAATAAGTGATAAAAGTATGCATGTTTAATGCTGATATAGTATCGGATTAATATCGGTATCTGCCAATACTCAATGCTGCAGTATCGGTATCGTATCGGAAGTGAAAATGTAATATCGGGTCTTCCCTAATGGGAACTAGACTAATCAAAGCAACCCAGGATCGTTAGCAAATGCCAACATGCTGCTGAGTTTTGACTGAGTCCATGGAAAGTTTGTGTGACTCACACAAGTTTAGATTAATATAACTAAGTGGCTGAGTTAATTCCAGATCAGTCTCCTCGTGTTTCTTGGGATCAATGAGTTCTGCATGATCAGATACCTGGTTATACTTGAGATATGGTGCAGCTGCTGTCAAACTCCTTTTTGAAGTTGTTTCCATTCGACGTGTTCTTTCTGTCTACTCTATGTGTTTTGCCTGGTCAATGTAGTCCTTTGAAACAGAGATGGTAGTGCAACAGATGCCATTAGTCACATTTTTTAAAGTTTCCAATAAAACTGAATAATGACACTGTGATGAGTTCATGACCTTTCTGTATTTTCCGTGTGTGACCAGGTGCCAGCCGTGTGCTTGTGACCCATCAGGAAGTGTCAACGGCTCATGTCATCCAGACTCAGGGTTGTGTGTATGTAAGCTGCTGGTAACTGGAGACAAGTGTGATCAGTGTCAACGTGGAGCAAGTCATTTTGACCCCGAGAACCCCTTTGGCTGCAGTAAAGGTCTGTTCAATTTTCAGGTATTTGGTATTAAAACTCTGCAAGGCCAACTGACTGCATGTACCAAAGTTATTTTCCAAGATAATAAATAAGTTCATTGATGGAGTGTTCTGTTCAATGCCAACACAGGCTGAGTGTATCAGTGATTCAGATTTTTTTTTTTTTCTATAATAAGATAATTTTATTCACAGGATTTTTTGTGTTAGTGTCAGAGTTCAACTGTTTTTTGTTTATTTTTTTCACAATCTTTCCTATTTGTCTAGCACCCTCCCAGCAGCCTGCTCCAGCTGGTTTCTCTCACAGTTATTCTTCCATTCATCTGTCCTGGCGTCCACCTGACTCCCCAAACTCAAACAAACTCAACTATACACTCATGAGGGATGGACAGTTGGTGCACCACATACAGAGTCACTATCCTTTCAGTAAGTATTCATATAGGTTTTTCATAAACTGTAACAACCTCAGTACTTCAAATGAAAATACTAAAATACACTAAACTTGATTTCTGTCCTGCTCCTCCCTTTAGGCCCTGAATCATTTGAAGACTCTGGTTTGTTTCCATACACCAACTACTCCTACTGGCTGATTACAGCTAATGTAGCTGGCACAACAACAAGTGCTACAGGCTCATATCAAACCTTAGGGGCACCACCTGAAGCAGAACAGCTCAATTTGAACCTTGTAGGGAGACCTGGTCCCACCATGGCTAGTTTTAACTGGAGCTCACCTCGAAATGATACAGGACCAGTGGAAAGGCAAGTAAAGAGGGGGGCATTTAGTGGTGGAGCAAACTTTACTCCTGTCAGCACAGATGTAGAGTTGGACCCTGAGTACAAGTAGAGTTCACTAGAAAAAAGTATGGAAAATAGCAAAGGGGAAATATTTTTGTTTTTAACTTTCCTCAAAGTGCAGGGATACAAATCTCTTGAACATTAAAGATTAAGCAGAGATAACAATGTGGAAATAGATGAAGTTTGTGTAAACGTTTTCAATAATTAAAGAGGAATCAGTAGACTGAATAAACTATCGACAGGTCTCAGTAATGCCACCCATGTCTGAGGGGCAAAACACAGGGTGTTATAGAATAGAATAGAATAGAATAGAATAGAATAGAAAATACTTTATTTATCCCCGAGGGGAAATTCAGGAGTCACCGCAGCATTTAAGAAAACAAAAGTAAGAAAGAATATAGAGAGTGCAAAAATGTCCATAAGAAATTAGATGACGACATCCCGTCCACCACCCGTCCACCACTCTCCAGCCCAGCCAGTCTCCACCTCCACAGGGTCCAGGACTGAGCCTCCCCAGAAGTCTGTTCAGTCTCTGTCTCCTGGATCCTGTCTGCTCAGAGCAGGCGAAGCTCCTCCAATGTGGCACCGGCGTCCGATGTCAGCTCCGTCAGCCACGTCCGTGAACAGCACGATGCCGCTGGGTTAGCACAGCTAGCTCGTCCATCCCCCAGGGCTAGATCCCACGTTCCCAACAACGATTGATGGAAGGACAGGTCCACATCGTCACCTCCCAGCTCACATCCGAGAACCAGCACGTCGTCCTCACAGTCACAGACAGTGACTAATCTGACTTGTTTCTATATTCTGAAGAGAGTTAGAGTGAACGAACTGAAGGGTTTGGTTTTATACACAGTGAGTGGACAACGGCCATCAGAAAATGTGGGGTAGACAAAGGGGGACTTCAAACAGCCGCCTGTTTCCAGACATCTGAATTGCTGCTTACAACTCCAGTTTAACTCTGCAGCACTTTATTTAAAGTGAAAACATCTGAATTTATTGTTTCAACTTTTTGCCTCCACAGGTTTGTGTTGTCATCCACAGAGTCATCAAATGGAGCAGAGCCTGTCATCCACTACACTGGTTTATCTACAGAAGCTGTTGCAAGTGGCCTGAAGCCCTTCACCCAGTACACTGTCATTCTGGAGGTGGGTGTAGCATCAGGACATAAACAAAATATAGCTTTATTAAACTGGTTGACCTCCAGTTTTTCCTGCTTCGCTTACAACGTGCACAAAAACCATTTTCTTTCTACAGGCGTGCTCCTCTGGGGGCTGTACTTCCACCCCACCACTGTCTCTTCTGACAGCCTCTTCCCCTCCTCAAAACCAGCCCCCACCCACAGTCACTGCCACAGGACCTCATACTCTGCTTGCCTCCTGGGAGCCCCCCAGTCAGCCTAATGGTAGGAATCCAAACATACAGACGCATACTGCTCTGATCAAGCTGGTCCTCAAACAATAAACAGGATTAAAAACAAACTGCGCACATCCACACAATTTAAGAGTAAAAATGTATGTGATTCTGATGTAGCTGTGCTACTGATACATGACACAACAACACATGAATTATTAATGTCAACGTCAGAATGAATAAAACAGAAGAACGAACACACAAATACACAACCAACATGTGTAGCTTACATGAAACACTGGCTTAGTCGTATGTCTCAAGGCTTATGTCCCTGAAGAAGTGTGAGAATCAAGGAATACACACACACACACGCACACACACACACACACACACACACACACACACTAACCCATACACACACTGGATTGAAACTGCCCTTGGTAAATCCAGAGAGCTCGGTAATGGCTCATAGGCTCAGTGTCAAACAGAGCCTTGTAACCTGGGTTTTCCTGTCTGTTTGTGTCTCTCTGTTTTCTCTTGTGTATTAATCTGTTTCCCTCACAGTGACATACTTTGTCTTGTTATACATGATTATTAATTTTTACTACTACTTTCATCAGCAGTTCATATTTTCAAACAATGGATCACATTATGTGATAACTTTGATCTCAGCTTTGAACTGTATGCCAACCTTTTCGTCTCCGTTTGGGTGTTTTCACCTCTTTTGTTTCCATTAATTTGTCTAAAATGGCGTTAGTTTCAGACTTTTTACCTGAGGAATCTGAGGTTTCAACAACAGGTGTTAAATAACAAAAATACCTACTTAACTTTATTTTTGTTGTATGTCATTTTTGGGCAAGCCCAAGATAAACTGAAGGAGACAATGGATATTCTTGTAGCACAGATCTGCTTCTACAAGTACCAGTTTTTTTTTATCACAGTTTATTCAAGCTATAGAAGCACTGTGGCCTCCTTGTTGCAAAAAGACAGTTTTTATTTGCTGATATGAGCTTCACAGCCTTTTCTCCAACTTTTTACACCACATTGTAATCGCCATGAATATTCCGCAAAATGTAATTCTTAAGACACTTGCAGATGTTTAATATGAAATAACTACCGGCCTATTATTTTGCCTACCAACGGCCTACCATTTGTTGATTGGGATTTTGGTCCTAAAGAAACAGATAATGCAGTGTTAGTACTCTAAGAATTGGTAAAAACATTATTTTTTCTTATTATTTATGTATTTATTTCTTTTAAATAACGAGAGAGAGGTATTTTTCAAAGCTAAGCCACAGCTATAACTTTTGGATACAAATAGTCAGTGTTGTCGTATTTCCTCAAACTGTCTTAAGTCATTTTGATAAAATACAGAGCAGGGACCAGCCTGAAGAAGAAATAATGTTGCTCGTAGAGAATAAGACTTGATGCTGAAGTATAGAGCAGAAAAAAAGAACAGTATTTAGAGAAAGTGAACACGGTCCTTCAGAAGTTTGATGTCAAGCCTCTGTTTAGTTTCATTCTTCCTTCATATTTAAAACCAGATTTTGACTTAATCTGTTTGCAGAGTAAGTTTGTAAATCTTCTATTGTATGAGCTGTGCAGCTTGCTCTGTCCTCACTCTAACCCAGCTTTGTCATTTTCCTATTAACAAGTGGAGCAGAGGATGAGAGATAAGGACAACAGCCGGGTTTACACCAGAGAGCTAAACAGAACAGGCCAGGACTTAGTCATTATCAGCCTGTTTTCTACAACAGGGCCAAACACTGGCCAGAGCTTTCTCATTTTTAGTGGTATTAACGTTTTATCAAAGTAATATTAACGTTTATGAAAAAATAGCCTCTGGTGATCAAAGGGGATGAGTATGATGTGAGGAAATCGACTCCAGTGCATACATGATTCTTTTATTCCTGTGGAGTGAATGGGTTTAATGGTACTTTAAAGCTAATAGGATAAAAACAGATGAGTTTAAACGAAAGAAGAAGCAAGTGCATCTTTCCTGTACAGTTCCTGTGTCGTTTTCCATATTTGATTCAAGCTTTTATTACGTCTTTGCTCTCTGTTCAGGTGTAATCATAAGATATGAGCTCTTTCTTCGTGGTCCTGTGGAATCATCAAACTCTTCGAGTCGAGCGGTTGAACAGAAAGTTTTCTTCAGCTCTGGTTGGCTGGACCTAAGCATGTCACCAGAGGCACAGCAAACCAATAAGAGCAAAGTCCCACCGCCAGAGGACAGTACCTTCGTCACAGGTCTGCAGGCTTTCTCCACCTATCAGATGAGAGTCGTGAGCATCAATGTGGCAGGAAGTGTGTCGTCAGGGTGGAGCACAGCGCGCACCATGGAGGGAGGTTTGTATCAAGTGTCAATCTGGAGTTGAATGTCTATTAAAGTCCAGTATTTTCCTTAAAGTTTTGTTGAAGGATAAACTCTTTGCAAATGAGAGAAAGGTGTATTTTGTTTCATGCCCAACTGGGTCTTCCTGTATTTTAAAGGATCCCACATATCATCCAAATTAACATTTCAAACTCTAATATTTTGAGAGTTAGTATCTGAATTTGACTCAAGTGTTTTATTCAGTTTTATGTGCCGTTAATTTTTGGCATTAAATTTGGTGGTTAGACGACAGGTGGGTTATAAAAGTACAGATAGGGTTCAGATATTTTAATCCTACAAAACCAAACGTAATATATTTACCCCTACCAAGGAGGTTATGTTTTTGGGAGAGTTTGTCCGTCTGTCTGTTTGTATGTGAACAACATTACTCAAAAAGTAACAAACGGAGCTTGATGAAATTTTCAGGAAATGTTCAAAATGGGATAAGGGAGAAGAGATTAAATATTGGAGTTAATCTGGATCACCGCCTGGATCCAGGATTTCTTTAAAACAGTCTTTATCATTGTGAGATAGGGCTGTTTTCACCATATGTGTATATAACTCCACCATAAATGGTCGGATTGCTTTGAAAAACAACATAAGACAAGGTCACAATAATTTCTGACAGATGTAAAAGTACAATCCAGATCCTGGAAATATTCTGGATACCAAGATCTGGAATATGTAATATGTACTGGGTCATCATCATTTTCAACACTGTCAGGTAACAAATTATTGTACAAACCTGCAACTAACACCAAATTGTAGCAGACAGTCTGCTGAAAGGGAGTATAACATTAAAGTAGGCATTAAATGTTGCATGATGATCACAATATGCTTGGCAGAGGTCTTTGCTCTATGAGTGCTTTTCTAGTTGATATGTGACTTTCAAAGACCTCTTTCTCAACATGACAAATAGTTTTCTCACAAAGGCTCTTAAATATTTTTTTTTTTCAAAAATGTTTTCTACCCCCTTGAGGATTATCATACCACTAAATGGACCAGTACTCATGAAGCGCTTTTTCTAGTCTGTGACCAGTCGAAGCTCTTTCCACTGGTAGTCTCATTCACCCATCCATACCACATTCACACATTTATGGCAGAGTTATGAATTAAAAACCATCAGTTTATCCAACACATTTATATCCACACACCACTGACCATCAGAGGGAGCAACCTGGGGTTCAATGTCTTACTCAAGGCATGTGACTGGAGGAGCTGGGATTGAACCCTCAACCTTCTAAACAAGAGACAACAAGTCTACCACTGAGCCACTCCACTACAGGCTACTCGAGTTGTATTTTGGCCTTTTTCAAAACAGCTGCTCTCATGAATCAGCGACACACTTTAAAATCCTTGATAAATTTTCGAGGCATTGCTGTGAGTTTAACATTTACATTTTTACTCATTTTTTTAAAACCGTATTTTCTGCATTCAAAGTAGGGATGTTTTTCTAAAAAACGTTCCTAAAATCATTGCCAAAACTGCCTAATGTGTCAAATGTGATACAAAAAAATATAAACAAAATGGTAAAGCAATATTTTTTAGTGGATTTTGTTTAGTGGGTCAATAAACACCTCAGTTATTTATTTATTTTTTTTTAGATCTTTCTTGCTTTTTTATGTGTCAGGCTTTACAGGGTTAAGAAAGATGTGATTAGCTTTAACATTTGAGCAAAAAATGGTTTGTGAAATCTTTGGTGTTGCTGCAAACCTATGGGTGCTAACTGCCTTTTAAGCCTTGAAAGCTGCGTTAGTTACTGACATTGAGTAATGAAGTATGTTTGGATCTCAGTAATCACCAAAATACAACAAAAGTGATGCTTTGGTTATACTCTAAAAATGATTTTAGTGGATTATTTAAAAAAAAAAATCACTGTATAAAATTTAGAAACAAAAGTGTTTGTGAAAAGGATTGTGGAAAGAGGAAGTAGGGAATGGAAACTGTATGTGGGTGAGGGGAAACTCATTAAGGTATTTGAATTTCAAATAGATGATATGGCTCATTAAGACTAAACGATTGCCTCCAACGTCACTCCGAGCTATGTGTCTGGATAACAAGCATATGATAACACCATTTGAAACGTGAGGAGTGTGTCAGTGTTTGTGCGCGTACATGTGCTGTGTCAGAAAGACAGAAAATGACTGTGGTTGTGTCTACGGTGAATCACATTTCACAGCGTATTTCACAGCTAGATGCCATCAACAGCAGAATAAAGGAATTCATCTCTCTAATCTGTCGTGTAATAGTGGCTCTCACAACCATAAAATTACCAAATATTTAAATCCATTAAGTCCTCATAAGAGCCACCATGTCTCTATTGCTAACCTGTGTGCTTGTGTTTACATTTTTATCTTATTTTCAGTTAAAGTGAAAAATGTTTGATTTCACTTCAGAAGTTATCAAGAAACAGGAGACTTAAGCACAGATTTAAAGATGTGTACTTCAAGGATTAGTGGCATTAAACTTTACAACCCAGAAAAAAGCAGCATCTCATTTGGGCTTACTTTATTTAACACGTCAGATAGAAAAGGCAAACTTAATTAGAAAGCAGATAGACAAGAATACAATTCTTATCCAGAAATTATATGATGTGGCCTAAGGTGAGATGATTGAAGGGTTTCAATGTTTGTTTGTTTGTTTCCAGATCCAGAGTTTATTGCTCCTCCACAAGTGTCTCCGCTGTCACCCACTGCTCTCAAAGTTGCCTGGAGCTCCACTGAAGGTCAGGGGATCATAGCCAGAGGACAGGTTGCAGAATATCGGGTCAACTTGATCACGAAACAGAGCAACAATCCCTATGCTCCCCCGCTTATTAGCCAGGTACCACACACACCCACCTACATGCACACAAACACACACAAAAGACACAACATTAAGTGTCTGCATACTTTTCTTCAGTAGAAAATGCTAAAATTCAAAGCACCATGAAATGATAATGATAATGCATAACTGACTTGTGTAATTTTAACTTGCTGGTTTGTAATAAATTCAGTTTGAATGGCTGCCGTGTCTCATACACTCTTAAAACAATGTGCTGAAACATTGTTTGATTAGAATATTTGGGCTGATGGTCACAACAATTTCACAGATTCTCACTGAGCATATTTGGGCTCTTGACCATGTCAGCAGGTATGTCACCATTAAAATGTGTGAAGACAAAGTTGGAGCGTCTCACAGTACCAACACTTTCTTTCAGTCTTTTTTTTCCTCCCTAATTACAGTAAAGTAAATTGGTAATTATAACATGGTAGGCAAACCTTTGTCAGAACTAGAGGAAGATGCAACAAAATATGCAACAGATCAGTTCATTTTGTTTAAGTTTTTATTTGATTCCTGGAAGAATGGAAGACAAACATGCACCTTGGAGGAAACACAGAAGTTTTCCTCTGAGGGGAGAGAAGTGGTCACACAGACCCACAGAAATGCTTGTGGATGCAGCGTTGAACAGCCTTCTTTTCTTCTACGGTGGTCGTTGGTCCTCACTCTCCATAACATTGGTTCCCTGGGTTGGAAGGAATTGACTTATGCACACATACACTTGTGTCTTTTCTGAATAATAAAACTCTTGGCGCCATCCTCAGACATAGCACTCTGTTTCTCTCAAGGATGCAAGTGTGTGTTCCCCCACACTCGACTTTACAACCTTTCTTTAGTTTCTCCCCTTGAATGTAATTTTCTGACGAACAAATCTAATTTATGTTTTTCCAACATAACACCAGTCTCCCTCTTCTTTTTCTTAGGTCCTTCACAGTGCAGGACCATCATCTCCACCTGTTTATGTTGTGAAAGGACTGAAGCCCTACCATGTTTACAACTTCACCGTTACCCTCTGCACAAAAACGGGTTGTGTTACAAGTCTACCACGATCAGGACGGACTCTAGCAGCAGGTAAAATGAATAAACAAACTTTGACAACAAGTAAGATCTTAAGACATCAGGTTCAAAACCAGGAAGATTTACATTTTGCAAATGCACTCAACGTTTCATGATACAGTAAACCTTTATGACAGGTCAAACACACAACCTATGGTGAATCATGACTGTATGATATTCTCCTCACAACAGTCCAGGTCTGTGACATACACACATGCATCCAAATGCACACAGTCAGTCATATGATACTCAAATGTCAAGTAGTAGTCGTGTTAACCAGAGGGGATATTCATCGCTCTCTTGTAAAAACAATGAACTGTTAATTACAAGGAGAAAAATGTTGCACAAGTTTCCTGCTGGAAACACACATACCATGTCTCTTCAGTCTCTCCTCAGTCCCTCTGCTGCTTCTGGACTTATTACATTATGAAAGTAGAGTGAATTGGCTGTTTGGTGACTCAGACACAACTCTATAGGAGCAGGATGGGCACTAATGGATCAGCGCAGAATGACACACACACACACACACAGAATTTTTTATCCAGCTTCTTTCTGCATTTGTTTCTTGATGACAGTTTTTACTCAGTCCCTCTTTCATTTCTTTCTACGTGGCTCTTTCAGTTAAACACTTAGTAGCACATGCCAGCAGAGGAAAGATGAATCACTCTGCAATATACACATTACACACACTCACACACACGCAAACTTGACCCTCCAAAACAGTATTCCATCTGTTCACTCATAGTCTCTACTCTTGCTGCTCATTTTATGTTTCTTCCTGTATTGTTTTCCTTTTTAAATCTCTTACACAGTGAATAGACAATGGGTGTGCTGAGTGGTTTTGAAAAGAAAAAATCCTTTCATCTATAAATACATGCTCAGGGATTTGAGCTTTTGAACAAAGTCTAAACAGCTACATCTGTTGACACAGTGAATATCTTCATTTCATATGATTCTCAAAAAGTCCTTCCTTGTGTTTATTGTGATGAATAGTACTTCATATTGTAATTTGTGGACTTTTTAAATGTATTTTGAATGGCTACATCTGTTGACACAGAGACAATGTTTATTTCAAGTGATTCCAAAGACTTCTCTTGACTGTAATACAGTACAGTACAATATGGCTTATTGTACCCAGTTGGCTTTTTGAATGTATTTTTAACAGCCACATCTGTTGCCACCATTTTGTTTCATCCAATGCCAAAGATGTCCCTTGTTTCAACTATAAGAAATGATAATGGCATATGCCGTTAAGCAGTTTCTTTTTTTGTATCTCAGAATCATTTGCATAGCAAGTGCCTCTCCATTGGGTATTCAGCTTCTGCTGTAGCTCCACACCTCATAGCACAGTCTTCTCCAGAGTTCACAGAAAATATTTAAGCAAATTTGAGCAGCTTTTCTCAATAAAAGTGTGGTGGGCTTTCAAGAACAATTCTACGATTGTTCAAAAAATAAATCAATAAATAAAGCCTAGAGAGAAAGAAAAAAGACAAGCAGAAGCTCTAACTGTGACTTTTAAATCTCTGTGGAGCCAAATTAAACAACTTGATCACTTAGCTTTTTCTTTGTATATCACCACCCCACCTGTGTGGAAATGTTGATTCTTTGTTCACGGGAGAAATCTTTTAGATGCTAAGAGACACTGAGCTAGACGGACAAAAAGTCAAAGGAATAGTTGTATGAAATAAAACAAGGATTTGCAGTGCTCCACTCTTACTGCACATTTAATGAGACAGAGCTGGACTTAAGATGTGCTTTTAAGATTGTGTTTACAAAATTTTTAATCTTTCTAGCTTTTTTTCATCAAAAGTTGCCTTTACAAATTTTCATCTGTCAGCTCCAGAGAACAAATGAGCTGCAAACCTGAGCTGAAAGAAAGCTCCTTTTATTGCTATTATTTTTATTTACTTTTAATTCCCTCACTGCTAATTTCAAAAACTTAATAGAGAAACAGAAACACCCTCAAAATTTGTACACATTTTCACCTTACTGAGAGGATATAAATCTTGGAGTCTTTGTCCTTAGATTGAAGAGAAAAAATACTTGAATCATTTTTCGTTTTATGTTAAAAAAAATCTTGAAAAGGTAAATTGTTTATAATGAATTATTCATGTTAAGTGTGACTCAGAAAAACAAACATTCAAACCCCCCCTTTTAAATTTGCTCTGAACTTTTCTTGTTGATTTTAAAGAAAACATAAACATTGTGACTCTGTGGAGGAAATGATCCTCCATTACGTTGCACTCTTGGTAAGGTGTACTTAGGCTTGGTACTGATGCATTGATAAATCTACCACACATAAGGCTGGGCCATTAGAGTCAGCTACCATCTGCTGTAAGTGAGCAGACAGCATCTGTGAACCACTGGAGTTACACCAAAGCACATGACTAAACATTAGCGTGCACACTGAGACAGATGCAACAACACATGGAGAGAGAGCGCTCCGTCCATGTGTGTGGATGCATTTGCAATTGTTTCAATGTGTGTGTCTTTCCACAAAGTTATCGATCACAACGTAAAGTGAGTGGCTAATCAGAGCCTGATGGTGATGTTTTATGTATCCTACATCCATAAAGGCTTGTTCTACAAGACATACACACAAAAAGACTTACACACACACTCACACTGTAACACCACTCAACAGAACAGGAACTTTATTGATTTACGCATAATTGGCCTGAGGCCCTTCTTGAGGAGGAAAATATGCATGGCAAGGGATCGTCATGTCAATAAGTGGTGTGCTTGTGTGCGTGGTGTAACTGTACGCTAAGAGCCTGTTAAGACATGTCAGTCGCTGTAAAAACAGAAAACACACACATGCACAATTGCTCCTGGGAGCTGGCCCATGATTTAGCTGCTTCATTACCATGTCGGCAGCTAAAATTAACCTTTCTGGTGGACTGTTAACCTTGTGCGTGTGTGTCTGCGAATGTGTGTATGTTCAAGCGCACTCATGGTAAGGCAAGTGGCTTTTGTCAAACTGAATATGTCACAATGTTAAATGAATTCCGGTGAATCAACAAGCATATGCAATAAATAAATAGTTTACACACTCAGAATACAGGACAGCACAGTATAATCTTTTTGATCACTAGTGAATGAAACCTTTGTATCACCACAAACAAAACCATATATACAGTCACACTTTCACACACTTCTCTGTTAAAGTTTGAAATGCATTTCCCTGATGTCAAAACATGAATCCCTCCATTCCACCTGATTCTCTGTTCTTACAGATAATTATAAGAATGGTATGATATTGTTGTGAATGCAAGAATTGCCAAGAGAACTACTACAAAGAAAATACTACTTTTTTTTTTTTTATAAATCAGTTGTCATTTATTTCTTGATTGGTACAAAGAACATTTCTCCATACATCAGTTTGCAAAGTTCCTGAGGCAGGTGTTGTATTTTCTACTTCTTTGTGTAATAAATTCAAAGAAAAATATTAAAGCATAATAATACAAGTTCAGTGGGACAAACATATATTTTACTTTTCATCACTGAATTTTCAAAGGAAAAAAATTAACCCTAAAAACTCTTAAGAATGTAGGTTTAAAGTTATCTGGGAGATGCAAGTTACAATTTTTCACACTTTAAACCAGTCAAGTTTAGATGCCTTCATTATAAGTGGACATATAAAGTTAAGGTATGATTTATTCTTGTTTTAATGATTTTTATATGATTTTTAAAGTGCTTATGAATCAGCATGAAAATGATAGTTAGCCAAAAGGCTGTCCTGACCAGGTGCAAATAACATTTGCTCCTGGCCGGGAAGCCCCTTTGAAAACACACATTACAAAAGATGCAAAGATATGTCAACTTTGAGAATGTATTTTCAAACTTTTATTCACTTTTCAATACTTTTAACATTTGTTTGGACCAGGAAATAACTAACAAACAAAAGCCAGACTCACACAAGTAGGCTGATTTAAAAACGAGAAGGCGTTTCAGGGCTGTCAACCAAGGTGGGATTTTCCTTTCTTACATAAATTCAGTAGTTCGACAGAGGAAGAGCCTCAAAGTTCAGTCTAGTTTTTTTAATCGTGTTATAACAAGTACAAGCCGCCAGGTCATCAGGGATTATAACATTATCATGCCAAAGTTGCATTTGTCACACAAGATGCAGTTAGGTACAAGCAGAAACTCGAGAATTTGATGATTATGACACTTATTGTGTTGTATGTTCAGGAAAAATGGTTGTTGAATTAAAAAACATAAAATAAAATAAAATAAAAGTAAAAAGAAAAATCCCTCCCCTCCAGTCTTCTGAGCCCCCACCTGATGGTCCTTCAGGTGGCCATGTCCCCCACTTTGAAAACCACTGGTCTGAAGGAACCAAATAAAACAAAGAAAAAGGGGGGCAATAGTTAGGGTACAAACAACACCCTGAGATAAAAAATTGCAGTTGTAGTTTTGCACAACCACAAGTCAAGTATGCATCAGTCTGTATGTTACTTATAAGCTTTTATGCCACATTGTCAACAGGAAGAGATGAAGTCATAAACTGTAAACAATTGATATGCTCTGACTCCTTGATGTGAGTTAATGTGAAATGTGTGATCAGATTGTCCATTGTATCACCTGTGATTTTAAGAATGAGCAAGAGAATGAACAACTGTTAAGAGATTTCAACCAATCAGAACCAAGAATTCAACACAGCCAGGTATTACTAATATTATATGCTAATCAGATTTTCAGTGCCATAGTGGAGGATAGGCTATGA
Organism: Halichoeres trimaculatus; assembly: GCF_033239565.1. Classification (NCBI taxonomy): domain Eukaryota; kingdom Metazoa; phylum Chordata; class Actinopteri; order Labriformes; family Labridae; genus Halichoeres; species Halichoeres trimaculatus. Next base: position 26,014,753 of record NW_027437181.1, read on the forward strand.
GCTGAAACAGTTCAATTAGTTTAATTCTCAAAGGGACATGACTGTCTGTAACAATAATAACAACTTTATTTATGTTGCACTTTTTCTTTGTGCAAGTCTGGTTTTCTTTGGTATGTTGTTCAGGATGGTCTAACATCAGAAAGTGGCTGATATCTGTCTCCTGTAGATTCTCACTCAGCCATTTACACAAATCAGTCTCATGTTAATGCCTGCACTAAAGTCTTAAAGCACTCACAGCTGTGGATTTTCACCAACCTGTTTACTTTCTCTGTGCCTCAGAACAAAAAAATACATTTTTGTTACACTTTTTTTCCTTCATTGTTTAAAACAAGGGAGTGTGTTATTGTGTGTGTGTGAGTGGCACAACCAATGCTCTAAATGTCACCATAGCTCAATTTCAATAGACTGGTAAGCTATCGATTGGCAGTAATTTATGGTTTGATGTGCCAAGATGAGCTGCCTTAGACAAGCTGTCCACTTCCCTTTTAAGAGCTCTATTAGAACTCACACTAAAGACGGTCCATATGCGTGTCACTGAGAGCTAATTTACTCCTACCACAAACCATTTAGACCATTACTGAAACACACACACACTCTCACACATTTACACACAGAAACACAACGATGGATTGACACTTAATGCATACACATCATTCCCATCTCTACACCAGTCCATCACTTGATACGTTTCTTTCTCCATTCTTATATATCTTCTCCCCCCATATCAGCCAGTCTCCAGTTGATTTATTTATGATACAGCATGAAGCTGCAGCTCCAGTGGCTCCCAGTATGCTTCAAAGGGACATTTAATTTAACATCTTAAGTGAAGGAAGGAAATTAAATTGACCCTCTGTAGAATGAAACGTGACATGTGTCCAGTCTAGGCATAAATAAGTATGAAAAAGTGCTACAGACATCTATTTACTGGAAAAAAGAGAAATCAAAAATAATTTTCCTATAACAACAAGATAAAAATCTTAAGTGTCTTATATTACAGCAGTTATTTACATGTGCTCGTTTTTGATGTCCATTTAACAAATGTTACAAAACAAAGAAAAAGAAAGCTCACAAATCCACCTTATTAAAGCTGATAAAGCTATTCAGATCTGATCAGCACTCAGTTGATTCCCAGTTTTCTAATATTTTTCTCTTATCATTTCAGCTCCAAGTGGATTGTCTCCGCCCAGATTACACTCAGTAAATGAAACTACAATTCAGATAGATTGGGAACCGCCAACTCATCTCAATGGGCCACATCCACTATATCAGGTGTGTATAGGTCATCGCTATCATACAATAATCAGGTAAGTGTCTCCTTAGTTATATTAAAACAACTAATTAAAACTTTTGTATTCAGAAAAATGAAAAATTCATTCTGAATCAGCTTGTACAAAAAGAATAACATGCTATGACAGAAAGCATGCATGAAAAAAAAAGACATTTATATTAATTTATTAGTTTGGCCCATGTTCAATCTGTTAATATGGAAGAGGTACGCCCCAAGATCTATACTGCAGCCAGTCACCAGGGGGAGCTTTAAAAGTTCTGGCCTCATCTTGGGTGGCTATTGTTCTGTTTATTGTATTATACAAACTGTATGAACCAGGCAGCAGGCAAAGAGAGGGCACTCAGCTGGGCTGATCGTTGGCTCTATGGACCAACTTTAGGTGTGATATGTAAAATACCATTTCTCAGTCACTAATACTGTGGGGCTAAAACGGCTTCTGTTGTACGGAAAGTGTACAGAGAAGGACTGAACCAAAGCAGGGCTGTGTTAGTGTTGTCAACACAAGTTAGACACTTTTTGTGTGCAAAGCTCTGAAGTTACCATTCTATTTTCTTTGGGTAATTACTAAAGATTCATATCCTCAATATAATTTTGTGTTCGTTTTGAGAAATTTCCTCAATTTCGTTGCACTTGTTGCAATGACAAATAAGTTCTATTCTATTCTATAAGCAGTTAGAATAGGTGTCTCTTTGGTGGCTGGGTGTAGTCTAAGAGATAGTTTTAGGAGCTCAGACATCTTGAGGGAACTTTGAATAGGGCAGCTACTTCTTAGCATAAAGGAGCTTGTTATGGTTCTAGGAAGCTGTGGCGTTGCTGGGAGGTCCCAAGGTAGAGCCAGGGCTAGCCATGTGGGGTTGGCAATGTAGGGGTGGGTAAAAATATGGATGAATCGATGCATCGAAATATTGCCTCACCCTATTCAATATTGATTCAGCAAATCATCTGAATCGATTCATCTCCTGGCACATGGGAGGAGTGTGCGTGTTATCCCTGTTGAGTGGACGAGGGCCACGAGAGGCAGCCAAAAAATGGCAGCCAAAGCAGCAGCAGAAGCATAAAGCCAGATTCTTTAGCTTTAAAGTCTGATGCTTGGGTTGTTTTATTGCTCCAAAAGGTTAGGGGACATACCACATATGTTCACATGGGGCATGAAAATTGATAATTGAAGCATTGAAATCAATATCAAATCGAATTGATATCGAATCGATATCGATATAGAATTGAATTGCAACCCTAATGAATCGAAATCGAATCAAATTGAATGGAACCGAACCGTGGGGTTCTTAGCAATACCCAGCCCTATGGCAATGTATCCTATTCAGTATCCCAGATGAGCTGACTTGAGCGCCATCAACTGGTACAAGGAGATTATTTATAACTCGTAAGCAGAAGGTGATGGAAACTCCCCAAAAGTCATCCCTTGTATGAAGGGAGCTCTTTTTGTATTAAATATGCTTTAATAATCTTTGGTATCATTTTCATTTCAGGTTGAGAGAACAGATGTTTCTCTATCTGACCCAGAAGCCCCTGTTGTCAGAGGAACCAGATTTGCTGGTAACGGTTACTACCAGTTTCCAAATAACACACTTCCTGTCAACACTGACTTCACAGGTAAGAAAGTTAATCCAGGTACATGTAGAGTTCTGTGTATGGTTTAGAAAATGAATGACTTGAGTGTGTTTATTTGAGGCCAGTTCTTTGAGCGGAGTTCATGCTTGTCTTTGTTGATCTATCTTTGTATTGTTCAGTTTCTGCGCCACAGTGTCTCAGTTTTCTTGCGACATTTCTTTAGAATGACTTCCCCAGTCATCTTAAAGGACAATTATCTTTCTGTTTACCAGCATCATTAGAGGGTTGAGCTGCACAGCCAAACATGTTCTGCTTCATCTGGAACATCACCCAGTCTGACGCTCATAATTAATGACTGCTGATACTAATCAGTGGGATTTGCGCGAGCAAATCTCTTTGATGCCACTTGAGATCACTTCACTGTCGTCCATGAACCTCATATCACCAGTTGTTATTTTTGGATCTGAATATTCACAAAAGTTTTAGTCACTGATAAAACCTTTTCAGGTAATCTTAATTCTGTTAAACTGGGGATGCAGGGGCAGTGTGCTTCTATTTCATGGTAATCCCAAAACCAGAAAACTTGATTAGGTTTCTAGAAACTCCAGTAGTTCTTTTACTTTTGTTTACCCTTTAGATGATGCCCAGTTGTTCTGTTCTCTCCATTACTGATTTTATTTAATCCCAAATCAACAGATAATGATCTTTTTATCCATGGTCTTTTGGCACAAAGGTAAATAGATCTTTCAGAATGCTTTAAGCAAATAGATGATGACTTTTGCTTTTGAGGGGATGCCTCTTATCTCCTTCACTCTCCTCCTTTATAAAGGGTAATGGATCAGACAGTCACTTTCAGACCGGATCTATTCTGGACCATGAATGTGTCGGCAGTCCTCAAACCATCGCCCTTTACAACCATCAATACTAATAGCATCATCTACAGACAATTATTCCCATCGAAGCGCATGGAACAGCGAACAAATCAAAGCCAAATTGGATTATGAATGTAATGCAGTGTAATGCCCCCTCGAGAGTCAATTGATCACAGAGGAGAGACTCGTCAATCGTTGATGTCTTATGGAAACCTAGTAACTCTGACAATGACAACTGTGAACTGTTTATCTGAGTTAAGTCTTTGAAAAACCATTTGAGGATAAAACAAAAACATAGTATCTAAAAACATGATTTTGAGACTCTATTGCTTGATTTGATTTTTTTTAATCTTAGAAAACTTGGCTGTTCTTTTTTATCAGTAGTAGTGTTAATGCATTTCTAGATCCTGATGGAATCAGATCATAATTTTCCTCCATCCTCTTAATGCACCAATCTAGGAAAATTAATTATTTGTTATTTCCTTGAATTTTACTTACAGGCTCTCTCATTTCCTTAAAATGTCAATAAAAGGCACATGTGCACATATGTTAAATCATACTTAAGATTTACATGACATTTGCCCTTTCACCTGTAATTTTATGACCACTTTACTAAAATCATTTTTAGCCAAATAGGCCGTTTCTTCTATGCAGTTATTGTGATTGGAGTGGATGTTTCTAATAATAATAAGACTGTTTACTTGTGATTAATGATGCTTCTAAATGCTGGATGAATTTAGGGTGATTCAGGTCAATATGTAGCACTCTGAATTTTACTTTGAATGAAATAGGATTATAATTATACACTAACATGATGTGGTATGAAAACTGCGCAAGTGCTTGTTTCCATAAATACATGTTAGTCCATTCATCTTATCTGAAGTGACTCCATGTAAAACCCTGTAACGTGAGTTCCTACTCTCCTTGTTCATCTTTGAATGGAGCTTAAGAGGAGTAGATGTTATTCTTTGTAAAATGATCTATTTAAGGAGTTTCGAGTTCAGACAGATTACAAAACTCTTGTGTGCTCATTTGTAATTCTGTATTTCTGCTTTAAGTTGGCTGATTAAAATGAGAGTGATGTCCTGCTAATATTCTCACTAATCCAGATGTATTTCTACATCCTACAGTAAATGAAGAAGGATGAAACATCACAAACAAAGTTTATGAAAAAAAACAGAAAAATGAATGCAGGAACAAATAGATGATATCCAAACAAGTCTAATACAGTACACTACTACAGCACCACTGCAGCAACTGAGCAGGAAGGAGGGAAATGTTAAATGATACAAATTATTTTTCCTTAATTAATATGATTGATTGCCAGGCATTGACGTTGAGAGGAGAGGGGGAGAAATGTGTGAAGGGAAAGTTTGCACAGACATCATTAGTTTTTCCCCATTTAAAGATTAATCAGAAGAGGCTGGGCTCTTTAATTCTGTCATTTGTATATTTAATGGGCTGCTGCAGAATCTATGGGTGTAATTAGCTAGCTGCCGCGCTCTAATTAATACGCCAGGCTCTGATTAATGCCAGCACAGACCTAACATGACTGGAGTTATTCAGGTTATGTTGTGTAGATGATTGCACACAACCTCCACTGTTTACTGAGACAGAGAGAGGAGAAACAATCCAATAACACATGAAACAATAGTACCAATAAACGGGACTATTCTTTAAATAGTGATGACTGAATATTACTGCTTGTTAATGTGGCATATTGTGGGGAATGATAGCCTCTTTGTTCACTTAGACACAGAGAGTGAGGAGACACTACGTTCAGTAGTAATCTTAAATAAGCCTGTTCTACTTTACATAAAAGTCAACAATGAACGTTTCTCATTTATAGTAACCACTCTGGTGTGTGAACATGGAGTAATTAGGTTTTATAAACATTGAGGGTTCATCTTTTTATCATTGGGTAGAAAAGTGAAGGCTAATTTGACTCTCTACATTCTTAAAACTGAATTTATTAATGTCATATACAATGTGTTATTGGGTCAAGTTTATACATTTTTTGCGTTTGTATGATACTTTATTTGAGTCTTTGTCTCTGTGTGTTTGTATTTGAGAAGGAGCGTGCTCACTCATACTATGTGTGCAGGTGGATGCTTGCATGTACTCTGTATGTGTAACAGACACACCTGTCATGACATGTGCTTATGTTTATCTGTTGATGGCTCCAAAGTGGTTGTCAGTGTGAAGTGGCACAAGTCCTGTGGGAAAATCTGGATGCAGTAATGCTGAGCACGAGCAGTGTGACTTTGATGCTGGGTATTTGGTCCAAACAAGTTGTCCTCCTTTATCAAACATAAGTCAGAAACTTTTCTTTATGTTTCCCCTCTCTAAATCATTTCAGCAGAGTTCAAACAAAAGGTCTGTAGTGTTGAAGACAAATACCAATAAATGATATGGGGTGTTTTAGGCTTGTATACGGTCAATAATTTGTCTTATCAAACTCACATCAAATTTGAAACAAGGCCTGAACGACCTTACTTTGAATGCTACAATAATCATAATAAAATGACTTCAAATCCTGGACACCTCCCTCAATAAAGTGAAAAAAGACGACTGTTTCTTCATATTCAGATATGCCAAATTATAATGTGGTGTCTTTCACCATTTGATGATTTTTGGCTGTCAATTTCTCTAGGTGTGTTTTTTGGTTCAAAGGTGTGTCCCATGAATCCAGGACTGGTCTTTAGAAACAGAACTGGATAAATGTATGACAGATATCTGTTTTCACTTGAGTTTGGTCAGCAAAAATGGTGAATGTAAGATTAGAAGCAGAATTTAGAGTACAAGTATATAAAAACAACCGAATGAGGCCATAAGGGGAGAAAAGGGAAATGAGAAGGTCATGAGGACCAAGAGGGAGGTTAAAAGCATGGGTAGACAAGAAAGGTATGTATGTGAGATCAGGAGAGTTTGACACTGAGCGAAGGTTAAAGGGGGATAATGTAATGTCAGGTATCTGTCATGACTTCACTCATTTCTTTGGAGACAAGGTCATGGATGTAAATGACAGCTGCCTGCTTGATAAGTAGAGGGCAGGTCTAATGTAAAGAACATGTTTGTCTTCCTGCATGCTACCACCAGCCGTGCTGTTCTGCTTATTTTGGTTTAGGTTTCACAATATGTTGAAACTAGACAATAAAATAATTATAATAAAATACATTGTTTCCTCTACATATAACTGGTTTTCACCTGTGCATTTTACAGTGAAATAAGCAACAAGTTTGACACACCCTCTTTCGCATTTAGTGTTTCCCGTTTATTTTTTTAAGTGTCACTGATGCACTGGAGTGAAATGGAAAAAGCTGCCGCACATAATGGGCAACACTTCTGTAAAAAAGGACTTAAGGCAAAGATGAAAAGTTTTAGGGTCCATTTCTACTGAATAATTTCTCAGAGGAGCAACATTCTTATTGGAGAATGTTTTTGATCCACTCAGGTTGAGATTTTAACAGTACTTACACCTCTTTATATTTACAAACTCATCATCCTTCTCTAGTTTGAATCCTGTGCAGAGTGTCAATTATGTACCTCCCAAGTATTGCTGCTTTCATTTTTAAATTTGTAGAGAAAACAGATAAATTGCTTAATAAATGAAATAAAGAACCCTCTGACTAGAAGGGCATTAAGGAAACTGTAAGCTCTGAAACTGTATGACTTCGCATATATGGATGTTTATTGTCAGTACAATTCAATCCTTGTGTTTTTGGTCTCTGAATATTTGGCAGAGGAAAGGCTCAGAGAGGAGCACTGATTTATTTTTGCTTCCCCTTGAACTCTCTTGCTCTTCTCTGGAAGACTTTTTGGCTTCCTTTCTGTCTCTGACCTGTAAACACCTCCAGCCTACATAACTGCTGTTTGGCCTGTGGCCAGTTCTTCCTGTGTGCTTACAGTAAACCATTTCTTCGTATTGTGTTTTTTTGCACAAAGTAAAGCAAGTACACAAGCTTGCAGACAGAAGTGCAAGTTTCTGCTCTTGGTGTGAGTGTTGATAAGATACTCAGCTGCGGTTACAAAAGGACTGAAGGTAAGAAAAAAGATGGAGGAAGGGATTTCAATAAAAGTATATGGGGAGTTAAAAATGGCTAATCTGTACTTAACTTGAGCTCTAAGTGTAACTGTTTGACTTCTCTCTGTGTTAAATGAATTCACACACTAATTATTTTGCTAACACTAGCTTCTGATGAACTCTGGACTGCCTTCATTCAACTCCTCAGATCTTCCCACACTTCTTTTCCCTTTGGAGACAAGCAGAGCTGAGGAAACGCACTGGTACTCACAGAGAGGCATAAATTGTGGGCTCTGTATCGCTATGTGGATCTAGTAGTGGATTAAGATCCAATCTCTGATCCATAGTAACATGACAAGGCAGCACGCTGGATGAATTCTCTGCTGTGTGTGTTTCTGTGTTTGTCAGAGGTCCTGCTGGTCTGAGAATCCACAAGTTTCTCACATTAAGGGTTTGACTCACATTATACATCAACAGCAGAGCTATCCTGTCAGTTGTTTGGTCTTTTTCTGGTTGCCTGACCACATTTCATTCTTAAAAACTTTAGTTTCCTCACATCACAAATCTCAGAATTTGTATTTTTCTTCCATCAGGTATAAAACTGAGTTTTAAGACCCAGTCCCCAGATGGCCTGCTGCTCTGTGCCTTCTCTGCAGGAAACCAGGAAGAGTTTCTGGCTATTCACATCAAAGATGGACACCCCTACTTTTTGTTTGATCCACAGGTTCGTACATTTTGTCTCTGTCTTTAAGAATGTTACTAAATAGAAATGACGTTTTCAGGATGATATACATGCTAGATATGAATTATTTGTGTAGCTTGGTGACAGTCCCAAAAAGAAATTTAAACAAGGGTTGTCTTTTTTTTCTCGTGGTGCAGCAAAGAAAACAGGGTCCATAGAGATTTCAGCTTCTTCTAAATTTGCTTTTTATATAAGGAAGGAGGCGAAAACAAGAAATTGAGTTTATGCCATTGTTTGAGTTTTTTGAAATTTAATCATTTTTATTTTCACTGATTCAGCAGTGTTTTTTATTTTCTAATTTTGATTTTTATCATTTACTTAATGTTTTTAATCTACTCACACACTTACCTGCTCACCTTCACCTGTCTTTTTCCTTTTTTTCTTTCTGATCCTTCTCAGTCTTTTTCCTCTTCTTCACCACTCCGTACTCTGTGTCTTTCTCTGCCGTTTTCCCTCTCAGTTGCTCTCATCTAATAAATGTGATCTGTAGCCCCTCATTGGTTTCTGTCAGCGAGGCAGGGAGAGGGGGAAAAAACTTTGAAAGTGTGTCAACGTTTGAATTGGACTGCAATTAACTCATTCCCTGCAGTCACCACGCGTGAATACCAATTGCAAGCTAATTAAGCTTTGCACCCTTCACACACACACACACGCACACACACACACACACACACACGCACAGAAGTGCCTTCCTTATCCATCCATACAGACACATGTAGAAGGGTTAAAGAGTCAACGACTTGGATGATGAAAGTGATGATGGGAGATGATTACACATACTTGCATGAGACCACCAACTAATTACACACTCAAACAAATACTCTAAACATACACTAAGACTTAACTTCCTCTTCATTGTTACTGTCTAAAACTTACTATCAGAGCAGATTTATCAAATTTTAACCACTGGATGAACCTGTGTGTTGATGCTGTCTCTCCTTGTATTGTTAATGTGTGTGTCTGTGGTTATGTGTGCCACTTGATGTGTGATCACACATGTGTGTTGTGTGTCTCTTACTGGGTTGATTCCTTTGTTTATGCTAGTTTGGGGTAATTAACAGTGGGAGTGGTGTCACGGCTTATTAGTGTTCCCCTAGATACATGTAGCTGGGCCCATTACTTCCCCCTATTAGCCTGTTGAGCTAGCCTAATGGGATTACTAGTGCAGGGGGGGTAATTTAGCATGACATAGGAAAGTGATATGCTCACACACACACACACACACACACACACACACACACACACACACACACACACACACACACACACACACACAGGACAGACATTGGCACTCAAGAACATTCCCTTTTACATGTTGAAGACATCGACCAGATCACTGGAGTTTATTTACTGTCACACTATTTAACACACTTGCGGAAGTACACACATGCCAAAATACACACAAACACATATTTTACACTCTGTTGGCGCAGGTGAGTGGTGTATCATGCTTCACTAGTTGTCTCGGTACACAGAGGTGTTGGTAGCTGCTGTAACTTCAGGCTCTGTCACAGGCTGTAGTGTTGTTCTACATGGGTTGCTGTTCATCACACACTCACAAACACACACACTTGGTATTGAGCTGTCACTTTCTGTTAAACGAATTCTTCGATGGATACACAAGAAACAAACATAAGGCTTCTGTTTTATTTTGTGGCCTTCAGTAAAATCCAAAAAGTGCAGCTTTAAAAGTTTCTATTCTAAATTTAACTTAATTTTTTAATGCCTCTTTAACGTGTATCCACTGCATTAAGGCTAACAAGAGGCCAAACTTCTGAACTCATCATTTTAAAATCACTTTAAAAGACAAGCTGGTTTAAAACAAACCAACAAATTGCAGATGGTGTAACATGTCTGCTACATGCCGTGATTATTTTGTCTGCTGTGATTCACAAAAATGAGTTTCAACTAGATGGAACAGCATGTGGGAGCATCTCAAGATTAGGGGGCAGTGTTATTTACATATACCAGATCAACAACTAGTTAAAAGAAAAAGAAGAGAAGAAGTAGAAGAGAAACGTTAGGACAAATATAGAAATATATGAAAGGCTAAGAAACAACACCAAAGGCTGCACGGTGGCGCAACAGTTAGTGCTACAGCCTCACAGCAAGAAGGTCTCCGGTTCAATTACCAGCTTGGCCGCTGGGCCTTTCTGTGTGGAGTTTGCATACCCCGTGCTTGTGTGGGTTCTCTCCAGCTCCTCCCACAGTCCAAAAACATGCTCATCAGGTTAATTGATCACTCTAACTTGTCTATAGGAGTATGTGAGTGAATGGTTGTCTGTCTATATGTCAGCCCTGTGATCGACTGGCGACCAGTCCAGGGTGTACCAAGTCTCTTGCCCAATGACAGCTGGGATAGGCTGCAGCCACCCACAACCCTGAACAGGATAAGCGGATCAGAAAATGAATGAAACAACACCAAACAAAGGATAAGGGATTCAAGATACTGCCCATGATACTGTAAAAAAAAAAAAGAAATACGGTCGAATAGTGTCAGTTTTTCTGAAATGACAAAAAATTAAGGGGGTTTTCTTCATCCCCTCTTCATCTCCCACCATCTGATAGACATTTGTCAACAATTACAATTTTGACTTGACGGTGATTAAAGCTCAGGTAGAAGATGTAGTTAGTGTCAATTTTGTATGCCCTATGTAAAAAAAAAGTGGTAACTCTTAATTTACTGCAGATCTTTTGCTGCCCCAGTCTAAGTTGTCAGTCGCTTTGTCTGGCAGTAGTTTTGAGCAGCAGTTTTGAGCTTAAAAAAAACAACCCAAAAAGTATCAATCCGTCTCCATCATGATGGTTTTACTGGTTTGCTGCACAATTAAAGAACAGTACACAGGGGCAACATCATCACCACTTTAGTTTGCCGAAGCGAGTAGTGTGTTTTCTAGTTTTCATTTAGAAAATGAGACAAATGGCCTTAGGTTAAGTTGTTTATGATACTTCATAAAAAGAAAGTAACAGAGCTGGAGCCAATCATTGCAGTTGTATTTAAGTCAAAGAAAAAGTCTTTGTTGGGAGATGCTGTGTTCAGTTTTTACCTTCAGTATATGTAATGAAAACTTCAGTTGGACCTGTGTTTTAGGAAAGTTGGGTGTTTGTTGCTCCCAGTGTTTAACAGGCACAGGTCTCAGTGTGTTATTGTTTGTGTTTAAGGCAGAGGGAGGAAGCAGGACAGAGAGACTCCTCCCTTGGTGTCTTGTTAAGTAGAGCTGTCTAGCAAAGGTAGTAAAGATGTCAGAGGCTGATATGCTTTGGCATTCATACATTTATTGATCTCATCATTAAATCTTCATCACCGTGTGTGTCTGTGTGGATATACAGTATGTTGTCGCTGTTTGTATGAGTGTGAACATTTTACAAGATTACTCTTTGCCTGCTTGCTAAAAGCTGATCACAACAATGATGTCATACTTAATAGGTAGCAAAAAGCCCTGTAACAACACTTTGATGATTATATGTGTGTGTACACGTCCCTTTGAGGACAGCCAGTGTGTGTAATATGTGTGTCATAGATCCTTGATGTCCAGCCTTGTTCTTCACAGAGCTGTGCGATAATGGAGCGATAGTTTAGATGTTACCAAGTAAGCATGTTTGATTGTGCTGTGATTACAAAAGTGCTCTCTTTTGAGCCAGGGGTTGTAGATTTACTGAAGTGATTACTAGACACATAGTTGAGAGACCCTTGACTGATCAAGGAACACAAGTGCAAGTCAACTACATGTCCTCACAACACCATAAAGTATATGTATTTAAATTCTTGGCTTTATTGTGGGTTTGTGTATTTATGTGGGTAGGGTTCTGCAGTGGCTGTGAGCGTGCAGGGTGATGGAGGGCGCCGCTACAACGATGGACAGTGGCACAGCATCACAGCAACAAGGCGAGGGGCCGTGGGAACAATCGTTGTTAACAATCAATACAGAGGTAACTCTGCTCATATTCATACTGACCACTGTGTGGATCTGCTTAGTGTGTGGGAGTGTGAGTGTAAAAGAAAGCGTACGTTAACTTGACTGCACATGTGCTTCACTGAGTCTGAGGTAAATATATATGTGTGTGTGTATATGTATGTAAATCCCTCAGCACTGCATGGAGGTGTTACTCAGGTTAATCCAAGCACTCTGTGTTTAATGAGAACAAAACTGAATCATTCCCCTGGAAACACACGTTTGAGCTTAAGCTTTCTCTGTTTTACTTTTTTCTGTGTATGTCTGAGTTTGTTCAGAGCTGTGTGACCAAAAACTCTCTCTCATTATTTCTCACTTTTTCCACGCTGTACTTTTTGTTCCCTTTTGATGTAACATTTTGTTTTGTAAACATTTTTATTTCTGATGTGCTTTTTCCCTTCCTTCGATATCACTGCCATTACAATTTTGTCACCAACAGGAAGTGCATCAGCTTCCAGCGGCAGCACCATTATTGGCGAGAACACAGGGGTGTTTATTGGAGGGCTGCCTGAAGACCTCACCTTGCTCAGAAAAGATGCAGGTAGGTCTATTCTCATCTATTTACATTAACTATCATGTGCTAATAAAACATTTGAAGATTAACATTTTGACTTGGCAAGGTTCATTTTAGGCAGTGCTTTTGATTTTGAGTTAAGTTTTTAAAGATACCATATTCTGCTCCTTTTCTGCAGTTTAATATGGATCATTGATGTCTTCATGAAACGGTAGCAACATGTTTTGGTCCAAAAAGCAAATAAATCAAGCACAGCAGCATTGTTTCCAGGCTCTCATAGCCCCTCTGTTCAGAACGCTCTGATTTAGTGGGCGTGACCTTCATATGTAAATGAGCCACCGCTGATACCGCGCCGCTCTTCCGCATCACTGAGAGCGGCGCCACGAGCTTCAAGTGCACAATGTTTAGAAAACAGCGAAGCTCGTTTACCGTAACATTACAGGCTAAAACAACAGGCTAACTGCAGCTAAAGTTAGCATCCTGAAGCTAACACAGAGACAGGGGGGACACTGAGGAAAAGCTCTTACATCTGCTCCTCAGCACACAGCATTTAAAATACTCACATTTCCAGGGTCTGAGGTAGGGCTGCACGATTATCGCAATCGCAATCACAATGTCAACACATGCAATTCAGATTTTTCTCCATGATAACCAAGCAAGTCTGTAGACTCATCATGACACAACTTTTTTTATTAAATCACAAGCACAATCGCAATCGCAATATTGTCCACCTAATCGCAAATCGCACCTTTTCCCCAAATCGTGCAGCACTAGTCAGAGGTTTGTTGGTGGATGGTTGGTAATGCGCCTGGATTCAGGACCAGCCTATTCTCTAGCCCTCTGTTGTACTGTCCAAAGTTGGAAAAGCAGTCAGCCGTGAAGTGACTAGCACACACATGCACAATTTTACTGAGTGTAGCTGGCACATTTCCTTGATAAATGAACTCTAGCCACTTGGTCCTGTCTTCTACCGAGATGGGAAGCTTGTGCATGGAAATATGTGGCTGTTTACAGCCAAAAACAAAGCAGTGATGGCTCTTCAACTTCAGCATTCTCCTCCAGCAGCGGGGAGAGGTGGACAGGGAGAGGGTTCGGGGGTATCTGCTCCGGTGGACCAATCAGGTCAGACTTGCTCCTGATTGGTCAAAAAAGGGAATCGCTGACGTCCGCAAATCTCCAAAATTCAAACAGCTCGTTATAGGTCAGGATTTTACGTTCACAAGCACTACTAAGTACAGGTTTTGTCATTAAATGTCACATTTTGTGGGCTGGGAGGAAAGCCAAAGACCCACAAATTTCACTAAAAGACTTAATGAAGTGATGTTTGCATAATATAGGATCTTTAACCACTTCTTGCTTCTATCTCAGAGAGCTCGACTGTCCTCTGATTGAACTAACCTCTTGATAGCCAGATGCTTTTTTGGGTCATGTACAAAGTCCCTTCTGCCTTTTCCTGTCTGAGGAACACACATGTGGCATTTCCCCATAGTGAGATCCCAGCAAAAGAACCAGGCTTACCTTATCCATAGTTGATTGTTCAAACCAGCATGGGGAGCAAACTTTTCAAGTGACATACACGGTATTTATTCTTCTCTTTTTCCACAGGTGAAGCTCAGCTAGTTCAGCAGGGTTTCTCTGGTTGTCTGAGAGATGTGAGTTTTAAGATGAGTGGTGGCCCCTCAGAGGAGTGGGAACCTCTAGACTGGACCAGAGCCACAATAAAGGAGGCTGCATATGAGAGCTGGGAGGGATGTCCTGTTCAAACCGAGGATGGAGCCCATTTTCTGGGTCATGGTACAACATCCATATTTGTTTTTTTAAGATGTAAATGAAAATGATCTCACGTGACGTGTTTCCCTTAGATGAAGTTAGACTCAAACTTAAAATTGTCCCTCAGCCTTGTAATGGCATTTCATTTTACAGACAGTTGTTCCTCCTTTCTCAGGTTACCTGGAGATTAGTAAAGAGGTATTCAATGGAGGACAGGACTTTGAAATCTCCTTGGATTTCAGAACAGACCAGCTCAATGCACTGTTGCTTTTCACGTATAACACACAAACTGAAGACTACATGCTGGTAAGGAGTGCGGGTACATTTCAACCTATCATTTAAATGCCCAAAGAAATATGAGCGATGCATCAGTGGATGATGTTCTTCTTCCAGGTGGAGTTGGAGGGCGGTCTTCTGTCCTTCATTCTGGCCTCTGAAAGTCACGTGACTGAACTCAGCATGTGGGTGGGGCTCAGCTACTGCGATGGAGACTGGAAACAGCTTTCACTGGCAAAACGGGGCTCGTCCATCTCTGCTGCAGTCAATGACTGGGCCGAGGAGACGAGGGGAGTGGGTGGAGCAGTGAGACTGAGAGTGGATTCGCCATTATACTTGGGGGGCGTGCCCAGGGAACTCAAACATCCTGCTCTGGACAGTAAAAGTCACAGACATGGTGAGATATGTGTATGGACAAACATATCAGTACATTCACATGGTCAAGGGCTCGAGTGAGAAAAGTCTTTAACTCAGTCATCAATGGTGCAGTTTTCACAGACTGTTCAACTGATATTTTCAGACATCTGCATGGTTTCCTCTGCAGAATATATGAAACTTTGTTGCTACTTTGATATTTGTTTTTTACTCTTCTACAGAAGGATCTTGCATGTAATGATCACAACACCTGTATCTTGCCACTCCTCCGTCTAGCAAAGGAGTTTTACTGATGGTTTTTTAAACTGTTAAAAACTGAGAGTAGAGAGATCTGTCTCTCTTGTTATGTCTCCTTTTTTTCTGATCTCTGCTCATAACTTTCCTCCCTTTTTCTCTTTCTTTTCTTTCTGCCCCTCCAACTCACTTTCCTCCATCCTTTCTCAGGCCTTGGAGGTTGTCTGAAGAGTCTCACCATACGAAGTGATGGAACAAATCCCTCTGTCGGTCAAAGTGTTAATTTTTTTACAGCCTCTCTTAGCTCTGTTAGAGTCTACTTAGACGGCTGTCCCACCGGGGAGAGCCGATATAACTGCAGAGGAAACGATTCAGTGTTGGTGTACAGTGGGAAGAAGACCCAAGCCATGGATAACAGTCTACAATCTTTCACAGGTAAACACACACATTAAACATAATTAAACCAGACCTGAATGATGACATCTGAAACACATTACACCTTTGTTATTTCATTATCCATCCAGTCAGCAGCAGATTCAAAAAAGACATTTATTCAAAGGAGCATCAACAATTATTTCTCTCAAGTTCAATCTTTTAAACTTTGCAAATAAAATTATAATTTAAGACAGGAATTCACAATTATTTAAAAGCTGATTAGAAGATTACACATGTATAAAAATCTCAACCCATCAGCAAGTTTATCTAATTGAGAGGTGTTTGTGAAAGTTATTGTGTGTTCAGGGGATTGGTCCCTCTGATTTTCTATCACACCTGTCCATAAAGTGTGGAAGGGAAGCTCAACAGTATGTCTCTGAGAGACCAAATTAAAGATATAACTGAATGTTGATACAAATGATAAATTAGTTCCTTTGTTCAAGCGGCAACCAAACTCCTAAGCATTTTTTTATTTTACCAAGATATACTTTATCAGTCATCAACATGGTACAAGTAGGAAATTAATGTTTTTTTTCAAGGGACACATAAAGTACATCTGATTTAGGGTTTTTTTCTGCAGTTGTGTTTAAGTCAGTTGTGATTTTCAAAACGTTTAATCTGCATGTATGAAATCTGTTGCTCTCTTGTCCCATGCTGGTCCTTCCTCTGCCAACACATATGAACAAACCTCTGAAGAATACTTGTACAGGGTCGTGGCTTTGGCAACAGGAGGGTGGGCAGCTGGACCTTGGCAAAGAGGACGCAGCCTAAGCAAAGGTAAAACATGTCTCATATTTCTCCATGGTGTCCGCAGGGTCTTAAAAAGTATTAAAAGTTGTTAAATCAGTTGTGGATAAAAATTAAGACCCCTAGAAAGTATTAAAATGTCTTAATTGTAATGTTACAAAGATAATTTTATTGGTATTCAAGCTTTGTGCCCAAACGTATGAATATTTTTTTTCCTCCTTGCAACTGTTACAAACTAACCTGACACGCCAGACAGACAGCTCCATTTATCCGCCACGGAAATAGTCGATCTGGTTCGAAAATGTTTTCAGGGTCTGAACCTTCAAAGATAACCACACCTGGTGATTGGACGATCATTCTGCTGCTCACACTCATCACAGATCAGCGTGAGGATCTAGATCTAAAAGCTTTAGCATCTCAAATTATCTCTCTAGGTAATAAGAGTTTCTCAAGCCTCCTGAGAAAATTTCTCTGACTTTTGATGACCTGGGATCTTGGATTCTTTCGATTTAGAGAAAGCTTCCCCTGATCTCAGTTGTTTTGGAACAAATTTTCTTTGATCAAATCAACTTTTTACTGGATACAACGCGACGTGATAAGGTATTTATCAATACAGTTACGTAGCAGTGTTGTTTGAGACGTGACAACAAGCAAAGTTGTAATTTTGTGAGGCGCAAGCTATATGTAGCGTTAGCAGCCCAACATACTCGTAGGCTAATGTGACAACAAATTTAGTTTGTACAGCTGTTTAGTAGCCGTCCATATGTAACGCAGATAGAAAGCAAATAACACAATCTCAAGCACATGTCCTAAATTTTGACACTGATCAAATAAATTCTTGTTTTTTTTCTGCAAGTTGGCCTTGAATCACTTCTGTTACTTGTTGTGGGGATGGGAATGTCAACGAACGTGCCTTTAGTTTCATTTATTTTTTCCTTCTCAGCTTACCTAATTTATGTTAAAATGCTAACTATGACTGTCAAAGATTGGTTGCTAACAACAGCTCAAAGTCACGATGAGGTCTTGAGACTTTTTGAAAGGTTTTTAAAAAAGTCTTAAATAGGTATTGAATTTAACCTCAGGATTTCAGCATATACCCTGTTGTATATAATATCTTTATAGTAGAATCATTATGTCTATGCCAGGTCTGAGGATGTGACTCCAAAGCACATATACCTACTCGTACTGATGCATGTTGTTACAAAAACTCCAACACCAAACTTACTCAAAGACATAAAAAATGAGATTTGTTTCGATCTACTACTCAAATAGTAAAAGAGAAGTCAGTGTCAGTTTTTTGCGTCATCTTTTTTAGTATTTTTTACAAAATCCGCCACTCATAAGTCTGGTTTAGCCTTCACCAGCTACAGCGTCTTAACTTAGTTGCAATATTCTTTCTAGTTGATTTGTCTTTGGTGAAGATTTTGGATGTAAAACCTCCACTCTGTCGTACAGTATTTAAGACTTATCCAAAGCGGGTGATATCACATGAGCCTGATAGTATGAGAGATTGATAAGGCCTCTATAAAGGGCATCCCAGTAAAAGGCTGTTAACCCAGAATGGCCTGTGTGGTCCCTTGTGTATTATAAAGCTGCTCGTTAGTAGTGAACGATACACTCATAGGTCTCAGTGTACCATGCAATGACCAGAGAGAGGGATGACTGAGAGGGAGGGAGGAAGTGCTAAAAACATTAAGAAGTGAGGGGGGATAAGGAACATGGAGGACAATAGCTGTGAGAAAAGATTGGAGGAGGAAAAGGAGTCAAAAAAGGGATAAAAAAGGTGGGAGGATGAAAGGAAAACTGCAAGGTTACTGGGAGATAAAATTGTAAGAAAGGATACATAAAAGAAAAAGGGAGGAAACAGTAAATTAATCCTGTTAGAAGAAAAACAAACGGGTTGCAGCAGATTGCGCATGACATAACTCTTTATAGGAACAGTATTTTAATAAAATTATCAAATCTGCGCAAAGCCAAAAAGCCCAGCAGGCTGGAATTAATGAGATTAGAGGGAGAAACACACGTTTGAAAGATCTTCCAACATCTGAAAGCTGTTTCCAAGTGATGTTTTCCTCACAGATATACCTGCTCTACCAAACCACACCTGTAATGTGTTTGAGGAGTTACAACTGGCAACTCGTGTAGTCTTCTGTTGAATCCAGGATAAGTGGATAAGGGTTGATGCGAAGGTGTGGTTTCGACAGATCATAAAGGTAGTTGTGAAGAAGAGAGATGGACAGATATGAAGGGAGGGAGGGAGGAGGAGAGGAGCTGTACCATCCTGAACTACTGAGAGAGAAAGAAGGGGAGTGCTAAAGAGAAGCAGGGAGGCTGATTGCAGTGAAATATAGCCCAGAATGAATGGCTGGCTGTATTAAATCAGTGCTGAAAAAGTTACTACTCTCATAAATACTATTTATGCTAATGGTGAGGTATGATTTACTGGGCCTATTAAAACACAGAGGGACGGGGGGAGCTTTTTCCTTAACCTCATGTGCTCTCGACCTGTTGTTTTGCTCCTTTTTAATATATTTTCCGCATGTTTTTTGTCTTTATCTGGGCCCGTCCTTTTGCTTTTTTATGCACCTCTCCCACTCTTTCACCAGTGCCTGCGTCAGTGCCACCTCCTGCCGCAGTGAAGAGCTTGAATGGCTTCAGCGCCCAGGTGAGCTGGGTTCCTCCCACAGGTGACATCAGAGGGCTGATTGACAGATATGAGTTAAAAGCCTACAACAGAGACCAGCCAGGAGTACCACCTATCAAAGCCACGTATCTGGCCAATGGAAATTTCACAGGTAAAACCACAAAACCTTTAAAAAATGAACTTATTTCTACATGAGAAAAAGAAAAAAAACAGTGGGGACATGTATGCTGTACAGCCTCACTTCGGGCATGAAAACATAAAAACCTTCCACAAACATTTAGAAATGCTTAAAAACTGAACTTGACTTACAGCTGCTGCTTTTTTAATCTCATGCACTAAGTTTTCTTCCCGCGTTTTGACACATTTTAAGAGCATCTATGAGTTTAGACACAATCATGCTGCTTTTCACTCATTTCCTTCTGTCTTTCATGCAAACACACATACACACTCTGTCCCAGGCAAACCTGTTAATGTCTCCTTGGCAAGTCCCCAGCTTTAGGGGACTGTCTCCATTTGGAACAAGACACTCAGGACTACCCCAATGATGTCATACCCTGGCATCGTCCCGTTTTCTCCCCCTCCCTCCTTTCCTCTGTTGCTACTTTTCGATCTTCCCTCACTTTATCTTTTATGATGATGATGATGTCTGCGTCTGCGGCTGCTATTCGTCCCTCCTCTGATCCGCTCTTCCATGTCTCCAGGCAAATATGAAGATGAGCTCTCCCTCTCCGTCCCTCTCAGTGTCCCCCTCATTCCCTCCCTTTCTCTCTGCCAGACATTAAGTCCACCACGATAAGGCTTCTCGTTAATTTATGATGGCCTCGACACCTGACTGAAGAATTACACCAATGGCTAAAAAACACAGAAAGCAAATGAGGGTGTAATGGCAGCGGAGTTGGGCCCTGGCCCCTAATTGAATTAAAGACCTGAGCAGCAGAGAGAGATGGAGAGAAGTACAGGGTAACTGGACGCAGGAGGAGTTGGAGGGAGAGGAGACGTAGAAGAGTGACTTAGGAAATATAAAAAGGACTGGAAAGGGCAGAGACGTCGAGGACAAAAAAACACCACGGAGAGACAAGTGAAAATTTACAATTAGAGTAGAGTCTTGTTGTTGCCAAACACAGAAGGTTTGCTTAGCAACAGTGGCTAATGGAAGCAAGTGCTGCATTTAGATCGAACCAATGAAGAACGCAGATACAAACTTCAGCAATAACAGGTTCTTACAAACACTAAAGGGGACAGTGAAAGTCATTCAGCATAGTTAAGTTGGGTTCACACAAAAGAGTGTCAAAGATGTCTTCATGCACACATGTGTCAAAAAAAATAAAACCTGTTGCAGTTAAAAGGATGCTTTTGCTTTTGCTTTCTGAGTAATCAAACTCAAGACAGATTCCTCCAGAGTCACAGTCTCTGGGCAAAACTCGCTCTGTCTGTGTCCC
This sequence comes from Halichoeres trimaculatus, assembly GCF_033239565.1. NCBI lineage: Eukaryota > Metazoa > Chordata > Actinopteri > Labriformes > Labridae > Halichoeres > Halichoeres trimaculatus. The sequence goes on from NW_027437181.1 coordinate 26,035,635, forward strand.
TCTGTCCCTCTCTGACATGTTCACCCTCTCTGCTTCTCCAGGTGTGCTGCCAGGTCTCACCCCATCCACTCGATACATTATCACTGTAAGTGCCTGTGGTCCTGCTGGCTGCACTGAGAGTCCTTATAACAACAAGGAAGATGATGACAGTTTGAGTGGGAGCCTCACAACCTCAGAGGAAGGTAAACCTGTGACACATTTAACAGGAAATGTTTACAAAACACACAAGACAACACAGAATAAGTCAGACAGCTGGAAGAAACATTTTTGTGAAGTTAAAGGTCACGGACAGAAGCTCATGTGTAAAAGGAAAAAGGAAGTGCAAGAGAAAAGATTTTTCTTCATATGTTAGTCGCTACATTAATCTGTGTCGCACTAACTGGCCTTGTTGGGAGATAATGTGACGGCAGGGGTCAGTGCAGAGACAGCAAAAATCAATCTGAAGTAAAAGAAAAAAACAGATTACTGTATTGATTCTCACCGAGCGCACAGTTAAGACACTGAACTGTGTTTGGAAGACAGGAGGCAGAACTTGTTAAACACTTTTTACTAATTCTAATTTTCCAGCAAAAATCCTCTCAAAGACATTTTTACTCCCTTCTCTTATTTAAATTGCACATTTTATCACTTTTTTCAGATCAAGGAACTTTAACTCTCTGCAGTGTCTCTGTAGTTTTGAATCAGAATGTGATTTGCAAAATAAGTCTGCAGTCTGTAAATAATTAGCCATTAATTCGGTACTAGCCATAATTTAATGAGATGGTTCAGGTTCATTAGATTTGTAGCTTTTGAATTAATTTTTGACATTAGTTTTTGTGTTACTGTGCACTGAATTCCTGAGATTGTTTCCTGAAATATTTGCAAAAACGTTTTTTTTAAGTGCCTCATGAATAAAAGTTAGATAACTTGTGAACATTTACTTTTATTAATCAGAATTATTTAAGATTAGGCCCATTGTAAATCTTTAAATTTTTTTATGTATTTCAGCCCCAGATGCTGTCCCTCCTCCAACTGCAGTCTCATCTCCCTCAGCTCTCTTTGTCACCTGGGAACCCCCAACAAGGTAATACACTTTATACAGCAGCACTTACCCATCTCTTCATCATAACTGCCTCATTGTTGGTGAGTGTTATGTTTTTATTGAGTGGGAAGTTGCTGCTCAGACGTTTCCTCTTTTTTTCAAAGCTTGTATGTATTAACTGCATGTCCAATTAGCGTCCTCAGACCTGTAACTTGAGGAGAAAAATGAATTAAAGTGGGGATGTGTATTACAGTCAGTGCAATCACAACTAACATAACATAACAACTGTTCTAGCTGCCTTTGTTTAGCATTAATATGGTTTCATCTGTATGAGGATGCCATTATTAAACACAACAATGTTTAACATCAAAAAAGTATAAGTTCACTGTCACAATAATAGTCTCATTTATCTGTTCTGCTCTAATGATAGGCCAAATGGAGACATTACAGAGTACCTTCTCTATCACGACAACCAAATGGTCTACAGGGGAAAAGAAAGACAACACAACATCACTGGTAAAGAGAAGAGAAAGTGTGTGCTTTTGTGTGTCTGTGTGTAAAAGTGTGTATTGTAGCATGGCTGTGACTGAAGGGATGGAGCCACATGTAAAGAGAAAGGGAAGAGTGAAGAAAAGCAAAATGGAGTGGGGGATTAGCATTTGAAAGAGGAAAGAGCATCCCAGCTTTTACCAAGGGAATAGCACTTTGAAAAAGAGCGCTAAACACACACACTCGCACATAAATGAAAATGAGGCAGCGGAGAAACAAAGAAAACTAAACATGAGTGCACATGCATGCACACAGTTGGCTTTGAAAGCTCTCACTGAAGAGACTTAAAGAAGGTACGAAACACATGTCACACCACTGAGACTAGAGTGCTGCGCCACAACACACACACTGAGACACACACTCATACACATTGACATGCACAAACGCACATCCAAGACACTCTGGGTTGTACATATGCATAAATACAGCATACAGGGATGTGCACAGATCCTATACAGCATTTTATATGAGTAGAATAGATTATCACTCTTTTAACACACACACCATACACACACATGCTCAGTTAGCAAAACATTACATTGCCCAGCGCTGTAAGTGTGTGTGTCTTTGTAAGTTAATGAATGCATGAGAGCGCATATTATCCATGCTGGGTTAATAATGCCGAGTGTCTGATGTTCACAGTGATTGGAGGGATTATGGACGCAGTAATTATACAGTATGTGCGAGAATAGATCGTGTTACAGAGGATGAGATTGCAACAGTGAGACAAATGGAGAAGAGTTTTGAGGCAAAGGGACACACAAAGAGAAACAACGAACGAGAGACAGACAGAAGGAGAAGGGTTGGAGTGATGGAGGGATATTAACGGAGAAAAACAGACAGACTTTGCAGTTTCCAGGAAAAATGAGAGTTAGAGCCTCTCGTGATACAAAGTTGTTGAAGCAAATCGTTCTTTGTAATAAAACCCAAGATTGAACTTGTTCTGTGTATGTGTGTTTTAGGTCTTGGTGTGTATTCTGCCCATGTGTTTGTACTGAGTGCATGCACTTTAGCGGGCTGCAGCAACAGTTCACAAGTTACTCTCCTGACCTCTCAGCTTCCTCCCGGACCTCTTCAAGCACCTACTCTCACCCTGCTCGACTCACGGAGTATCCTGGTGGAGTGAGTTTACACACACGCACACATCCAGCCAGACTCACAAAATGATGTTTACATGTGTCAGGCCTATGCTAATATTAAAGAATACTGTCCACACGTTTACAAGGATATATTTATAAAAGTGAACCAGTCAAACAGTCATTTTCACTATAACATGTGGCTGCGTAAAAACAAAAATGGAGACAGTGTTAGGGAGTAAAACAAAGCCAGTGACCTTCTCCAGTTGTGTTTACCATGCAGAATATTCTTCTGCACTTGACCTTTCACCTGCAGAAGGAGGGGGCACAGTAAGCCAGATCTCTGCACTTTCTCTATCGTGTTTATGTGCAAATGTCCCTGGCTTCTGTCTATGTGTGAGTGTGTGTAAGAGTCAATCTGCGTGAAAGCCATTAGTGTCCTGACTGTCACTTACAGTGGGACTCACTGCGGGAGGGCATATTGCCACAAACACATGTGCACGCACAAACACACTCACATGTGTTTCATACACTAAAACAAAGGCCAGAGGGTGAAAGGATTGCAAAGCAGGGATATGAAGACACCCAGTGTGTGTGTGAGAGCAGGACTGGGTGGTTTAGCCGTGATGATCTCAGTACTCATACACACATGTCTTTTCGTCTGTCAGGGACAAAAATGTAGATGCTTGAGGTCATTCCTGTCATGTTCTCATTTTGTTTTGGTAAAAGTCTGGTGTTGATATACAAAACATAAACAGGCCAGTATTTCCGACTCATTTATGGACTTCCTAAATAAATGTATATCTCACAAAAGCAATCAACTGTTAATTAAAACAAGACAAGAAAACCAAGATGTGTAAAGTAAAAGGATACAGTAAGAAAATCCCACCGATCCAACCGATTTTAGCCGCACTTAGCGGGGGCCACGGCAAGGGAGCTTCAGCGTGGGACATAATCTCTGCAAAATGGCTCATTTCGGCTATATTTTTCCCAGAATGCATTTTTTGCATTTTGGTGTCATCTTTCAGGGTCTTTAAAGACGTATGCTTCAACAGTGTGTTTTGAAATCTTTTGGATACTTCACTGTTATTAGTGAAAGTACATACAAGTAATGCAGCAGAGGGTTGATGCCTCTGTGTGTGTTTCTGCACACATACTTTTCCAAGTGTATCTGGAAAATAAAAGCATATTGATTAAGTAATGTGTTTTCTTTATGAATATGATCTTAAATGCCTCACTAAGTTATTACATTTTATTCAAGTTTTATTTGCATTCAATATACAGTTGGTAGCATGAAGAAACTTTTTTGTTAGAAGTGTATAATCTATAGGAGTTCTGCTGTCAGAGCATCAACCCTTTAAAATGTTTTCCATTTATATATTCACCAGGTGTGGGAAGGCTGTGTATTGCCTTGTTAGCACATTGGTAACAGGCAGAGGTTGAGAGATCATACTTGGTCAATATCTCTCTATTGTGTCTGTGAGAAAAGCTGAGAAGACTGAGAGGGAGAAAACAGGAAGAGAAAACAACAGTCAGGACAGAGACAGTGGTTAAAGAGGAAGGGGGAGAAAAGGCCTTTTTGATAAAGGAGGAGATAAAAAAAGTCAAAAAATCAAGTGTGTGTAAGAGTTTGTGGGGCTGTGAGAAAGGTTGAGAAAGGCTGCATGATATTAACAAACCAGTATCAGCAGATCTGCTTCCTCATCTTACCTCACACCACCTGATATAAACACATACATGTAATAAAATACCTCAAGTTCAGGCAAGTGCACATCCACAAACAAGAAAATCTTAAAGCAGAGCAGGAAAAAGAAAACAAAAGGTGGATTTGGATGAAACAATGTTAGATGCGATGTTCAATTTATTAATTTTTTCAGTTTAACATGTTTTGCACTTTTTCATAACAGACTTTTAAAACCAATGGTTTTCTGAAACCATTACTGCAGTGAATTATGATCCAGATTATTACAACTCCCCTTTGGTTTAGTTTTTCAAAAGTGGACATACATCACACGGCCAATCGACAGCGAATAAATCTTATAATAAATGTGATAGATTAGCCACTGTGGCTAATTGTGTGCTAACACACACTCATCAGTCATTCAAAAACTGGCTTTTAATGGGAGGAAACCAGAAAGGAATCCATCACTTTTTGAAATGGCCTCCCTCTGTTACCACGTCAGGGAGGCCGGGTTACGCTCAGGGAATTAAACGAAAAAACCCCTCAAAATCTATTTATAACTAATGAATTAGTGTTCCTTTATAAGAGATTTATTTACAGTCCAACTTATTTTGAAATAAAATAAATATTGAGATAGATCAGAGCTTTAAGGCAGTGATAATATGTTAAATCTTAACATGTGTTTATCATCCAGACATAAACATTACGGCAGCTCCTACAGTCCCATTATCACACCAGAAAAGAAAAAAATGTTGCATCAGCAAAATAGAGAAAAATGTACTTGCCTTTTTATTTGATAATCAAATGTGTTGAGTTTAGATTAGGATCATGTTGCTCTGTGTTTTGCATTTTTAAATGGTTAGTCTCCATGTTTCTATTTTTAAACAATGTCTCTCCTTCTCCACCCTCTCTTTCCAATGAGGATGACCTTCCTGTTCTAAATATAGACAAGGAGACACCTCTGTCTAACAAGGAGATATGCACAATATGAAGAGTGGGTTGTGTGTAGTGTGTAAGGAAACCTTAGCTTATGAAACACGTGACTGTCTCTCTGATATCTTTTGATGAATTTTAACATGAAATTCACACACACCAATCCAAGAAGTGGAAAAATATATAAACTTAAGTTAAGCTTGTAGTTATACATGTATTGGCATTACTTTTTACTGTCTGACAAGAAAGGTCTCGTGAATCTGTATGATTTAGATATTAAGGTTAAGGTCTCTAAAATCTGGAGTACACAGCAAGGGTAAATGAAACGGTTCCTTTTGTTTCTGCCGGGTCATCCATCTCTTCCTCTAGGTGGTCACGACCCTCTCAGGTTAACGGTGTCTTGGAGTTTTACTCCATCTTCCTGTCACATGACGGTTCAGAGCTGGTGCTGGCCTACAACAGCTCTGAACTTTTCGAAGACCACACACTTCGCAATCTAACCCCTGGAACAGCTTACACCATCACACTCGCTGTGAGTGTCTCCCTCTTTCACATTAGTTAAGTGAGCAATGTAGATTCACCCTTCTATTTAAGTTTTAGTGTAACTGTGTGTGTGTGTTGTGTGTGTGTGTTTGTTTCAGGCCTGCACAGGAGGAGGATGTACTTTGAGCCCGTCCAGCCTGGCTCAGACAGAGGAGAGCACCCCTGAGAGTGTCCCTGCGCCACTGGTCACACATTTGTCCCCACACGCACTCAACGTTAGCTGGACACCCCCTGACACCCCCAATGGTGAGATGACACACATCTGGTACCTACAACTAGGAATACATCTGAAAACTTCAAAATATTTATAGCCCCTGATCAGGACTGACTGTTATGGTAACTTGTTTGAAGCTTATTAAACAGTAAATGCTTAAAACTCATCTTGATAACATAATTTGTGTTCATCTTGAGCAGGTTAGAGATAAAACCATAAAACAAATCATGACACAGAAAGAGTTTGTGAAACTTGTATCATTTTGAATTAAATAAACAGGTATTACCATAACCAAATCTTTCAGACATTTGAGGACTTGTGTCTAGATTTCCTGTGAAATAGGAGCCGATCACTTTGTGCAAAGGGAAACAGGACACAGAGATAGAGTATGCATGACAGGGGGATAAAACAGAGAAAAGTGAACCAGGAAGAGAAACCAAAAGGAGAGGTCATACAGGACCAAGAAAGAATGGAGAAAAGAGACAAAGATGAGGGGGAGATCATACAGTTTGAGACAGAGACTAACGGAGAGCAGGAGTGAGAGGGCAGTGCTTCACCGAGCTCCTTTAAGTGGATAAAAACTGCTCCCTTTTGACTGAATGAAGTACTGCAGGCTGGAAGCACACAGACTCACTGTGACTGCCTCTCTCTCATTGCCTCCGATTCCTCTTACCTTCATCCTATTAACCTGCAGCCAATTAAAATTCACTGGGCAGAGCTGGATGAAAATATATTTCATGGATACTGAATGTTACTTAGACATCCAGCAACTGGATGAAACTCTGACATCAGGAAAGGTTTCTGTATTTAGGCCTGCTTATTTTTCTGTAGGGAGATGTTTTAAGGTGAAGACTTCAAAGTTGTCCCCAAAAGAGTTTTCTTAATTAAGTCTTAATAGACTTAAAATTCTGAGATGTTAGCCTCACAAAATATAAAATTAACCAACTTTATGCTCTTTGTCTTCTGTCTTACTCTTTCAACAAAGTCAGTTTTTGATTTTTTTTATTTCTGAATGTAAATAGTTAAAGCACACCTCTTAAAAATTTGCATTTTGTAAATGTTGAAGGAAATCTTTAAACAGGAAACTATATTATAACATCAAATGGCATAGACACTTTTATAAAGACACCTTCAGTGCACCAGGAATCACAGGACACTCCACGTTATTGGCCAAATTTAGCTTTTTTTCACCTTCCTGTCCTTGTACTTTTGCTTAAAAATCCTAAACAAATGTCATCGCATATTATTTGTCCCCACACTGAACAAGTTATCCATATCAAGCCCCCATTAAGCTGATCAGATATCCTTCTGCCTGGTTTAAATGGTGCATTGTTAAAAAAACATTCAGAAAACTTAAACCAGTACTTTAGATATCTCTTCACCATATGTTACATTGAAAGTATAACATTAACTTAAATGACAGAGGGCAATATTAACAAACGCAACAGAATGAATTAAGCATTCTGAGGATTTCCCACCTCATTTCACAGTCTGTAACATACAACGCACTGCCACATATTATCAAATATTACAGCCATGCTCGTTAAAGTATGTGTGATTTTATAATGTGTGTGTGTGTAATGTGAATCATGTGTGTTTTACGCTTAATGCCACATGAGTGCATTTCGCACCATAAACCCTGTGATGTGTGTGCATATTAGCCTGGATAAATTACTTAAAGCTTTTCTCATCTGATGACAGAAATTTATAACAAGGAGACACTTAATCATGATTATCCGATTATCTCATGCTTAAAAAGCTTTAATTTTTGCTTAAAAGGGGAGAGGAGCTCAGTCCCTTTTCTCCCTTTTTCTTCATAAATGGACGGCAACAATGACGATGATGATGGTGATGGGTTCCAGAGGAGTGAGATTCTGTGTCTCCCTCTCCCCCCTTCTCCCCAATTCCACAGGGATTTGTGGGGGATAATCCTCTCGGGGATTAGGTCGGGGCAACACGCAGACAAAGAGGGGAAATAAGCCTGTTATGCATTCGCTGCTTCATTTCCCAACCTGTCTTTATTACAACCTATACTGATATGGGCTTATTCACACACACATAAGCACACACTCATATACACACACACACACTCTCTCACACGCATGTGATTGGCCACGTTAAGAGCTTCCTGGATGTAGTCGGCGTCCGTGGGGTTTTGGTGTCTTCATTTCCCTGATAGGTGTGTATATCTGTATTGAGCAATAATAAAACCCACACATGATTAAAGCAGAATAGACTCTTAGTTCTTAGCACTGATCTTTTGAGCCCCCTGTATGCATTTTTATTAAGGAAAAGCACATTTGGCACCGTACTGTTTCATTTTATTATTAGGTGGATGTAATGTAATGTAATTATTGTGCCTGTGTACGTGTGTGTGTGTGTGTGTGTGAGCATGTGGGGAGTGTCCGTGTAGACTAATCTAACCTTACTTGCATGTGTTTGCTGTTACACATCTGTCCTTTAGAGGGCCTCTTTCTTCATGGTGTCCATGGTTACATTTGTTGTTGCAGTCATATTCTTCATCACCAGATTATAGTGACTGGCAGCTCCTCAGTCAGTGTTTATTTTTGTTATGGTTAAATGACCCAGACTGTATCCCGACACTAGAAAGCTCTGCTTGGGGGTTGAATCCTTGAGACAATTTGTGAATGAATAAAAATCTCTCAGATAAGGAAGATTTTTGTTGTCATACTTTTTACACTGTTATGTCCAAATGAAAGGATGTGGATGAAGATGCAAAGATGTAGTGAAAGAGTTAAATAAAATACAAATTATTCTTAGAAGTAGTCTTTCCTTTGGCTCTCTGTCAACAAGAACTAATTTGCTTTGACTCTGTTAAGTTAGGCAAAGAGGTCCGACTTAAACTGTGTTGTTTTTTCCCCTGTATCTCCTACATGTCATAACCAGATGTGGTTTTTTTCCCAGGTATAATAACCAGCTACGGTCTCTGGCTGGATGGAGCTCTCATTTTAAACTGCAGCTCCTCTCAGAGGTCCTTCGTGGTGGACGGACTCTCACCGTGGAGCCGACACGTGCTCAGGCTGCAGGCCTGCACAGCACAGGGCTGTGGGAAGGGACCGATGGTTGGTGGATTTCTTACCAGTAGATACAGCTGACCTTCTTTGAGCTAATGTGTTTTAATACAAGATGACCCACAGCCTTTTTTGAGAAATGGCACACTTTAAATTACATTGTTGTAGTTGTTATTTGTTGTGTTATACTGATAAAAATAAATCATAAAACACTTCAGTAGTTAAAAAACAAAAGTGTTTTAAAAGCTAAACTGGTATTTTTTTTATTGTTGCTGAAGCTAACCAACAATCAAAACACACCATAAGTAGGAAAAACTGGCCACACCCAACACCAGCTTAGAAAATGTACAAAGAGTTTGTGGGTGTTGTGTGTTGGTGTACGTGTGTGTCTAAGTGTGTGTGTCACTAGGCGTCATAAAGGTGATCGATTCTCCCAGCTCAATAACGAGGGTCGGTGTGGCAACTGTGACATTTGGTAGGAAATGCCACTCCACTCTCGACAGTGTCTCAGACGACAGGCCATATTTTGGGGCACTTTTCCAATACCAACGCCACGTTTAGTCAAACACCAGGCGAACCGCTGACACAGCAGAACATGAGGAGAGGGAGGCAGGGAGGGAAGGGGGAGAGGAGGGGAGGATGGAGGAGAGAGGCAGAGGAGATGAGAGGATGGATGGGGAAAAGAGAAGAAAGGAGTTAGAAAAGGAATGAGTTTAAGGGATAAAAGAGGGGAAAGATGAGGATGGAGTAAATGGTCAGTGCAAAGAGAGCGATGAGGTGGATGGAGAAGATGTGAAGGGCAGCAGAGGAGAGGGTAACAGGAGGGAGAAAGATGGGGGGAAATGAGACAGAAGAGGAGAGCAGGGAGGTAGTGGAAGAGGAGGAGATGCAGAGTGATTGAATTAAGAAATTAAAGAGGGATGGGGCAGTAGAGAAAGAAAAAATGATAGATGGCTGAAGACAAAAGCTTTGAATCATAAAAAGGTGTTTTAAGTTTTTTATTTAATCCACTCTCTAAAATACCAGTCTGTTTTAATGGCAGCAAATGTGTCCATTTTACTTTCATGTATGCTTGTATGACTGCACTTGAACATATCTATGTCTCTGTTGTTTCCTTTCAATCAGGTTGAGCTGCGTACATTAGAAACGGCTCCAGAAGGTCCTATCCTGCTGGAACTGACCAATCAAAGCTCTCGATCTGTCAAAGCTCGTTGGACAGCCCCACCAAGACCAAATGGGAACCTCAGCTACACACTTTATTACAAAAGCAAAGGTAACACAGCATCAATTTACTGTTGTATAAGCACACTTAAATACATAAACATGCAAATAGAATGGCACCACGTTTAAACCTAAAAAGAAACAAACAGCTGTGAACATGCAAAGAAAACACAAGACACTCAAAGATACACATGTACAGGAATATAAATGCAATGTATTTATATGTAAGTGTAACTCATTTGGCCTTACTCATTGCAGCCCATGCTTTTCTCTTTGGAGTATTGTAGATGTGTTTTCCCACTCCAAACCGCTTTGTTGTAGGATCTTGACTTTAAGATGTTGCTGCTGCACCTGTAAACCTGAGTTTCAGGGTTTTTTACCTCTTTGAGTCGGGACAGTTCAGTGAGACTGGGCATCTGGGTGCTAAAAGTTAGTGATTTTATGCACTAAATCCTCATGGGACCAGGAATCGATCCTTTAACCAGCGTTACAGGGACTAAAGCCCCTTCACATGGGGCACCTGATCTACGAACTGAGCTAAAGCAGCACCAATTTAAGGTGATTTTTGCTCTGATTCCTCATCTTCTCTTTTCTCTGTCTTCTTCGGTGGTGTTTTAACAACACCTTACTGTACCAATTTCCATTTACTTAATTGAAACACGTGTTAGTTGTGATGACATCATAGGTATTATTGCACAAAGTAGCGCTAAATTGCCTTAATACACATTTCTTGTTGCAGATTTTCTAAAAAATTTGTTCAAGTTTGTGCTGGTTTCGGTTTCTCAAGCTCAGATTCCAAAACAAATTGAACCGCTTTCTGCCACTGCTAATGAAAAGCTGTTTTTGAGACGACTGCATACTCATAATCTCTTGTGACTTAATCATGGTCAGAGAAAAATAAATCTCTTCCCCACAGAAAACCAGAGAGCTTGGATGTGATTCACAGAGGAATGCACAGTTTTCATAGGGACTGCTGAGTTTTGGCACGTCTTCCCTCAAAAAACGTGTGCACAAAACACACTCACCAACTATACCAACTCACTCTGAAAGTCAGGCATGAAAGGAGGAAGCAATATCAAACCAGAGTGGTGCAGAAAAAGGCGAAGTTTGTTTTATTTCCAGTGACTTTAGAGAGGAGAAGATATAAGAGTCCAGAGCAAAACAGAAGTATGAAGATGGAAGGAAGAATAAAGACGAGATGTGGTAAACAACAGAATATAGAGAACGAAGAGATGAGAAGCTCTCATACTTTCACAGATGTGTTCAAAATATTGCAGGTAAAACGAAAATAAGACATGAAGAAGAACAGAACAGTGGATGAGACTAACAAGATAGAAGAGGGGAAGTGGACATGGAGAGAAGAGGGCGAAGAAGAAAATTGAACAAGATGAGAACAGGAGCATGGGGAGACAGCAGAACACACACACACACACACACACACACACACACACACACACACACACACACACACACACACATTTACTTACACATATTCACCAAGAACTCAGTCTGACACACACACACGCATACACACACACACACACACACACACACACACACACACACACACACACACACACACACACACACACACACACACACACACATAGAGTAAGGGACTTTGATCTGCGCCTCACAGAGGAACAGAGATTAAAATGAGTGGAGAGAAGGATAGAAGAGGTGTGGAAGAACGAGAGAGATGGTGTTTCGCTCTAGTTACCCACAACCCCTTGTTTCTTTGATACACACTGCCTTCATCAGTTCACACAGAACTGAGGGTGTGTGTGTGTGTGTCCACCTAAATATATTGGATAGGCTTCCATGGTGGGGTTTTCTGATCCTCTTCTTTGACTATCCTTGCATAACCTCAATTTGGAAACTTCTCTCTGTTTTGATCACTCTCAGTTAATCTCAGTCAGTGTTTCTCACTCTTGAACTTTTGTTCATTGTCTACTTTTTTCCATTTTAGTGGCATCACACTTTGGGCTCTGATACATAATGGACCATGAAAAGAATCTGTGTATAAGATACACCCTGTCTTACATGTCTCTGTCTGTGTGTCTCTGTCTTTAAGGTGCTGATGGTGTGTTGGATGGAGGCACAGCAGTCGGCAGCTGGTTGTCTGTGGCCGACCTCCAGCCTTACACCAACTACAGCTTCTGGATCAGGGGTTGTAACACACAGGGTTGTGTTGAGAGTGTGCCACACAGCATCACTACACCTCCAGCAGGTACACACACACACACACAGATAAACATACCAAACCAAGGTATAATCTTCCACTTAATTGTTTTTGACCCAATTAAAGTGACATCAGTTGTAGCTTTGAACCAATGTAACATATCAATTCAATTACTCTGGTTTTAATTGGTGTTGATGTGAACGGGAAAGGTTTGGCTTAATAGCTTGTGATGCCAAAGAAGAAAAACAGCTGTTTAACGAGAAGTGTTAAAACACACACCATTGACATGACTTAGTGGTGTGAACTCATAGGTCTAATTTACATATCTCTGTTTGTGCTTGTGTGTGTGTGTGTGGTTGCTTTTGTGTTGGCTGATTGTGAATACTGATAAATGTCAAAGCTGATCAGAGCAGTGTGGTGATAATTGAAACCAAGCAGCAAACACATTAATAAGACACAGGTTTTACTTTTTATTTAGTGTTCAGAAAAAGTGATTAGTACATACAAACACCACACCCGTGTCTCAGCCAGAGAACAACAAAAGACAGAGTACGGAAAGTTCCACTGTTCAAGTTCAAAACAAAGGCATAAGAAAGTATAAATTTTAAATACCAGACGTTTCCTCTCTTTCTGTCTCTTATTCTACCTCTGTGCCTCTGGCATCTCTTTAGACTTCTTTAAGGCAAACTGTCTTTATGCGTCCTTGTTTCATGAAAGAACAGAGAGCAGATAGTGGAGCAAGAGACAGAAGAGCAGAGGAGGAGGAGAGCAGAGAGAGAGAAGTGAACATAAAAGTGCATAGTTTAAAACGATTAGTGACACCTCTGATATTGTACCTGCTAACACACCATGAAAGAGACACGGTGTGTGCCTTTGTGATGTATGTGTTTTGTGTGTGCGTGTGTGTGTGTGACTGTGTCTGTGTGTGTGTGTGTGTGTGTGTGTGTGTGTGTGTGTGTGTGTGTGTGTGTGTGTGTGTGTGTGTGTGTGTGTGTGTGTGTGTGTGTGTGTGTGTGTGTGTGTGTAAGAAAGTTAGAAATCAATGTGTGTTTTAAAAATTACGCACACTCCATCTCTCTCTCTCGAGCTCTTTCTCCTTTTTTAGAAAATGTCCATTTTACATATCCAAAGGAAACTCTTTTTTTTATCATAAGTAAAAACTAGAGACAGGTAAACAAAACAGTCATAACAAAAAAATAATCTTTTCATACATGTGACCAACTATTTGTATTAGCTTTTACGACACAAATTAGATTTTAAATAGCTAAAAACTGTAAAAGACAGCGCACGATTACAAAGCAGTGTTCCCAAATTTAGTACACATCTCATATGCATGTCTCTTTTCCTAAACACCCAAACTTCAGCATCAGTAAGGTTTCTTCAGAGCAACTGCGCTTATATTGTGTTGGGGATCCAAATGTGCTTGTCTCTGATGCAGATGTGTTGTCTTTAAATGTCAAATACAGAGGGATAATGCTATCCCTCTTGAACTGTTCCTAACCATTTCTGCTGTAATACTGTACTGAGCTAATACTTATGGAGGCTTCAGCTAACTTACTCAATCAACTTAGTAATGTTAGGTAACCTAGCAAAGATGTGCTAGCATAGGTAAACCAAAGTAACTAAGTAGTTTGACTATAGCATTGGCTAATAAATGCTTGCTTTACTGATCACCTGCAAGAAAGATAGTGCTATGGTATTTTGTCAGGGTCAGCTCTATGTTACCACAGCACAATGGTCCCAGAGCCCTATGTTCCCAAAGTCCAATGGTCTCAGAGCCCTATATTCCCAAAGTCCAATGGTCTCAGAGCCTTTTGTTTCCGCAGTCCAATGGTCTCAGAGCCCTATGTTTCCGCAGTCCAATGGTCTCAGAGCCCTATGTTCCCACAGTCCAATGGTCCAAGAGCCCTATGTGTTTACAGTCCTATGGTTTTAGAGCCCTATGTTCCCTGAGTCCAATGGTTTCAGAGCCTTTTGTTTCCGCAGTCCAATGGTTTACAGCCCTGTGTTCCCAGTACCCTATATTACCACAGTCCAATGGTCCCCAAGCTCTATATTCCCACAGCCCAATGGTCTCAGAGCCCTATGTTCCCTCAGTCCAATGGTTTCAGATCCTTGTGTTCCCACAGATGAATGGTCCCACAGCCCTCCCACATCTTCCAAATCATGTCTTGTGTTTCTTCTGCCCCTTGAGCTTCAGCCTCATTCTTGAAACCAGATTTTTGAAAATTATTTTAAAAAATCATACAAATGTAGGAAGATAGGGCCTATTTCTGAAAAAATCTTTGCAATCCGTGAACACAGGGTTTGGGAACATAGGCACGCTCCTACTTTGTCAGCCAGTAATCTCTTGACAGATGACAAATTACATTAGAACAACACAAATTAGGCTAAACAAGAGATTTTGCTTCTTTGTTGGGAGATTTGTCTAGTGATGGCTATAGACAGTTTGACAAGACTCTGAAGTCAGACGTAATATTTCCTGGGCAGTTTGACCACAGACTGCAGCACAGCACAGATTGATGCGACTGCAATACCTGATCATAAAACACTTTATCTACTGAAAAGATAGTTGATTTGGAAAAGAGAGAAATTATATTACCTTTTGTTTCTTAAAAGGAGTGCTGTAGCATGTTTTTACTCAAGGGTAAGAAACGTGACTTAAGTTGCTGAGCCACCACTGTTAACCCAAACTATTTTCAAAAGCGTTTTTGGCGTTTTTTCCACATGCTTTGTGTTTTTGTTGAGTTTTTTAGTTTTTAGTGTGTCTATTCCTCTCTCCCTGCCTTTCCCTGTGTTTGCAGCAGCCATCTTTAGGACAAGATGTCTTCAGCAATCAGTTTTGTTGTAGTGGACAGAGAGCAGTGTGTTTGATTGAAGTGTCACTTTATACATCGGAGGACCTACTCATATTTCCCATGGTCAACACTACACTCACGCTCATTTCCTACTTGTATTTGTTTTCCTTTTATCTTTTTTTTTATTCTGTCCATCCTCACACTTCTCTGTGTCTGTGGAGAGTGCAGCTATCATACAGAATCAAGATGTTGTTACTGATTTTCTAAGACTAGTTATATGCTTACATGCTCAGCTGGAAGAGAGGGGGCACCATTAAGAGGTTGAGGTCACAGAGCTGGGTGCTAGTTGTGTGTATGTGTGTGTGTAGAAGTGAGGGAATCACTTTGGTGGTTGTGTATCTTTATCTGAGCGCTCTTTGGTGCTTCTACAGCTTTTTTTGCAGCTTTTCTCAGGTTGTCCCCCTCCCCCTATCACTACTGTCTCATCTTTTTCATCATCCTTTCTTTTTTGGAGAGGGGAGGTCTTTAAATAGGATGTTTGTCAAAATAGAATTGATACAACTTATTTCAATCTCTATTGTAAAGCTTCCTGTGTTTTTGCAACCTTTTTATTTTCATGGGTCCTCATTTTATCCCTCATCACCTCTTCTTCCCTTCTGCCTGACTCTCACCCTTCTCTCTCCTCATAGCTCCCGATGGCTTGTCTGCCCCGAGGTTGGCTGGTGCAGCCCATACCAGTCTGAATGTATCCTGGTCTCCTCCCGCCCACTCTAACGCACCAGGGCCTCTGCGTTACAGCCTGCAAATGAGGACAACCCCACACACGCCTGTGAAAAAGTAAGAGGAAGAAGGAAAACTTTACCATGTTTCTCACTTGGGACACGAGTTGTCCCAGAAACAGGACTTTTGTTAATCAACAGAAAAGACACACAGTGCTTCCAACCATCACATCATGCACCTTAAACATTTATATGCACAGATATGCATACACATGTATACATCAAGGCTTACATTATACAGCAGAGCTGAATATGTCACATCAGTATGACAGACCATCAGAAACACAGAGAGGAAATGAGCTGGAGAGACGGGGGGTAGAGTCAAAAAGACCAAAAAAAATCAAAGCGCTGAGCAGGGAGAGAGAGTGAGGTAGAAAAAAATGTGATGGAATAAAAAGAGAGAGAGGGTGTGCATCTGATATGTATTCATTACATGCTTCCTGACAACAAATTGCAATTTAATCCAAGAAGAGGAGGCTCTCATTCTGTGGTAATAAATAAATGACTAGCTACATGTATTATATATCAGACAGCCATGCCCTCCTCCTCCTCTGCTATGGAAATCTCATTGTTCCCTGATTTATTCATTCATTCATCCCTTCTATCCATCTGAAGCTAAATGGTCAACGGTCCCTCATTTATGACAATATTCTTTTGTCCTAGATTCTTTTGTATGGTTATGGGGGATCAGGTATGACATGGGAATGAGATGAGAAGCTGTACAGATATGTTATTCAATGCAAAAAGTGTCGCTGTTAAGCTTTAGTATGGAACTTCTGGTCTATTATGATGTGATGTTTAAGATAAAGTTAATTTAGAAAGAACACATAAAGTTGCACAAAACAGATACAACATGGAGGAATCTTGAAACAAAACATTTGGAAAAAATAAAACGATGGACAAACTATGAACCACCACAGTCACCACCTGACAGGTCGTTTACTAAGTCAGATCTGAGTCAACGTAGTGACATTTCATTTTGAGTGGCTGTAGAGTGAAAAACTTCAAGAGCTAAAGGTGCCACATCAACAAATTTAGAGGTCGATTGTGTGTTTTAATATTCATTTGAAAAGATAAAGTTGGTCAAAATTGTAGTTACTGAGGAATTGCTTCAAATACAGGAAACACACCGTGGAGAAGCTGTCCAGTGCTGAATGTCTGCGATCCCATTTTCAGGAGCAGCAGGGTCCTTTTTGTCTGATAAAAGCTTTACTTATTAGCAATTGATGATAAATTTGTTTAGATTTTACTAGTGTGAGGAATTCTTGGTCAGTTTTTCTAAATGAAACTGCATCTACACAGATAAACATTTTTAAATGCAGAGCACTTTGTTATGAAGATGTATACCGACCACACAAGCACTACTTTGTTTTGCATCTAGTTACTTTTTTGCCCCTCTTTGCCTGCCTGTTTAAGACACAACAGCAAGTTTTCTTATCCAAATATTTGGCTGTGAATCTATCTTTGTGTCTATTGCTTTCTAGGATCCTGGAAAATGCAACAGATACCCTCTCCCATTATGTTGATGGCTTGTCACCATACACTGAGTACATGTTTCGAGTGGTGGTTTCACACACGTATGGTCAAACTGTCGGGCCCTGGGCGACCCTACGCACAGCAGAGGACAGTAAGTACACACCCTCATAGACACAAGGGTGAAACTGAAAACATACCACTTTCAGATGCTCACATTAAACCATGGTTGTTACTGCACACAAGCATAACAAAAAATCTACATGCACAGAAACTCCATTTCTTACTGTGACCACTCAGCACTGCTGGTCCATACTCTACCTGTTGGGTGTGGATGTTGGCTTTATTTTTATATTGAATTGTGCTGCCTGGGTGCTTGTGTCAGCAGTCCAGCAGAGTTTTGCAAGTGACTGTCTGGCAGGTGGCTGGCAGCAGCTGGTTGTTAGTTGGCCTCTGCCGTCACTTGGCCGTCAGTGTGCTGCTGAGTCAAAGTTAAACTGGAGCCTGGCGGATCCACTGATTTTAGGTGATTATCTAAACAATGGCCTCATACATTAAACATATGGTCTGGTGTGAAAAAACAGAGCTCCTGCCCAGCTTCCTTTTATTCTGTGAAGTCTCCAAGGTTCTTTTTCTCTTAAGTGTATTACCTCCTTGTTGTTAGTGGAGACACTAAATATGAACAAGAGTTGAGGAAGTGACAGTTTACAAAAGTAGGTGTTGTTGGAAGTGCTAGCATGAGCAGAATAGGATGAAACCCCAGCTGACTGGGTGAGATTTGCATACTGTAAGGTGTGTGTCTGTGTGTGAGTGACCTAGCCAGTGTCATTGTGGGCTAATTGCTGTAATAGAATCATATTAGCCACTGGAACAGCCTCCTCAGTGCAAAGTTATAAATTAATTAGTACCACACTATTATCACATACATTATCATTAAGCAGCTGAGATTTGCATACTTTGAATACATGTGCATGCACATACACAAAAACGGGTATGTACACATCTCTGTGTGGTGTACACTATGAATACACAAGTGCAGGAGGATACACACTGATGCACACACACACACCCATTCAGGCACACGATTGCAGACATTTAGGATGCGTTAAATTATGACCCTATGCTTTTCTCATCCCTATTCAGCATTTGATTCCCTCCAGCAAACTCTCACACACATACACAAACACACACACTTGCACACAAATGTACATATTCCATCTTTACTGCATGTGAAGATGAGCCGTATTTGTGTTTTTATGCGTGTTTGTGTGTTTCCTTTAGATTATTTATGTGATGATGTGAAATCCTCTCCTTGTGTTTTTGTTGTACGTGTGTCTTAGTGTGAGGGCTGTAATAGATGTGTCCATTCTGTCACACTGTGACTCATCCTACAAACCTCCATTCCCCTTTCTCTGCTGCTTTTTTCTGGCTCCCTCTCTCACACACACACACACACACACATGCACACGCACACGCACACGCACACGCACACGCACACTCTCACTGAGAACATGTGTCATACACACACCTGCTTGTCTTCCTTATCAATCACATGCCTCCCCATGCTCGGGCAATAACACACAGTCAAGGTGTTTCATGTGGACAAAATCATCTCTAAACACAACCAGTTTTTGAACACATCCATGGTAAAGATGATTACATATTATATGGGTGGTGGGATCTGTTTTCAATTCTCCTCTACTTCGTGTCAGAGCATCAGTGATGTCTATAAATTATACTCCATCAAGCTTCACATCCAACCAAGAAGTTCACCCACACATACTTGCTTTTGTTAAAATGTGAGCGTGCATTAACAGCCTAGTCTAGTGCTGCACGATTATCGCAATAGCAATGTCATCTCGTGCAATTACGTAACCACAAAAGAGGTGTGATTATTAAATAAAAATGTAAAAAATTGGGTAAAAAAAAATGAGTGTGTGTGAGTGAGAGAGAGAGCGTGAGATGACCAACTCTGTCACTGTTTCAACTGGTCATATGACCACCTGCCCCCCTGGTATGGCAGTTCAATTAGACAAGATGGAGCACGACGAAGTAAGTGAGGCGTGCGTGGCGAAAAGAAACTCTACCTCTGTTATTTGGTGTTATTTTGGTTACCCGTTGAATGACTCTGCGCCAAAAGATGTTTTTTGCAAAACATGCTAAGCAAAAGTGGCTACCTCACGTGGTAACATGACAAATTTATACCAGCACCTGAAACAGCACAGGAACAAATATGAGGAGTGCAAGCAGCTCAAGCAGCTCCGAGTTCAGGCGACCCCCAGCAAGCCTGCAATTTCCCAAGCAAGCCAACAAAGCATGCTTCCACAAGTGTTTGGGAGCATAACATTGTACAAAAAGACAATACAAAGACACAAAGCCATCACTGACGCCATCACTAACTAAAACTTGGCAAAGGACATGGGGCTCACCTACACTGTGATGAGCCCCATGAAGAGGGATTTCGCAAAATGGTCGGCACGTTGGACCCCAGATACGAGCCCCCCCTGGGTGGAACTTTTTCAATGACACGGCAATCCCTCAACTTTACCGCAAACATGGATGCGAGGGTCAAGCGGACATCGCCACGGTGAAGTACTTTTCAACTACTACGGACCTGTGGTCAAGTAGGACGAGTGAACCATTTGAACCGTATGTAACACACAGAACATACTTCACACTGTTTTCACTTTACAAAGATGTGCCTTTTTAGTTTGCACAATACATCAATGTGCTATTTTGAATACAAACAAAACAATACTGTTGTGCTGTACACTATTGTTTGTATACAGTAAGTTTAGATATTTTAAGAATTATTACACAATTAAAATCCTCAAAAATCCATCTCTGCTCTTTCCTTGATTTTTCCCCATGTTAGCTAAGCAAGTCTGTAGACTCATGACACAACTTTTTTAATTGAATCGCAATCACAATATTGTCCACCTAATCACCAATCGCACCTATTCCCCAAATCGTGCAGCACTAGTCTTGTCCCATATTAAATATGGCAGTTTCAAAGGAGGGATTTAAGGTTGTGATGGTGAAAATAACCAAGTGCAGCCATATTGGATTTTTCCAACATCGATGTAATTTTTCACTTTAAACCCATCCTCTTGTCATCTTTGCAGTGACAGGAAAACTGCATTTCTCTTCTAATCTCCCCAACCTCATGCTTCAGAAAATGACAACCTTAGCAAGCACCTTTACATTTCATTCAGCCAGAGTTCATCCGTCTTATGTATGAAACTCAGTCATATGAAAACAAGTACTAACACATACATAAACATGCACCAAGAGTACCTGTCTAAATGGATTAGCTTATTTTTTATGATGCACTCTTTTGGATATAACTTCCTTCTCAAGCATTGTTTATGTCTATACATCTTTCTTACCAGTCCCTTTTCTTCTTCCATTTCAGTCTTTCTTTTTCAACTTTAATCATATATTTTTATGGGGTTTTTTTTCGCTTGTAAACACTTCTTCTTTCCTTCCAACTCTGTCTCCAGCTCTCTTCTTTGGAAAAGTGTTAGTTTCACCTCCTCTGCTTGACAGACTAGCCCTGATGTATTTACAAGAAAGAAGAGAGGAAAGGGAATAGAGAAGAAAGATGATAAAAAATGGAGAGAAACAGCGATGAAAGGAAAAAGGTAAAATGAGGATTTGAGAAAAAAGGAAGAGAAGAAAAGAGAGAGCTAATGACAGAACAGAGGAAGAGGCAGAGCCACGTGTTCTCCTCTCCTTTTTATCATTCCATTAAAGTTTTATATCCATCTTTTTAATGTAATTTGGTCCCTATGAATTCCTGCCGCTGCAGAACAGACAGACGGCTCCTGTGAACATAAACTCAAGCCGTGTTGGACAGCTCCCTTTCCTCTGTCTACTCCCATGTTCACACTGGCTAAGTGATCTAAGAGAGTGTGTGTCTGTGCGAGTGTGTGTTCATATGTGCATATGTAAGTGTTACAGAGCTTTATAGAGAGTGCGAATAAAGCACCGTTTCGACAAAATGATCAGAAAGTAAGCGAGAGAGTAAATGTGTGTGAGGAAGAGAAGGACGGAAACACACACTCAGACACACACTCAGACAAAGTGCATAAAAAGCAGAACAGGAGAAAAAGGAAGTGTGGTGGAGAAAAAAGAGACAGAATTACAGTCAGAGGTAATGAGAGAACACAATGAATTCATGTTATTTAAATGAATGAGTGATCATATTAATATTACAGTGCTCTACCTTTTTTCACAACTGTTCAGAAAACTTTTCTAAATAAATTTAGGGTAAGTGTTGATTCCATGATTCCACTGTTATTTAGCCTGAAATTGTTCCTATAGTTGGTTGGTTCACATTATTTTGAATGATTTTAATTATCAGAATGGTTCAGATTCATATTTAAAAGCTTTGTTTTCTTTCAATTTTAGCTCTTTTTCCTGTATGGATACATCAGACAGGTCGCTGATAGTGAGCATTTGAAAAGAGAAAAAATGAAAATGTTGAGTGATTGACATTTTAGGTTCTTTGATGGTCATGGTTACTTAAAGGCTAATGCACATCCCATAGACTCATGATATTATGGATACAAATCAAGCTCATGACCTTGCTCATGTATCACTTCCTCTCTGTGACTTCTGCAGCAGCAGTGACATGAAATAATCTGCTGAAAAAATAAGAAATAAAATGTAAATTCTCAGCGTATTGCTTGTCACGTTTTGACATAATGCTGTAAGCATCTTGATTAGAGAAGAGCTCAGCGTTTGTCCTCGTTATGACTCCGAGGAGCCTCGACTCACCTTCAAAACCCAAGTCACCCACAAGCACACATACCCACAAACACACACATACAAGGGAATGTGCTAAAAATAATGCCAGTCCTCTTCTTTACACATGGACACACACAGATATACACACTGAAGTCTACATGGGGCTTTACATGAACATACAATCACACTATACATGCAAACATGCACAAAAAACTACATAGCATGCTTTCTTTCTTTTTCTCTGTCTCACACACACACACACACACACACACACACACACACACACACACACACACACACACACACACACACCACCCTCCCTCCCCTTGCCCAGCCCTTGTCAGTTGATTGTGTTATTACTATGCTAACCAAATCCTTATAAATGTGATTTAAGGCTTGACAGCCCCGCACTCCTGTTTTAGCCTTCTGCTACTGTGTTTTACTGGAGAGAGGAGGAGTGAGGGATGGAGGGATGGAGGGAGGGATGACGGTGGGGGCTCGAGAGAGGAAAGGCATGTGGAATGAAGAGGTCAGAGAGGCAGCGGGGGGAGAAAAGGTAGGAGCAAGTGGGAGATGAGGTAAAAGAAGAGCAGTGGGTTAAAGGGAGGATGAGAGATGAAGCAGCGAAGGAGGACAGGAGGAGAGACACGCAGGGAGGAAACAAGAGAGAGGTGTTGCCATGCTTCTCCCTCAACACTCGTTGCCTCCTATCCAGAGAGCAGTAAAGCGTCAGTAAAATAAAAAAAGGAAAAAAGCATCACCTGCATCTTAAATGAAAATTTCAATTGAAAAACTTAACAGCCCTTCAAATTGCAGAATTTTACACGCGCCAGTAAAGCCTAAATAACACTCAACACTTAGAGGGAGAGCAGAACCAGCGGAGGGAGGAGGGGGCAGCAAGGGACGACAAGGGGGGTTATTTTGGGTGGGTGAGTGTGGCTGAATGAAGGTGACTGGATTGTGTTTTGCGGTAAAACTATTTACAATTGAAGACTGTCTGCGATCTCTGATCATCTCTCACCCCTGTGATTTTGTGAGCCTGTTTGAACAAGACAAATATTCTGACCGGACAGACGGAGGGAAATATCGAGGCAGACAAGAATAAGTCAAATAGACAGAAGGATGCAGAATTTCTAATTAGACAAACAGGAAGAGAGACGTCACAACCCTCTGCAAAGACACAAGAGAGCGCAGGGAGGCACGCAGACAGGCCGGCACATCTGCACAGACACAGACAGCGAGACGGGCTCCTTGGTTATTCGTGGGGTTCAGCGGACCTTTGGTGGTAATTGAATCAGTGTGAGTGCTGAGTAGAGCTAGCATAAAAACCTGTTAACCTAAAAGGTCAACTCTCTGCATTGTTTATTTAGCAGGGAGACCGGGGAGAGAGGAGGGACCAAAGGAGGGAGAGACGGTGACACAAAGCAGGAGTTACAGAGAGAGACAGAGGGAAATGACGGAGGGGTGGTGAAGGAGAGGGAAGGAAGGGGTCAGAGAGAAGAAAAGACACGATGGAGGAGACAGACAGGAGGAGAGACTTACTTTGTAGATGGAAGGAGAGAGGTGTTGTTGGTGGGTGGTGGGACTACCTGTAATCTATAAAAGCTGCCAAGCTTTATGTTATGTTTATGGTGTTGTTTATTTAAGAGGGGGCAGCTGTATAAATGAGTTCTAACATGTGATACTTGTGTCTTCTACTTTTTTTGGAAATGTCTTTTATTTCTCACCAGGGTGAGTGTGGGTTATGTTTTTGGGAGAGTTTGTTTATCTGTGAACAAAATAACTCAAAAAGTAACCAATGGATCTTCATGAAATTTTCAGAAAATGCTCAAAATGGGATAAGGAAAAAAGTGATTGAATTTTGGAGCTGATCTGGATCACCATCTGGATCCAGGATTTTTTTAAAGGATTCTTCATCATTGTGAGATAGGGCCGTTTTCACCACATGTGTATATAACTCCACCATAAATGGTTGGATTGCTTTGGAAATGAATACAAGACAAGGTTACTATAATTTCAGACAGATGTAAAAGTATGATCCAAATCCTGCCAACATTCTGGATACTAAGATCTAACACCAAATTGTAGCAGACAGTCTGCTGAAAGGGAGTATAACATTATAAGTAGGACTCATCCCAATATGCTTAGCAGAGGTCTGAGTGCTTTTCTAGTTATTTAGATTTAATTGAAATCTCATTTGGACCTAATAGTAAACTGAAAAACATTTTAAACTTTTTAAAAACTTTTTAAAAACATTTCAACTTGGGTATCTTGTAAAATTCACATAATTAGCCTTTTTACATTGTGGTTCCTCAACAGTGTTGTGGTGAAGCCCCGTCATTTCTTTGTGCTTTTATCTTTTACTGAAAGACACAATAGGGTTGACTCATTGTGTGATTCTACGTTGGTGTTTAGAGATTAAAGCAGGAGCTGAATGCTCACACTCACTCCTGCCGACATTTTACAGTCTTGCTCCTGTTACTGCCTCCAACGTTGGCCTCGCTGTGAGACGACTTGGTCCCACCATCATGCCACTGTGACATTTACATGGAAGGTGAGATGTTACAGGGGTGTAAAAGTCCTGCCTTGAATAGGGGCGGTGTAAAAAGGACAAACGAAGGCTGGCATCTCACTCTGTGTGAAATAAAGCTTATCAATTAATGAATTTTCTTCAAAATATGCTGGTTCTTACACAAACACTGTCTAATCTGCACTCAGATTGATAAACATGTTTACATGATTACAAACTTCATCTGTGATTGGGCTGAAAATGCATACACTCCATGCATCTTATTTTAACCTCTCTCCCTCTCTGTCTCTCTTTTCCACACACAAACACACACACACACTCACACCCACACACCGCCATCTGGGAAAGCCGTTAGCGGTTAGCGGTAGCACTTAGCGACGCAGCACGCTCCCTCAGTCCGCTCAGTCACCTTGATCTGCTTGCCCTTCACACAGCACCATTACTGCTATACTGCATCACTGTGGGTGTGGGCATGTTAGTGTGTGTGTGGGTGAGTTGGGATGAGTGGGTGTCTATGTATATGGACATGCATCTGTGTGTGTGTCCATTATAGAGCAGTACAGTGGGATGTAAATGCCGGGGGAGGAGGGGGAGGGGGAGGGGGGCATTACTTTCAAATGAGCTACTGTGGAGTGAAATATCCCTCTGACTGGTCTTGTGTAGGTACCCATCCATGAATGGACATGTGCAAATCATGTGACCGTGTGTCTGCCTGCGGCCTTCTGATGTGTGTCGCTGTCAGACTACAGATCTCTCTCACTAGTGAAGATCATTTCACCTTCTGGACACGAGAATTTAAGGCACTCTCCGGCTTTGAGACTGGCAGTGACTAGAGACACACTGCAGAAATAGACCAGCTCTCTGAGGCTGAAGCCTGGCTCTTGGAAAGATGTGACTCATTTTTACATTTCTGTTTGACCTGCAGTTTATTCAGTTTCATCAGTTCTTCTCAACTGTGTTACAAACTTAGGTCCTCAGATTTTATGAGTATACTACAAGGCCTGGGACAATAGTGAATAAGTCACTTTGTCATACGATAAATGAACTATACTCGATAATTTTGCCAGCCCTAATATATCGCCATATGTATGAGTGTTTGTTTTCCTCGTCTCTCGCCTTTAAACCAGGCTGGATATCAAGAGTCACCTGAGCACGTTTGTTCCGTAGCAGAATAAACAGAGTAAACCCTCTCGTCAGTCATCCAAAATCTTTGTCTCCTAGGGGACCTGGGGCTGCTAGCATCCGGCTAGCGCAAACACACAGAGCGCAGCAAGTGAGCCTTGTGAGCTCGTAAGGGGCAATGCAGGTTAACGTGGTAGAAATTAGAAGGAAAAAAAAAGTAAGTGTAAAGTAAAATGTAGTAAAACGTATTAAGTAAAGTGAAATGCCACAGTCCTTGTGTAGAAATATTTGGGCTTCAAACCAAATGAGCGACATGAACCCATCAACATGGACAAGCCAGTGTGCAGCAACAAAAAAAGGCGACACAACAAACTCACGCAACTAAACACAATCACCCGACCCAATTCCAATAGTACAAATACTCATGAGAAATAAAGAGCTATTGCATTTGAAAGGGGCTGCATGGTGGTGCAACGGTCAGCGCTGCAGCCTCACAGCAAGAAGGTCACCGGTTCAATTCCCAGCTTGGCTGTTGGGCCTTTCTGTGTGGAGTTTGCATTTTCTCCCCGTGCACACGTGGGTTCTCTCCGGGTCCTCCAGCTTCCTCCCACAGTCCAAAAACATGCTCATCAGGTTAATCGAGCACTCAAAATTGTCCGTTGGTGTGTGTGTGTGTGTGTGTGTGTGTGTGTGTGTGTGTGTGTGTGTGTGTGTGTGTGTGTGTGAATGGTTGTCTGTCTCTGTCTGCCCTGTGATTGGCTGGCGATCAGTCTAGGGTGTACAGCTGGGATAGGCTCCAGCCTCCTGCGACCCTGAACAGGATAAGCAGTTAAGAAAATAAATGAAAAGAATGCATTTGAAAAGGTGTGCTGTATTATTATGATATGTCATTTTATATTAGTGGTTAACGTGGTGTTAAAATAATTGTCAATAATATTGTTTATCGTTGATAATTGTGGGACAATGTATCGTTCAGCAAAATTTGTTATCGACCTAGGCCTACATGCTACTTACATGCATTAGCCTTTTGCATGTCTACTTGTAATAGATGCTTATGTGAACATGTCAGTGTATGTGATGTGTGTGATGTTTGTACAGAGTAAAGTTAGTGTAAAGTCAGTCTATAATGTCCCCAGCAGTGCTGCCTGGCCGACAGATCACCTCCTGTACTTCCCACTGAAAGACGCTCAGACTTACATTCAAACAGTCACAAGTACTTTATAAATCCACATATACAATCTTGGTTTGCTCAGGGGGAGAAATTGAGAGAGGAAAAGAGTTTCCATGTTAATCCCTTGGATAGGGATGGCAAAATCACTCTTTGTCCTTCTGATGTCATTCTTGATGTTACTTGTCAAATAATTCTTCAGAACAAATCCTTCCCTCCCTTTTTCTCACCCTCTTCTAAGCACACACATAAAAAGTAGATTTATCTCTTGATTTTTTTCCCTCTTCCTCTATTTATCTTTTTTGTTGCCTCTAGGTCCAGGACCAGTGGACTCTCCGGCTGTATCAGGGATTCATCCTAGAAGTGTAACCGTCACCTGGTTTCCTCCGTCCCAACCAAATGGAGTCATCACCAATTACACCCTCTACCTTAGCCCCAATTCGTTGTCCTCTTTCGATTTCAAACCAAGTTCAGTTAACAACTCCAGCATGACCTTCAACTCCAGCTCAGGTCCTGACAAAAGTTTGATGACCAGCACTGAGGTGGCTTACCATGACAAGGGTCATACCCTCAGACAAACCTCTAGTCTCCCCACCCCAGATCCACTCCACATGTTGACATCTAGTGTCAACACAAGCAGTGATAGTGACAGTTTCAGCACCATCCAAAGCAATTATCCCAGTATTCTCGCAGACTCTTCCTCTATCTTAAAGCCTGAAACCCCAGAAGACAATCAGGTGGATTCCTCAGGTGTAAGCAACGCAAGCCAAGGCCCTGGCTACGTCTCGTTTCTCTCCACTAAACCCAACGCCACAAGTTCAAACCCAAGTCTTGGTCCCGTAGAGTCAAACACAGAATACAGTGCAACTGAAACTAAACAAACCACAGAAAAAGACTCCAACAGTAATGTCTTTGTTTTCTTAACTAAAGATTTAGACAAGTCAACAACACAGTCAGTCTCTGTTCTAGGAAACATCACAAGCTACACTTTCCCCAACCTGCTGCCTTATCAAAGCTACAGCCTCAAGGTACATTTTGGTTTTGCAATGCTGTGCTAGAACACAGTTACTTTAAGACAAAAATGCTATACCATCATAAAAAATTGATTACTTATATTTAGTTGAGGAAGTTCACTTTAATTATTTGTGTTATTTTTTAACTTGTATTATAAAGAATGCATTGCTATTAAAGGCACCAGAATTAGTGCAGATTGTCACGTTTTGTAACCAACAGCAGAATAAATGAAGTTAGTTAATTTTCAGAGTTGACAATGATGAGTTGAAAAGTTGTGATCCCATTATTGTCTAATCCAGAAACCTGATGTTATTGATATTGTTCTCCAACATTCAGCTGGAGGCGTGCACCAGAGTGGGTTGTTCAGTTTCTGGGATCTCTCAGAGCTTCCGTACTCTCCCAGCCCCACCTGAGGGGGTTCCTGCACCTCACCTTTACTCAGACACCCCCACGTCTGTTCTCCTGTCCTGGGGAGCACCCGAGAGGAGCAATGGACCACTGGAGCGGTGAGAGATGACAAAACACTTGCCCCATAAATACAGTGTAAACATAGAGACAGTTTCTGAGATGTTTCCTCCTTCTAAAGATACTTTCAAAGATTGTGGTCACCACATTGTGACAGGCAGACAGCTACAGTGTGCCGACCCATCAGTCAAATCATTGCCTGATGGGTCGTTCTGCCTTATTATGCATAACTTTTGGCCTGGGTTTTAATTATTGGTTATCATGTGTTACCCACAGGGGATGCACATCACTTGGCCTCTTTGTTAAGAGCCTTGCTTGTTCATAAAGGTGCCCTCTTGTGTCCACAGTAAACAATGTGACATTGTGGCTGGTGACCCAAACTGTTGATAAGTGCTGAAGCTGAAAGCGCATGTGTTGCTATCGGTATTTATGTAAAAACAAATGAGCTTTCTGGTGGAGTTAAGAGTTTCTTGAATTAATAAGGGGTGGGAGAAAAAAATGATATATCGTGATTTTTTGTTTGACAATATCAAAATTGGGATTACTTGTCAAAAAATCATTTCTTCAAATTCAAATTCTTCGTTTCACTCTTTGTTTATAAACTGGATTGGAAAAAAGTGACCACTTTTCTCCAGCAGAGGGTGAAATGTTTCTCTCTGACTCATGTGATGTGCATTTGGAAAATATGGCTCCTGATGTAGTCTGTAGTAGGGATGGGAATCGAAAACCAGTTCTTGTTGAAAATCGATAAGAAATGTTTCAATCCATCGATATAGTTAGCCTTTGTGCTTAATGATTCCCTTATCAATTCTTTACATTGTGCCGGAGCCGCCAGGCCTTGCATCAACTAGTCTGCTGCAGCTATCTTAGCTTAGCGGTTAAATAACATTTCCCAAGAAAACTCTGATTCAGGATTTTCAGCTTGAAGTTTTACTGAAGAACTGACTTCATTAAGAAATGTACATTACTCCCTCTCAGGAGATTCATATTCAGTACATTTGAAATGGTATAAATTACCTCATTTACCTAAATAACAAAATAGCGCAAGCTTGATGCTAACATATATGGGAAACTGCATTGATATGCTAGCAGTTAGCAAACATCAGGATAACTTCAGCTTCAGAATAGAATTAAAAACTTTCATCACAGAAACATATCACATCAACTCTTTGTTAAAAATACTGAGAATTTCAGACGTTAAAAGCTAACAGGTAATTGAAAGGCTCATGGTTGACTTTATAACTACGGAAAGCTTCCAAAAAACTTAAACCATTGCTATAACCACTTTGAGACACTAGATGGCCTACTTGAATTATTAATATATTACAACACAGTACATCCATTTCACATTGTGTGCAATTTTTACCTGTTTCTGTATAACTATGCACAGAAATATCCAGACTCAGGGACCAATCACATTTTATTCACTTACAGTATAAACTTAATTAAATGTTGTTGACACAGAAAACCTGTAAAGCTACTCTTTGTAACAAGAAAATTCACAACAGGAATTGATAAGGGAAACGTTAAGAATCAGATCGATAAGCAGAATCGTCAAGGGCATTGGCATTGACAAAATCTTAAAAAATCAATCCCCATCCCTAGTCTGTAGACATTATCATCATCATTTAACTTTTTCACTTTTTGGTTAGGAGTTAAAAAAGCAAACTAAAAAAAGCAAAAATCGTAAATATGGAAGAGTCGCAATTTAAATCGAATCGGCACCTCAAAAATAAAGATACATGCTTTTACCATTAGTTTTATTGTAATTTTCTCTGTTTAAAGATGGTTGATTGAGCGCAGAGTGGCTGGAACCAAACAAGTGTCCACAGTGGGCCATCTCCCACCAGCTCCCCCACCTCTTTCTTTCCTGGACTCCTCATCAGCTCTCAGTCCCTGGACCAGCTACCAGTATCGACTTGTTCTCTACAATCAGGCTGGAAACACCACAGGTAAAAGCCAAAACCACGGGCTGAACAAAGACGGTGAGATGTGAGATGTTTGTGTGGTAGATTTTACAGTCTCAAAGGCGAGCTAATGGCAGTTATTACTTGATTGATGACTGGTGATTTTTATTTCCGATGTTTAACTGTTTGTTCTGAAGATATTTTATAAAATATCTTTTTAAGGATCCTGGGTCAATATTACTACAAGACCTTCTCGGCCAGCTGGTCTCAGTCCACCTAGGGTGAAGGTTAAGGGGCCAGAATCTCTTCAGGTAGGAACACCTTTTTATTTTATTTAGAACTCAGAGGTTTACACAAAGGTTTTGGTTCTGACATTACGGATCAAAAACTCTCAAACATGGCTGAACCACACTCACATAATCAAATTTATTGTACACATTTTTTATTTTGATATTTCATGTTGGGTTCACCTCAAAGAAAGTTTGGTGAGCAGAGTTTACTTTTAGGATCTCAGAAATGTTTCAGTTTCTTCAGACTTCTACAACGATACATTGAAACTTAGTTGAAAATCTCTTCAGTCACTCAGAGTGGAAAAGACAAAGCAATGTCACACTGATTCCTCTGTCTTTGCTTCTTGGGATTTAATGAGAAAGAAAAGCATTCAACTCAAGGTCCCCTTCAGAAAGTGGGAGTGGCTGTGACCCCGTCTGAGACAGCTTCCTTCCTGTCGGCCATTTTGAAGGAGGGGCCAGAGTTAAGTTCTACCACCGGCTAATCCCACATCAAGGCCTCTCAATAGAAGACAGTGAAACAATATTGTATGCATGCACGCATACTGTTCTCATACACACATTCACTCACAGCCCTGCACTAATGCTAACTGCAGAAAAATGCTAATGCCTGTCATCATTTCAGATCCGCCCCTGTCATCTCTGCTGCAGCACAGCTTTAGGGGTCACAGGTCCGAGAGGGAAAGTGTTCCTTCCTGGTTGTTGCTAATTGGACAGACAGGCGGGCAGCTTCCTGGTTAACAACTGACCTTGACAAAATGGAAAGGATTTGGAGTATCTCCCTTCATCCTTTAAATGATCTCTTATGCATATCACTTCCTGCTCATGGAGGTTTCCCTTCTGTTACCGCTTCATTCTTTAATGTAATTCTCCTGTGTTGGCATCAAGACACAGAAGTCAACTGGATGTCTACTTTTCTATTATAGATAAGGTAGCCCGTATTTAGGTGTTATCAGACTATGAGGTAAATAAATTCATAAAATCATATTTGCTGTTTTAATCAGACTTTGCTTTAAAAAAACACTTATTACAATCTCAAGAGTAGTTCAGTGGGATTTGCATTCAAAGAAATCTTATCTCTTTAAAGATGTCATACCACTGTAAAAAGGTTTGGTTCAGAAATGATCAGTGACCAAAACAAGAACTAAAGCAATGATTTCCAATTTGATTGCAACAGGATTTTTTTTCCTGATACCAATAGTATGGATGCCCAGAGACACACACATACACACTTCATACACATTGTGTCCATTTCTCTTGTTTGCTAGCACAACCAACTTTATCATCTGCCTCTACCCCTCACTCATATCCACCTCAACACACACCCAAACACACACACACACTCATACAGTGTACTGGCCTTAGCCCTGGTGCTCTGTGTCAGCTCGGGGTCTCTGCTGTCTTCACCATCTCCAGATTACATCAGGCTATTCAATCTGTAAATGACTTCCACCACAAAGCACACCCAACACGCACTTTGGGAAATGAGCTACCTAACTCAACATGACCCTGCCCGTATGTGCTTGTGTGTGTGTGGCTCAGAAAGTGTGCACACGTGTGTGTATGTGTATCCCGTATCACCTCACAGTGTCACTTGTTAAATGAATATCAAGGTTGCTTGTGAAATAATTATTCTTGACGTTCATTCATAATACTCTCATCAACACTGACCACTTAATCACCTAAACTCATAAGTCTGAACAAGCTCTGAACTGATCAGTTATTGTACATGACAGTTTGTGTGTAAGAGCGCACAGTTCAAAAACCCAAGTGTGCATGTGTGTGTGTGTGTGTGTGTGTGCATAACTGTTGCGTGTATGTATGCAATTTAAACCTTCTTTATGTATGCCCTTGTAAAGTTATATTGATATTATTTTAACATGTTAGAGGTGTGTGTGTGAGAGTGTGAGTGTGAGTGAGTGTGTGTGTAGGCGTTTGTATGTGTGTTTCCATTTGTGTGTGTGCCAGTTGCCTTCATCTTGTTGCTGAAATGCTGACAGACTGAACTGTTTCCAAATCAGATGCAGCGCTCAACGACTGCAAGCTTTTGTTTTTGCATGCAGCAATTCCATTACCAGCCGTTTTCATTATTTTAGCATGGTGTGTGTGTGTGTGTGTGTGTGTGTGTGTGTGTGTGTGTGTGTGTGTGTGTGTGTGTGTGTGTGTGTGTGTGTGTGTGTGTGTGTGTGTGTGTGTGTGTGTGTGTGTGTGTGTGTGTGTGTGTGTGTGTGTGTGTGTGTTTACCCTTTTTTTAAATGTGATGAAAGGAATCTTCTGCTCAAGTCAAACTCAGGTTATCTCTGCTCACAAGAGGGCTGAATAAACACACACACACACACACAAATATACACTCTCACAAATTGTGACCCTCCTCGGGCTTTACATACACATGTACATATAAAACAATGTAGGCACCCACACACATACTATCTACATGCATTTATTGTGTGTGCATGTGTACATGTTGGCCTTGCACATGCATGCTCACAAAATGCTAAATGCACCTTAAAGTACCTCCAGAGAAAGTTCAGAGGATCCAGCAGAAAAATGAGAGGAGCTTTCTAGAAAATGAAAGAAGAACTAGAAAAGATTATGTGTGCTTTCTTTGATTTTCTATGAACTGCCCTTTTTTAATCTGAACGTAGTGTTTTCGCCGAAAAACTTAAAACCATAGTGTTTCTGTTTCAGGTCACATGGTCTCCTCCACTCATTCCTAATGGAGAAATCCACGGCTATGAGATCCGCCTCCCAGAACCCCGCATCTTCCATGAATGTGGGGACGTTGCTGAACTGAACGTGACAATAATGGACCTCATTCCCTTCACAAACTACAGCATCACTGTGCTGGCATGCTCCCAGGGTGGCGGGGATGTTGGAGGGTGCACAGAAAGCCTGCCTACTCCAGCTACTACATTACCCAAAATCCCTGAGGGCCTGAAACCTCTGTCTGTTGTGGCAGTCAGTGAGTCTTTTCTGGCCATTTCCTGGCAACCCCCAAGCAGGCCCAATGGACCCAACATCAGGTAGTTTAACTCGGTGATGGTACTGCACAGCGTGAAGTCAGCAGTGAAAGGGTTGCATCAAAGAAGACGCTTCTTTGACAGAATTAAAACAGTTGCTGTGACTTTTGCTGTTACAACTGATAATCCTAATCCTAATAATCCTATAACTCTCTGTTCCTACGATATTATCATGATATCCATTGCAGGCCGAGGGCCACACATACATTGCATCCACCAGAACTGCTAAACAAAGTGACTTTGTGACAGCCAAGTAAAGCTGGACATTTCCTTTTGTTTTCAACATCATCATTTAGGTTGGACAAGATTAAAATTAGCTAAATAACCTGATTAAATGCTTTCATCTTAGACTGGTTTTCCATTTCAAGAGGCAAGCTTAACAGGATCCCCTGAGGGAAATACACTCATTATTTACAAAAACCCATTTACACACACACTTAAAAAAACCTAAAACTATTCCTTTAAGGAAATCCCAACAATGACATTTATAAACTTAAAAACAAATATTTAGGAGCCAATATATGAGGACCCACCTCTACCTCCACCTTACTTCAGTCTATGTGGTTCAACATAACCTGAAAAAGCCCTGTGTTTAAACCACAGACTGAATAATTAAAGGTCCCATATTCTGCTCCTTTTCTGCAGTTTAATATGGATTATTGATGTCTTCATGAAATGGTAGTAACATATTTTGGTCCAAAAAGCAAATAAATCAAGCACAGCAGCATTGTTTCCAGGCTCTCATAGCCCCTCTGTTCAGAACGCTCTGATTTAGTGGGCGTGACCTTCATATGTAAATGAGCCACCACTGATACCGCCCTGCTCTTCCGTGTCACTGAGAGCGGCACCACGAGCTCCGAGTGCACAATGTTTAGAAAACAGCGAAGCTCGTTTACCGTAACATTTCAGGCTAACTGCAGCTAAAGTTAGCATCCTGAAGCTAACATAGAGACAGGGGGGACACTGAGGAAAAGCTCTTACATCTGCTCCACAGCACACAGCATTTAAAATACTCACATTTCCAGGGTCCGAGGATTGTTGGCAGATGGTTGGTAATGTGCCTGGATTCAGGACCAGTCTATTCGCTACCCCTTTGTTGTACTGTCCGAAGTTGGAAAAAGAGGGGGGGGGTCTGCTCCCGTGGACCAATCAGGTCAGACTTGCTCCTGATTGGTCAAAAAAGGGACTCGCTGACATCGGCAAATCCTGGAAATTCCAAACAGCTTGTTTTAGGTCAGGATTTTACATTCACAAGAACTACTGAGTACAGGTTTAGTCATTAAATATCATATTTTGTGGGCTGGGAGAAAAGCCAAAGACCCACAAGTTTCACTCGAAGACTTAATAAAGTGATTTTTGCACAATATGGGACCTTTAATGGGCGTAGTCTCCCTGACGTCACCCTTCTGTTTCTGAAACAGACTTTTAAAGCAAATCGTCCATATTGGAAGTGACACTTGCTTCAAGTACATAGGCCACCTGTCAGTCACGTGACCTGAGCTGTGCCTCTGATTGGGCGAACTTATGATCTTAATATCCTCTAAACTGCCAAGTTAGGAACCACCACCCCCAGGAGAGTTTTTTTGACCCTGGCTGTCAATAGGTTTATTCCTGCTGTGAAAACTGCTTTTTTGGCTTGATGTGTGTGTGTGTGTGACTTCCTGTACTTCCAGAGCCAGCCTCAAGCAGACACCAGAAAAACTGCGGATTGTAGCACTTCTGCATTGTCTCAAATTTTTATACCGGAGGTAGCCACTTGGTTTAAACACCTTGAGTTTCATTTTAAAGGGAATAATATGGTGTTATTGAGAGACACTTCTTAGAGATATTTAATTGTTAAAATAATTATTGAAAAACTGAAGTAAACAGGTACACAAACCACGTTGAGAAGCTGCTAACATGAGTGTCCTGGTAATGAGCTAAGTGTCGAGCATGTTTTAATCAGTGTTTTCTCAGTCCTAATGCACAGTCTGGTTCATTTTGTTCTGTCCTGTTCTTCTCTGTCGGAGATTAGGCCTAAAATAAAGGTCCATTTTCCTGGCAGGCGATTAAAATGCATGAGCCAGTCTCTCTGTTCTGCTCCGCTCAGCTCTGTGTGTTTGTCTAAGTGGGTTGGTTAAAAGGCGGCATTAAGCCCTTCTCTTTTGATTACAGCAAAAATTAGCATCACTGTGGGGAGAGGAAAACACAAACCCTGCAGAAAAAAACAACAGAGGGAGGGGCATAGGGAGGGAGGGATGAGATACAGTGAACGCAAAAGAATAGAGATGATGAAAAACAGCAGAAGAGGAGGAAATGAGTGATAAGGAGACGAGTCAGTTGAAAATTGTGTGTTGAGGCCTGCGTTTGTTTGTGTGTGTGTGTGTGTGTGTGTGTGTGTGTGCAGCCACGAGTGTACTCCTGTGTTTGTCTGCACGCTCATACTGGGGCATTTGTGAACATGTGTTGTGGCTTAATGCATTCCTAAACATCCAACCAAGTGTGTGATTTTTCTTTTATTCAAATTTCCCCTTCAGATACAAGTTGCTCAGACGTAAAACCTACCAGCCCCTGGCCATCGCCACGTTCCCCACGGTAACAGCCGTGTCCCCTCCCCCCTCAGAAGATCTCCATCACTGGCTCCATGTTTACTCCGGCACCAAATTGTTCTACCAAGATAAAGGCCTAAGCAGGTGAGATTACTGAAATGAGCTCTAGAGCAAACGCCGCCGCCGCAGCAGACCGTGTGTGCAGAGCCCGATCGGCGAGCTGCTGCTGATGCCGATCTTTTAATACCGCTCAAAGATACATTAAGCAAATATCCCAAAGAATTAAATTGTTTTTCACGCAGTGTCCCCTAATCTCAGTTTGGCACTTGGTGGAAGCAATTTTTTTCCCTCTATGCTTGCTAAACTGCTCTGGGTGTACTCTCTGGTTTATGTCTCTACTGTGCGTTATTTCAGTAGTAACCCAAAGAACTTTTGAACGAGTCACTAATATCAACTTTTGAAGACTTGGCTGTGTTGTCCTCAGACAGTACTTCATTGGAAGAATTTTGCACTTGTTTAAAAAACTATTCCCTGATCAGCAAAACTAACATAAAGCTCTGAGCACTAGGTCCATTTATTTTACCTGGAAGTGCTGCACTTTTTTAAATTAATACAGTCTCGTGTTGTGTTTAATATGTCTACACTTTTGCCATCCATCATTAAATCTATTATTATCTGTCTCAGGTTAGATTTTCTGTGTTTTTCTCATTCATCCAGTTCATTCAAAGGGTCCTGAGTGCAGTTTTCAGCTGTGAAAACATGTACATCGAATTACTTTGCAGAGATATGTGGTCTTTCTTTCAATCAAAATTGGACCACTGATGTACCGAGATGTACCTGGAAGTGATCAGGATCATTCCAGAGGTCAATTATCACTGAGTTCAACCAACTAAGAAAAGAATAGGAAAATACTGCTCTGGGCTCAGTGTGCAAGATTCCTTCGCTTAAAGTTTCAGATCAATGGATCAAAAATCTGAATAACATAAAAAAACAGACTCAGCGTGAAGAAAACTTTTTACTGGATAAATGCTCAAAAATACACAGAAAGATAGAAGGAAGTTGTTATCTTGCATCATTAACATCAAACAACAATGTCTTTCAATAGGTTTACACGTTACCAGTACCAGCTTGAGGTACACAACGATGTGGGCGTCTCTACTGGAGACATTGTTTCCGCATTGACTATGGGAGGGATTCCTCTCCAGCCTCCATCTCTGTCTGCTCGTGCTGTTAACCACACTTCTGTGGAGGCTAACTGGACACAACCCTGTAAGATTACCCTCCCTCATTTAAGTTCAGTGCAGGTCTTTCATTGCCTTAGTTTCTCTGACATTACCAAAACCAGAAAGTAAAATCAGACATTCTGGATGAAGTCTTCTCAACTGCTGTTTCACTCCTCTCCTTCTGTTTGTGTCTCTCTCAGCTTTTCAGGACCTTCAGGGTGAGGTGGAGTCTTACTTTTTGATGATAGAGTCCGCCCTGTCAGGACAAACCATCACACTGCCTCCTGAGATCCTCTCTACAGTGATAACTGACCTCTGGCCCAGCAGCACATATCTAGTGTCATTACAGGTGTCAAACGGAGCACATAACACAACTAAGGCATTAGTTAACGTCACCACAGAGGATGGAGGTAAGCACGTGCTTGTGTTCTGTCTGTACAAATAAACAGGAGCGATAAACATGAAAGTGTCATGTGTACAACAGGTAAAGTCAGTAACCAGAAGAAAGGTGTGTTTAAATCGTTCCTCTGCTACTCCTGTGCTCTCCTGGAGATGTTAAACACATCATGTAGTGAGGCATGAAATCAATACAAAGTGTGTGTGTGAGGCAGATTTAAAGTGTTGTAAAATGCTCGTTGGCACCAGATACTGACAAACACACACAACCTTCACACACAGGCACATACACACACAATCTGCACAGAAGCCACCAACCATTGCTCTATCCATGCTGAACGTGGGTCGTAATCATCTGGATATATAACACAGTGACAGAGCCTCACTCAGTGTTTTCTTTCTCAGTCTGTCTGTGTGACTGTTTCCATCTCTCTGCCTCCTGACAGTCCTACTGTTTCAAAGTAATCATATGTCAGAGGCCTCTCTATTTCTCTCTAATCTGAGCTGTATAATAAAAAGTGCATTAAAAACATTAGAAAATCATTAGGTGCTAAAGGCAAAGCACGGCTCGTTTAACTGAGAGGGCTCTGGAGGTAATTTCATTATTTTACAGCCATAAGAGTGCACTCATACACACACACACACACCAAGGCCAAATATATTTTAACTAATGCAGCTCAACCCTACCAACCATCCTCTTGTGGCCTGCAATCTATAGGGCAATGCGACCATCAGGACTAATTGGCAAGAAAAATCTGTGTGTGTGTGTCTGTGTATGAGCGGAAGCAGCTCAGTGTGCACTATTGCGTTGATAATAACATCCTGCAGTAAATGAAATGTAGAGCAGTAGGTTGGGTTTAGGTAAGTGCACTGGCAGCAAATGAATTAGGTTAACTTCTCTTAGCTGAGTGCATTTTCACTCAGAGAAGTAGATGGAGTCTGCATGATTGCTTCTCTCACACCATCTTCAATGTTCTCTGACTGATTCTTACTTTCTGAGTAAAATTTAAATTCCTGTTTTCATTTGAAGAATATTTTATACAGTTAAACAAACATTATTCTGTTTTTCAGCACTCTTCATTCTGTATCTGCAGTTCATTCTCTAAAGCTTAGCATGTTGTCCTAATCAGCAGAGGAGTTTTGGATCATTGTCCTCATCATATGTGAATGTAATGGAGGAGAATTTCTTGTAGGAGGAATTAAAAGGATTTAGGGTGGAGAAATTATTATTCAAGCAGTTTTATTGTCTGTTCTCTAACTATCAAATAATGTTAGCTCTCTGTCCTTACATGCTTGCGTGCCATCCTCAGAGCCAGAGGGGATGTTGGCCCCTGAGGTGGTCCCAGTCAACAGCAGCACAGTACGAGTGCTGTGGTCTCCTCCTCTACAGCCCAATGGAGCAGTGACTGGTTATTACATCTACATTAATGACCGTCTGAAGGGCAGTGTAGACAACAGCTCAGGGTCTTTCCTGCTGGGATACCTGCTGCCTTTCACTGTCTACAATGTACAGGTACATTAACCAACCAAGTAGACCCACACCCTAACAGAGAAGTACAAACATGTGCTTTGTTTTCATCTGCTGTTTCATTTGGTGCTTCAGGTGGAGGTGTGTACGGTGTATGCATGTGTGCGGAGCAACATCACTCAGACAACTACTGTGGAGGACCTTCCTACAGAGCTGGCCACACCAAACACCAGAGTGCTCAGTCCCAGGTAACCCAGCTAAGTACTGTTTATATTTTTTCAGTTCACTTGAAGCTTTCTGAGTGTTGCTGCAACTTGATCTTGTAAAAAGAATAAACGTTATCCTTTCCAGATTTGGATTGCCCGTGATCCAGTTTCAAAAGAAAATGTGGCTTTTGATTGGAGTATTGGCCTGCTGTAATCACTTAAGTTTCTACAACCCAGTCTCAAAATGTACTGGGGTCCAATAAAAAACTCTGACAAAAATATATTTTTTGTAACCCATATCAAGGCAACTTGTTCTTAGGGGACTTTCTTAAAGTAAAGTACAGATCTAAGCTGTGCTCTGTATCATTTTACTGGGAGGGGGTCACCTAAAGTCCACTACCAGTGAACTTTGACCACTACCAGCAAGCTTTATGCTGAACCTGATTCAGTGCTGGATAGGTGAACAGTTTTCACAGTACAGGTTCAGTATGGTGATTGTGACTAGACAATGTTCTGTGTTACAAAAAAACAATTTTATTTATTTCAAACAGCCTGTGGGGCTGACAGACTTTTTTCCCTTTGTTTATTTTCAGCACAAATCACTTGAAAAACAATGTTTTTGCGACAGAAAAATGTACTTTAAATTATGTTGAATGTAATGTACAATGTGTAAAAATAATGCGTAAACACAAATCTGCTTAATAATTACATATAATTATGTAAAATTTTTAAAGAGTTGGATTAAAAAATTATCAACTATGAGGGTTAACTGGCATTTTGTTTCCAGTCATTTTAGTACAATGACATTTACAACTCGGCCAGACATTTTACCAAATTTATTTTTGAAAATCTAACTGTTGCAGACTTAGTGAAAGTTTGTTGCATTTTTTGCTTGTAGACTGTTTCGTTCTGTGTCCTACTACATGGGTCCTTTTCCTGCCAACAGTGTCAGAGAAAAAAAAGGAAAAATCAATAACAGGAGGTGTGTGAGGATACACACTCCGACGCTGTTTTTTTTATTTTTTTAACTTTGTCAGAAATTTAATGTGCATGAATGCACTCTCTGTCTCTCTCCTTCAGGGCAGTGAGGCTGGATTGGTCTCCTCCGGGCAGACCTAGTGGGATCATGCTGGGCTATGAGGTCTTACGACGAACCCTGAGGTCATGTGACATTGGGTCAACAGGGGTCACACCCTTTACTGGGTCAGAGGAGTCAGGAAGTGGTTTAAGGTTCAGATGTTCCTACCTACAGTGTCCTGCCACCAACAGTGTGTGTGGGACATCCTGCTTCCATCCTGACAGTCAGGTAGAAAAATCTGTGCTGATTTTTACGTTCTATGCAATAACCCAGTTATTTGACCAATTTTCACTTAATGCAGCCATGACTTTGAGAGTGATGCATTAACACTGCTGCACTCAAAGAAGAAACCTCATGAAATGACAAAACAACACAATCACACATTCAGTTTTGGAAACAAAAGTTTTACTTCTTCGTCAGTAATGAGCTACTTGTGCGGAGGCACAAAAAACTCTGGAAGAAATTTGTAGACAGACCCAAATGCACACTTTTCCTCTTTCCCAGCACACACTTTTCCAGCGTGATGCACGTCATCATCTCACTGATTAATTTCTCTAAACAGATTAACTTGTCATCTGCATTCACTCCATCCTCGTGTCATTGAATGCCAGCCAAGTTGGCACAGTGAAACCACCCAACATACATCTACCCCCACATCACCCACATGTATGCACACACATGAACACGCTTACGAAAAACTCTCGTACTCCTTGGCAAAAAGGAGCTAAAAACTCACAAAAACATCTTTAAGATTCTGCAAACAGGTTTTCAACATACATGGATGTTTGGGTTGTAAATGTTAAAGCTTTGGTCGTGTAATAAAAAGGCAGTTTTGCGTTCAGACAGTGATGCTCTCATAAAGTCAGAGTATTTGAGTTTCACTAGTGTGTTACATCTGTGTTTTAGTGCACAGCATATTGGTCCCTTCTGTTAACATTAACAAAACACACAGATGTTTGCAATATAAATATCCTATTTTTTAATTGACAGGCTCATTTGAAATTGTTAAAATGAAGTAAAATGTGTGTTCAGTTGGGGATGTGAGTGAAGGGACCACATATTGAATTTCTTTCCTTGTTACAATTTAGACAAAAGACAGAAAAGTTCTCATTTTAATGCTTATTTTTTTGGATTTTGTCTTCATACTTATTATGTATGTTCTGGTATCTCAACCAGGTCTGCTGCAGTGGAAATTTGCACACAAAGAAACTCCATCATCATTGCTGTGAGGGACGCTACCTGAGTTTAAGTAATTCCTCAAATCCAGTGTGTTGCAACGGCAAACTGGTCCCAGCTCTCCCTGACCACCGCTGCTGTGGAGGATACTATGTTCATGTAGGAATCAGTGAGTGTCAAACGGCTTCACACTTACATGGGATAAGCTCTTTTCTGCTTCACTGCTCTTCTCCATGTTGTTCAAGTGTTTCCTTCATCTGTCCTTGTCTTTATAGATGAAAACTGCTGTCCTGACCGCTCCCAGGGCCGGGTCTCTGTGGGGCCTGGTGACAGCTGCTGTGGGGGGGTCCCTTACTCCATGAGGAGCGGCCAGCTCTGCTGCAGCGGGAGCCTTCATGATGGTTACAAAGTCCAGTGCTGTGGAGGCCGGATTATGGATGAGGCGCTGGTGTGCTGCGGTGATTCTCAGAGGGGGGAAGTACATTCATATCTTCCAGGTGAGTGAAGGAAAAACAGAGACACAAACATTAACCAGACATTAATCGCTGGTAGAATATTCTCACTCATTGTGGTAACAGAGGGATTCTCTTCATCTCTCATTAAATAAGGTACAGTAACGTTTGAGAGACTGAGCATTGTCAACGGAAACTGCTTTTGTCTTGAAAGTTGACGCTTTTTTAACTTCTTAATTAACAAAAAGGCCCTTGGTT
The DNA here is from genome assembly GCF_033239565.1 of Halichoeres trimaculatus. Lineage (NCBI taxonomy): Eukaryota > Metazoa > Chordata > Actinopteri > Labriformes > Labridae > Halichoeres > Halichoeres trimaculatus. The sequence continues at coordinate 26,078,190 of NW_027437181.1, forward strand.
CAGAAAACTCCTGACCTTGTCCTACCTCATAGTTTTGTCCCAGGTGATGTCTTAATGATTAAAACCTAGCGTGAGGGTAAATAAAGGAAATTACAGAAGATGAGAGTGAACCAAAGAGTGTTGAGGTAGACACATGGTGCAGGAACGTGGGGTCGTTTCCCCTTCTTCATCTCCCGCAGTGTCCCAAAGCACCCGGATACCGTGGCACAGATGGGACTGTGCGTGTGTATGTGTGGATGTGGATGTATGTGTGTGTCATTAGACATCTTTGTCATGGCAGATGATGATGAAACACACTCGGGATGGCACCGTTGAGGGCACTGCCAAGCACACAGCAGGACAAATACACACTCATTCTCTCTCCCACACACAAACACACACAGACACACACTTTCACGCAAATAGACATATCAGATGCACCCACACCAACACACATACACACACACATGGAGTCAACAGGGTGCCCTCAGCAGGGCTTGCTTAGTGTTGAGTGCCAGAGACAGACACGTGGACTCTATTCATCACACATAAACAATGGCCCCATATGGACAGGCCTATAGTACTTCATTAGCCTATCTGCAAACACTGACACACACACTTACACACAAGATCCTTGCTCAGACTCAAAGCATGCATGTTGACCAAAAAAGTTCCTACAAAGTAAATCAGACTAGAGGCAGTAATTTGTTTCCAAATAGTTCTCTGCGGTTGAGATACTGTTTGCTCTCCCTTACAGTGTAAAAACTTTCTGATGATTTTTTTTTCCTTTTAAGTTTAATTCATCAGTGCAGGTTTAAGTTAAGTCTGTTTTCATGTAATTTTAGAGTTCTCCATTGATGTCGAGTCATCAATTTTATTTTCTTCTCCTCTACTAAATCCTCCTCCTCCTCCAACTGGGATGGCTATATGCTGGTCATCCTTCATTTGAGTTGGCCTCCCAAGGAGTGCATATGCTCCTCACTTCCCCTACCTTTCAATCTCCTCATATTTATTATACATCTTCTCTTCTCCTTTGTTACCTTCTTTGTTACTTGTCTTCAACTTGTTTCCCCAAACCTCTTCCTCTCCCTCTTGCTCCTCCTCTCTTCACCACCTTTTCTTCCCCCTCTCCTCGCTCCTCCCCCCCTCTCTTTTCTTTATGTGCCCACCTCCAATACACTCATCAGTCATTAGCGTTAGCTTCCCCATTGAGAACATATGGTATGATGGATCGTAGGGCTAGCGGCACTAGCAAGGCTAAGGGCCATTTGCCGGGTGCACAGCGCTGTCGGGGTGCCCTGAGGCCGGCTATGCAACCTCGACCCTACACGTCTGTTTCCAGATACTCACACTCACACACACACAACATGCACACAGAAACACCTATTATAGGATAAGCTACTTAACCTTGGCACCACTCACTCTCAGGCTGCCTCTCACCATGTCCAGGATCCTGCTTTTAATAATGAGTGAGACAGATAAGTGAAAAAAGGAAACAAAGTAACAAAGTGGAGAAGGGAGACTTTGAAAGAAATAAAACACAATGGATCTCATGGCATCATATTAAAAATGAATATTCAATGTTATTAAAGAATAAAAACAGAAGTTAGTGAATCTAACCACATTGTATACAAGTGTTAATCAGTGTTATACTTCTCTATAAAAAACATTTGTTGTAAAAAATGGAAGAATTAAAAAGAATAAAGGAGAAATTCTGAATTTTTTTTAATGTGTGTCAGATAAAGGACATCTGGAAAAATTAGGAAAAAAGTAAGTGGGAGAGAAAAACAGGCGAGAACAGAGGAGTGGTGAAGAGCTAGATGGAGCAGATTAAAGGAGGAGTGAAGGGTATCCCATTGTGCCCAGCTGATAGACTAGGTTAGGCTGATGTGATTATGGGGTCCCTGAAGTGCGATCTATCACACATTACCGTCCACACTGTCAACAACCATACACACACACTGCAGGGGAACAGCAATGCCAGGAGACAGCCGTCTGGCAACAGACACGCATACGGGTTTGTGTGCACATGGGCACAAGTAGATATACGCTCACACACACACACACACATACACACGCACACATCAAACCCAAACCACAATACTGAGAAGAATACATGCATGTGTGTACACAAAAGACCACGTGCACCTGTTCTCCTGGCTGGACTGTTTTAACCAGGAAACCAGTTCAAACCAGCTGAAGAAGAATCAGGCTTTGAGGCTCAGTGTTTCCCTTAATATTCCTTTAGTTGACCTCTCTTTTACACCCCTGCCCAAACAACTCAAAAAATAATGTGAAATAAGATTATCAGCTTCTTGTTGGGTCAACAAAAACTGTAAAAGCTTTGTCAACGCTATGTGGAGAGTCTCCATTTTGCACAAACACAATCAGACAAAAATAATATTAAAAAAAAGGTTTATCAGCTTGTGGTGTTGAATTCGCTGTTTGGGAGTGTGTTGTAGGCCGACCAAAACCTAACATATCAGAAGTTCCTCTGATCAGAAAGACTGAGCAATGACCAGCCTCTGTTTCCACTTGAACACTGTAAAACAAATCTGTTGTATGACTTAACAATTGGGTTTTGGTTGACTTGAATTTGCAGTGTGGAAAATACACTTCTAACATTCAGCACTTTCTAAACCTTTACAAACTTTCCAACTTTCTGACTGAAAGCTATTTGCTTGCCTTAAGTAGAGCTATCTATTCTACTCTTCGTCAACAAAAGACTTATTTCAAGAAATTTAATACCACTAAAAAAGCACTCAGAGAGCATGGACCTCCGCCAAGCTTATTGTGATTTTCGCGCAACACTTTAGTCCTACTTTAATGTTATACTCCCTTTCAGCAGACTGTCTGCTACAATTTGGTGTTAGTTGCAGGTTTGTAAGATAATTTGTTTCCTGACAGTGTTGAAAATTATGATGACCCAGTACAAATTTCATATTCTGGATCTTAGTATCCAGAATATTGTCAGGATCTGGATCCTACTTTTACATCTGTCAGAAATGATTATGACCTGATGTTGTATTGTTTTCAAAGCAATCCGACCATTTATGGTGGAGTTATATACACATGTGGTGAAAGCGGCCCTATCTCACAATGATGAAGAATCCTTTAAAAAAATCCTGGATCCAGACGGTGATCCAGATCACCTCCAAAATTTAGTCACTTCTTCCTTATCCCATTTAAAACATTTCCTAAAAATTTCAACAAGATCCGTTTCTTAGTTTTTGAGTTAAGTTGTTCACAGACGAACTCCCCTAAAAACATAACCTCCTTAGCAGAGGTATGTGTAATATTGTCCTTTTTGGTATCAAAATTCAGATTAATCAAGGGACTGTGATTTTGATTCCCTTTAGTTTTAGTTTCAAGTACTTTGCTTCTCCAGCCCCTAATTCCATCAAAGAATCTATTTTTCAAAGAAAATATTCTCGGTGACTTCTGATTAGTTTAAAGACTGACATTTAAATAAGGTTGTCGTTGGAGTTTGCCAACTAAAGCTCTGCAGTGAAATCTGGACAATGGTCCTTAGTTATCATATGGACAGATGTGACAGGATGTTTTTTGTCTCGCCCTTCATTGTAGGGCTGAACAACTTTGGAAAATAATCTAATTGTGATTTTTTTTAACCAATATTGCGATTGCGATTTTATGGGAGGGACTTTTGTCTTTTGCATTATTCTCTAAACACAACCAATAAATCATTCGTTTGTATGACTCACACGACTAACATATAAACAGTTCAGTCCTGTAGGCCAGGCCTACATGCTATGGTTAAATGAGCTGAATGCATGCATGAATTGATACCAATAACATATCTTTATCTAAGTAGTATAATCACAGTAGAAAACTGACAGATTGATTTAACTTCAAGATTTGTAGATGTGTAATATTTCTGCCAGAAAAAAAAACAACAGAATATTGACATTTGCTGGTTTTAAGGAAAAACAAGTACAAGTTACTATATTACCTTCAGGTCTGTGTACATATATATATATTTGTTTGTTTTAATTGCAGCCTTAGCAATTTGAAAATTGCACTCTATCACATTGCGATGTCGGTTTCATTTGGATTAATTGTTCAGCCCTACTTAATTGTAAACCTCCATACAAAATGCACTGTATTCAACTTCACAACAGTTGCTTAAAATACAGACAGCATGTTTCACGCGTCTAAATGGAAAAAAAAAAAAAAAACTTGGTTTGAGTGATCATATTGACAGAATTGTGTTTTTGTCTGCATTCATCAGCTGGCCTGCCAGTGTCAATGAGCAAGCTGTAATTATCAGGTCATTTATGCTCTGACTTGCAGAAGCTACCATGAGTCCTTGTCATCACAGCTTTCATGCTTATCAATGCATTATATTTTGTAAACTGTTTCCCTTCTTCTTTTGTCTTTATTCAAAGTTATCTGGACAGTCAGTGATGTACTGTTTAAAACATCAGGCCTTGCTCTGACTGTGGCTCTCTTCACTCTAGGTATTATTGAGATGATGAATAATCCTCTCCTCAGCATTCCCTGGATGTTATACAATAACACAAAGTCTCCATGCTAAATCTCTCACTCCCAAATCTGCCAGTGTGTTTGCACAGCTTTCATTTCACTTTCAAGTAGATTAAATTCTGTTTGTTTTTGGACCAGAGTGTCTCAGTTTTCCTGCAGCCTTTTCTCCCGTGTTGCAGGTTCAAAACCAACTTTTAAGCTCTTCATTTGCTCCTCTTTTCTTCTCTTTTTGAGTTTGTGTGTAAGATGTTTAGCTAAGACTTAGGTAAGATTAGATGGTGTTTAGAGGAACGTGTGCGGTGTCTTTGGCCTCCCGTTGCTCCCTGACTCTCCCTGACTCTCCCAGAGTCCCCTGCCTCCCTGTGTGCGCTGCACTAATCGTTTCCCCTTCACACTTTTTCTTTATAGTGTTCGGTTTTTTAACTCTTCTATCTGCCCTTACACCCCACCCTCCCCTTCTTTCACTGTGGGTGCTATCATAAACAACCCCCCACCCTCTTATTTTTTTCTCAGAGGAAATGAATCTTAAAAATGTATGCATTTCTTTAACTCCTTCCATTCCTCCCTCCCTCTGTCCCAGCCCAGCAGGCCCCATCCAAACGTTCAAGGACAAATCTGAATATCCCTTTTCACCGTTTAAGTGTTAAAAGCCTGGCGGTGCCGGGGTGTTATCTTAACGCGCCTTGCCGTGCCATCATCAGAGCGCGTGATGAAAATGGCTGTGATGATGCTAAAAGAAAAAAGGAGGAGGGGGAGAAAAAGTAATAATCAAATATGTTTTTCAAGGGCACAGTGACCATTTGCTGGAGGGAAATTATCCCAGTAGTTAAGCTAGCTCACTCTGAGCCTGGCTGAGTTGTGAGAGTGGATACGCTGGTGTGTGTACGAGTGTGCATAGTTTAATTTCTTGAACTTGGTGCATGTGTGCTTCACTTTCTAGATATGGCATGTCTGACTTTTGCACACATGCCTCACTTGTCTTTTGATTGTTTCTGCAAAGATTCCCATCTGACTCTGTGAGTGAGTGAATGTTTGTGTTTGTTGCGTTTGTGTGGGTTCATCATTGCCAAAAGCCCTTCATCAATGATGGGTAGCAAATGGCCAACGGTGGAGCATTCCAAACAGCAGCGTCTGGCTGCTTTAGAAGATCGAGTGCTCTGTGAACACAGGAAGACATTTCTCTCTCTGTTAATGTATTTATGATGATGGCTTTTCTATTAGGTTTACTTTAATGACTGGCAAGAACAAAACAGAGGCTGTCAGGAGCAAAGTGATGAGGACAGTCTGGTTTGTGTGTGAGTGTGTGTGTGTGAGTGTGTGTGTGTGTGTGTGTGTGTGTGTGTGTGTGTGTGTGTGTGTGTGTGTGTGTCACTGATTTTATTTGCCTTTGTATTATTATTGATGTTGTTATACACATCATGAATTTATTAGAGGTCAACATGAATAGACATAACTTAATATTTCTGAGTTGAGGTAATTATCTCTGCATTGATTTGTTGAACAGTTTTGTTCATATTAAACTGTTATCACTTTGTCACAGAGACCGGGGGTTTAAATGGACTCCTTTTTTAGCCAACATGTGCATGTAGCGCCTCAGGCTACATGACGGGGGCTCCTAGTCTTGTTTTAGAGTCATTTAATGATGTTTGTGTTGTTTGTGAAACCAGTTAATTAAACTGATGGAGGTGCAGTTTTGTGACTCATTACTCACCTTTGAAGATTGCATTTTACTAGACCACACATGAACTCTTAGGAAAAATATTTAGATATATTTAGAGTTTACAAATTTACACATGTCACTGATACAGGCCAGAAAGATTTACCCATTGTTTTTTTCTGCACTATCCAAAAATGCTTGCAGACAAACATAACAAACATTGAACACAGTTTCTCTACTTCATTCTCTGTCACCAAAAAGATTTACATCTCAATATGGCCACCCTTTGCCTTCATCATAACCTGGAGACGACCTGGCACTGCCTGGCATGAGCGCCGCACTGTCTCTGCATCAAGTTTTGACCATGACTTCATCAGAGCTGTCTTCAAAGCGGTGACACTGCTGTGAGATACTCTTGAGACCTCCCTCTCCAGGATAGACCAGATCGCAAAGTCCATTGTATTGATGTCTGGACTTGACAGAGGCCACATGTTCTTGTCCCAGAAGCCAGGAAAGTGCTGCTTGCACCAGGCCTGTGTGACATTGGATGTGTGAGCTGGAGCACCATCTTGTGTGAAGACACACTGGTTTCCAAACGCATTGGTTCACCAAGGCAACACTTTTTCTTCAAGCATTTGAAGGTACACCTGTCTGTTCACTTTCACACCCTCCTAAATGAAGACCAAAGGAGACTTCAGTTCACTTCCTTTGCTGTTGCCCTCATGCTCCTGCAAGGATTCCTTTGGATTCTCTTCCTCACCATCTCAACAACCCTTTTGGTCCGGACTGAACGTTTTCTTCCAGGGATTGGCTTGCTGGTGGTATTGCCAGTCTCCTCGTATCGTTTCATGATATTGTAGACAGTCTTACGACAAACATTCACCTTTTTCATGATTTGCATTGTTGTCAGTCCAGCCTCCTTTAAAGCCACAATCTGGCTGCGCTTACCCTTCATTGTCATACTCGACAATCATTGGGAGTAAATAAATGAACTCAGGTACATCAAAAGCTATGCCTTTTAAGAGAAACTATCCAAAATTTTAAGTTTCTAGGACAAAAGCTAAGCAAACAAAATAGAGATATAGGATGGGTAATCTTTCTGGCCACCCTGTAGAGGTAAAGTTTTAGGCTTCTTTTGCTCTGAGAGATGAGCAAATCTTACCCAGATTATCTCAAATCTTTCATCTGTTTTCGCTGTTTTTAACCTACTCTATCTTTTTATCACTTTGTCATTTCCTTTTCTTCACCTTACTCTCGTGTCTCTCTGTCCTCCTCTCACAGACACTTTAAACACACATGAACAGATGCTTGCTGTGCCTCAGTTTTTTAGTGAATCCCTGAAGAGTGGTGAAAAATATAACCACCACCAAAGCATTTGCCTAAGCTCAGCACACGCACACACACACACATTCTCACACACTCACCCTTAAACAAACACTCAAGACACATGCTAAGAAGCATGCGCGCACACATGCACACACACGCTCATAATGTCACACACATGCCCAGCTGGTAACGTTGTTGAGATGAAAAAAAAAAAAGCTGTCAGAAAGACAAGAGGACAACCGGTCAGCTGGGAAAAAGACAGTGTGTATGTGTGTGTCTTTGATTATGTGTGTGCCTTCTGCCCCTACATCCACATGTGTGTGTCCACAGGGGAACACTGTGCTCTGTGTGAGAAAGTCAATCCACTGTGATTTCTTCTCTCGACATGACATACAGTCTGGCCCCTCTGGAGCACAAAGTGCAGGGGTGTACACAAACAGACACACACACAAATAAAAGACACACCTTTCTGCAGAGAATGAAAAAGTGCATGTGCTGGAGTGCTTAACTCATACTACATTTTTGAAGGTTGACTTACAGAGTCCTTAATGAGAGCTGATATTGTGTTTTGGCACTCTATGATGTTAGCATGTTTGAAAAAAATGAATATTTTCAGGGGTTTTTTTTTTCAATTATGTATTTTCACATTTTATGCAAGAACAAAACCAAGACTAACAGAGTCAGTATCAAAAGGAGGAGTTAGACAGGATGAAACAGGACAAAAAATATACAACAAGACAGTTAAAAAGTAAATTGATTTAAAAAGAAAGACAAAAACAAAACAAAATTAACACAAAAAAGCAGTTAATACATTAATAAACCATGGTCACAGTACTTTTTCCCCCTTTACACTCAGAGTCAGTGCATAAGCTGGCGAGCGACATAGATGTCAGATGTTCGTAAGCGTTTTCCATATTTTCAGGAAAAGATCCCCCTTGTTTTTCGAGATATATGTACGTTTTTCCAGACGTAGAGTCTCGTTCAAAGTTTGTTTGAACATAGTCCATGAAGGGGAATTGTGTTGGTTCCAGTTAAACAAAACGCACTTCTTTGCTATGTAGGATATCATGGCAATCCTTTTAGTGTGTGTGGGATCCAGGGTCCTATTCAGATCAGTCCCAAAAAGATAGTATATGGGAATAGAGTCCACTGTGATCCCCATGACCTTGACAGACACGTTATGTATGTCTCTCCAAAAGCTTTTGATCTTTTTGCATTCCCAGAAGATGCGCATGATTGTCCCTACACAAGTTTTACATTGATGACATACAGGGGATGAATCAGGAAACATCTTACTCAGGCGAAGTGCAGTAAGGTACATCCTGTGCATAAACTTATAGTTCTGTTCAATTATTTTGTTATTTTCATTTTTTTAAGAGTTGTGAGTGAAATATTTAGCCAAACTCCTATGGAGCGTCAGATAAATCAGAAACATGTATTACTAAGAGCTTGTATACAATAAGAATACGTGGCCGTAAAACATCCAGAAAGGCTTGACTATGTATTACATCTAAGAGCTAAGCTAAGTTTCTATCATTGCTGTAAGATATAACTGTTTTCTAAATAGCCTGATTGCTCCCTGATAATGGCCTCTTTTAGAGACAGTTTAATGTGCAATTCCCCGAGGTGAAAACTACAGAAAAGGTTAATATGGCTTTCACTTTCTGCATTCACAGCATCATTTCTTACTCTGAACAACAGCTCCTACGTTGCTTCCTTAGGATATTCTCATTTATCGTATGATGCTCAGAAATGACTCATCCATGGAAGCTCCCTCAGCATCCCTGTGTGTGTTTGTGTGTGTGTGAGTGTGTTTGAATATGTGTGCGTGCGTGCACGTACCAGTATCCAAGCGCACAAACTGTGTATGCGTGCTCTTGCTCTGCACTTTGTGCCAAACCCATGTAATATATTCAGGTATTTAAAAGTGTTTGGTTTGTTTAAAGTTGTGGAGGGGTTTGGTCTCCTAGAGAGCACGGATAACCCTAATCCACAACACACATTTTTATCAGTAGTTCATTGGCAGGGCTAAATATTGACTTATCATTAAGTGGAATGACTGAAACCCTAATAATAATTCACGTTGTCTAAGCACCTTGTGTTGACGCAGCGCTCCCGACGCTATTAACGAATGTATGCAAATCCAACGTAAATCTGAAGATTAGGGCTGAAGCATTCTGCGATGCAAGAGAGAAAACAAGAGGTGTGTGATAAAATGTTGTCAACACACACACACACATACACATGCACAAACACACACAGCTTATGGAGAGAATACAAGAGGTGTGCGTTTCAAAAAGTTAACACAAATGTACAAGCATGTCACACATAAACAGATAAGGCTTACAAAGACAGGGATTGGATTTCTGCTGAATGTGTGATAATACAATGGTGAAGTTTAGCTGCAGAACAGTAAACAAATGATGGAGATATATGAACAGAGCGGATGCAGAGAGAGGGAGAGGGGTAAAGAAGGCTGCGGATACAAAACTGAGAAATAAAGTTGACGAGGAGCAAAAAGCTGATAAGCGTAGATATTTAGTCAAGAAGAGTAAAAAAGGGTGGAAGGAAACTGTAACCAATGGATAAACAGGGCATGGTCAAAAGAGAAGAGAGAAACAGAGGTATATTTTAGTTGGAGTAGAAGTTACTGATCTGGGAAAGATTTTGAGAACAGATGGTGCGATGGAAAAGAAGCTGAAGACCTTTTACTGTCAGGTCCCAAACTCTGAAGCTGCCATAACCTGGAGTCAGACAAAAACCTGAGAGGGAAACCTTGTTATGAAGAAAGTTTGAACAGGATTCCCATACAAGGGAAGGCTGTCAGCCTGCTTGAGAGTAAACAGAGGGGAGGCAAATGAGTAAACACTGTAGAGGGCCCGGTGTCCGGATGGAAGGATGAGAGGAAGAGGTGAGGATGCCGAGAGGACGAGTGAAGAGAAGCTATTTTGGAAAAGTGTTGAGCTGTTTATTTGCGCGTCATTGAAGCTGAAGTAAAGCGCTGAGGGAATTGGCCACCAAGCCCCCGCTCTGCAACAGCTGCCGCCGCTAAGTGAGTTACTAGCCGTCAGACTGCCTTTATGTCACACAATCACACACACATACACACATGCATTTTTCTGTCACATGTTGCCTGTGATGGATGCAGTGAGGATATAATGCACCCCTAAAGCGCAGCAGAAAAGATGTGCTGTTTTCCTCTTTGGGCTTTAAGTGAAATGATTGCTGAAATTAACAGCATTCATGCACTCAGAGAGTGAACGCTGATTAGGTTGTTAAACAATAAGTTATTTATCACTCCACAAACTAGCTGCAGCCCCATTACAGGGCGAGGCCATGATACAAAGCAATGACTTAGTGTTTAATGTCTGCTGTCAAATAAAATGGGCAACACAGCTGGGGGTAGATAGTGCCACAGATCAGCATGTCATCAACTGTTAGCATACATTTGCTAAAGACCTCATGAAAGTTAGATTATTTAACTGCAAACTAAATAATCACACGAGACGGAGGGGTGCTAACAGTATTTCAGTCTGATTCAAAATGAGGAGCTTTTACTATTGGACTCTCTCATTAAAATACAATTTGTCCTTTATTCCATCAGCACAGTTAAGAGATTTCAGTCCAGCCACCGTGCCATGCAGTGCTCATTTGTATTTTCAGTGCATCTTCACAGCAGGAGGTGACCATGCTGACTCAGTATTAAAGCAGGACAATATCATAGGCCTAATCCACTGAACGACCGAGGCTTGTCCGTCCCCGCCCACGACTAAGCTGAGACATCAGAGTAACCAGATTGAACTTGGGCCACACAAGGAGGTAGCATGTTAACCCTTTGTCTTCAGCTTTTATTGTTTTATATGGAAGAGGAGAGGTAGTGCTGCTGGTGACACCCTAGTGTCATCTGAATCTTTTTCCTTTTACCAGTCATTTGATGATGATATATCAAGAGGAAACTTTTTTTAGTACTTGAAGTACAAAAAAATATGTTGAGGAGGCAACCAAGAGGATCAGGAAGCTTGTTAGGCAGATGTCTGTCTAACATGAGTCCGGTTCTGTCCGAGGTTTCTGCCCGTTAAAGGGAAGTTCATTGTAACTTGCTAAATGCTGCAAAGTCCTGTACTCATGGTGGATTAAGATAAGATAAGACTCCTTATCTTGTCTTGGCGTTGGGTTTCTGCTAATAAAATTTCATTAACATTTACGGGTCTAGACCTGTAAATGTTTTTGTAAAGTGTCTTGAGATAACATTTGTAATGATTTGGCGCTATACAAATAAAGATTGATTGATTGATTAATTGATTGATTGATTGATTCGATGCATTTTAATGTTTCATAAAATAGAAAGTAGCCCTGATACCTTAGCTGTAATGTCATGATTTCACCATGCCTATCTCATGAGAAAAAAAAAACCTTTTCTCATTGTACCAACAAAAAGAATTATTTTTATATCTTACTAGGGTTAGGACTTGAAAGGTAACTCATGATATCATACTGTATGTAATGATACGATCTGATACAGGTATGATCTGACATGATGTGATATGATACAGTGTTGAACGATGTGAAACAGTACAATACTATACTCTGTCTGCAATAACAATATTGTGATACAGTGATTTAGTTATAACTGACAGTCATATAATCATAGGTATCTGATTTACTGAGGAATAAATTACAAAATGCTCCAACAGCAAAAGTTCAGGATTGATAATTTTGAAAATAATATAATAGATACTATATATATAAATGTTGAAGTGAAACAAAACTTCAGCTAGGGGGAGACTGCTGGGTAAATTACACATCATTTTAATTCTTCAGTCAGCTTCAAAGTTTTCAAGCACCAGGAAATGTGAGGAAACATGCTTTTGAATTTGATATTCAGCAGCCAATCGTTTACAGGGAAATGGAGTGATAGCATGTATTTTAAATGTCACCTTGCTGCTGAAGGTGAAGTGGTGGCAGAGAGACATCACCTATCACTGTCAGAGATGGCAGCTCTCAGGAAAACACACTTCCTCTCCCCCTGCACTCTTTTAGATGGCCTGAATATTACTACTGAGTGAAGAGATGAATACAGGAGAGGCAAAGAAGCAGACAGGGGAGGAGGAGGAGGAGGAGGAGGAGAAGGAGGAGAGGGTGAAAGAGGGTGGAAGAGGGGGATGTATATGAGTTGATAAGAGGAGATGCACACTCATATTAACAAAAGCCAAAATAGTGTGTCCATGAAGAGAGGGTAGAGTCTTCCAGAGTAGTGAAAGTAAAACAACATACATTGAAAAGAGAATAAAAATATTGAAAATTTGTTTGTTAAAAAAGTCAGAAAGATATAAAGGTTTGGGAAAGAAAAGACAGGCATAAATGGTACGAGGCAAAAGACAGGTTGTGTGCGAGGGTGCTTTGCTTACTGCAGGTTTGGCAAAGCAAAGGACAAGAAGAACCAGTGAAGATAAAGAAAAGGTCAATATACCTATTAATTCAGACTCTTTTTTTTTTGTTTTTAAAACGCTCACTGATTGGGCGTAGGAATCTAACTGAATTGTGTATCACTAAGAAAACACCAGGAGCTCTGAAAAAGCACCCAAAACCATGCCAAAAAATAACATTTTTCAGAGTTACACTGTGAGCAGTGCCTTTGTGATTCACAGTGACTCCTAATTTTCACTATTTTTTCCATCATTCAACTTTCCAGCACTATTGAATTTCAAGCCTCAAGAAACTGCTCAGTTCATTGGTCCTGAATTGTGCTGTATCACCACTTTTTAAACAGTACTTTGATGTTTGTCTTTGTGTTTTTAGGTTTCATCTGCTGCGGTCAAGAATACATAAACTCCTCTACCTCTCTTTGCTGTGTGGGAAATAATGGATATCCCACAACGCATACTGCCGGCAACGCCACAGTGATGTTGCAGTGCTGTGGGTCAAAGGTCATTCGTCAGGATGAAGAATGCTGTAATGGGATGGGCTATGACCCTCACCGACACGTGTGTGCTGACAGACCCACACCTGGCCTGCAACTACAGGTGCGTTTGTATGGCCTCTAAAATACAGAAAATGTTTATTTAATGCCAAAAAATAAATAATCTGTGCAGACTGGATGTTGATTATTCCAAAAACAAAGACAAAATATTACACTTTGCCTGGAATATAATAGAAACATATCCTGCCTAAACTTGTCATCAGCTGTGACATTTTTTAATTAACACAGACTAAATGTAGAGAAAATAATTTTTTGCTCACAGTTTGCCTTTTCGAACACCTCATCCTTCTCTTTCTGCTCTCTTCATCCTCTCTGCAGCCCCAGTGTTTACAAGGCACTGTGTGTCCTGTGACTGCAGCCTCTACGGCTTACTGTGGGTCCTGTGACCTGGATCCGTCTACGACCGCCTGCACATGGGTCCTGACGGCACACACAGAACCTCTGTCCCATCCTGATGCACCCTCCTATACAACAAACCCACCTCCCATCAACACCACGCATCAAAACATTACTGCAGTCCTTTCTGCATTTACAAACAGTCATAATAACACTTACAAAACAGCAGAGGCGCACACGTACATGCACACTGACAGTCTGCAGTCTGTGGGGAACCGGTGTCCGTCCCATGAGGAGCTCGTGTACAGTGGGGATGCCAACAAATTCACCTATACAGGTATTCTGCATGTTTGAGTGAAGAAAACATATTGCAGTACTCAGTCTTTGAGGAGCTGGCATAGCTAATTTTGAGATTTTTATACACAATATTTCTGATGTGAACTTTTTTAATTTGCATGATACCGAGAGGCTTTTTCAAATTTTGATTCTTAATCTTTTTTCTTGAGTTGGCACGGTTATGTGTGTGTGTGTATCAGTTGAGACCATTTTGACTGTCAGTGATGTATTGCATTCCTGCTGCTAACCTACGACTTTGCTGGAAATTAGGACTCCCGTGCTACCGTGAAGAATAACTCACACAGAATATAGCCATCTGTGAAACACGCTGCTCGTAGACATTTTTTGGGGCCTGCAGAAACCATTTCTGCATTTACTCTAAATGTGTCAGCTGCTGCAATCAATGGGCTTCAGAGACAGATGCCTCTCCACACACACACATCCAGACAGCTGTTGCAGTGCACACTGATAGCTGTACCGTGGTAACTCTCAGTGCTGTACACTTGTGTGTCATTAAAACTTAGAAATGGGCGTTTAAATGCCATTTCAACAATCTGTACCATTTATCAGCCCAAAGGGAGTTGGAGAGTCTGTGTGTGTGTGGTTGTGTTATGGTGTTTGTGGGCGTGTATGTCTGGTTTTTCAGTCCACATATTATTTGTCAGGATGATCACGTCTGTTTAATCAAGACTAATTGTAGTTGTGGTGGTAATGTGTGCGCCTGTGGTTGTGTACTAATAATTTACATGTGTTTTGTACGTTAGTGTCCGGTCAGTCTCCACATACCTAAGCGTCATCCTGCGGTATATGTGTTTCCTTTACTTTGTGGGCATGTGTGTGTGTGGCGTGGGGCGGTTAGGATAAGAGATTCTAGGCAGTGCTGTGACACCATCTGGGCAGAGGCACATAAAGCTGTCGCCACCCACCATACACCAGATGTTTCTCATGCACACACACACACACACAGTCACACACAGAGGGTATCATGCTATACTTCTCTAAAGCCTACGGTAGATCACACACTGATAGCTCCACATGTGCAGTCAGTGCTAAAAATATACACTGTATTGTCAACCTCCAATTCTTATTTACACCTCAAAGAATTGGTTTCTCCCAAACATAGAGGCTCCGTTTTTAGGCTCAGCTTTTTTTATGAACACATTTAGTGTTTTATTTACACATGTGTCTCACTGTGTGTTCTGCTGCTACAGTTATCACCACAGTAAAGACAAGAGTCCCAGACTGGCACGTAAAACATGGTCTCATTTACACCAGAAGTCCCTGAACACTCCTAAAAATGATGCACATGTGTGTTAGTGTGTGGTAGTGCATCTAAATGTATATGTTCCTGAATGTTTAACTCAGCAGAAGGGTTGTCACAACTGTCCTCCCATGACAACCATTACAACTATGCACTGGTGATAGTGCATATATTTCATATCTGTTCATATAATGTTTGTTTAGCAGAGCACACACGTTTCAACAATAAGCTGATGTTCTGAACAGATAGCAGTCGGTCGCTGTTTCTGTTCGATTTTATAAATACACATCCTGATTATTCCTGTACTGGAAGTAGAGTTTATACCATAGATGCACTTTAAGCAGTAATTTAGTGTATTGAGTAACAAGTCTTTCTTCACCTTCTCAAAGACTCAGGCCTGGAGCCCTCCACCAGCTATGAGTACAGAGTGAGGGGCTGGAACAGCTTTGGACGAGGCTCCAGCGGTGTAACAACAGTGACCACCAGTGAGGATAAACCGTGGGGAGTGGTACCGCCCCGCTGGAATCGTCTAGGTGACCGGGATGACATCATCCAGTTACAATGGCAAGGACCTGCTCGGCCTAATGGTAAGTACTTTGTGTCTGGGTATCATTGAAAATCTTCTTTCTACAGTGGATAATGAGTTGTGATCAGTTTGGGTAAAGGCTGAAGTATTAAGATGAAAAAAATATGAATAAAAGTTCATTTTTTTATTTTACCAGGCAACATCACCCACTATGTCATACTGCGGGATGGACAAGAGCGTTATCGAGGAGATGAAAAGAGTTTCACTGATGTGGGTGGGATCAGGCCTTTCCAGGAGTACAGCTACCAGCTGAGGGTCTGTAACCGGGCTGGTTGTACTGACAGCTCACAGGTAAGACCCACAGTGTTTGTGTCAGTGCTGTTACAGTTTTATTGTGTCAGACAATGTTTTTTTTTCTTTTGCGTTACGATATTTAGTAATGATTTCTAATGAAGCTTACCGACACAAACTGAGCTTCAGTGTTACATTCTTAGAAGCCTTGAGTGTAAGTGGTACTTTGGGGTTGGAGTAAATGAGAACAGCTTCATCCCTAAGGCCTTAAACCTCAGCAGGAGCCAATGAGATGACAAGTGGAGGACCGGTCCAGTCAAGCTCCCCTTATAATGCTTCAGTGGTTTATTGCAGGTATTTCCTACAAAAGGAGAGTCACACAGAACTGATAGCACCTTCAGTTGTTCAAGGAGCCTGTGTCTCAGAGTTCTTACTCTTTGCTGTTTAATTGTCTCAGTCCTGCCAGCTTTTCATGTTTAACTTATCTCGCTTTCACACCGAGACACAGACACAGTCACTCACCCTCTCCCAAACCTTTCTCTACATAGCTCCCCATTTTATAAAGACATTATTCCCTGTGTGATTATCTAATAGCCTTTCTAAAGGCAGGTTGAGCTTCACTGAACTAAGTACCACTTTGCTCTGTAGTTAGCGCGCTTTAATTTGGTAAAAACAGTAAAGGCTGTGAAAAAGGGGTTTAAATATCTGCTTGTGCTCATACGTTTTGAGCGGGAGCAAAAAATCAGGACTTTGCTTGGACTGAAAATATATACGCCTTAGTTGTTTATCAGAGCTGTTGTCATCAGTGCCTGGTCAGAGTTAAGCAAGAAACAAAGATCATCTCCTTCAAATCCAGGCTGAATTTCTGCTGCCATACGTCTGCAACATTGTCTAAACCTGCAACCTCCTGTTTCAGTCGGGTAAACTTTAAACAGCGTTGGTCCTCTTCAGCTGGCCGCTCATCGGATCTGTGGTGCTGCCAGTGGCCTTTCAGCTAAACGACCTTTACCCTCCTCCGGCGCTGATTTGTAAGCGTTGTTTACGTTGTAATTCAGAGGCTCGGTTGTCCTGCGAGTGATATTTTACAAATTCCAAACCTGTGTCTGACCTTTGTTGTAGAGAAATCACAGTGTGTGTGTTGTTTTCACACTCAGTGAACTCTGTACTGTTCCCACACTGGAACAAGTTGTTATTTAGCCTTTTTCCCGCTCTCCCCCGTATGCTAGGCTCTGGATTTGCTGAGCCTACCCGATGTTTGTGATAGCGTCCATAATAGCTTCACACAGAACTCCCCCCTTGTGCTATCTCCCTGGCTGTTGCCGAGCTGATATCACCACAACAATTAATTTCTGCGGCTTAGAGGTGATGAAAGCTTTCGTTGAAAACTGTCTTTCTGGCTTTTTTAAAGCTAATTTAGCATCTCATCATTTTGACAAGCATATTCTTACGTAAAGAGGATGTCTGGATGTGACACTGGAGGGGTGGGTGAGATGGAGGGAAACCAGATGAACTGGTTGTGAGGGGTAGATATAAGATGAGAATGGATAAATGAGCTCAGTTAATGAGTGATGAGAAGGATGGTGTCACAGGAGAGGGAGAGGTGAGGGAATAAATATTTCTGTACATTTTTTCATTTATGGGCACTTTGATTATTTACTACTGCTACTACTACATTTTTAAAAGCAGTTTGTCATTGTTTTCTCTTTTACTGCTTTAGTCATTTGAAATTGTATTATCTTATTTGTTTCTTTTAATTTGTTTGTTTTATTTTCTTATAGTGAGTTTAACATGTTACTTTACCTTCAATGTTTCCTCATTAAAGTCTTCAGATAGCATTTCCACAGTTCCTTGGGTCATCACCAGGTATTTTAATTAACTGTGTGTTCACCTTGTGCACTAGGGGTGTGGGTTGGTGGGTTGAAGGTGGAGGCTTGTGCATTGATGTGTGTGGTTATGTGGGTTTATCAGGTTGCCGATTATTATTATTATTATTATTATTATTATTATTATTATTATTATTATTATTATTATTACTTTCTTTTCTTTTCTTTTGCCAAGCACTTTGTGTTGCCACTATTGTGCATGAAAAGGGCTTTATACATAAAGTTTGATTGATTGATACTACATGCCTTTACTTATTCTTTGAGGGTTTACAGTGATTCTCATTTTGATACATAAATGTTATATTTCTTAAAACAGTTTTTCGCAGTCTTATTACATTCCTCCATAGTCATTATATTAAAGTGCATGTACTTAGGTAGTCAGACCTACACATAACAAAGGGCCCATGTACGGTGATTAAACCTGAAGACCAAAGCTAAGCAGACCTGTCAGTCACTCTTTCTCTCTTTCTTGACAAAAAAGATTAATGATAGTTCACATGACTGAAATCTTGTTTTGCTCCAAACTGTTTAAATATGACAATGATCCAGTGAAAGCAGATCCTCAGATCTGAGCTGGTGACTTGTTCCTCTTGGCTGAAACCGTCCAACAAAAGAAATCTGTCTACATGTACAAACCCTCTGACTGGAGTGTTTGTACATTCACCACAAACTCAATCTCTGTCTTCTGTGTTCTCTCTGTCCACCTCCTTCCCATTCACACACACACACACACACACACACACACACACACACACACACACACACACACACACACACACACACACACACACACACACACACACACACACACACACACGCACACACACAAATATTCACCCAAGCCAGCACACTCCCAGCAGAGGGTGGAAGGGGAGTGAGTTGGATTAGTTTGTACACCAGTGAAAATTGGCCAAACAGTCCCAATTATGGGATAACTTGGGCTAACCCAATACACCACTGCAATTACCTGGCATCAGTCCCTCCACGTACTCACACACACAGGTTCAGACAAACAAACACAAGCACAGGCAAACGCACACCTGCTGTGACAACAGAAGGTGCTGATCTAATGCGGTTGGTCACTTAGAGAGGGAGGAAGAGCGATTGGTCCTTCTCTGTCTTTGGATCCTTTTGTGCTGTTCTCTCTGCTATTTGTCTCCCGTTATTCTCCTGATCTTAACTCCACACTCGTCAGTTTCCCTCAAACTGTTTTACCTTTCCTTTTTATCTGCCATTCATCCTCAACCCAAACTTCTGCCCAAAGCCAGTTTCCCTTTAACAACTGTCATCTAATGTCCAACATTGCCCCCCTCCTTCTTTTATTTGCCTCAAACAATTAAGTTTTACTCAATCTGCTGAGATTCCGAACCAGTCTAGGGACGTAAAAGCTTAGATTAAAATAATTCACTTAATTTAAAATGTTCAACTTTGAGCCAAAGCAACTTTTTGTTTTGTAATATATGATGTAAAGTTAGACTTTAAATTTACTGCAGTGAGGATGAGCCTGTAGATTCTATTCCTTCACATTTCATCAAACTCTTGACGGACATCTCACTCAGCAACACACTGAAGCTCTTCCTGGGTACACAAGCAAATGTTTATGTGTGTGTGTGTATGTGCGTGTGTGTCTCCTGAGCTGTAGTAGCACTGTTCTAATTGCATAGCACTGTGTGGGACAGGTGGGGGAAGTGCTAGTGACAGTCTATTAAGGCAGGATATCCCTGTTGCCATTAGCAGCAGATTGCCCTGTGATTCTGTGGTCTCCACAATCACCCAGTGCTCAGAGTGACCCGTGGATTCTGCAGCAACAGCAACACGGGAATAAAAATAAATATTACTTTGTGTGGCCTGTGTCTGAAGGAGGGGGCAGGTTGGTTATGAGTTGGGGTTTATCCTTTCCTCTGATTGCTATGATAGTTGTTGATATGATTGATTTGAAGCCCCCTGTCTATCATAATCAGGCACTTATTGCGTTGTCTAGGCAAATTAGACTTGCATTGTTTACCTTTCAAATGGACAAAGGAAAATAAATTGATTAATTGTAGCAAACTCTTGAGTGAAATTGCAGGACACATTTTGTGGCTTTTTGAGTAGTAAATGTTGTTATTTACTCACATTTATTCTATATGTTATCGGTACAATACTAAAGATTGTGCTGAAAAAAATCATGACCAAGTATTTTCTTCAACTCAGCTAATTCCACAACTTTTTCTTCTCTCAACATATTTTGTTTTGCTTTGTTTCGTCTTAAGAAGCCTAATTTAACATCTGGCCATGGACCACAGACAGAAATGATTTTTTTTTTCTTCAAACTGACATATTTACAGAAATATTCATTCATGTAATGCATTGTCACTGTGAAGTGTCTCTAGTCTGTCTGAAATTTTCATATTTTCTTCTGATCTCAAACTACCAGAAAGTAGCTGAATTTAATGTACAATTATCAGTGTTTTGTTTTTTTTCAATATAAGCATTGATGTAAGTAGGTATACCTCTGTGATTAAACAACTGATACTGTGGTCTTAGTGGTCATAGACTGTGTTTCCACCGCTTGCTGAGGAGAAGTGATGATGCCCTGACCAGTTGATCAGTTAACTTGTGAGAGGGCTGAGTGTTTTTTACCCAAATTGGACATTCAGAATAAAAAAGAATGTTGAAAGAATAAAGCTGAAACCTTTATACAACAGCTGTAATCTGCAGGCTTTATTTACAGTCAGATATGTTGTGTTACAACATGTACATGACTTTTTATTTTTTATTTTTCAGGTGGATTTTTTGGCCTACTTTTTCTGTTTTAGCCTAATTCAGCATTATAGAGGCTGTAACACATGCCAAATGTGTTTCCCCATTGTTAACATTGCTAACAACATCTTTATTGCCTCCAAAAAATAGGCCCTGAATTTAAATGCAGATTTTTAACTAGCTTGTCATCATTTAATGCGATTCATAAATGATCATAGCACAAAATCCATCTGTTTTCTATTTTAAAAACCCTCTGTGAAAAATTTAGTAATAGGTTCGGCTGCACATTTTATGCTTCTTCCTCTGTTTGAATCTGTGTTATCTCTGACTGTGTGTGTGTGTTTGTGTGTGTGTGTGTTTAGGTGGTGGCAGTGACTGTCCAGGGAGTCCCAGTGGGTGTACGGCCCCCGGTGGTGACAGCTTTAAGCCCCTTCTCCCTCCGTGTGAGCTGGTCTGAACCCACACATCCACATGGACTCATTCAGCGGTATCACCTGAACCAGACTGGTGTAGGAACCATATATTCAAACAACAAGGGGCCCAGACATTATACTGTGACTGGTAAGATCCTCACTGCCTCAGTTTTTTTCAGTTTTTCACATTTTTGTTTTTCATTTTACTTCATTATTCTTTCTTTCCTTCTTATTCCTTCTTCCTTCTATTCCTTCTTCTTATTTGTATCTTCTTTTTTTTTCCTCACTTCTTTCTCCTTCATCTCTTTCATACCTTAAACTCTTAATATTCTTCCTATTACAGAGGCTGTCTAATGGCTTGAAAAATACCAGACTCTAACCACTTTTCTTGGCCTAGCCACTTACAAAGACACACCAATAAAAACTCTCTTGTGAATAAGCTCAGAGTAAACAGAAACCCAACAGGCGTAGATGTACACTTTAACACGAGGCACAAAGCTTAGGCTCAATATCTGGAAGCTCATGGGACAAAAATGTAAACACAACTACACAAAAAGCAGAAAGTGTTCAATAAAATAGTGAAAAAGTACACCAGGAACAAACACAAGCAAACAAACAGAGGTGTCATCTTGTCTGACGATTGTAGATCTGCACTGAAACACGTTGGTGTCCGGACTTGGTGATTTGTGGGTCTTGTTTTATCTACCCTGAGAAGGAGCTGTGTTTCTGGCCGCCTGCCATCAGTCAACACACACATGGACACACACAGACACAGATGAAAACACCTGCATAGAGTGTCTCAAAAAAACATTTGTTGTCTGTACAAAGACTCAACAGGTTTTAACACAAAGAGAAATACAAGTTTTCTTGAATTAAAACAGAGAAACTGACTGTAAATCGAAACATCAAGTGCTCAGTTTGATTTGATGATTTGAGTTTGATTATTAAAACCAACTGATGAAATCTTTTGTAGTTACCAATCAGCGTCATTCTTCTTCACAGCTTTCCTCTCGGCTCTGTGTTGGACTCAGACCAGGCATGGATTTGCCAGTAGCCAATAGACTATTCCCATGGTGCCTGTGGTTGGCTTGTATGGTCAGGAGTTTTGTGTGCAAGAGCATGTGTGTTTGTATGCGTAGGCATGAGGCAAAGCAAACAATGCCAAATAGAGATGGTAATGTGCTGTAATACTGTACCAGCCCCATGTGCCAGTGTAAGCAACCAGCATGTGTGTGTGAAATTCCCCTGTCCCCCAGTGAGACACTGGAAAACCCTGCAAATTCAGCCAAAACCACTACTGGGGCAGTCTCTCTTCCTCTTTCTCTTTTGCACGTCTTATCTGCCTCACTCTCTAACACATACCCTCACACACACTCTTTCTATCTTTGGTTCCCTCTTCCTCACTCCCTCTTTCTCTCTTCTCTTATTTTTTTTCTTCACATTATCGACTCTCTTTGTAACACCACATGCCTGCATGTTATTGAGCTGGCTGATGAGTTTAATGTTTGACAGCAGACACGATGCCTTCTACAAGACATGATTCAGACTCTTGTTATTCTGGTGCTCTTTCACACGCCAGTCAACATGCTGTCTCACTCATGGATTAAGCACATATGCAGACCCAAGTGATCCTCTTCGTTTTGATTTAGGCGCTGATGTTCTCATGAGTTACTGCCTTTACATCTTTGCGACTGAAGCAGTAACATGTCCTCTCATAAATTGAAGCCACACATGAGATCCACAGTGAGGGAAACACAAAGGTAGAAGCAAAGCAGGAGGGTGGGGTATGTCAAAAGAAATAAAGTTTAAATAAAAAGCGTTGAAATGACGCAGACAGAGGGAGACAGAAACGTACAGAGACTTCTTAAAAGAGGATGAAGGAGAAACAGGAGAGATGCTACTAAAGAAAAGATGGATGGATGTTATCTAAGTGTTTTCATTGAAATATGAACAGAAATAATTGCTGTGCTACTCCCTCATCCTTAATGTTTAATACCCCATTATTCATCTTCTCTGGATCTTCTCGACGGGTCTCACTACTGTACGTGTCAGACGCTCAGAGAGCTCAAGCACTCATTCATTCAGAGCAATAGGCTTTTTTTAGCAACATTGTTGGTTTCAGACTCATTTACGCTCTGTTGTAACATGTTTGATTTGATAAAAAGATGTGTTACCAAAATGACCTAAGCCTTCAGAATATAAAAGTGTGAGAAAAACTACCTTTAAGTTTAGTCATATTATAATAAACATAAAACCAGTCCTTCTTTAGATCGTCAACACTGACAGTAAAACAATCAGACCAACTGTTGCCTCATGAAAATAAAAAGTTGTATCTAAGGTGTTTCATTTTTCCGGCACTGTAATGAGTACCCATGTTGTTCAGACATTTTGGACGTTTGTGGGTTGTCCTGAAAAATTTGTTTCACATCTTTGAAGAAATCCCCCGGTGATGGGGGAGTGTGGCTTATAATAAGTGCTGAATATTTTCTCTGTTGTCCTTAAATCATTGCTAATGTTGCAAATAGCTTAACAGCCCAAATTAAGCAGCTGCCTCTATAATGCCAGAGTCTAAAGTTATGAAAAACAAAGATGTTGCTTCAACCATTCCCTGTTAATCAATGCTTTGCCTCAGGAAAAGCAAGAAAAAGACTCGTTTTAATAGCATTTTTAGCAGTTCTGGAAAGTGACACTTCATAGAAAGAATTAAGCACTACTGTACAAAGACTCCCCATGTGAATCGATATTAAGTATTGCTATCATTAGCTCACGATGAATTATTGCCTGCAATTATATAGATTATGGCATTAATCATGTGTTTAATTGGTCTTTTGTAGGCTCATTATTAATTCAGAGCAGCGGGGAATAGAGTATGTTCTTTTATTTATTAATGTGTTTCCCCCATAGTCCATGCTCTGGTTGGTTCATGCTAAAGGTACAGGCGTGTAGACATGGGAAAAGAGGGACAGGGGATGCAAATGAACTCTTTTTATATGTATCAACCCTGAATCTGTCTTTCCATGAGAAGCTTTGAACCACAGTGTTTTATCTGATTCATTTATTCAGCATCCTTAAGAATACATTTGTTTAAACTCTGTGGGTCAGATGAAGACACATGAATGTTCAGACTTTGTTGAACTATGCTGTCAGCTGAGCTGGTCCTACCACTGTCTTCTCTCTTTGGACTCAAGTCTTCATATTGTTGTAACACACTGATGTGTTACGTTATATGTTGTGTTGCTAACGAGATACCTGTTCCAACACATTACTACAGTCTTCATTTATTCATTCATTTTCCAAACCGCTTATCCTATTCAGGGTCGGGGGTGGCTGGAGCCTATCCTAGTGAGAAGCGGGGCACACCCTGGACTGGTCACCAGTCAATCACAGGGTTGACACATAGACAGACAACCTCTCACTTACTAAGTACGGACAATTTGGGTGCACATGCAAACTCCACACAGAAAGGCCCACTGGCCAAGCTGTGAATCGAAACCGGTGACCTTCTTGCTGTGAGGCTGCAGCACTAACCGTTCCACAACCGTGCAGCCCTCCTCCAGTCGTAACTTGTTTAAATTAATTTGTAGCACAAAAAGAGGAAGATGTGAAGAAGTAATGTAAATATATAGAATCCATAATGGTCAAGAGAAATGTTTAATCTTTGCGTCATTTAAAAAAACTTTTATTTCAAACTTTGAACCTTCCATAAATTCACAAACACTTAGTTTACCTGCAGTTTGCTTCCTAGCTCATTGTGCAACTTTGTGTGTGTGTGTGTGTGTGTGTGTGTGTGTGTGTGTGTGTGTGTGTGTGTGTGTGTGTGTGTGTGTGTGTGTGTGTGTGTGTGTGTGTGTGTGTGTGTGTGTGTGTGTGTGTGTGCGCCTTAGTGTATCTTTGTCTGTGTGAACCTGATCTCATTGTTCCATCCCAGACGGTTTCTGCATTAGGGAGCCACAGACAGGAAGTCAAACTCTTAATTATTTAGGAGAGGTGTTATCAAAGCTCTCCTCTCTCCCTTTCTCTTTCTCCCTCTTTCCTTCTCCCTCGTTCCTTCACTTGCTTTTCATTTTCATTCGCTCTTGATGCCAGATTTGCTAATAAACATATTTTTTTCTCTTTTCGTCCCCGTCTTTTTTAGTCTTTCTCCAGTTTTCTGCGTCATCGTACCAGCTTCTTTCCTCTCTCCTTATCTTTCCCGTTCTGTCTCTTTCATGTCTTTCTCAGCTGTCCTCACATTTCTGTCTCCTCTCATTCGCCTGCCTGGCTTTTCTACTTTCTCTTCATCTTCTCTTTCACTGCGCTGTCTCACTCCCACTCTTTCATTCTCTCCTTCCTTAGTCTTTCTCTCCCTCCTTCTCTCTGTCTGTCTGTCTAGTGCTGTATCAGGTAGCTGGTTTGGTATTGCGGCCTGTGCCCATCATCCTATCATATTCTCTAATGCAAACAGGGAATGGCAACCTGTCAATAAAATGCCGTTTTAAATCAGTTAGTTTTACCGTATCACAGCAACACACACACACACACACACACTCACACACAGTCCCCTATTTTGTCGTTCCCTGTCACACATGCAGAGTCTCTCGTTGACTTGAATGTAAGCACCAACTCTTCCCTCTGTCCTGCTGCCAAAGTGTCTCTGCTCTGTTTCTCTCTCAGTCCTGCACAAACACACACTGATCCTCTCTGCGTCCGGCTCCTCTGATGACAGTTACAGCCTCGTCCCCCTCTCTCCGTCTCTGTTAGCGAGCCACCGGCTGCTCACATCAAAACACCCTCCACCCGTTTTTCACTTCCTGGTGATCACTGTTAAAATGATTGAAGCTTCCTCTGTCTTTCCATAATCAAGCATACGAGCACACACGTACATGTGCATGAGTACACGCACACGTACAGGTACACACACTCACACACAGGTAGACTTGGTGAGAGCTCTTCAGCAGATCAACACTGCCCTCTTCAGGCTGATGTTGAAACAGAAACATTAAAGGTGTCTGTGTGTGCTGCCTCCATCTGCATATGCACGTGTGGTTAGAAGCGTTTGTTTGGGTTTTAATTCAAACCATGATGATGAGACAAAGCGGCTGGAGAATCAGGTGTGTGACATCTAAAGACTTTTTTCTTTTGTTCTCCTCACCTGGCTCCTTAAAGAGAGGAACCATAACCTCTATGAACTTGTTTCCATCTGTACACCTTGCTTCCTGGCTGAAATTAGAGTCTTAATTAAGAAGATGAATTTAAAAGTGTTTTAGACCTCAAGTTTAGGCAGAAGATTTAATGTCCTTCACTTATTTTCATCAGCCCAGAACCAAACTTTTGTTATTGCCCCACAAAGTTTTGTGCTTATGGTTAGCTTTAAATTTAAAAAAAAAGTCATATGTTGTTGTTTTTGTCTCTTTTTGACCCTGTAGAGACTGTGTCTCTGCATGCGGGGAAACTGCAGTGAAGGGTTACTGCTTTATCCAGTGTTGCAACAAATGACATCACTTTCAGTGTAGATATCATTTACTATGCCAGAGTGCACACACACATATACATACGCTTAGTTGCACAGTTAAATAGTGTAACAGAGCCTCACGCTTCAGCCTCGGTGCTTTTTTATGGCTGGCAGATTTCCTTTATTTAACCCAAACATGGGGGCCACATTGTTGGAACATTTGCACACACACACAAACACACCATACATGCACAAACACAAACACACACATTGATCAGAGGTTGGGTTAAGCGCGGCGGGCTGCGAGGCATGTTAAGCAGGCTGAGCAGGAGAGAGCAACGTGAGGAAACCTTGGTGGAGCTCTCCGCTGTGCAGTAGACTGTCTGTGTGTAAGTGTGTGAGTGTGTGTGCACATATACACACACACACACACACACACACACACACACACACACACACACACACACACACACACACACACACACACACACAGCTGTCTTCTCTGTCTCTTACTATTAAAATCTATAAGGTTTGAAAAACAGTGGATCTCTAGATAATTAGCTCAATCATATACTGAGATTTTGTAAGAGATAGTCAAACAGTATTTTTCTTTCCAAACTAAAAGTGACATATTTCATTTTTGACATCAGATATTATGTCAATATCAAAGGAGTGAGGCTTTTTATAAAGTGTAAAATGACTCATTTCTTGATATGTTGTCTGTTCAGAGGGATGTTTTTTTTACATTCTGAAAACATGTGAGAAGCTGTGGAAAGAATAAACTGAGTATCTCTGAGTATTCAAACATATTATTATTTTTTACATCATAAATCAAAACTGTTACGATATGCACTGCTCCTAATAAAGGCAGAAATGAAAATTTAACTCTCTGCATTATGCAATGCCAAAGCCTGTTTTTGCACTCATCCCTTTGAAATAAAGTCATTTCAGTTCTTTCATCTTCCCCCTGAATTTGATTTGTTCGCTGTTGTACGGTGTCAGCTAAGTGAATGACCATAAAACATCCAGTCGATCCCCATGACAACATTAAAGATTTGCATCCATCCATTCATCCTCCTCCATCCGCCTCACATCAAGAACCAGGCAGAAAATATATCTGACGGAAACAAAGCTCGTCAATCACCTGACAGTGTTTCTCTCTCAAGTGTAACTTTGTTCAGGCACGTGGGATTTTCAGCATCTTCTACATTTTAAACTTCACGATCAAAGGTTTGATATAAACCCACAAACGGATTTCCTGTGGTTGCAGTTAAAGGACCACTCAGAGGCTGTGTGATTTCTTTTAGACTGCATAGCAGGTGCCTATAAATAAATCATGTCTGGACGCTGTAGCCTAAACGCATACCGAGGTATCATAATTATCATAGATCAAAAGCTGATGACATTACAGCGTTGGACCGGTCCTATCCCATGTCAGTTCCGCGGCTGCCCATCTTTACGTTGTTTCATTATTGAGTTATGGCATGCATAATTTAACACCGACAGATATGGATCCATCCGTTGAGAGACTGTGGAAAGAACAGAGGCAGGGAGGGTGAAATGGATAGAGAGGGAGAAAGGGAAGAAGGAGGGAGAGGGGCGCTATAGCGAGTGATTCAGACCGGTTTACATTTACTCCTTTTATTTTCTCACCTTTACCCTGATACTTTATTTTGTTCGTCCCTGATCAGATATCTTTTTTTTTTTTAACTTACCCACACTGTTTAAAGTTATCAGAATGTAATAAATCAAGTCTTAAATTCAATTCCAAATGTTCTTTATTTTTTTATTTGAGATTTATCTTTTTTTGGAATTCTTTTTATCAATTTATGTTTTTATTTAAATGTGTATATATTTGTGTGTCACAGGTTTGAAGCCGTACACAAACTACAGTTTTGTGCTGGTGGCCTGCACAGCTGTCGGATGTGGGGCCAGCACGCCTTCAACTGGACACACCCTTCAGGCTTCCCCTGCTGGTACACACACATACACACACACACACACACACACACACACTTCAGAAATAAATAGCTTGTTTCATTTAATGTAATTTAAAACATTCTGTTCATCTGTCAGATATAAGGTTAGGGACAATTGAAAACAAGCTAAAGACAGCAATAGAAATGTATACAGAGCTGTTTTTAAATTTCACTTCTAACTAGGGCAAGAAAAATAACACATTTTAAAAGCATAGATGAAAATATTATTTAAAGCTAAAGTGCAGAAATATTTAGGGGTTAATTGGATACTGTAACATTTCTAATAGTTTTAATTTCACAACCTTTATATTTGACTGATTGCAGATCAAAAGGTATTTCTTGTCTGAAGTGTATTAACATTTTAAAAATAGAGCTTGTATTTGTGCATTGTTTTATCATTGTTACATATGTTTTAATTGATATTTCCTCATGTCTTAAGTGCAGTGATTTTTTTTCTTAGAGAGATGAATTTCTTTTATCCTTTCTGCTCTGGTCTCTTCTCCTCTCACTGCTCTCCTGTTCTGAATTCTCCCCACCCAGCACCCGTCTGTAGTCCCCCTTTGGTCTCTGCGTTACATCCTGCTACCCATCAGCTCTCTTCTCTCGCTCACATCCCCCACCCCCACCTGACTAAATAACCTGTTGATGGTGGAAATGCTCTCCTCATGAACTTCATTCTTCCTCTTTTCAACTGCTTTCTCGTTTCTCTCGTCTCTGACAACATGGCTTCATCTGTTTTGTCTTTTTTCTTCTCCGCTTCTTTTCATCTTTACTCTCCACCTCACAAAACCTACTGTGGATCTCTCCTTGTTCTCCTTTTTAACATAAACTGTTATTTGTCTACTCTGTTTGCCTTTTTAATCCTCGTGTTTCCCTCAGCTACACATATCCATTTCCATTACATACTTCCAATTCCTCCATTTTCAGCCCTTATTTTTTTCTCCACTCCTTGACTCGTGTGTGTCTTTCATTGTTAACTACATACAAACTGTATGGGGAATGTCAACCTACTCATTACATCTTAGAGACATTGAACAGCCTGTCATGAATGAATGAATGCTTTATTTCAAACATGTGAACATAATCAAAAAGTAAAAAAAAAAGAAAATCAAAGGGAAAAGAACAAATAAAAACAAAAAAATAAATAATTAAAGAGAAAGAAAAACAAACAAACAAAACAACCAGGGAAAACAAAACAACAGCAACAACAAAAAGAACCACCAACTTGTTAATGGAAACTTAAATTAAACTTTAATTTGATGTTTTATATTTTATGGGTACTGCTCAAACAGAGGCACAAACTTTAATGCCATGTTTGTTTCTTTGTGATATTAATTACTTTTTACTTTTAAGTTCTTCTAAATTTGAGTTAAGTGTTCATTATTCTGTTTTTAAAATTATCTTGTCTTGTGTGTTTATTGTTCTCCTCCCAGCCTGAATAAATATCATGAAAAAAACTTACCTTTTTAAAAAGTCAGTGTAAAATTCAATGATATTGTGTATTCTCTGAAACACTGGTGGTGTTAACCAGCAAATAAAACATGATTAGCGGTACAAAGTTCATATAAACAGAAGTTTACATTAGCTTTTCATCTGCTCAGAAGTGATTAAGTCTCTAGTTTTCACAAGGTGATACAATTGTGTTTTCTTTAGAAAATACCAAACGAAAAGGACATTTGACAGATGTTCAAAAATGAAACGCCTACCTGCTTCTCTTGTTTTCTTTACATCTCAAGGTGTATGGTCGAGACCCAGGCATCTGATGATCAACACATCTGCTGTGGAGCTGTACTGGGATCAGCCATCCCAGCCCAATGGACACATTTCCCAGTACAGACTGAACAGAGACGGTCACAACATTTTTACAGGAGGCCATCGTGACCAGAATTATACTGACACTGGACTCCTGCCAAACCACAGGTACAGAGCATGCACCAACATACTCCACACACAGACATGACTGTAAACATATGTAGGTATGTGTGCTCACTTAGAAACCACACACATGTAAACAAACTCATCATGAAGCTTCATAACGAATCCTTCGTTGCGGTTTCATTTGTTTTTAAAGCGAGTGGATGTACGTGCGTTTATATCGGGGTCACCCTGTTTTTAAAGCCCTGCTATCATCCCATCCATGTCTCTTTGTCTCTCTCTAAGGACTGCTCTCTGTATATGTCTGTTTGTGTATTTAATGAGCAAACATTTGACATGCCAATGACAGACGCAAACATTACTTCACACACGCTCACATACACACATTAAAATCACAAATCAGATCTGGGTTTTGCTTGCACACGGCACTGAAGCGTAGATTTTATTTATCTGTTTATTTTCATTTAACCTTTATTAATCTGTGTGTTTTTTCCATGGTGTTTTATTTTGTTTGTTTTAATTATGGGAGTGTAAAATGATGCCACCTCTCCCTCCCTGTCCTCTTCTCTCCTGTCTCCCTCTCTCCTGTCTCCGTCTCTCCCCCCTCTGCCTTCGCTCCCCCGAGACATTTCCTCCCTGCCCCAAATAGAATTCCAGGGATAACACCCTGCAGTTCGCCAATCTCCTCTATATGTGTGAGAAAGAGAAAGAGAAAGGAAGGAGGAGGGAAGATAGGACTGTATGTGTGTGTGACGTTTAATTTTCCCTAATTCCAGATAGTCTGCCAGAAGGCATTCCCGTCCCGGCCCTTCTCTTCTCATCACTTGTCTCCTTTCCTATTCACTTCTCCTGCTTCTTCTCACCCCCTCTCCTCCCATCCCTGCCCTCTTACCTCATTCCCTTTCTCCTTTTCCTTCTTTTCCCAATTTAGCCCTGCGCCAAGAATTACACAGGGAGCACCAGCCCCATTATCCAGGCACACTTGTGTGTGTATTTTGCCCATGTGTGTGTGTTACCTACACATGCCTTTCTGTGTGTGCACGTGTCTGTGCGTGAGACTGCTCAAAGTGGCCATTGATTATTTATGACAATGTTGATTAGCTGTCACTTTGCTGCGGCAGCCCAGGAAGTGTCTAAGATGACGAGAGAATTAACCTATTCCCTCTGGCTGGCCCCGCAGGACACACACACACACACACACACAGAGGCAAACACACTGCCACGCACACATCCACAGTCAAACAGACTCAAATGCCCCACTGATTACCCACACACACAATTTTACTTTTGATATCCCAGGGCGGCGTTTACATTTAAGTAAATATCTTCCTGTGATGAAGTGTTGGAAATCATCCCTCCCTCTGAAGCCTTTCTCTCCACCTCCCACGACTTTTTTCTCACTTTCTCCATATTTGTTGTATTTATGATTTGTTGTCTGCGTCTGTCTCTGATGGTAACGTATGAGTAGTTTTAATACCTTTTCTTGACTGTATTCTAACCCACTCCAGAGGTGCTAATGGCCTTCTGTTTAAAATGCTCTGCCCAGAAACAATAACCCAACACCACCGCCTATTAATGCATGTGTGCTGGAGTTTATAGCAAATTAAAGCTGTTTAATGTTAACTGGTGGCCCACTTACACAGCTAATGTAAGCTTTAGCACCAGCCAGCCACTCGCTCTTAAAAGGGAAATCTATCTTATGATGTCATGGAGGAGAGAGGAGGAGAGTGGGACAGGAGTGGCTGGAGAGAGGATGAAAGAGAGAAGAGAAAGTGTTCAGGGAGAAAGGGAAAGCAGTGGACCTCAGGTGATTGAGCTTACACACCTACATGTACACACAAATGCACATACATTTAAAAAATACAGCGTTTGAAGACAAATAGACATGATTTAATGAGACACAGTTTTAACTTGGAAAGTCAAAAATTTAAGGATTTGGGGAATTGATCCTCCACAGTTTGACAGTTGAGCACAGAAAGTAGTAACACCAGTGTCTGAAGTATTTACAGCATGCGGTGGTGAAATTGCTCTCAAACACTTTTTTCACAAACCCCTCCTCCATTCTCCCTCATTCTGTCATCTCTCTGAGCCCCTGGTGTCCTCACTCTTCTTCACCTCCCTATTTCATAGGTACGTGTACGAGCTAGAGGCCAGTTCAGGAGGTGGAACAGGTGTGAGTGACAAACATGTTATACAAATGCCAGTCTCCTGCCCCACTGGGATCCAGCCTCCTCACAGTGTGACCGTCTCAGGCCCCCACTCCATCTCTCTGGCCTGGACCCCTCCTGGTGAGTAGGTGGATGGATGGTAGATCATCATTTAATATGGAAAGTATTCCGCTTCCACCAAGGAGCGTTATAGATAATGATGTTAAATTTGGTTTGTGTTGATAACATTTACTTTTTTATGTTTGTTTATCTGCTGTCTGCTCAAAGTCTAAGATAATTCATTTGAATCAGGGTTGTATTTTAATTGAAGCTTAGGTTAAAAACAAATTTAGTCAAACAAAGAACATGCTTGACCTCAAAAGTCACATAGTTGACATTCATTTATTTATTTATTTGTCTAATTTAAGAAACGCTGATGCTATTTAAACAAAACTTTGAAATAGTTATTCTCCAACTCTAAAAAAATAAACAATTTTAATTTTGTTTTTAGGAAATAGCGCTTTGGTTTTATCCCCTCAATACTTTCATGGCAGCACAGTGAACATGTGTTCACTGAGAGTGTAGCCTGTGTTGGATACCAGCCTGTGGCAGTGGTAGAAGCAAGAAGCAGCCTCAGGTGATAGAAAAATAAAGTCAACACAGCCAAAGTAATAAAAAACATTAGTCCCTTAAGTGTCCACTGGGTGCTGACTCCAACAGCAGAGAAGTCTCAGTCAGAGGCAGTATAAACATGAAACATGTTTGTAACCTGGTACAAAAAAGTTTTTGCTTTCTGTATTATAATTTTTGTATCATTACAACTTTTAAGAGGGTTTTATTTTTGCATGACTCATTTGCTTTCATCAAGGCTATGCATCAATTAGCAGAATTAGGTATATAAATCATTCGGCTCACTGGTGGGTGTGTTGTTGCTTAAATGACCACCTCGTAAGGCTTCATTTTACTTCTTCAGAAACTAGTGGGTCACAGAGACTAGCTACAAGTAACTTGTATAACCAATTCATTTATTTTTTTTCCGTTTTTTCTTGAGATGAAACAAATCTGAAATAAGATGTGACACATGTGATGATATCAACACTCTCCTACCACACTGTTATTCTGAACAGAAATGTTTTTACAAGAAATATTTTACACATAATTTAACTGTTTGTCAGGGCAAACCACTGATGTTGACACATTCACTGAATCATGAACAATAAAAAATATATGTACTCACCACCCTAAACTGACCAGGCGGAGTTTTTCAGATTTGTGAATCCCTGTTTTTCTCGATCCAAAGAGACAAAGAGTGGGGTCAGACTGAAACAGAGCCCTGACTAGTTTTCTATTCACCTTCTGGCCTCTCAGGACCTGGACACACACACACAATCACACAAAGAGGCTTACATGAGCATACACTCTGGGCTGCTTATGGGGCAGTGATTGTCTGCCCTAACCCATCTATCATTGACTATTACTCCTTCATTAGGCTGATTTCCCATCTCAGAAACTGCTTATAGGGCCAACTAGCAGAGACACTTCACTTTGGTGCCTGCGTGAGAGTGTGTGTTTTGTTTCTGTATATTTGTGTTGATGCATGCAGCTTTAGACTTGTGTGACTGTGCATGCATATTTTTTATGTGTGCATGTGTGTGTGTGTGTGTGTGCACATCAGAGTGGAGACATTTCCATAGGCAGGCCTATTCTATCGTCATTACAGGCTGATTTTAAAGGTGAGGAAATATCGGCTGGGTTCTCACGCTTGGTTAACTCCCTGAGCCCAGAGTCTGGACTGTTTTCGACTTTCGTGTGTGTGTGTGTGTGTGTTTGCAGAAATGTGTGTGTACTAGGCTCTTTGATTCTGTGTATGTGTGTGTGTGTGTGTGTGTGTGTGTGTACATGCTCATATGCATACGTTGACTGAAAAAGCACTGACTTACGGCCATCAAAAAATATTTACTGTTGGATCAACTCCTTTTGGTGTTTGTGTTCCTGTGCATGAATGTGTGCGTGTGTGTGTGGGGGGAAAGAGAGATTTTGAAAATGAGTGCGTGCATGTGTGAGGAAAAAATCTGCCCACTGGTTACACAAAGTAAAACTTAGATACCACACTGCAGCTGAGGGACATTTTGATCCAAGAGAGAAGGGTTTTACTTGAGTGCTTGCGTCTCTGTGTGTGTGTCTTTGTGTGTGTTGGTTTACTGTTTGAAAGCATGTTAAAGTTTCCAAAGTGTGCCCAAGTAAACGCTCCATGGGCTCAAGTCTGATGTAATGTGTGTGTGTGTGTGTCTATATCTGTGAGTGTGTGTGTGTGTGTGTGTGTGTCTGTCTGTATCTGTGCCTGTGTGTGTGTGCATATGCGAGTCGGGGGTGAATAATTGAAGTCTTTCATTTGTCTGGTAATCAGTTCGTTCTCGAGATATCCAGAGTTCATGAATGTTGAATAACCCATCACAATACAGTTGGCCTGAATTATGGAAAAACCTCCAGTCAAAATATTAACAAAGTTAAGGTGTGTGCGTGGGGTAGATGGGTGTTACCGTTTGTATATACACTGCCTGGCCCCCCAAAAAAAGGGTCACACACCCTTTTATTTTGTTGGACCACCTTTAGCTTTGACTGCAGCACGTATTTGCTGTGGCATTGTTTCAATAAGTTTCTGCAGTTTTCCAAGATTTTTTTCCATCCAGTGTTGCATCAATTTTTCACCAAGATCTTTCATTGATGATGGTAGAGTCTGACCGCTGCGCAAAGCCTTCTCCAGCACATCCCAAAAATTCTCAGTGCAGTTAAGGTCTGGACCCTGTGGTGGCCAATCCATGTGTGAAAATGATGTCTCATGCTCCCTGAACCACTCTTTCACAATTTGAGCCTGATGAATCCTGGCATTGTCATCTTGGGAGATAACTTTTTGCCAGCTGAAAGATAATAACCCATGCAGTCATTATCCAAAAGGAGGCTTGTACCTATTTGTTTAGTTGAATCCAGGTGGTGAATTTTTTTTTTGCCATGCAGTGTATTCATGAGGTTTTTGTCTGGTTCCAAGGCTTGGTAAAGGCAACTTCAAAGCCAAAACTATATAATGTGCAGATAGAGGTGAGAGACACATCAAATATACTCAATATGTTGCGGGTTTTTGCATGTGAGATGTATGAAATGACTAGATCGTGAGTGCAAATTATCATTTAAATTAGGGCTGTCATTGTAACGCATTAATTAGATTAATTAAGTACCGCAAATTAACGGGTTATAAAAATGTACGCAGATTAATCTGGAGCCCAAACCCACTGGGCGTCCAAAGACGCACTTATTTTTAAATGTCTGGCATTTACAAACCGTGTGTCCTACTTGAAAAAAGAGGTGTTCTCGTCAGATTTTCAAATTTCCGACGGTCCCTGAATGTATCACACATGACGTCAGCAACATGCTTTAAACAGGAGGGAGGGAAGCGAGAGTGATTTGTGACTGCCGTCCACATCTCGTTTATTCACACGTCCTTTTTGAAAATCTGCAGAGAATCAACCGTTTGCTCTAGGTCAATTCTGTAAAAAACAGATAATTATACACTCTTTACTGCATTAAACAAGCCCTGAATGATCGATATGTATCTGTATTTAAATCTAAAGAATTCTTTGAAAATTTCCTTCCATCTTCCTGGTGTCATGTTTTAGCTTGGGGCTGCTCTGCACCAATCAGAAACAGTTTGTGTGTTCAGAGCATGTTAAACTGAAAATACTTCACTTTTCTTTGATCCCAGACATGAATTAAGTGTTTTGTATATAGTTCCTCACAGTTTTTTGGCCCTGGTTCTCCTGACCTCATAGAAGTATCGAATTTTATACTGCTGTGAAAATCGAGTCAACATCGAGTAAAAATGTGACAGAAGCAAAAACCGTCCTTAAAATGAAATCAGCTTATCACAGGGGCAGGAATATGTAGATTTTGTAACGATAGAACCATAAAACTTTTTCATGTGTTCCTTATGCATCAGGGTACCTAAAAATGTGTTGTATATATTCCCACCTTATTTTTAAATGTCTTTTAATGTAATTTTAATGTCCTGGAATTCAAATTCTTTATTTTGGGACCTTAAGCAGATATGAGATTAAAATGTGATTAATTAGATTAATTAATTACAAGTCCTGTAATTAATTAGATTATTTTTTTAATCGCCTGACAGCACTAATTTAAATGTTTTAGGACATCAGGATGTAAGTCCCTTTTGAGTTTTGCTTCCTTCACTTTCTGCTGGTGCTCCTGTCACAGCAAGCAGCACATTCCCCTACCCACCCAGAAAACTCTCCAGTGCATGCATGTTTCTGTATTTGGAGGGAAGGGGACGATATTTCAGGCTGTATTTCAAAGGCAAACAACATACCTGCATGCTAACATCACAGCAGCTAACTGTTGGATATTATCACTGCTAAGCTCACTATTAGTTTCCATGAAGTCATGGTGTTCTCTTGTATTCGATAATATTTTCCTCTATCTTCTGCTCTGTCTTGTGACTTTACCAAATAGTACCAAGTAGTTGCTATATCTTCCCGTTTGCTGATGTTGTAATTACCTGCAAGTTGCTTAAAAGTAATGCTGGCTGTTTTTATCTAGAAGTATGTTCTGACTTTTCCTTCCAATTGTCACAATGACAATAAAGTTCTATTCTATTCTTTTTTTTTGTCCCTTCAGCTCAGTTCATCAGCAGACAGCCTGTAAACTACAACATCCTGTTGAACCCAGGAAGTGACAGAGCTTTGAGTCGTCACGCTGGACAACGTTTGCACCTTACTGTCACAAGTCTCGAGCCATTCACCACCTACAACGTCAGAGTGCAGGCCTGTCAAAATGGTAGGTATTGATTACACTTAATTCAGTCTTCGTCAATTAGTGATCCACCACAAAAAAAAATGAAACAAATCTTGTTCACAAACACCTGATGAAAGTTTATCATATAGAAACTTGTTCTGAGCAATGGTTAATATGCATTCATTCTTTTGCTCAGACTTTTCATTGTAGAGCTCACTGAAGAAAACTTGTAGATGTGTCCAAGTAGATGCAAAGTAACAAACTGCCTATGAATTCATTCTTGCAGATGGCTGTGGTGTGGGAGAGGGTGTACATGTCAGGACTCTTGAGGCAACCCCAGAAGATCTGCCGCCCCCCACAATAAAGGCTGCTGGGGCCAATGTCCTAGAGATCCACTGGTCAGCCCCCAAAAAAGCCAATGGACTTATTACATCATACCATGTTTACAGGTAACTTACCCAGAACACAGATGTACAAAATATATTTATAAATGTTAATGTGGAATACACACTATAACTGAGAGACAGACCTGCATGATCATATGTGTCATTCTGGACCCTTCTACTGACACATATTTCTTTCTTATCACCAAACTCTGACTCATTCAAACAAGTTCAAAAAGAGAAGGCTGCACGTTTTCTGGTCTATCTTTGGTGCTCTTGTGATGACATGCATTGTGAGATGTACAGTGCTAGTTTCTCACATTTGCTTTAAGCCATAAACAAAGACCTTTTTCTCCCTCAGGCTTCAGATTATGAGACATTGTTTCAAATGAAGATGACACTGACACACTGCAGGAACAAAAAGAGCACTAAAAAGATGTTTCCACCTTTTTGTACCATGAGACCACAGCGTGTTTGCATTCTCATAATACATTGCTGTTCAGTGATTTTTGCACAGATATAGTATATCATATACATTGTGTGTCAAAAACAAATCCCAAACTTCAAAACAAAAACTGTCAAAGTTTAAATCGTTATTTCAGACAAATGTCTGCTCTCCATCTACGTGTGTGTGTGTGTGCGTACCTGCATGCTTGTATTAATGCATGCTGAAGGTCGTGGTCTGCTTGTTGACCAGAGTGTGTGATCTGTATGCAGGGTCAGACCAGACTAAGCCCTTTAAGTCCTCAGGAAACACACATTAGCATAGCAGTTCACACACACACACACACACACACACGCTCTGACACACCTGGCATGCTCAGACTCAGGCAGACAGGGACTGGTATAAAAACAGAAAATCTCTCTGTCTGTCTCTCAAACTCGCACCTGAAAGCCCCACGTAATCACAGACAGCAGGGCTTACCAAGACATCAGGGTACTTGCATCAGCCACTGACTTACACATGATGGTTAAGACGTGATGTTACATTTTTTATTCAAGTTCACTTCAAACTTAGTGTGCTTCTTTCCAGGTTTTTCGAGACTACCTAAATAATTTTTTAGAAAAACTTTAGAGTTTTTGATTTGGTTTAAGTCTAGTCTGTCTTATGTCTTTATTATGTCCTAATTACATAAATGTTAAGAAATGTAGAATACACACACACACACACTTAAGATATCTATAAACTTTAAGTACAAAAAGTGCTAAGAGTAGGCTTTTATGATACATTTTGCTTTCCTTATAACACTGCGGTACAAGTATTTTACAAAGCAAGGTTTCCGTACACCTAATGTTATGATTTCAATGTGATGTATTTTTTATTTTATTAATTTAGTTTCAAAGTTTGTTTTATAAAGAATCAAACATGTCTTCAGAACATTATTTTGTGCATGTCATAATGAATTGAGCTCTGATCCAGTATCATTTTTTTAAGGCGTCCGGTGGGAACAGAGGAGGAGCTTCTGGTTTTTATCTGGACCAGTGGGCCTCTTGAATTTGTTGACGCAAGCCCAGCCTTACAACCCTTCAGCTACTTTCAGTACAGGCTTCGTGCCCACAACTCCAAAGGCTCTGTCCTGAGCCAGTGGGCTGTAGCTCAGACATTACAGGCAGAACCACAGGACATGGCCTCTCCAACTGTTACACCCACAGGTGAGTTCACAGTGACATATGACCTCCACTCTGCATTATCAATGTGTGAATGACTGGGATATCCTTGCTTGCTGTGCTCCATCACAGGTGCATATTCTGTCCAGCTAAAATGGGGAGAACCTCAGCAGCCCAACGGTCTCATTTCCCATTATAGACTGGTTTACAAGAAGCACCAACAGGATCCCACACTCAACTCCACTGCTGTGACTGCTCTCACTGTGGAGGTAAATGCATTGGTACACATGACGCATTGGAAATGCATATTTTTGGGAACTCACTCCTTGATCACACGCTGTTTTCTATTCCTTGCTTTCTGTTATAGCTGATATCATTTTGAGTAGAGCTGGGTCTGGATTTAGAGACTTTAACACGCTGGGAAGACTGCTCATACATTCAACATCAACAAAAGCTTAATCCTGTGCAAACATGACTGGTGCATTAAATTCTCATGTATCTAAAAGGGATAATTGGGTTTGAACAGATACAGTGGGGAAAATAAGTATTGGATGTGTCAACTTTTTTTCTCATCACATTTATTTCCAAAGGTGCAATTCAAACAAAATTTATACCAGACATTGGTATTAACTCAAATAATCCATACATGAAAAGAAATCATGACATTCAAGTCCATAGATAATGATTATGTGGAATTAAGTGCGATAACACAGGAAAACCAGCTTCAACATGCCTTTTCTTGAGGAATGGAGTCTTGCAGGCTGAGCGTCCATAGAGGCCATGGCAGTGGAGTGCATTGCCTATTGTTTTCTCTGTAACAATTGTACCTGCTGCCTCCAAGTCTCGGTCCTTGGCTTGTTGAGTACTCTTCTGACTATCTTTCTGACTCCCTGGTCAGAAATCCAGCGAGGAGTTCCTGTGTGTGGCCTTTTGATGGTAAGGTGGTGCTTCTTCAAACCAGACATAAAAAGAAATCACAACGTTCTGGTCCATAAATAATAATTATGTGATACTTTTTTCCTGCTATAACATAGGAAAAAAGTATTAAAAACACCATGGAAAGGCTGTCTACTTTGGCAAGGAAATGCACCACACCGCCTGAAATCTGTCAGTAATTATTATTTTTCACCAAGCAGTTAAATACAACACACCTCATGTTGGGTAAAGGCAAAGAGCTCTCTGAAGACATTCACAACCTGATTGTTGCACAGCATCAGAATGGAACTGGACACAAACTTATATCAAAGCACCTGAAGACTCCAGTCAGCCCCGTTGGCGCTTAATACCAATGTCTGATAGAAATTTAGTTTGAATTGCGACTTTAGAGATGCAATGCTTTAAATGCTTTAAATGCAATGAGAAAAAAAGTTGACGTGTTCAATACTTATTTTCCCCACTGTATATATAGTGAGAATAAATGCATCAATGTTTAAATGTGTGTGTGCTGGCATATGTGTGTGTGTGTGTGTGCATGTCTTTTGTCATTTGTGATGCATGTGAAGAAATTTGGACTCTACCTGCAGTGCTGATGCCATCTGTTTGCCTGTTAGGGGGCATGAAGACACACAAACACACACACACACTGCCCATGGCCTGCAATTCCCTGGGGCCCCTTCCCACATTTCCATGGCATGCCCCATGATCTAACGCAAGAAATATGTATTAGCAATCTCCTTCAAACCAAAATTACTCACAAAGACTTTACATACACAGTATACTTGCTTTGATGGCTGTCATCTTGTGCAAAAACAGGTTACAGACTCTGTTATCTGGCCAGAATCACCTAAATCTGCAACAGGATTATACCAACAGTGGCTTGCATCCTCTCCACACAACATTCACACCTGTTTGTTTGTTTGGTGTGTTTTAATATCTAAAACTGTCTTCAAGGACAGCGAGGGAAACAAAAACATTGTCAGTCAACACATAGATACAAGGATGAATCAACTTCTCCTTTTTTCACTCTCTTCTTCCCTCCTTTCATGATTTTTACACACAGAGAAATGGGGAAAATGCAGCTGGACAGATTGGCTGAATGAAGAATGATAAAGTTAACAGAGAGGAATAGACAGATAAAATGAAGGAAGAATGAATGAGAAAGAGTAAAAGGGAGGATGAAAGGGGAAGGAAAAACAAGTGAGGGAACAACAGAAAGGATGAGAGTGAGTGATAGATAGGGAAAGGAGGAAGGAGAGGGAAAGAGGGAAGAGGAGGTAGAAGTATAGATCTATATTCTGTCCATATCGGTGGCCTCTTCTCCCTCAGTGACCTTTGGCTTGTCACTCATAATTAATACAAGATGTAAATGGAGACCTTTCACCTTCTCATTGATATGGAACACTCTGTGTTTGTGTGCGTGTGTGTGCGTGTGTGTGTGTGTGTGTGTGTGTGTGAGAGAAGCTCATTGACATGGCATAGACTTATTTTAGTGGCGGTCATTTGTCACACCGTTGCCTTCACCACATGCGCCCCGTTGTTTAGGAATACACAGAGAAAGTTGAGCGCAAACTTGAAGAGAGATGACTTTGTGAGCGTTTGAAGTGCACCGCCAGAAATGATTTTTTAATATGTTGGACAGATGTTCGTCATTTGGAAGGGAAATTAATTTGAGATTTAAGACGGCGAGGACAAGCAGCGAGTAGAAGTGAGTCTCTGTAGTCAAGGAGGCGCTCGTTTGAACCGTTCATAAACTGGCACAGAAAGTTGAATCCAATTTTCCTTTATTAAGGAAAGTAAAATGATAATGAGAGTACAGTCCAGAAAAACAGAGAATTTCAAAAATATGTGTCTACAAAATAAAGCATGCAAATGTTTGAGCATATTACCCTAGTTTAGAGTAAAAAGGTAGATGTTTGTATTTATTTTAGGGCTGTCCCTTTAATGTGTTAATTAGATTAATTAATTGCACCGCAAATTAATGCATTGAAGAATAAACACGTTTTCAGCAGATCTTGAACAATCTTTCAAGACCTGAATAATACAGTTTTATATGACTATGTAAACACCAAAACTACCTAAGAGTTGACTCTCTTGTTTTATGTCTCTTCCTGTTTTTGATGAAAAAAAACAGATAAAATGTACGTGTTTTTGATCACGTTCATCTCGGGCGCTCCATCTTTTTCTCTCTCCATGATCTCCATCATCTTTTCTCACGATCGCGCAGCTCTTTCTCTCTGAATTACCGCGACATATCCTCAGTTCAATCATGAGCTGCCTAAAACTTTTCTGACTTGCAGCGTCTCGCTATGTCTCTGCCATCTCACATCTTCTCCTAATATCCATGCTGAGCTTTCATCCAAAGAGTGCACCACTCTCACCCACAGTAGTTTACAAGCATGAGTTTGATTGACAAGCTCCACCTCCCCCCGCTGAAAAAAATAATTTACTTCTATAGATGCAGTAAACGGTTGCACCACGTTAGTGGCAGCAAACACGGAGATTTTATATTGGCCAGTTGAAACAAAAATTGGGATTTACAAATCTTCTCTTCTTGTGTATTCATTTGATTAGTCATGCACTACAATTTTGTAATGCAACACTTGACTTTAGAGGTCTTAAAATTTTATTGCACCTAAGAATAGTTAGACAAAGTTTTTTCGTATTTCTTTGAAATTACCCCTTAAATTTCATGAGTATTTGGTGAAAATTAGCACATAACTTCTGGCCAGATTCTGTTCTGCAGTGTGCCTGTACTCAGTGTCTGTCACAATCAGGTAAGGCCAATTAACAACCCCACTCTTGGTGAATATCACATCTGAAGCCTTCAGTTGTATCATGTAAAACATTATAGGCCTAATCATAAAGGTTTATCATTTTGCATGTGACCTCAATTATGCATATCAACAAAGTCAGTACAAAAGAACTTGGTGAAATTAAATAAAAATAGCTAACTATCAACTGCTTATTGGGAAATTGAACTATTCACTGAACATTTTAGAGGTAATTATCAGAGGAAACAATGAACCTAACTTCTGTCTTCAAGAACTATGCTTCTCTGGAAATAATTCAAACGTTGGGATACTTCTAAAAACATATTGTGGTGGGTTGTGATTTAATTTCAAATAAATTATTTGCTAATCGTCACCTTCTTACCTTGCAATTTGGAGTAAATTTCGAAGAAACTGGAAAAAACAGTAACCTACCAACTGTGATTTGGGACAATAAATTTGGACATTATTTCAAATTAGTTATGTGCTAATTTCAAAGAAATAAGAAAAATCTTTGTCTATTTATTACCTAAGTGTGAAGAAATTTACGGACCTCTAAAGTAAAGTGATACCCCAGCATCTCCTGCCACCGCTGTGTTGAACAAAGTGAGATCAGGTTAGGAATAAATAGAGAAAAAGAGAGCTGAGAGTTTAAGAGAGTGTAGGTTTAATTAGTGCTTTGTTTAACTGGCTCCACCTCATTGGGGATTTTTTTAACTGCTAACAAATAAATAACTTCCTTTAACCAAGAAATAAAGTATTCAAACCTTAATGAGATGGTTTATAACACCGTTAAAGTCAACTCAACTATCTTAGACTATGGTTTGACATTAACACTTTCTTATTTTCTTTTAAGTCCTACACTTCATCATCATTAAGTTGTATTCTTTGTTCCCAAAAATGTTTACTAAACCACCCTTTCATTGTGTGTGTGTGTGTGTGTGTGTGTGTGTGTGTGTGTGTGTGTGTGTGTGTGTGTGTGTGTGTGTGTGTGTGTGTGTGTGTGTGTGTGTGTGTGTGTGTGTGTGTGTGTGTGTGTGTGTGTGTGTGTATTGATCTGGGGCTGGGAACCCTGCTCCGTGCCAGCTCGACTGATTAATGGGGTCGTCATGGCAATCGGACGGAATGAGGGTACGAAACGCAGGCGGCCTGCCTCACTAGA
The DNA here is from genome assembly GCF_033239565.1 of Halichoeres trimaculatus. Classification (NCBI taxonomy): domain Eukaryota; kingdom Metazoa; phylum Chordata; class Actinopteri; order Labriformes; family Labridae; genus Halichoeres; species Halichoeres trimaculatus. The sequence goes on from NW_027437181.1 coordinate 26,122,518, forward strand.
CCCCTACACGCTGCCTGGCATACACACACCATCTCTTTCTCACACATACACACAGAGATTCACCCTCCATGCCTTACACCTCTCTGACAGACATGTTAGTCACTCAAACAGTCCCATCAGGCTTCCTTTCCTGTTTCATAATTACTCCACTTCTGTTTTGCTTTATATTTCTCTTCATTATTCCCTGACTTGTCTCTTTGCTCCCATCCTGTCTTGAATGTTTTCCTCTTGGTCATTTCACTCCATCCCTCCTTGTTCGCCTTTTCTGATCTCCCTCTGGCCATTTACAGCTTGATCCTCTCTTTAAAGCTTATTCACTGTTTTCACTAAAAGTTTAGTCTTTTGAAGATCACTTTTCTCTGTCTTCTTTCTTATCTCTTAACCAAATTATTGCCAAGACTCTTCCTGTTTTGCCACATCCCGCCCAATGTATCCCCCATTTTGGTATTTAATCTCTTTTTTTCTTTGTCTCTTTTTTTCTTTTCCTCCTCCTGCTCTCTCCTGTTCTTCCACCTCTCATTTTCCCACCAAACCCTTACTTTGCCCAGATTTCTTACTCCATATGCCCTCTTCTCTAGACATTTTTTCATTTTCTTCTTCCACTTGTAACCCTTTTCTACACCTCCCAAATGCCATACCTCTTCTCTAACTCCCTTTGCACCTCCACCTCCTCCTCTGCTCCCTCCTTTTGCCTCGTTGCGTTTATAACCGATCTTTTCTCCCTCCATTTGAAATTTTAAATCTGCCACCTCCTCTTTTACTCCTCTGTCCTTTCCTCCCTCCCTTGGCTCTTCCAGATGTTACACAGTGGCCCATGGGATCACTGTTAAAGTTAGACCACGTGCATACGTATAAACCAGTGTGTGTGTGTGTGGATACATATATCTGAATATGGTTACGTTTGTGCCTGTGTGCATGCATAACATATTTTTATTTGTGTGTGCATGTGTGTATGTTTTCAACAATGTGTGTGTATGTGTGTGTGCATGCACGTGCGTGTGTTCTGTATTAATACATCCCATTGATCAGAGCAGGACCCCTGACAGTCATCATCCCTGAGAACCATCTGGCCGACGCCTGACGCTCCCTCACCCAAACACAAGCTGACACCCTATTAATCTGCTACCGCCATGCATACATATGTGTGTGTGTGCGTGTGTGTGTTTGAGTGTGTGTGAATGAATGGATCTGTAAGCATGCGAAATGTGTGTGTAAGGAGCTATGTGTAGAATATGTGTTAACATTTTCGCCATGTCCGTGCACTGTGTACGCTTACGTATGTGTGTTAGTGTGTGTGTTAGTGTGTGTGTGTGTATGCATGCTACAAGCTCATACCGTGCACACGCATATGAATGTGTACACACACCACTTCGCCATCCGCCAACAACAGCCGGCGCTGAAGGGAGCTGAAGGGTGCTTGGAAATTAAGGTTATTACACAAATTGAGCCATATGGTCTAAATATTTCAGAGCTGAAATTTACTAGGCAATAAAAATGGCCCCTACCTCGGTAATGGTGTAAATTACAGCTTAACCACCAGCGCTAATGATGTCCTTCTGTACACCCCGTAACCAACCGTACATGAAGGACACATTGTTTAAAAAATACCCCAGGAAAAGCAGGAGGAAGGGAGAGAGGAGGAGAGGGAGAGGAAAAGGGAAGAAGAGGAAGTGTTGGAGGAGGAGAGTGAAGGGATCTGATTGACAACAAAATGAAAGAGGTGAGGAAAGAGTGAGAAGTGAAGAAAGATGTAAAAAGAGAAGAGGAGATGGAAAGAAAAAGAGAGGGATTAATACAGAAAGTGGAGAAAGAGCAAGAGCTAGCAGCATGTTTACAATCTGTTAGTTTACCATTAAGGGCCCGTCAGAGAGCGCGGGACAGCGAGGGCCAGCCGGTGAACTGTGTCTCCAAGCCAACATGATGTTTCACTTGCTTTGTGTGTTTGTTCGTGTGTGTGTTTGACCTGAATAGTTATGATGTGTGTGTTTAGGCATGCGCAGCAGAGAGGTGTGTATGAGTTGGACATGTTATCAGAAAATGTGTGGTGTCTTTAAACATGAATGTTCTGCAGGTGTGTTGAATGATTAGATAGAGACAAACATGGTGTTAAACACATGCTGCGAACAAAGTGTGAATACAAATTCATGCTTTGGTTGTTGGTGCATTTTTCAGACTGGCGTTTTGTTTGACATGGATCAGCAGAGAGGATCTAAGCAAAAAGGATGGAAAAATGCTGCAAACATGAAAACCTAACTCTTCTCTAAACTCAAAGCCTTGACTGCAACAGAAGTTTAATTGCCGTGCTTGAAAGATAACCTACTACTCAAGTTCTTGTACTTGACATTTTAGGTTTCAGTTTATCTGACTGTTTTTAAAAAAGGTTAATTTTTTGTGGTGTGGACAAATGTTTGGCCAACATCTCCACTCCTTCCTTTACTGCCTTGAGTCTTTGTTAGTTCTCGGTATGGCTGTTGCCTTTGTGTGATTTAAAAAAGAAAAGAACTGGAGAGGAAGTTAAAGGGTTGGTCCACAGAAAAGACAAGGCTTTGCCCTTGCTCTCAGTGACACCCTTTAACAAATGAGGGAGACAAAGGAGGGGTGAAGGGAGAGCGCTGCGGAGCTGAGTGCACAGAGGGTGAGGAGAGAGGCACGAGGAGGTTTGGAGGGGGAAGAGGACACAGGTGAAGAGAGGAAGGAAGTATCAAAGGAGGGAATAAGAAGACTCAGATGCAGAGTTTGTCTGGCCCTCGGCCTATCAGACCCCTTATTTAGAGGTCTCCAGCTCTGATTGGAGGGTCCTCAGCATTCTGCATAAACAGCCAAATAATCAGGCTGCAGCAGTCCCTCTTCTCCTCACCGCAATCTTTCTCTCCGTCTCCTCGTGTTTTTCACAGCTCCTCCCTCTATCACTCCATCACTCCATTCCCATCTGTGTTTTTATCTTCCTCTGTCACAAATTACAGTTTTTATGTTATTCTCATCCACAATCTTTGCCCCCCTCCATCCCCTCTTATTCTGTCTTACTCTCAGTCTCTTCAAGTGATTTTTTTTTCAAGAGAGTTTCTATCACACTTCCTCTTCCTTCACTGCTCCTCATGTGTGCTCTCTTTCTCCGTCTTTTCTGCTCAGTAATGACAGGTTGTGTGTTATTGTGTGTCTGTCTGTGAAGAGGCCACACCATCCAGTGTAGTGCTCTCCACTTGTCTTAATGGGTGTTTAGTGAGGCAGCCATGGCACCATGGTCATCACTTTAGAAAGAATGCTGAGTGCGAGTACTTTGAAGAAAGAGTAAAAAAAAAGTATATTTGTGATGACTGAAGCTGTTAAGCCCTGGTCGAGGTGGATATGTGTTTTTTTTACAATAGAGTTGAGGATCACATGCTGTTTTATAGGGATGGGTATTGATAAGATTCTGTTGATACAAATGCCTTTATGGATTCTGCTTATCAATCCTATTCTGCATTGATTCCCTCATCAATTCCTCCTGTGAATTTTCTCTGAACAAAATGTTGCTTTAGATGTTTTCTGGGTCAACAACATTAAATTGAGTTCATGAGTGAATAAATATAAATCTGACTACCAGAGTTGGATATCTCTGGCCATAAATATACAAAATCAAGTAAAAATTGCACGTCATGTGACGTTGATGTGCTGTATTGTAATATATTATTGACGCATGTAGGCCAGCTAGTGTCTCAAAGTGGTTATAGCATTGTTCTAAGTTGTTTGTAACCTTGCCATAGTTATGAAACTTGCCATGAGCCTGCACAGAACTTTTCTTTTATCTTTCCTGTGAGTATTTTAAAATTTGGAGTTCTCAATATCGTTTTCAGAGAGTAACTGTGACATGTTTCTGTGATGAAAGTTGAAATTCTATTCCAAAGCCGAAGTTATATCGATATATGCTAACAGCTAGCATATCAGTGTGATCTCCCATAAATGGTATCATTAAGCTAGCACTAATTGGAAGACATGCCTTCTTTCCTTAATTTTGGAGGATCGGGGATTAGTGATCAATGATCAGCCCATCCTTACATATGAAACTGATCTTATATACCTCCGAGGAGGTCTGACAGCCAGCCATTGTTGCTTTTTGCTCTGAGACCTAAAACACAGGACACTTTATTGGTTATTTAAGCTGAAACATAAAGATTTGATTGTTTCACAGGTATTGTTCAACAATTTTCAATAAGACAACATTGGAATATTGAAGGTCAGTTAAAAAAAATAAAAATCGGTATCGCAAGGTCAGGCTTTTTAAAGACCGATGATAGGACAGAAATTTGTGATCAGTGCACCCCTACTATTTTGTTTATATCGTTTTCAGTAGAGATAGACTGATGTGGATTTTCCCGGGCCGATACCAATACTGATTATTTGTAGTCAAGGAGGCCGATAACCGATATGTAAAGCCGATATTAGTTTGCAGTCAAAGTGAAAATATTGGTGTCAAAATCTTGAACAATATAAACTCCAACACTGAACTCCATGCAAATGTTTTCAAGCATTAATTTATTAAACAGCTCCCAGGCTTAGCAGCATGTTTTATAAAGTAAAATGAAAACATAAAACATAAATAGCTAAAGTTTTCTACAGTAAATAAAGTTTTCCAAAATTTTAATGTAGCTGCAATAACTGTAATAACTGCACTGCTGACTGGCTGTTTCCCAAGCCATGGCTCTGCTTGTAACCAATCAGATGGTACTGTGGGTGGGACAGTGCTGGGGACTGAGTAGTGACTGCAGAAAGCGGTGCGGCTGCTTCAGAGCCGAAACAACGCAGTTTTTAATTTGTTTCTTATCAGATTGAATCAGGCCATCAGATTAAAAAAAAGGCCGATAGCGATATGCCTAAAAATGCCAAATATCGGCCACGATAATTGGCCCGGCCGATAATCGGTCCATTCCTAGTTTTTGGTATATAAGGAGATTTATACCAGGTTGAACATTTTGAATGGGAATCTCCTGTGAGAGAGCAATGTACTTTTCTTTGTGTGTTCAGTTCTGTAAAACTTTAAGCAGAAAATCCTGATTCAGAGTTTTCTAGGGAAACTGTTATTTAAGTGCTAAGCTAACCTGAGCTAGCTGAGGTAGACTAGTCAGCATAATTGAATTGTTGAGAATTGTTAAGCACAAAGGTTAATGATCTCAATGGATTGAAACATTTCTTATTGATTCCCAACAAGAACCAGATTTCGAGTCCCATCCCTACTGTTTAAGTATTTATATTTGGTATGTAAATCAGTTTAAGAGGTCTAATTGTAACAGGAATGAGGAAGAATGCATCTTAAGTGTTCACAAGGCACCAATCTGTGTGTGCATGTGGATCAACAACCCCACCAATGGAAACACTAAAACACTCTGAGATTTTTTATGATGACAAGTGTATATTCTGTTTTTGAAAAGCCTGTTTCCTGATAATGCCTGAAGGTTTTACTATTATCTAAAAACATTATCCCTATAAAAAGGATTATTCTAAACTAAAATATTTTTGCAACGCAAATTAATTGGTCACCATTTTAAAGCATACTGCCCCAACTTGCCAAAACCATTCCCTGCATTTTGGCCACGACCCACAGACACACACAATAAAAACACACATGCTCATACTCATGCAAATATGCACACCAAATCTGCTGTTCCTGGGGTTTGGAGCCGCCAAGGCCAATCATGGTTGGCGGTGTGAAGTGGGCATGCCTGTCCCAGACCCCTGCAGTCCCTCTCTATGTCCATGCTGGCCACAGACAAAACACATGCCTGATGGCACTCTGTGTGTCTGTGAGTGCACTCCTGTGTGTTTGTGTGTGTGTGTGTCACAAACGTCTGTATGTGTCAGGGTTTGTCTAACACACTCTGACTCGCAGGGACACCCACGCAGGGCATTTGCAAACAGACACAGGGCAATTGTTCCAGCAGCAATGAATTAGGAATACACACACAATAAAAAAAAACACACACACACACACAACTTGGCTTGAAAGCTTGGCATGGGGTGCAAGAGAGCAGCATGCAGTGCTCTGGCTCACCTCAGAAACCTCCGAAAACAATTACTGCTCTCACAGGGCTGGTCAGCACACAGCTTGTACTAATGGACTGGACCAAAGAATTGATTTGAATCGAGCTGAATTGTGCCGAATTGATTTGAGGCTGACTGTATCAAATCATTTCTGATCATAGCATGTTTTTACCAAACACTTAAAGAAGAGCGACACATCAGAAAAGATGAACCAGCATGGTGCTTTATTATCTCTCCAGGACTTAATATGACAGAGCAGAGAGGCCAGAGGAGGCCTGTGCAAAGAAACATCCCTGAGGCAGACCAGTTGGATCTCATTGACCAATCATCAGGCATGCTTCTTTCATCTATCTTCTGAGGCACTTGCTTTACTTTTACCTGCGCTATGTGTTTGCTTGAAAGACTAACTGACAAAGCTTGTGTGTGTGTGTGCATGCACGTGTGTAGCCATATGCTAATGTTGGTCCGTCTCTCTGTCTCGGCCTCTCTGCGGGGCCCAGTGCTGAGGCCTTTGTGAGATAATCAGCATAATTCTTTTGACAAATACACATGGTTATTCTTAATTAGTATCACACACTGTCCCCCCGGCAGCACCATGCCTCTCTACCTGAATATCACACACACACACACACACACACACAAACAGATACACACTCACAAGCACGTGCACACTTCTAGGGACACATGGGCACAAAATATGATTCATGCACATGCAGGCTTGTTAGGATACATGCAAATGTACACAAATAAACACTGATACCCACACTCACACACATGCACACTGACCCTTTCATATGAGCTACACATGCAGAAACACACACACACACTCTGTCCAGAGGACCCCTGCTGCTGCTCAACTCACACACCAAAGAGAAGACAGAACGAGGAAATAAAAGATTGAATAGATTGCTTCCTGGCCCTCAATGCTAAGTTGCGTTGAACCATGTAAGATCTGAGGGCTCTTTAATGTATAAATTAGTAAGACTTCTCGCCGTTGTCTCCCTTTCTGCCGCTCTCCTGTTTACACCTTCTTTCCTTCATATCTCTGCAAATCTCTCTTGTTCTCCCCCTTCTCTTCCCCTCTCCCTCATGCTCACTCTTGACTTCTTGCTTCCCCCTCTGTTCTTTTGCATTTGGCATGATTAACGAGTGACTTTGATCATCCACACACACTGGCTCATGCCTGTGCACAATGAATTAAGGTTCACGAGAACCTTTTGCTGTCAGATCTTACATATTAGCTTCTCATGTCGTCTTGTAGATGTGCTGTTTTTTCATATCAGCCCAAACAGAAACAAAGCTTTTATGAAACATGGTTTTTGATTTTGTTGTCATGGTAATTTTTACTGATAATGCAGCAGAAATTTTAAAAGTTGTACTTTAACCTGAATCTGCTCTTACTGCTAAGACTAGAAATACTTACTTTCTAAAACATCTTAATATTTACAGTTACACACATTAATGTCAAAACATGAAGTATAAATTTAGTATAAGAAACCTTAGGAAACAAGTTTGGAATTAAATTCCAATATTTATTTCTCTGATATATTTACCTACATACTTCCTAAATCGTCTGTTTGAGGATGTAGTTTAAGAGCTTGTTTTGTGTGTCTGCACATGTGTATGTATGAGACACAAATAGTTATTAAGGGAGCTGTTAATGTAATGTTAAACTAGTGTGTTTTAGTGTTTCACTGTTTGATTACTGCCCGTCTACGTGTCTGTCTGTGTGCAGTTAGCAAGCTGAGGTGGTGAATTTCATAGTGCTTGATTGTTGGACGTTTGTGTACTTTTTTGTGTGTGTGAGTGAGTGTGTGTGTGTGTGTGAGCAGGCTGTTAATGTGGTGTGTTTCAGTGATAAAGTGTTTGAATGTATTGCCATCTAGAGGCGTGTAGCAGAGTCTCCATGCTCCTATAAAAGCTGCCAGCGCCAGATGCTGCTATTGACAATGTGCATATGTTAACCGCTTTATAGGCCACATGCCTCACATATTTCACTGGCTTTTAAGGTAGAGAGATCTCTCATTCTTGCTCACTTAATCCGTCTCTCCCTTTTGCAACATCTATCTTTTTTTTCTCTCCCACAAGAGCTTTTCTTACCCATTCACTCAATCTTTCTCAGCCCTTTTCTCCCTCCTTCAGCCTCCTCTTTCTTATTCCTTCATCAGTTATTAACTTGCTCACCTCTATTTTTCGGCCACTGTTTCTTAATTCACTGTCCTACATTGCGTTACCTATATATATTTAATGTCTTCCCTATCTCTTTTTTTCTTTCGGCCTTTCTTTCTCAGTCCTGCTGCCCCTTTCTCTTTCTATCTCTCTCTGCGTCCCTCCCCTCCTGCTCAGAAGTGCTGTGATTTGCAGGAGGATTTAGCCTGTGTCTAGGTGTCTAGGGGCTTATTAATCCTATTTTACTGTGGATGAAAAACACGTTGGCTCGCAGACATGAAAACAGTGAATACATGCATTCTGCTTGTTGTTCAGACAGTTCATCCTTGGTGCCACGCTACGGTGATTTGTCAGGGTTTTCATTTGATTCAGTTTGAATTGAAGCCTTTTTGATCCTCTTGCCGAGCATTGAAGTGGGTTACCAGTTAATCTCTTTACATATGCTTACTTATGTAAAAGCATACAGCCCTGAACAAACACAAAACTGCAGACTCAACACATGGAAAGTATAGCCTTCTGTGTTGTTTATTCACACGAACAGAGAGAAACGTCACTCTCATCGCTGCTTTAAAGCTCACAGTCATAAAATAAAACAAACAAACAACTGCTACATCCTGAAGCTGAGTGCTCCCTGACTACCATGTCATTGCACGCCAGGGCCTTTTGAAACAACAGTGTGTCTCTTATCAATTAGTAAATGGTGTACCCACTGTAACACACACACATACACACTGCCCCAGTGTCTGCCAGGGTGTTGGGCTGGGTCCCACTGCCTAAAGCTACTGGCAGGCTCTTCTCTGCCTGCATCTCTGAGAGTGTGTGTGTGTCTGTGTGTGTATGTGTGATATGAAAGGGTGCATGTGTGACATAAACACTCAATCTGGAAGCTTTGAATTCACCCATAAGGGACGCCCGTCTGCCTGCCAGTCTCTCTGTCTCTGCCACTTCTCTGGTGTCTACTTACTTCACCGAGGCAGAGCCTGTATGTTGAAATGTTGATATCACAAATCCCATGTCATGTCATCTTAGCCTGCCTTTGTCTCACTGTTCCTTTTCATTCCCCGTTTTAATGAGTAATGCACTGGTTTTTATTCATGCCGGATTTGTTTGTGTAACTAATTTCCTCTCGCTCTTGTTATGGCATGCTACTCACATCCCTGTTTGCCTTTCTATCCCCACGCTCTAACTCTTGCCCAATCGTTTTTATGTCTTTTCTCTCTCAAACCTACGCTTTCCTCCTCTCTCATACTTTTTTAATGTTTCATTTCTTCTCTGGTCTTATTTCATTGGTACCTCCTTCTCTTTCAGAGTGCAGTCCTTGAAGCAACCATCTATGGTCTTGAACCTTACAGTCAGTATAGTCTAAGAGTTGATGCTGTAAACCAGGCAGGTAGGTTGATTGTGATACACAGCTAATTAAAAATACATAATATAGTGATTATATATGCTACAGCTATTGAGCTACTGTACCGAGTGTCCACATTTTGTAATCCTCCAGGTAGTGTGTCCAGTCCGTGGGTAAGCATTAGGACCCTGGAGTCTTCTCCGGCTGGCCTGACTAACTTCACCGTGGAGCAGAGAGAGCAGGGCAGGGCGCTGCTGCTAAGCTGGGATCAGCCGCGTGCTCCTAACGGAATCATCACAGTACGAACAATGCACGGGACACATACCAAAGCATACTCTGTGCTTCTCAGGCATTCATAGTATCAGACATGGTGGAGACAACCAAAGATTAACAATTATATTTATAAAAATACACACCTAAAAAATAATTTATATATAAAGTGACATGTTTTGTTTTGATACATAGCACATACACACAACTTCAGCCATGTGACATTTTCTTTCCTTGTTTGACATCTTCACTTCTTTTCTTGCTTGGCCTCTTCACCCACCCCTCACCAGATGTACAACCTGTACAGCGAGGGGAACCTGGAATTCAGCGGACTGTCTCGTAACTTTCTGTTCCGGCGTCTGGAGCCATGGACTGTGTATGCTTTGACGCTTGAAGCCTGTACCTCAGCGGGTTGCACACACACCCCACCTCAGCACGTCACCACAGCAGCTGCTCCACCTGCCTCCCAGTCTCCACCGAGACCTCTCTTTATTGGTTCAGACAGTGTGTCACTCAGCTGGGGCCCTCCCTCCCAGCCAAACGGGCCCATCAGAGAGTACTTCTTACTTGGAAGAAGTCTGGAGGATGTGGGGAGGGGAAGAAGTGTTGATGAAGAGGGTGTGGAAAGAGGAAAGGTAACGACACAGCTCGGAGGTTTTAGGATGTGATGAGTTAGTTTGAAGTAAACTGGGAGTTATCAAAATCAAACTGTGTGTCTGTCACAACTATTTCCAACAGGTTTTGTTCAGGGGATCGTCTCCACAGCCTGCTGACACCCTCTCATACACAGTGTCTGGTCTGCGTCCCTGGACACAGTATGAGTTCAGTGTCCGCACTCACAACCCTGCAGGACACACCGAGAGCCCCTGGGTAACTGTTACAACCAGACAGGCCCCTCCTCGGGGTTTGGCTCCTCCAACAGTGAGTCACCTCCAGGGCCAGCCAAGGGTGCTACTGGTCTCCTGGTCTCCTCCATTGGAGCCAAATGGGATTCTGCAGTCCTACAGGATTCAGAGAAACAACGTTAGTTTCTCGTTTAGTTTTGACCCAACAGTCACCAGCTACAGAGATGAAGACCTCCTGCCCTTTACAGAATACAGGTATTGAAATATTTTGTGAACCTCAATCACACAAATGTTTTTCTCTTTACATTTTCAAAACAAGTGTTGATAATATTTAGTGCTGTCAGGCGATTGAAAAAATTAATCTAATTAATTACAGGATTTGTAATTAATTAATCTAATTCATCGCATTTTAATCTCATATCTGCTTAAGGTCCCAAAATAAAGAATTCGAATTCCAGGACATTAAAATTACATTAAAAGACATTAAAAAACATTTAAAAATAAGTTGAGAATATATACAACACATTTTTAGGTACCCTGAGGCATAAGGAACAATGAAAAAAGTGTTATGGTTCTATCTTTACAAAATCTACACAGTCCTGCACCTAAGATAAGCTGATTTGGTTTTTAGGACGGTTTTTGCTTCTGTCACATTTTTACTTGATGTGGACTCGATTTTCACTGCAATATCAACTTCTATACTTCTATGAGGTCAGGAGAACCAGGGCTTAAGGCTAGAAACTGTAAGGAACTATGTACAAACCACTTAATTCAAGTCTTGGATCAAAGAAAAGTGAAGTATTTTCAGTTTTACATGCTCTGAACACACAAACTGTTGCTGATTGGTGCAGAGCAGCCCCAAGCTGAAACATGACACCAGGAAGATGGAAACAATTTTTCAAAGAATTCTTTAGATTTAAATACAGGACAAATATCGATCATTCAGGGCTTGTTTAATGCAGTAAAGAGTGTAGAATTATCAGTTTTTTACAGAATTGAGCTAGAGCAAACGGTTGATTTTCTGCAGATTTTCAAAAAGGACGTGTGAATAAACGAGATGTGGACGGCAGTCCTCTTGTTTCCCCCCGGTTTAAAGCATGTTGCTGACTTCATGTGTGATACATTCAGGGACCGTCAGGAATTTGAAAATCTGACGAGAACACCACTTTTTCCAAGTAGAATAAACGGTTTATAAATGCCAGACATTTAAAAATAAGTGCATCTTTGAACGCCCTGCGGGTTTGGATCCAGATTAATCTGCGTTAATCTTTATAACGCGTTAATTTGCCGTGTGATTAATTAATCTAATTAGCGCGTTAAAATGACAGCCGTAATAATATTTAGAATCAATAATGAAGCTTAGTGCCTTTTTATTTCTTTTTACAGCTACTCAGTCATAGCCTGCACGTCTGAAGGATGCATCACCAGCCCTGACACAAACATTACAACTCTAGAGGCTCCACCTGCCACGGTGGAGGCTCCCACAATCGATACCATCACATCAGATCTTATGAACATTTCCTGGAGTAAACCTCTGACACAGAACGGAGAGGTGACTGAATATGTGCTGAAACTGAACAACAAAGAAGTATATCGTGGTCAAGACCAAAACACAGTGTTGTCAGATCTGCAGCCGCACACGTCGTACCAGCTGGTCCTGTTAGCCTGTACCAGAGGTGGGTGCACCGCCAGTAGGATGATGTCTGCTGTAACCGAGGAAGCTCCTCCCTCTGGCCTGACAGCTCCGGGTCTTAAGGTGTGCATTTCATATCTCAATTCAGGTGAAATATTTACCACTGGGTGTAAGATCATTTGGAGTAATATAATTTTTGTTTTTCAACTTTTCCTCTCCTTTCAAGGTCACAGGCCCAGAGTCTGTGGAGGTTACTTGGAGACCACCAGAGCACCCCAATGGCATCATCACAGGGTACGAGCTGCGCAGAGATGGTGAAGTTATCTACGTTGGCACAGAGACCCACTACCACGACTTCACACTTTTGCCAAGTGTAGATTATAGCTATGTTGTCTGGGCCAACAACAGCAAAGGTGCAGCAAGCAGCACAGCAGCCACAGCAAAGACTCACCCATCAGCTCCTTCTGGTGTTGGTCTCCCCACACTGACACCTCTGGGACCAAACCAGGTGAATCATTTAACTGTTCAGCTGATGTTTCTAATCAATTAACTAAAAACTAATACATAACCGGTGCTTAAATCTGCTTTGTTCAAACTTTAAATTTTTTCTTCAGAGGGTTAAGATCATGTGCTGTTTATTTTTGCAGGTGAGAGTAGAGTGGAGCCCTCCAGCCCGTCCAAATGGAGACATTGTGAGTTACACTGTTCATCTCAGAGACCCAGTCCAGCTGGGCATCACCAGCACCGTGTTCCCGCCAGAGGAGAGTGACTTCTCCAACAGACACACAACTCTGCTTGGGCTGGCTGCCTACCACAGGTATGTCAAAGCAGCTCAGTTAATGTCTCAGTCCATGCAGCAAACCATGATTGTTTATGGGAGTACGGTATGGCTTTGTACAGGCAGGGAGAATACGGAGAGAATAAGATAAGGTCAAAGGTTTAAGATTTAGCATTTTCATTTGGCCGCATTGCCAAAAATAGTTTTACAAAAATTAACAACACAGTTTTCAATGTCTGTGTATAACAGGTACTGTTTTGGAGAACAATATGAGGAGGAATGAGCAATACTGGAGGGGATGTAGTGCCATCTATAGGTTAAAATAAAAACATCTAGTAGACAAAACCAAACCCAGACACTTTTTGTTCAGATCATAACAGAGCTCTCCATTATTTGAACCAAGACAAAAAAATAATAGGGGAAAAAAAGGATTTTATTTAGATATTTAAAATAAAATAAAACCATTATGAATTAAAATTAAAGAGAAAGACAAAGGAACAGTTGTTTTTCAGATCTCTTTCAAAAGTTTGACACAAATGAGTAATAGGTGTCAAGACTTGGTGTGATATGGAGAAAAACGACAATAACAAGAGCGATCAACAGTGTGAGGCACTGAAAATAGGGTTTTCAGTTGAACACAGCTATATAGACAAAAAAGTGTGTGTGTGTGTGTGTGTGTGTGTGTGTGTGTGTGTGTGTGTGTGTGTGTGTGTGTGTGTGTGTGTGTGTGTGTGCAAGAGAGAGGATTTGCATGTTTAGTTGTGTCTGTTCCTGTGTCTTTGTGTCACTCTGCCTGATTGTGTGTCTGTGTATGTGCGAGCATGTCAGTGTGATGATTAGATTCAGATAATAAAAGCTCATCAGCCTTATCGTCCAAAGATCGCTCCTCCTCTGTCTGATGACCTTCACTCCATTGAACTCATCTTCATCACCTCCTCTCCATTCCTCTCCCCCTGACTCCCCTCTATCCTCTCCTTTATTTTTTTCCAAATTAGCTGCCTCATAATTTGGGTTTCTTGCTGTAATTAACTAAGCATCATCTAACCTTTGGTTGAGAATATTCGTATTTTAAAAATATGCATTGATTACACCAGTGGTTTTCAAATGGGAGTACGCAGGATTCAAAAAATGTATATACAAAAATAGCAACCAAGCAAATTCCTTGAACACTTTTTATTCAACACTGTTTGAATCCAATGTAAGCTTAAGTTCACAAACTGAATATTATATCCAATAGACATTAATAGTACAGTGCTTTTTTGGGTAAATTTCTTACCAACCAAAACTGCTCTGAGCTTCTTTGGGGGTACTTGGGAGAAAAAACATTTCACAGGAAGTACATCACTGAAAAAAGAGTTTGAGAATCACTGGATTACATGACGTTGTGATGGGAAAACTACTCCATTTGCTTTGCAGTTTTTCTAACTGATGGTTTACAACTAATAAAAACACAAAAGTGTTAACAGAGACCTTTTCAGGAAAAATCAGTTGATTAATGAATTGTACGCAACATGTGGTTTGTATAGGATGTTTTAGCACATGCATGTGACAAAAAATGGGGCTTTAAACTACATCAAAATGCAAGATTATACACATGACAAAGAGGCTGTTTTGTGAAATATTTTGTGTAAGCTGCTGATTGTACTGTTTGAAGTATTTGGGTTCTGACTACATGTTTATTCAGTTGTCTCTGACAAAATGAACAAAAATCACACATAGTGTCATTTCAGAGATGTGTTTTTCTGCTTTCATGCGTGTGTAGGTATGAAGTGAGAGTGGAGGCTTGCACAGCGCTGGGCTGCTCCTCCAGTGACTGGTCATCTGTACTCACGCTCGAGGCGCCCCCTGCTGGACAAACAGTGCCTCTCTTAGACCTTCGTCCAGATGCAAACACCGGCCTACAGACCACCTTTCTCCTCACCTGGTCCCCTCCTGTGCAGCCAAATGGTAGAGTCCTTCATTATGAAGTGTACCGCAGGCTGGAACAAACCACTGACCCCCACAGAGAGGATTCAGCAACTCTGATCTACAGGAATATCACCACTACGTACAAAGATGAAGCACTGCAGCCGTTTACTGTATACCAGTACCAGGTACAATGCTTTGTCTGTTTGTTGTTTTTGCCTTTCAAAAACACTTGAGGACTAAACCTAGTTTTGATTTTAATTATTTGTAAAACTCCAACTGTCTTTACAAATTAAGTTAAAAAATATGGCTGAGACACTTAAGAAAGTTAGAAAATATGGTAAAGTATGGCTTTATGTGTAAAGCAAGGGACAAGGAGAAAAAGTAAACATTTAATTTATTTATCAAAAAAATCAGAGTATCAGGAATCCAGGTAGTTGACATAATAGCTCAACAAAAAGTTTAGTCTGATTCTTTATGTACAGAAAAAAATGCTCATTCCGGTGTGTGTTAATTGTAAGAACTCTCCTAACTCCCTCTGTCTGTATTCTGCATGGAAACAGAGTCAGATGCTTTATTGTGATCTCTGAACCTCATTTGGAAATGAGATCTCTCATGACTGACACATGAGAAGATGTTGACGTTTTTCACAATGAAATGCTTTCTTAAAGTCCAGTCACACACACACATAAACACAAATCATACACACACTTTAACTGATATCATCATCCATACATGCCAACATACACTCACACACAAGCCGGAGGATCAGACAGGTGTTAAATGGACGTGTCCATATTCATGCTGCTGTGCTGTGTGTTGCTTTGCTAATTGACAGGCTAGCCCTTTAGAAACAACAATAACATTAGCATTCCTGCCTGTCAGACGTACGAGCCGGGGCCAGAGAACCTGTGTAATTGATTGAGTTTCCCTGATTGTGGTGCCGTCTTTATTTACGAGGGTCCTAATTTATGACAGGAGGAGGGAGGGAGGGAGGGGCTTTGGGAGATGACGAGCGGGCAACAGAGCCATTAATCACAGGGCCCTCAGAGCCCCCCACTTCCTGATTACCAGCCAGCCAATCGAATTAACTGTTAGCCCCCTTGGTAACAGAGCTTGTATTGGAAAGACCTTTTAATGGTGACCGCTACACGTCCCCTGAGAATTTGTCAGTGTGGGATTGGGCTTCGTGGACAAGGTGTTGGTGTGTGTGACGTCCATAAACATGTGTACACAGCAGTGCTTTGAGTGCGCATGTAAACATCTGTTGAGTGCTTCTGTATCAGAGAAAGGGAGGGAAGAAGAAACATGATAAGTTTTATATATTCAAAGAAAGTTTTCATACCTCCTCTATCTCCACTTTCTGACCAAAGCATATTTTCCACTCGTAACCTGTCCACAACAGTTAAACAGTCAAATCTTTAGCTACCTGCCCCGATTTATTTTTAGATGTTAATCCGTTGGTATACCTCTCTGGCTCTCATCCCTCTGTGTTTCAGTCGTATACAAGGACGATAAGTCAGTTCAGTTTAGCACAGCACAGTGCAGAGAGAGAAATCATATTAGGCTAATTACACTGGGTCATAAGCTCCTATTGACAGCTTTATGCTTGGTTTTAATTACTGCCCACTTTCACACAACTTAGCCCCTTCACCTCAAGTAGATGCACCCGCCAAGTAGCTCCGTCAGCCAATCAGAGCACTCCGATTGAGTCCGCAGTCCAACCGTCCAGTTAAAAGGCTCAAACACTGTCTGATAGTTTCCTGAAGTCGTTTGTTGCCATGGCGGCTCCTCTGCTGCCATTGCAGCTAATGGGGTATATTTTTATTTTGTGCCCAATAAGCCAAATCACGGCCCAATAGGAGAGGAGTGGAAGGAGAGCAGTAAAAAGACTGTGGATGATATAAGGGTGGAGAAAGGAGTGCTACCTTTTAGCACAGATCAAGGGCAAGGTGATCTGCTCTGACTTTAGTTTTGAACTTTTTCTTTCTGTTCTGTCTATGAAGCAAAAACTTTTTAATCAAGCCCAAAGCCTGTGAGTCACGTCAGGACTTTAGCTGTGTTGCCACCAGGGGAAGAACATGGTTGTTGCTGGGGAGAAATATTTTATTGCTGCAGTTATAATGTTGTGTGATGGCTGAGCAGATTTATTTGAAACTCTTTAAATCAACAAGTCAATACGCCGTCCAGGAGAACAAAACTTCTTTCTTTGCCTGATGTTACGACTTTAATGCACTTTTTGTCAGGCTGTTTAACCTTGCTTTATAAATTAGTCCTAAAAACTCTGTCTCAGTAATGTTTTCCTGAGGATATGATGACAATCACAGAAAATGTTTGATAAACACTGGTAAACACTGCTAAAATACACATCAGATAGGAATCACTGTTTAGTAGTTTGTTATTCATGCTATGCCTATTTTTCCTTTCGTATTTTTTGTGAGTGGTAACAAAACCCTGTAGATCTATAAAAAAAGAATGTCATATTTCCCTTTCATTTTGTTTTTCTTATCAGGTTAATGTGTCCTCTTCCTTCTCTTCTCACACTTCACACTTCTCCATACAGGCTTCTGTCCCTTTCTTCATTCCTTTTCTCCAACCCACAATGACATAAGAAGAATCTTTGTGTCACATCACGTGTCCGCTTATAGTCAAAAGAATGACATTCTGAATTGATATTCACTCTATAAAGGAAATGCATATTGTAATGGTCTTATGGTGACAACGTGAACATCTTTATGGCTTTCATTAACTCAAATTGTTTTGTTGTGTAAAACAGTGGTTTTCAAAGTGGGGGCCTCCAGGAGGCTCTAGGGGGGACTCAGAAAATTTGAGGGAAGGGAAATATAGAATCTTTTTTATTTTTTTTTAAACAATTTGTGCTGAGCGTGTAACACGTAATGTGCCGTAATCATTTGATTCACAAATTTCTGATTGTACCTAACCGTACCTCATGGGACAGCTGCAACTTTGGCATGATGATGTCATGGTCTGTGTTGACCTGGCGGTTTGCGCCTGTTATTAAGAAAGGAGTATCCCACCTTGGCTGACAGAGCCCTGAAATGCCTTCTCTCTTGTGCAACAACTGACTTGTCTGAGTCTGATTTTGTTGGTTCATAATTTCCTCTTCTGAACAAGTCAAAAAATCATCAAAAACTCAGAAAATGTATTCTTAAAGTTGAAATTTCTTTACATATTTTGAAGCGTGGTCTGTTGGTTTCCAAAGGGGGTCCTTAGCCAGAAGTAAAGCTGTTTCAACTCTTTTTTTAACTTTTTAACTTAAATTGTGTATATATCTTTATTCTACTCCGCACAAAATTCTTTATTTTAATATTGTAAGTATTGTTTTTTCTCTACCACTAAAGTTCTCTTTTTTCTACTTTTTTAAATATTTTGTGTTTCTCAGTGTTTTTCTATTCACAACAATTGAACCGAGAGAGGGCAGCTTTAACTTGAGTCAAATTCCTTGTATTCTGGAAATACCTGGCGAATAAATCAGATTCTGTTTTTGGGGGGGCTTGGTATAGGTTTTGGAAACCCCTGGTGTAAAACACTTTGTGTGGGACAGACTTGTCACGCTTTTTTGGGGTCACATCTTTAACTTCTCAGGTTTGTAGCTGGTTTGCACCCCATATGAAGGGGCTATCGTCCTCCAAGCAGGTGACACAGGTTTGATCCAACCTGCTGTCCTTTCTCGGCCCTGTGTCATTCCCCACTCTCTCTTCCTGATTTCCCTCTCTGTCCACTGAATTTGTCCAAAAAAAGAAAAAAAAGTCTACTTGGGGTAATTTAACACAGAATGTTGTATCCATTTTTGATTCACTTGGTATACTCACTTGATTGTGATTAAGTAAGTGAGGTGAACTATTAAAGTACTCTGATCAAAGTCTGACAAACATGAAGGTTTCACTGTGACGTTGGAGCTGATCTGTGAACCTGGAAACACCCTGAACGGTTTTAATAAAATGCTACACACAGAACTTAGCCTTTTACTGTGGAAGCAAGTTTGTCCAGACAGAAAGATCAAACATCCCAGCTCTGTGCCGGAGCCTTGTCCACGCTTCCTCCTCCCCCTCTCTCCATCTTCCACTCCTTCTTCCCTCCTCCCACCTCAGTCCATCTGTGCTGTCACTTAGATCAATCAGGCTGATTGATCACAGCCTAATTGACTATTATTGAGGCTAATTCAACTCTTAACACACTTTCATGCACACACACACACACACAAACATGCACAAAACTTGCTTTCACAGCTACAAACAACGCCTCACACACACACAGGCGCACATTTTGAACAGTTAAGCTCGGACCCATCCATCTGCCTTCTGCACCACTTCTGACAGGCTACAGATGACTTACACATGCAAATCTCCACCCTGCCTGACCCTGTGCTGTGTACACTCTCTAATTACACCCAACACCAGCACACAAATAAGATTACTCTGTGCATGTGTGTGTTTGGTGTGTGTGAGAATAACTCCTTGATGAAGGTGAAAAGTAATTGTCATGCAGATATGTTAGTGTCGGTTGGCATGTTGAAAAGGTTTTGCTCTAACTGCTGATGTTAGTTTTGATGGATGATCTGATGAATTGACTTTTATCTTTGTGTTGATCTGGTGGATTCTGGGTAATTAAGAAAAGCCTTTCATCATGAAGAGTTAATAGATTCATCCAGAGTTGTAAGATTAGGAGAAAAATTCATGTCCTCGTCTTCATTTGTACCGTTTAATTTAATATTTAAGAGAATCTGATCATTTTGTTCTCTGACTTCTTGCTGTGGGGTTGTGATGGACAGGTGTGTGCGGTGAACTCAGCTGGTCGTTCTTCTAGTGCATGGACCAGTGGGAGGACAGGACCCGCCCCACCTGAGGGGGTAGCCTCGCCCAGTTTCCTGCATGTTTCAGCAACCTCAGCAGTAGTAAACATCCCTCCTCCAGCCAGAGCCAATGGGATCGTGAGCCTTTACAGAGTGTTCTCACTGAACCGCCATAACCACACTCTGGTAAACACCACAAACACACCACACAGTTTTTCATAATATATAGCTATTTAAATTTTTATCCTGTGACTAAACAAAACTTAATCATATCTCGTCCCAATTGTTTCTTTTACTGTAGCTCTCAGAGGGAACGTCCAATCAGCTGACTCTCCATGGTTTACGCCCTTACACTCAGTACTGGGTGGGAGTGGAGGCCTGTACCTGTTATCAGGTGATGATACTGATAGTTTAAGGTTAATTTACAGCAACATTAGTGTATGCCATTCTGCTGTTTCTAAATAGGTTGTGTTGCTTTAAATCATTCAATGAAAGGGTTTTCCATCACCTTGATTCTGACATCATTTGTATGAGCGGGAATCAGAAGAAATTGTATTGTTCTAGATAACACACTAGGAGTTCACAGTTTCCATATCCAACTATTTTCAAGTACACAAAAACATAGGTGATATTTTCATCAACTTATAGTCAGTCATTTTAGACTTACTTACTTTTTTATTATGGAAAAATCACCTTTTAAGAAAATGTTTCTTATTGTGGATATTTGGTTCATTTTCTGTCATTGTGAACTTGTACAACAACAACAACAAAAAAGTTTAAATCTTTAAATTCTCCATTTAAACCTTTAACAGTGCTGTAGTCAGGGACCCCTGACTGAGCTCCGGACTCTGGCTGCCCCCCCGACTCTTCAGCCCCCTCCCCGGCCCGTCACCCTGACCTCCCGCTCTGTTCAGCTGGAGTGGGACGAGCCTTTGGCCCCTAACGGAGTTATAGAGAGGTGGGAAGAAATATGAAAGAGTTCAAAATATTCCATTTTGATTTAAGTTTTTTGAAATTTTTCCCTTTTCTTTAATGAGAGAGACTCCTCAAACATAAACATGACTCACTCATTCTCTCTGTCTTTTTTCCAGCTGTGAACTTCATCTCAGATCTTCCTGCCCGCAGCCCTCCCAGCCCATCCCTCTCCCTTGTGTTGAAGGACGAGTGGAAATCTGTTTCTTTGGCAAAAGGAGGAGCTACAATGTGACAGGTCACTGCGTAGTCCACATGTTTTCATGTTGCATTAAAGCTCTTTAAAAGTGTTAACACCAGTAAACACTTAATAACAAAACAACAGTAAAACGTTATATAGGAGAGTGAAAATCTAAATGATAAATGAACACAAACTTTGAAAACAGATAACAGACAGGTGCGCAATATGTGTGTACGTTCATGAATAACCACCTAAACTTATTCCTGCAGGTCTCCAACCGTACTCAAACTATCAGCTGAGAGCTGCCTGCTTCAACAACATGGGCAGCACTGCCTCCAACTGGACGACAGTCACCACCCTGAGCGAAGGTGACTAACGTGTCCAATCCTTCAACCCTCTGAGCTAATCCTTCTTTAAGAAAAGTTAACCTGTGTTTTCTCTGATCCCCTCTTTCTCTCTGTCTCTCCCCCCTGCAGCCCCTCAGTATGTGTCTCCCTTCTCAGTGGACAGTAACCTGACCGTCATCTGGTTAGACTGGACTGAGTCCTTCTTTCTGAACGGGTACCTGAAGGAGTACAGTGTGACTGAGAGCCGGCTCAGGGTCTACACTGGCTTTTACAGCTACCTGTATATTCCACGAACATCACAGAAGAGTGAGAGCACACACACACACACACACACACACACACACACACACACACACACACACACACATACACACACACATACAAAACATAAAATCTTTATGAAATGAAACATGAATAAGACTTTTTTAGGTATCTACAATTGCGTCAATACTTTGATCAGAAGTGTAATTTTGCAGGTTTTTCAACGACAGAGTGTGAGTTTGATAACACCTTCAGAGCTTGTACAGTTCAATGCCTAAGAAATGTATCGCTTAACTATATAAAACTCTTCTGATTGCTAAAAATGACAATACTTTGCACATTAAACAAAAATGGGTGAGGGAAGCAGGGATAAGGCTCTCAGAGGAAGTTTGGGGAGGGTTAGGGTTAGAGAGATTTGCAGCTTTCAGTGTTCCTCAACAAATTCGGTAAACTGGAGAGAGCATTGTTGGAAAAATATTATTAGATACTTTAAGACCCAAGATCAAGAAAAGTTTAAGAACCCAAGTCAAACATGCTGGAGACAGTGTGGTTCAGGAGTGGCAAATCATTTTCATGTCTTCTGGGGTTGCCCTAAACTGAATTTGTATTGGCAGGAAATCCACAAAACACTTGAAAATCTATTCAACACTCAAACACTATTGCATTTTGAAGGACTTTATCAGGGTATTACTGTTTCCATAAAAGATAGGAGGGAAAAAAGTTATTGCAGGCTAGCAAAAAGTCAATCACTAGAAAATGGTTCAATCCTCTACCACCTAAAAGAGACGAGTGGTGGAAAATAATCCTAGAAATCTTTAAAATGGAGAAGTTGACCTACAATCTAAGGATTCAAAAAAGACAAATTTGATCTCGTCTGGAATAAGTGGATTGAATTTGTTACCCCATTTAGAGCAGACTTTGTCTGACCCCACTATCAGTTATTCTTCTTCAACCTCCTGAGTGAGAGACACAATATAAATGTAAATTCCCCTTGTTGATTTGTACAGAGTTATTCATTTATATGAGTGATGTAACATATGTGGATATTATATTGAGATTTAGACATATTCAAAATGTAAACAGCAACAAGGAGAATAAGTGTAACCCTATATTTTTGAAGAAGACACAAAATTCTGCATATGTGTAAATACAAAAGACTGGAAAAAGACTTTGTATAAGAAATGCTTAATTGTTTATTAATGAAAATATCATTTCCAACATAAAATTAAAAATTAAAAAAAGAAACACAAATAAATGCTCTTTTTAAAGGGAAGCAGTATACTTCTATATAAATACAACCAAATAGTCTGAATCAGAGAAAATTAGGTGTCAACTCCAAAAACAACTCTCTTCAGAGAGGTGGCACACCCAGGCTAACTTTCAAAGAAAGCAAAATAAGTAAATAAATGAAATATGTACTTTCTGCAGTCTCTTGAGTTTTATAGTTACCGCTAAGGGTAAAATTAATTAACTTTGTCTGACTGGTGCATGTAACAATAATGAGCAATAAGCTTCTGATATCATGCACATAAATCAACACTGTTTTTCAAAGTTGAGTCAATATATTTAATTCTTTAATGCACAATAATTTATGTGCCTGGCTGTCAGGTTGGTAATAATTTGATTGAGGTGATGTGCTGGATTGACGGGCGCGTCGCAGAGAATTTGGAGACTGTGACAGAATAAGGTGACGACAGCCGAGGCACCAGGAGAGGTTTTACTTTTTAAACCACCAAAGTGTCCTTGTTTTTATGAACGCGTCTCATCCTTTTACTCTTTGCTCTCGCTCCAGCTTTGTCTTTTCAGGTGACTTGTACGACAACAAGTGGAAGTGCAAGCACTCCTACAATCAGATACAGCCCTGCCACCGGACAAGGTAACACACACACACTATTTCTACTATACAACACATGGTAGTATAGTATTCATGCATCCCTCTCTGTGCAGGTCCTGTTGAGGCTGAGGACAGTGGTAAACACAGCATCAGCATGACAGCAACTCCAGTTTACTCTGAACTCTGGTTCATCTTGCTGTTGGCCCTGCTGGGTCTGTTTCTGCTCGCCATACTGCTGGGACTGGTGCTACAAAGGTAACTCAATCCAGCATGTTGATGGCATGACTAAAGTATTGAATGTACTCTGCTGTAAATACGCTTCAGATTTGTTTTTGTACTTTTATGTTGAATCATACAAAGATCAATAATACTAAAATTAACTGGAACCATAAAAAGTTTGGTCATAAGAACAAGAACGAGAGCTTTTATGTGATCTTTGTGTCTGTTTAAGAGCCCTGAGGAAGAATCCATCAGCCAGAGAGCGCCCTCCGCTGGTCATGCTTCAGAAGAGCAGGAAATCTGAGGAGTCCTGCATGGTGAGAGAAGCAGAGACACCAAGAGCTTAGTGATGAAGAGAGGGACAAGAGGGCAGACCAAAGACATAAAAACTCATTAAAATGCAGGACACGTGAACGTCAGTAGATCCTTATTTGCCAGAGCAGCCGTGAGGAGGCTGAAATAATAAGTGCTGCTGAAAAACTCATGATTTCTGTGTTACTAATGAGGAACTACAATAGTTTTTACAAAATGGATGTGGAAACATGGATTTCAGTTTTTAGCTAAGACTCAATTTGCTGTTTCCCATATATGAGGTTGAGTAAAAATCATGTTGTGGAGAACTAGAATCTATAATGACCTAAGAAGTGGTTTGTGAGTTTGTCATAAGGACTCCATCTCTCTTCACATCTCAAATCATAGTTTTACCATAACTTTTAATACCACTCTCATTTTTTTCCTTTTCTCTTGTATTAATGTTTCCTCTAACTTCCTTTCTGTGTATCCCCTCTTCTAATTCCTGTCTTGTATTATTTTCTCCATCCTCTCCCTCTGTTCCTCTGTCTCTGTCTCAGAGATCCTGTTCTGAGTTGTGCTCTAAACATCTCTCCAGCTCTGTGCTGCTCCCTGATCGGCCCACAGTAAGAATATTTTTGCTTTTCCTCTGTAACCCTAAATGTCTGATCTTGTTGTCCCCCTGCAGTTTGACACTGTAGCAGGCTGTGTTGAGATCAGCAACGTTATTCTTAAAAGCTTCACTGTGTACACTGAGGTATGACATGCTGGATGTGTGTGGGTGCTTCTCTGTGCATGCTTGTTTTGTTTGTGTGCGCATGCTTTCTGTTTGTTTATATAAAGACCAACAAGTCAGTGTCTGCTGATTAGTGCCCCCTGTTGAGCATTGTTTTAATGACAGTCTCAGGAGGGTTCCCCAACTTTTCAGCCCTTGTCTCCAAAAACAAGTGAAAACAGACAGTGCCCCTCAAAATCAGAAAAAATAAACAAAGAGAATAATTATTTAACACACTTCATTTTGCTGATCTGTAGAAAACTGAACCACTTTTGTGCACATATTGCTGTTTCCTAAATCTGGTGCCACTGGTACCGATGTTACCCTGGCTCAGTCGCATCAGAAACCTTGTGGCGACAAAAAAAGGTGGAAAACAAGCCAAAAAATTTTTGTTTGGATGGTTTAAAGAAAATTAAAATCCATTTTTATATAAGGATTAAAATCTGAAATTGTAAATAGTTTTTAATTTGGAAACAACTGCTGATGAACAGTACAAATGTTGACAATGACCTCCATACAAAAGTTTCATCTGACTAAATTAATTGAAAATATTTCACTTGTTTCATACCTGGCATTTTAGGTTATTGAAACCAAAATATTACAGGAACAGACTAATGTTTCTGCACATCTTACCTCATGTAACAAGTATGAAATATGTTTTACACTCTTACACTGTTTCCTTAGAATATACAGCAGGTTTCTTGAACCACTTTTGATCTGTAATCACCTCACCTTCAATCTAGTGAATATCATGTTTTGTTTCTCACTATTTATTTCCTATTTGTGAAAATGAAGTCCAGGTTAACATCTACACCTTGTTTTAGAAATATTTTGGAAGCAATCAAAGCATATGATGACAGTGAATGAATTAAACCCTGGTCTAACAAGAAACTCTCTACTTCTCAGAGTCTGATGGACACAAAGATCATCAGCAGCAGCTCAGGATTCAGCCCCATGTCCGTCCTGCGGGTCCCCAGTGAGACAGACCTCAGCCAGGGCTACTCCCAGCATTCCTTGCACCGCAGTGTCAGTCAGCTGATTGACAGGAAGTCACTGATGCTAGAGGAAGGAGGTTGGGATAATCCACTTGGACAAGATTCAGGACTGGTGAGGACATGTTACATGTTAAAAATACAAATAAAGCCCAGTGCAGTCGTTACAGTGGTAGACTTTAAAAACACTGTCTGATTTTGAGCCAGTGGAAAATCCACACTGTTAGCTCCTGTTCTGGTATCAGTAAATAATATGCTTTTTAAAGAGTAAATATGTTTGACCACAGTCGGTAGTGTCACATTTCTTTATGTCGCTGGGCTTACAGTACTGTCCCAAAAATGTGACTGTGTTTTTAATTCTTCTGTGAATTCTGGTGTGCTTTCTTTCAGTATGTGGAGGAAGATGAGTTTGTGGACGCCATAAAAGCCTACAGTTCTGGTAAAAAGGAACACACCATGTTCACTGACACTCACCTTTAGGAAAGCATGTCTACAGGTGAGGGAAATAAAACTTAACGAAGCCTGAAATAATAATAATCTGATACTTTTAAAAGAATACTGAAACAACACTTCTAAAAAGTTTTTCCAATAATGTTCAAATTAAAAGCCAGACTTCAGTGTGAGGGACAAACAAAGTTGGCATGTGTCACTTCCTGTTAAGGTCAAAACCACCTGTTTGTCCTCACTTCAGATGAGGGAATGTTACAACCTAAAGGATTAAACAACAATATGATCTGACTAAGAAACTGAACAGCCAGTGTGTGTATTATTAGCTGTCTCTGCTTGCCAACTGTTTGTAGTTATATATAAAGGTCACATAGGACTAAAACAAACGAATCTGTCACCTCCTCTGTGCCTAGCAACACTCACACATGATCATCAGCAATAAAGCTTTAGTAATAATGAAGCACACATGGCCTTGATGTTAAATGCCAATTCTTTCTTTTTTATTTAAAGTGTTTTGTCGCTGAAATTCACAAATGTGCCGTTGTGATGTTGTGGTTGTAGGATGTGAATATGTCTTTTTGAAAGTTTGCTACAATCTAAATGTCACAAGATATTCTGTGGTTTAGCTGTGACTGGACTCCAACCTGGGTGTTGATCGTGTTTTATTTTCACTTCGTCACGTGTTTAATATGGTTTTAAAAAGATTTCTTTTAACTGTGTTATTGAACAAATTAAACAGTGGTTCATTTTGACTCCACAGATCAACGTTTGTAGTGATCAGGAGCTGAACATGGTACAGACAGTATTTATCAGAACAGGACGCTGAAGTACAGTGTCATGTTGATGGTGTCTTGTGTAAAAATAGAAGCTGAGGTTTTTGTTGTAATTTATTCCCTTTTTTACATTTGCAGTATTATTTATGGTTTTTGCTCAAAATGTGTAACGTATCAGTGGTTGATTGAATATTTTTGTCTTGTGGAAAAATATAAACAATGTTAATTAGAAAAAAAAATCATCTTCTCTTCCTGTTTTTCATTCCTCTTGAACACATTTAATATCATACTGCAAAAAGTTTTAACAGTCTCACTCTGGTGTTTGGACCAGAGGTGGCTCTCAAACTGATTCTCATTGGTTGTGATCAGGAAATTTTGGATCCTCTTATGCAACAAAAGCAAACTCCAATATGTGATTTAAACAAAAGGATGACATGGTTTGAATCAGAAAAACTGGTTTCTGTTACCTCTAGGTTCAATTACTGTAATTCTCTTTTATCAGGAAGCTCGGATAAGTCCAGCTGCTTTACAGCTGGTCCAAAATACTGCAGCTTGAGTTCAGACCGGGACTAGGAAGACAGAGCTTACCCAGGAGTGTGAGCTCCTCTATACAAGCTCCAACTGAAAAATTGAAGAAGAATTTAAAATGTTTTTACAAGGGATGCACAAGATTTTGGTATCAATATCAGTATCGGCTGATGTGTAAAAGTGGGCCGATGTTTACTAATTTGCTGCCGGCCATTTTCAGAGCATTTTGAATGATCTTTTAAGACCCAAATAATATTGTTTTCTATGACTAGTACACCAAATCTACCAAAGAAGAGTGGACTCTTTTCTTTTATGTCTCTCTTCCTGTTTTTGATCCAAAAAACAGACAAAACATATGTTTTTTGATCCTGTCAATCTCGGGCACTCCAACCTTTGATCCTCTCCATGGTCGTCTTTTCCCACAATTGCACCACTTTTTCTCTCTTAACTACCTCGACACAGCATCTCAGATTATTTCCCTTTTGTTTTTTGTTTTTTTACCAATATTAATATCGCATATCAGTTTCTGCCAAAATGTTCATATCGGTGCATCCCTACTTATTACAGCATCAGTATGCATGTTCTACTCTGCATCTGCGTTTGCTCACCTGATCACATGACCGTAGATATCAGCCAATCAGCTGCAGTCTCACTGTTGATAGACAGCGTGTATCCTTCCTGCTTTTCATTTTTTTCACTCAGTAAAAAATAGAATAGAACAGAATTGTCATTGTAACAAGTACAACACAATTGAAGTCACAGAGGAAATCAAGAAAACAAAAGTAAGAAAGTGTATAGAAAGTGAAAAAAGGTCCATAAGAAAATAGATGATGACAGCTTGTCCATCATTGTCCAGTTCAGCCAGCCTCCACCTCCACAGGGTCCAGGACTGAGCTTCTTCAGTCATCCAGCTCCATCTCTGTCTCCTGGATCCTGTCTGCTCACAGCAGGTGAAGCTCTTCCAATGTGGCGTTGGTGTCTGGTGTTAGCTCGGTTAGCCATGTCTGTGAATAGCATGATGCTACTCTGCCCTCTGGTATTCCCTCTGTTGCTGGGTTAGCACAGCTAGCTCGTCCATCTTATTGGAGATAGATCTTACGTTCCCAATAACGATGGATGGAAGGACAGGTCGATGTCGTCACTTCATAGCTCACACCTGAGAACCAGCACGTCGTCCTCACCTCCTTCTCCTCACCTTGTGGGAAGACATCAGGCCTTACACCAGTTAGCATTGACATGCTACAGGTTGCTAACAGCTGAGTTCACATGTAAACAATGCAGCCATGTTTACATGTAGGATCTCCAGACAAACACAGGAGAAAAAGTAGTAAAAATAAAAAATACCTTAGTACAAGTAAAAGTATTGGTGTTAAAAACTACTAAAAAATGTACAAGTATACATAAAAAAGTTACTTTATTACTGGAGTAAGCTGAATTAGTTACTTCAACCCCCTTTGAAACGTGAGTTTTGAAAGTTTTATCTGCTGAGTTGGTAAAACACAAAGGTGCAGTCACACACCGGCCCAAACACACGGAGGACTGCTATTTTCATCAAAACCATGCAGCAGTAATTTAGTTTTGCTGCTGTGTTCCTTCAGGGAACATCATGCCAAGTTTGAAATTAACAAAGTGGCAGTAACAAGCGTGCCCTCGCTCAAGGACAGCAGTCTGACAAGGACACTTTTAAAACATTCACAGCCACATTCACAGCTATTGTCAGCCACACAGGGAGGGAGAGGCTGTGAAAGGAGGAGGGCTGGTGGAGTGATTGTAAGGGACAGTATGGCCCTGAGCTACACACACACACACAAACACACACACACACACACACACGCGCACACACAGGGTTTTTATTAAACTCATAAATCACGATGACGACAGACGGCGTCTCAGAGAGGAGACTGTCTGAACGGGAAGGTTAGTGAAATGAAAGTGTTTGGGTGACACACACATGCGCACACACACTCACACACCTCTGTGACGCTCAAACAAAACAAAATGTGTGCACGCTGGCAGGTTTTTCTCACGAATCACGCACTAACAAGTCAGCTCTGAGTGGCAGCACGTCTTTCAGCCTATTTTCCCCTCATCCTGAGTCTTGTTTAAAAGATGAAAGAAAACCAAATTCTCTCTGCTTTGTTTAAAATCCTCCTTTCAAAGTTTTGTGGCAGCAGACACACACGTGCATCCCTGATCATCTGAAACACATCTCAGTCATCTGTTGTTGATTGCATTTCTCTGGAAAACAGGACTGAAGTCAGACATTTTTCTTCAGAAACACTTTGAAAACGATGAGACGTTTATTTCATAAATGCTAGATCAGCTCTTCTGAGAGGTCTCGTCAGGTTTTGAAAGAACACATTTGTAAACAACATGAAGACTCAGTGAAATGTTCAAACTGTATTTGATCAGGACTCAATGCTGTATGCATTTGTAAATAATATTACAGCGTAATGCAGCTTACATACACAATGTAAAAGACTGATGCACAGGGCAGTTCAAACAAACAGATATGTTTCCTCCTCAGCTTCACTCTCAGCTGGCTGTAATAAAATGTAAACATAGCCAGAGAGGAAGTGAGGGAAGACAGATATGGACAGTAATGTGCTGAATACACTTTAAACTTATTCTCATATATATTTATAAAATAAACACGAGCAATTCACTTTAATATTAGTCTGAATAGTGCAAGTGCAAATGCAGTTAGGTCCAATAGCATGATAATGTAAATATAGGCAATATATGATTATCAACAATATGTCATAAACAACAGTGTTAGCTTCAACATCACACACATCGATGCATCCTTGTTAGGATTTTGTTATGGATAAGTCTGTTAACGTTACACACAGTTAGTAAATGAGACTAAATTTACAGCTTTGTACAGGCAGATGGAGATCACACGGGCAGTTCAGCATATTACCCTTAAGTGGAAAGCAATGTCGCTAAAACTACTTTAAAAATAAAGGTTATACAGCTGCTGGATTTGGCAAATGAGAGAAGTTCTTTCTGTATGCTTGCCTTTTTTCATCTCAGTTGATTTTTTTTTTATTTTTCTCCTAAATGGTTGAAAAAACATAAGGACGTGCACCCCATGAACAGAGAACACTGTTCTCAAAGCCCGTGTTTGAGTCATGGCCTTTACCCCGTGTTACTGTCATGACTCTAAAGCCGCGTTTCCACCAAGCAGTCCGTGTCAGTTCAGTACGGTTTGGTTCAGTTTGGTACAGGCCTGATCCTGTTTGTGTTTCCACAGCAAACTGTGCCCTCTCGTGGTGGGCAGCGTGTAAGCCGGATGCCGAAAGCTGCAGCTGTTAAACAATAGCGTGACGCCATAACAGCGTGACACAGTTCACCCCACTAATAAATCCAACGAAGAAGAAAAACTTGACATAGTAAACAAAGAGAATAGATGGAAGACATGTAGCATTTTGTCCTCTCTGTGATTGGCATGTAGCTGTCGGGGTAAGTGACGATTCTTTTGACCAATCAACGGTCTGCAGTGTTGTGGCTTCACCTTCCGAGAGTGGATCGGTTCAGTCTGGCACCCATACGAAAGGGTCCCAAAAAAGTAGGCCAGCTCGTCCCGGTTTTGGGGATCTGTCCCGGGATAAGTCAGTGGAAACGCCACAAAATGTGCGCCGTACCGAGACAAACTGAACCGGTCTGCTTGGTGGAAACGCGGGTACCAAATACCAAGGATCTCACAGAGGAT
Source organism: Halichoeres trimaculatus (assembly GCF_033239565.1). Taxonomy (NCBI): domain Eukaryota; kingdom Metazoa; phylum Chordata; class Actinopteri; order Labriformes; family Labridae; genus Halichoeres; species Halichoeres trimaculatus. The sequence continues at coordinate 26,153,626 of NW_027437181.1, forward strand.
CCCAATGCTAATAAAAGTTTTCACCCTCTAACTTTTAGCGTCACTTAATGCCATTTTAACTTCATCATCAAGGTGCGTTTTTTTTCCTTTAAACAAATCAAACTCTCATGTTACCCTTTTAAGCTCCGCTGTTCATGAATTGATACAACACGCTAAAGATATGTTTCCTCCTGGTTTAAGGAGGGAGTTTGGATGTTCCAGTTTAGACTTCTGTCAGTTTTATCTAAAATAGAGCTTTGTAACACCTATCCACTGAAACAACCACTCATCAAGTCAAACTGGTCCAGGGTCATCCCATCATTCTAGCCAGGGTCAAAGTCAGGTCCACACTGCAGCTCCACAATGAGCTCAGCCTTCACACACCTTTGGTCAGACTCCTTTTTAAATAAAACACACAAACACACACACAGGCTGATAACTGTCAAACCAGTTAAATAAGGCACTGCAACAGCCATCTCAAACTAAACAAGAAAAATAAAGAAGGTTTCAGAGTAAAGTGATGTAGTGTAGGTCCTTGCTTCAAGGTTGAGTGTAGTTATATTGTCAAAATATAAAAATAATAATAAAACATACTGCAAATGATAACAGGTGTGATCGTGCACAGGCACCTCTGATAGAAATAACTTCTCTCTCCGTCTCTGCTGCTTGTTTAAAACAAATCCCTGTAAATAAAACTGACCCACTTTTACTGTCGCTGTGAATGATACATTAGTTCAGACTGAAAAAAAACAAGAAGTCAAATTTAAAGATGATCTCCTCTGCTCAGACTGTGCATTCTGGTTAGGACTCTGGACTTATTTGTTTCAAACTGAACATTTTTAGATGTTTTTCCCTAATGCCTCAGGTTGGGTCGTCTGTGATAGCAGACAGAGTGAGAAACTTTGAGAGCTACCTGCAACATCTGCCGTTAAAAAGCTCTGAGTTCCCAGTTCTTTTCTTTATGCTACTTTCTGCAGCAAATAGTGAAATTAACCGGTCACTACACAGAACAGATATCATCCTGAGGCACTGCTAAAGCTACCGTGTTATTCTGTGTCTCAAACTCTGATCTAACTGAGCCGTCCAACAGCAGGATCTACTGCATGATGGAAGAGCACTGTGGCTGTACTGCTCAGTGACTTCAGCCTTTCCACAGTTAGCTTTGTGTCTATGGCTGCAGCACTGAGATTCAAGGAGCTGCTGAGGATCAGGCCTGGGGAACACGTTAAGAGGGATTTCTATTGCACATACCATATGAGACACTTCAGGCTTTGCTGCTATTAGGTTTGAACTATTGTCTATAGGATATTTTTACACCGCTGATATACTTTGGTATGTTAAAAGATCTCAGGCATACACAGTAACTCAAAGCAGACTTGTAGACTTATCAGTACGGGTCCATAAAAATGTGTTAACTGGTAAAAATTTGAGCCTTGTGTCTGTGACGGTTTAATGTTCCCTCTATTAAAAGCTAACAGTTGTTTTGTCTCTTTTCACATTAAAATGTCTCACTAGACTTAAAGAGTGTCAAAAAAAAAGCTAAAATGAGGCCTGGGTTGCTTGTAAGATTTAAATAATTCTGGCAAATGAAAAAGAAAAAAATATTTCTGGTTTCCTCAAATAAAAATTTTGTTCCAATTAAAGAAACTCGGAAAGTAAATCTTCTTCTAATCTTATTCCATTGGTACAGTTTCCCACTCTCTACAAGTAATTCAGGCTTCATTGTTGACCTATAATGGATTAGAATAAGATGCTTCAGTACTTTCCTGGTAAATGTAGCTTAAATGCAGTCGTTTAAGACCTCTTTTGCTAGATCATACACCAAAAACTCACTTACTTTCACCTTTTCGCACTGTAAAGCACTCATTAAATTGTGTTTGAAACACACATTCAGATACTAAAGCTGTGCTATTCTTTTCCCTTTGATGGACCTTGATAAGTTAATAAATGTATGCATTAAGTCAATCCATACATCAGTGTCTTAACACCCTGCTTCAACCAAACACTTAGGGGCCGTTTACACGACAACGGTTTTAGGGGGAAACGCAAAAGTTTTGTTGCGTTTCAGCCTCGCGTTTACACAAAAAGCCGACCTAAAACGCAAACTTTTGAAAACGGCCTCCAGAGTGGGATTTTTCTGAGACATTGCCGACACTGTTGCTGTGAAAATAGTAAACCAGCGTTTTCAGAGGAAACGCTGACGTCACACTCCGCCGCGCGCGCGCACATCCAACAGGACAGCAGTATCTTGTTACGATCGTCACGAACTACAGTGTCGTGCTTGTGCTGCTGAATCTGCTGAATCTGCTGTCTTCATACAAAATGTGCATCTGTTGCTCCACTTTTGCACTTAATATTCCCCAATACACCAGATGATCGGCTCAGCTCTACTTCAGTGGAAATCTCCCAGAAGCTGCTTCTGGACAAGACAATTACAGCACCACCTACAGGCCTGGCATGCTCACTACGGCGTCTTCCGTCCCTCGGCGTTTCCGTGTAAACAAAGATTTTTTTTCACTGCATTTTCACAGCGTTATAGCGTTTTCAGATGAAACGTTGTCGTGTAAACGGGGCCTTAGGAAGAACATGCAAAAACACACTGCAAAAACTGAAATCCAAGCAAGTGTCTCTTACTTTTGGTAAAAGATGTCTTAATGGACTAAATATGAGCATCTTACTGTCTTTTTTTTTAGATATTTAAAGACAAAAATCACTGTAGTAATAAAACCTGCCAAAGGGGTTAGAAAAAAGTATTTCCTAATTCAGACTTCAAACTTCATCAGATTTTAGTTTCTGCAGTGTATGACATCATGACCAAGCAGATGTTTGCATGTTTCTGTAGTTTCTGTTTGTTGTCAAGTGTTGTAAACAACATAATGATCAGGGAGAGAAATCAACCTCGGTGGCTCAACTGAACTAACAGAGCAAACAGATGTACAGCTTAAACATATTACCCTCAAATACAATTTCCAAAGCAGGTTTCAAAGGTGGGCTCTCCAGTTGTACCGAGCATGTTTTAGAGTGTGACAGGACTTGAAATGATTAAAAAGATCAAACACAGACTGCACTCCGCCCCGGCTGAGATGGCATGCTGTTAGCTCATGCTTCATGTCAAAATTTAAAGTCAGAAGTATGACTCCATGTCCAAGTACCACTGACTTCAGTTATAAAAGCTCTAAGGTTTTCAGTGCAGGGAGCAAACTGAGCTCAGGAAACCAGTTCTCAGAGACAGATCCATCAGAGAGCCAGAAGAAGAAGGTGGTGCCTTATCCAGTTTGATCATGATTTACCCACCAGACGACTCATCAAAATAACTCCTCTGATGTGAAAGTCAGTGAGAACATGGAGGCAGAGCGCACCGTCACAGGCTGCTGTCCTGATTGGACAGCTCGGGGGCAAGCTTCCTATGTCGTGGCGAGGTGGAGGAGGACAGTTTGGTTGGGGAGGGGGAGGCGTTAGAGGACGAGTCGCTGCCACCACCATCAGATCCAGAAGGCAGAGAGGAGAGGTGGGGGACTGGGGGCGCCCTCTTCCTGCCCAGGAAGCCTCCTTCTAGTACTCCTCTTTTCCTTACACCTATTTCTGCCTTTCCCCCGTCCCCCCCTGATCCATCTCCCTCCTCCAGCTGTGGGGGCACCTTTCGCCTGACGTCACCTCCGGGAATCGGGCTGTCAGGTGGGTGCTTTGGAGATTCAGGACCGCCCTCGGCCTTCATACTACAGACTCCAAAAGACATCAAACCTCCGGTTGACATAGCAGAGCTGGAGCTAGCTGTTCGAGATGCCCACAGCTCCATCACTGAAGACCTCCTCTCGCTGTCCTCAGGCCCAAAGTCACAGAGGGAGCGGCGGGCGTCGGGGGGCTGGCCGGGGCCCTGTGAGTCCAACATACCTCGACTTAGGCTGAAGTTCTGGAAGTCTCTGCAGGGAGGAAGATGACGGACTACTCAACATACATGTAATATTACCTGAGTGTTCAAAAGACCAAATCCTTAGACCACCTGATGGGACTCATTTCTGGATCAGGAGAGACCCAGCACTGCAAGTTTTTTTGACTTGCCTTTCCTTCTTCAGTAGAAGATTTTGATAAGAAAAGCTGGATGATGAAATCAAAGATCTGGACAGTAAAAATGATCAAAATTGTAATAATACTAGAAAAGCACTCAGAAAGCTCAGACCTTCACTCAGCATACCGTGATTGTCACCAACACTTTAGTCCTACTTTAATGTTATACTCCCTTTCAGCAGACTGTCTGCTACAATTGAGTGTTAGTTGCAGGTTTGTACGATAATTTGTTTCCTGACAGTGTCGAAAATTATGATGACCCAGTACAAATTTCATATTCCAGATCTTAGTATCCAGAATATTGCCAGGATCTGTATCTTACTTTTACATCTGTCAGAAATGATGGTGACGTTGTCTTGTATTGTTTTGCAAAGCAATCAGACCATTTATGGTGGAGTTAAATACACATATGGTGAAAACAGCCCTATTTCACAATGATAAAGAATCCTTTAAAAAAGTCCTGGATCCAGACAGTGATCCACCAAAATGTAATCACTTTTTCCTGATCCCATTTTGAGCATTTTCTGAAAATTTCATGATGATGCGTTTGTTATTTTTTTTAGTTCTGTTGTTCATAGTCAGACAAACTCCCAGAAAAATAACCTCCTTGGCGAGGGTAAACATCATCACACAGCTCTGTGTTCAGTGTAGTATCTGTACATTTTCTCACCGGTAGCTGTTAAAGGACTCTGTTCTCCGAGCTCGGGCCAGCAGGGGGCTCTCTCTGTAGGGTCGCACTGCTCCGTAAGTGGTCTGGCTCTCAGGAATGGGCTCCTGGGCCTGGAGCTGCAGACTGAAAACAATCACAGAGAGAAGTATAGAAGAGCCTTGGTGGTTAATGACAGAACTGTTCGCATCATGAGGATCTAATGTTTGACCACCACAGAACAGAGGACATCAATCTGTTCCTCATTTTGTGACCACATGCACAGGTTAACAGTAAAGAAGGTGAAAAGTTCCCTGTTATTCAGTTCCTGCTTTTGTTCATGGCCCACCTTGAGCACGACTCTCGGAGGCGTGTGTGGTGCAGGACAGAAGGGGCGGGGCTAATGTTTGGTGTAGCACAGCGGGAGGCGCTCAGATCACACTGATCCAACAGCTGCAGGAGCTCCTCCTCCGTCGGCCCGCCTACATCTAGGAAGACAAGAGCAGTTTCAGACACATCCGTGCACAGCCATCTTTCTTTTCTTCTTCTTCATTCCCTCTCTTCCCTCACCGTCTCTCTTCCTCTCCTCTCCTTTGTTCGCCGTGTCCATCGCCGTGGTCAGGTCCCACATCTGGATGCTGCCGTTGCCGTGACCAGTGAACAGATAGCGTCGCGGTCGGGATCCCATCCGGCTGGAGCCCTCACACTCCCGTACCATGAAGCTAGAGATGGTGGTCCCGTCCACGGACTGTACCTCACAGATCCTGACACACAAACACATCATCAACACACAACAGCAAACAAAAACACTCCAGTACCATGAGTCAAACAGAAAAAAACAAGGGTTGACTGTGAAACGGAAGGATGCTTGAGAGACAGATATGAGAAGGATGAATGAAGGTAGGAGGAGAACATTTACCTCTTTCCAGTTGAAGAGAGCCTCACAAACAGTTTGTTGGTGATGGGGATCACCTTCTGAATGAAAACCTGCTGATCATCTCTTTCTCCAAACGGACCTGAGAGTGAAGAACAGAGTCAGTATCCTAAAGCAGGTCAGCTGTTACATCTTACATCTGGACACAACCAGATCTGCACGACACTATCAGATGAAATATGAAGGATACAAAACAAAGAGTTTGAATTTTAATTTATTTAATTTATAAGCTAATGTCTTCCCTGGACTCTGTTTACTTAACATGCTGTTATTTAACAGGTCATCATCCTGGTTGAAACAGTCACTGGTTCAACTCCCAGCCTTTTGCGGCACATTACCCCTCTACCTCTCTGCTCCCCACATTTCCTGCTTCTCTTTAGCTGTCCTATCAACAGTGACAAAAAACTAGAGCACATATTCACTGTAGCAAATATTTGTGTAATATAAGCATTGATGCAAAATTAACGATTAAAGCGATAGACTCTTCTTTTTTTTATCAATTCTGGATGCATGAGTGGAATGTGCTGAATGTGTTGACCCCTCTGCCAGAGACAAATTTCTCCAAAGGGAGACAAAGACACTTTGACTTTGGATAGGGTTTTTTTATTGAAGAGAGGTTGTATTCAGTGCAGAAAACTGAAGTCTTATTAAGTTTTTTTGTTGTAGTTTAAATAAAAATTGTCTTATTATACTCGATATGAGCCACATTCAATTTGTCAGTCCATAAAATTTGTCTTATTTCAAGTGAAAGACTTAAATGAGGTCTGAATATGAGGTTATATTTGAAACAAGACATTTTTGCTGGAGTGGTCAGGTGAATGGGGCTCATATTAAGTATAAAAATACATTTTCTACTGAAAATAAGACAAAAACCCCTGATAAGATTCCAGTTTTTTGCAGTATGAGATTTTTCACAGCAATAAACTGAAATCTTAAGAGTGTTTTTGTCTCATATTAAGTAAAAACTGTCTTATTGTACCAGATATAAGCCACATTCACCTAATCAATACAGAAAAATGTCTTATTTATAGTTATTTAATGTTAAAAATGAAGTCTGAATCGCTTGTAACAAGTTAAAAAAATCTGCCAAAGGAACAAGGGAAAAAATTCCCCAAAAATTGCTTAAAACTAGAACAATGTCTTAATGTAAGTAAATTTTTTCTTGTTCCATTGGCAGATTATTTTATCTTGTTACAAACAATTCAGAACTTATTTTTGCCTTTGAATAACTTAAACAAAACATTTTTCTGGACTGGTCAGGTGAATGTGGCTTATTTCAAATCTAAGAAGACATTCCTACTAAAAATAAAACAAAAACACTTGTTAGGATTTCATTTTTTTGCAGTGTGAGATTCTTGTCAACAGTTAGTGTAATAGCCACAGGCAATGCAGGTCAGTTGTTGTAAAACTGGTTGAGAAACTGGAGCAGAAGTTAGGTTATCGACTTTTGCGGACAGGTGAGATATACCAAACCATCTGACTAAAACACACTGTTCTTAGAGTTATTATACACCTAGGTTTTGTAATTTGTCGGTGCTTAACATTGGCATCAGAAAGCACATTTGTTTTTAACCAACAGATAAAGTCAGTTGAACTATCCCTTCAAACCAGTATCCCTCCTCCTTTGACAGAATCAACAAACCTTCCCTCCCCTCCACACTTTTCTTCTCAAACTCTCACCTATATCATTCCCAGAGCAGTAGCTCCCATGGCTCTCCGTCTCTTCTAGAGAAAGTATTTTGAAGGAAGCCAGAGGGGTGGAGCCTGGCTGGGTGGAGATCATCCCTCTGAATCGAGTCACCGTCCATGTCCGAACATGGTTGTTGTCTGCACACACTGGAGCACAGAAAAAAAAAACATTCAAGTTTTCAATCATGTAGGACATGAAAAAGAAAGAGAAACCAAAGATGACTGACAGCATGTCATGAGTCAGTTCTGGTTAACCATTTTTTCCTCCTGATGCCCACCCCGCTCTACGTCTCACCCTGTCTTTAATCCTCTTGCCTGTCTCCCCCTCTCACCTGACACAAGATGTTTCTCAGACAGCATTATCTTCGTCACGGGGCTCCTGTGCACAGTGAAGGTCTGGAAGAGCTGAGGTCCTGATCCTACGGTCTCTGGGTGCTGCACGATCACTCTCACCGCACCGCTGCTGGTCCCGTAGGCTATCTCTATCCAGTTACCGCTCACACCTGAGAGCAGAGAGGCAGACAGAGAAGACATGAACAGATTCTATATGCAGGAAGTTTCTTTAAATGTTTACTGTGGAAAAGAGAAAAACATCATGCTGATTACTGACTGGTTTTAGGTGTGAGGTAGACAGACAGGGCAGTGATGGCGTCGTTTGAAGGGTCGTGATAAAGCTCTGTCACCAGAAGATCATTATCCTTCATCCTCAGAGGAAACTTCTGCATGTCTGAAGAGGAGGAGATTAAAAGTGTTTCATGAACCGACCCTCTGTTGTTTCTTGTGTGTGTGTTAAAAGATGTGTACCTATGTAGTAGATAGAGCCATTATTGCAGCCCAGAAGAAGGAAGGATCCTGCTGTGTCACAGCTGGTGATAGGGACTACATCCTGAACCTGACGTACACACAAAGATGAACCCACAATCATGACACAATCTGTATGGAACTTTTATTGACAGCACAACTGTGAACATTTCTGCAGCACTCTTCAAGACCCCCTTACCCCTCAGCTCAGCTATTACGAAGATCAGTTAAAACACAAACACGTTCAACAAGTCATCCACCCACACACACTCCCTCCTACCTGCCAGTGCTGTGTGACAGCATTCCACACCCCGACCTTGCCTGTGTGGCTCGTAGCCACCAGCTGGTTCCCGATGAAGAAGAGATCATCCACAGGTACGCCTAGACTGAACACACCTGGGGTTGATGGGGAGACAGAGGAGTGCAGGAGGTCAGAGGGTCACAAATACAGACACATTACCTCTTTTTTTAATCCAGTTTGGTGATACATCTCACTAGGGGGTGGGTGAAAAAAATGATATATCAGGATTTTTTAATTGACAATATCAAAACCAGGATTCTTTGACAAAAAATCTTTTTTTTTTCAAATTCAAATTCAAATTCTTTATTTTGAGCTTTGTTTATTAACTTTATTGGAAAAAAGTTACCACTTTTCTCCAGCAGAGGGTGAAATGTTTCTCTCTGACTCACGTGATGTGCATTTATGGAAAAATAATATTGTAAAAATATTAGGATTGGGAATTGATAAGATTTTGTCAATATGAATGCCTTTATCGATTATACTTATCGATCTGATTCTTTATCGATTCCCTTATCAATTCCTGTTGTGAATTTTCTTGGTACAAAAGTAGCTTTACAGGTTTTCTGTGTCAACAACATTTAATTGAGTTCATATTGTAAGTAAATAAAATGTAATTGGTCCCTCAGCCTGGATATTTCTGGGCATAATTATACAGAAACAGGTAAAAATTGCACACAATGTGACGTTGATGTACTGTGTTGTAATATATTAATAATTCAAGTAAGCCATCTAGTGTCTCAAAGTGGTTATAGCAATGGTTTAAGTTGTTTGGAAGCTTTCCGTAGTTATGAAGTCAGCCATGAGCCTTTCATTAGCCTGTTAGCTTTTCACATTTGAAATTCTCTGTATTTTTTACAAAGAGTTGATGTGATATGTTTCTGTGATGAAAGTTGAAATTTTATTCTGAAGCTGAACTTTTACTTATGTATGCTAACTGCTAGCATATCAATGCAGTTTCCCATATATGTTAGCATCAAACTTGCGCAATTTTGTTGTTTTGGTAAATAAGGTGATTTATACCATTTTGAATGTACTGAATATGAATCTCCTGAGAGAGAGTAATGTACTTTTCTTTATGAAGTCAGTTCTTCAGTAAAACTTCAAGCTGAAAATCCTGAATCAGAGTTTTCTTGGGAAACATTGTCTAACTGCTAAGCTAAGATAGCTGCAGCAGACTAGCCAACGTAAGGCCCGGCAGCTTTGGCACAATGTAAAGAATTGATAAAGGAATCATTAAGCACAAAGGCTAACGATATCGATGGATTGAAACATTTCTTATTGATTCTCAACAGGAACTGGTTTTAGATTCCCATCCCTAAAAATTATTTCACTTTTTCCTATAGTTTGGTGTTAAAAAGGCAAACAAAGAATTTAAAAAAAAAATGTAAATATCCAAGAATAGCAATTTAAATAGAATAGGCACCCCAAGAATCATAATAGAATTGAATTGGGTGACTCGCATATCATCCCAGCCTGACATTCCACTGAAAACATGTGAAATAAATATCTTATCACAAACTTTTACACTTTCTCCTCAGACCAAAAACACTTCATGACCCATCTCTGAAAATGCCGTCATAGGAAGCCAAATTCACAGATAGAACCACCATGCTCAGAAAGTCAACATCACTCACACATTCTGGTGTTAGAGATCTATGCTAAGCATTTCAAAAAACTAAAATATTTTGTGTCATCCCCACAGAATACAGAGGAGTTTCCCCGACTGAGTGCATAATTCTCAGAGTCCAGCAGCACCCAGAGGAGCGGTAATAAAACAAGCAAACAGTTTCTCTGTCTTCACCTATCTCGTTGCCACTGCCTCCGTCCTGGATGCTCCAAAGGATGATGCTGCTTTCGGACGCTGCAGCCACCATCTTGTCTTTGTCTCCATGCGGCCCACCCACCACTTTAGCGTTGAGTGCAATGCGCTCAATGGTCCAGTCAAGGTAGGGGGAGGAAAACACCTGCTGCCATCCAGAGGATTCCTTTATCCTATGGCACAACACATGTTCAAACTCAACGTGTAACACATGTAAACATCACAATAATGAAGACTTTGTGTCTTTCTAACATTAAATAATGTTAACGATGAATATCCTGATAGGAACTAATTCACAGGAAAGCGGAGGATAACCTCTTATGCACAGTTAAGGACTCCTCCATCCTGTCATAAAAAATTTAAACACTCTCTGTCATTGACTAAAAATTGAAGGAAAACTGTTTTAAACATCCAGGATTATTACCTGTAGCAGATTACAAAATGTGCATAAGCTGCAACAATCCAGTTGTGGTGTCCAGCTATGATCAGCACCTTCCTGGGGTCAACCACGGGAGCTGCAGAAACACACACACACAGATCATACTTATTTTGATGCCAAGCAGCCACACTGCGTTTACATCATGTTTCTACATCACTATCAGTTATTTCTCACTTTCTGGTACCAAGTGAAGTGAAGATGCTAGCAGTAGTGAAAAGGTTTAAAGGGAAGCAGGAATCAAATGTCTCCACATCAGTCTGGAGCACACACACTCTCTTTGTGTACTGCCGCTCGCTGTATTCTCTGATGTCATCCCCAACAAAGAGCGGGCTGATGTGAAACTAGGCTACCTCAGTCTGAGCGGTTAGCTAATAGGATGTGTCGGGTCATATTAGCTGCAGCATTACACCCACTGAAATGCACACTCCTGTTTACAGTGCATATTTTTTACTATCACACACACATGGATGTGACTCATATGAGCTTTCAGAATCCTAGATCCTAACAGCATGCACAGACAGAGAGCACAAGTGCTACTGACAAGTCACTATCGCAAGAGCCATTGTCATGTTTGCTTCTGTTCTTCCACATTTCCCAGAGATGGATTTCTGGACAACAGCTGTTTGCATTTGTTACATTTACTGAGACTTCTTTTCTTTGAAAATTCAGCACATGACTTGTTGGAGACAGTGTGGGCTGATGAATGTCAATCAGCCTCATATCTTCTGGTGTGTAAAACTGCAAACACTCTGGGATGATGTTATTCAGTCTTTGGAATATATCCTAGGTTACAAGATTCACAGAGAGCCCGGACTGTGTACCCAGGCAGCATTTCAGGTGTCATTTTTGTCTTTTTATAACTTGAAATAAGACACTTTTCTAGACTGGTTAGTGAATGTGGCTCATATTAAGTCTAAAAAAAAAACATTTTTCACTGGAATAAGACAAAAACACTTGGTAGGATTTCAGCTTTTGCAGTGAACACAGTGGTTGGTCATAGTGGAGGAATCATATTCTGTGGAAAAACTGACGCATCGCTTGTGGACTAAAGCATGGACCCCTGGTTAAAGGTCCCATATTATGCAAAAAACACTTTATTAATTCTTTTAGTTAAATTTGTGGGTCTTTGGCTTTCCTCCCAGCCCACAAAATGTGGTATTTAATGACAAAACCTGAACTTGGTAGAGCTTGTGAATGTAAAATCCTGACCTAAAACGAGCTGTTTGGTGGCCGACATCAGCAATTCCCTTTTTTGACCAATCAGGAGCAAGTCTGGCCTGATTGGTCCAGATACCCCTGAACCCCCTCCCTGCCCACTCCCCTCCCCGCTGCTGGAGAGAAATGCCAAAGTTGAAGAGCCATCACTGCTCTGTTTTGGGCTGTAAACAGCTACACAGTTCCATACACAAGCTTCCCATCTCGGAAGACGACAAGACTAAGTGGCTAGAGTTCATTTATCAAGGAAATGTGTCAACTACACTCAGTAAAACTGTGCATGTGTGTGCTAGCCACTTCATGGCCGACTGCTTTTCCAACTTTGGACAGTAAAACAGAGGGCTAGAGAATAGACTGGTCCTGAATCCAGGCGCATTATCAACCATCCACCAACAAACCTAGGACCCTGGAAATGTGAGTATTTCAAATGCTGTGTGCTGTGGAGCAGCTGTAAGAGCTTTTCCTTAGTGTCCCCCCTGTCTCTGTGTTAGCTTCAGGATGCTAACTTAAGCTGCAGTTAGCCTGTTGTTTTAGCCTGTAATGTTACGGTAAACAAGGACGCTGAAGAGCGGGGCAGTATCAGCGGTGGCTCATTTACATATGAAGGCCACGCCCACTAAATCAGAGCGTTCTGAACAGAGGGGCTATGAGAGCCTGGAAACAATGCTGCTGTGCTTGATTTATTGGCTTTTTGGACCAAAACATGTTACTACCATTTAATGAAGACATCAATAATCCATATTAAACTGCAGAAAAGGAGCAGAATATGGGACCTTTAACGCTGGAAGAAATGGACTGGATACCAGAATGAAATGACAGGTGGAGATACCTGCTGTGCAGAAAAGACTTCACAAGAAGAAAAAAAACTGAGGATACAGACCTGATCAAAATCTTAAGACCAGTTAAAAAATTGCTGGGATATGCATTTTGCACATTTGGACATTAATGAAGTTTTGAGTAGAGCTACAGTATACGAAAGCAAGAAGAGGGAGTGCGACAAAAACACTTGGAACTTGTAATTACACAGGCTATTAAAGCCAAAATCTGCTCAAAATTTCCATTTTTTGTCAGGCATTCCCCCGCCATGCCCTCCTGATGGCTAAAGCTAAGAAGCTGTCTCTTCTTGAACATGGTCCGATCGTTGAGCTGCATAAGCAAGGCCTCTCGCAGCGTGCCATTGCTGCTGAGGTTGGACGCAGTAAGACGGCTGGTTACGTGCAGATGTTGCAGCAGGCATCCTTCATGACTAAGGGCCCTGGTCTGTGTGGTAACAGCTGGTTTTTCAACAGGACAATGCTGCAGGTCACAATGCTGGCTTTACAAAAAACTTCTTCAGGGAGAATAACATCACTCTTTTAAACCATCCCCATGTCCCCCTGATTTGAAAACCAATAAGGAACATTTGGGGATGGATGGCAAGGGAAGTTTATAAAAATGGCCGTCAGTTCCAGAGAGTTGATGCCCTTCATGAAGCCATCTTCACCACTTGGAGCAAGGTTCCAAAAAGCTTCCTGGAAACACTAGCATCAAGCATGCCCAAACGAGTTTTTGTTGAGTTCCTACTGAGAAAAACTTCTGTTCTAGTTTGGAGAGTTTTTAGTAATTTTTTGAGCGATGGTCTCAAACTTTTGATCAGCTGATAATCAGCCTTGTTTTCAATAAATTACTTTACACAGTGCTTTTTGTCGCACTCCCCCTGATTTCTTTTGCATATTGTAACTCTACTTAAAACCTCATTAAGATTAAATTGTGCAAAGGTAAATTCTAGCAATTTTTAAACTGGTCTTGAGATTTTGATCAGGTCTGTATAGAGACACTCCCTGTATCACTGTTTGTTTGTATGTGTTTCGTTGTGCGTTTGTGTTTCATTGAGCCTTTGTTTGATAATATTGGATTAAAGAAAATAAAAAGTTTAAAATAATAAATATACAACACGACTCACCTAGTTTGTGGTTATCATCTGGCCCAGGTGAGAGTGAAGCGTGAGGAAGTGGACCCACACGGGTGAAGCCCTCAGCTCCACTCGGCCCAGGTCGCTCATCAGATGAGGAGCCGGAGGCTGCTGAGGCAGGGCTCGATTTACGGGCAGGGATTGCTGTAAAAGAAGGATGCACCAAGATGGATCACTCCAAATTAATGCAGATGTTTTTGGGTTCAAAAGTAGTTTCATGCTTTTATTTTGTTTCCTTTTCAGTATCACACAGTTTCTGTCTAACCTGGAGGTGGCAGGTAACCGTGGAAGAGAACACTGCCACACGACGAGCGGTCCAGTTCCTCACACAGCAACAGCCGCCGCACTACACAAACGAAACACACAAAAGATATTTGTTGCCAATAACTGCAAACTTATTTAATAACTACAGAACACTGATTTATAGCAAGAAAGTGTATCCTCTATTTCTTTATTTTCCTTTTTGTTTGCATAATTACACACGAAGAATCAGATCCTGTTTATCAACAGTAATGAAGTGTTTTATTACTTTACATTGTATCAGATGTATTGAAAGTCATATTGTGATCTGAAGCAAGTGGTCAGGTTCAACAAAGATAAGTTTCCCATTCAAGGTCAGACAATGCAGGGAAGTTACAAACACTGAAACAGGAAGTAAAACAACCCCAGAGTTCATGGAACCACAGTAATGAGACTCTCACCTCAGCCAAGTTGTATGTGAAGCTAAAACAATGCTGGATATGACATTTGACATCATATTTCAACAACAGTAACACACCTGTCCAAAGACCTGCATGCTTGGCTGATATTCAACACTTGGTCGTATTGAGGAAGCACAATGAGTGCATGCAGCTTGACATGAGGCAATCAATTGCGAAACTTCAACACATTATAGTGATTTGAGGTCCATGTCTTTATCTAGATGACAGGACAGTGGACAGAGAAGGAAAGTGGGGGAGAGTGGGGAATGACATGTAGCAAAGGGCTGCCCTTTCTAAGGAGCACAGCCTCTGTATATAGGGCATGCAAATCAGCAAGGCCAAATCAGCACCCCAGACTCCAAAAAAACATTCTGTTATTTATAGTTGTGCTGAAAACTAGGGCTGAGTGATTTTAGAAAATAATGTAATTGCGATTTTCTTGAAACCAATATTGCAATTGCGATATAGCATGCAATTCTATTTATTAATTTATTTATTATTACTATTATTATCATTATTATTATTTTATTTTATTTTATTTTATTTTATTTTATTTTTTTTTTGGGGGGGGGGGGGGTATCTTTTGCATTATTTACTAAAACAATTAATGAATTCATTCTATATAATTCTATAGTATGAAGTTCAGACCTACATGTTATGATGATGAAATGAAATTGACTGAGTGTTTGTGTACATGAAACCTTATAAAATCCCATTTCTATAAATTGCAGACTCTGCGATTTGAAAATTGCACGCTGTTACATTGCGATGTCGGTTTAAATTCGATCAATTGTTCAGCCCTACTGAAAACACTGAAGGAATCATTTACTCCAGCATAAACTCACCTAAAGGAGTAATCCCATAAAACTCTGCTTCATGTCGCAGGACACTGATGTTGACACCACTGCCAAGAAAAACACAGCAAAAGTGAAATTAAACATGTCTCTCTTTTTTGAGATCAACACAGCAAAGAAAAACTGAAATCTTACTAAGTGCCTTTGTCTTATTTCAGTGAAAAATGTTTTTTTTTAGACTTAATAGGAGCCACATTCACTTGACCAGTCCAGCAAAATGTCTTATTTGAAGTTCTTTAAAAATAAAAATTAGGTCTGAATTGCTTGAAACAAGTAAAAAAAAATCTGACAGTGGGGTAAGAGAAATGTGCTTGACAAGACTAAAATAATGTCTATATACAAATAATTTTTTTTGCCACACCGGCAGATTTTTTTTACTCATTACAAGCAATTCAGACCTCATTTTTGTCATAAAATACGTTCAAATAAGACACTTTTCTGGACTGGTCAAGTAAATGTGGCTTATATTAAGTCTATAAACGATACAACAAAAACACTTGATAAGATTTCATTTTTTGCAGTGCATTCATGGATACTGTCACAGCGCTTTCACTCCTTACCGTAGGTCTAATTCTTTGGTACGAAGGAAATTTAGAATTGGTGCAAAAGCTGTAGGGTCCCTGTCAATAAATATCTATAAGCAAAGGAACAAAAAACAAGAGTTAGTGCAAGGCTGAATCACTAAAGTGCTTTTAGCCTGATGTTCATCCAACAATGACAAATAAGTTAAAATTCAGGTTTTAAAAATTTATTATAAAGTATACAGCAACAAACAACATACACAGCATAATGCCAGATGATTCATGAGTTAAAGATATTGAATATACCTTTATAACAAGGAGTGCTTCATCTGATGAAACACAGACTGTAGGTACAGTAGTTTGACACACACTTTCTCTGTTATCGTCTCAAACAATGATTTTTTTTTTTTCCTTGAATGTTACTGAGCATTTATAGCTAATCTTTGGGCCGCAAATCAGATTTTATTAACATGAAGCAAAAAGAACAGATGTTGGGTCACATCTGCAGGAAGATTTCAGATGTTTTTCAGATGTTGCACAACATCTGCATGTAGTGTGCTTGCTTTTAAATGAGAAACAACAATAGTTACACTCACAGCTCCAGTTTCATCCCGAAGAGTTGATATCCTCCCACTCAGCAAACTGGAAAGTTCAGAGGGAGAGAGAGCTCCAATTAACCCAAGCACTTCTCAGTTTCCACTCACCATCAGAGTCACCACCACCTGAAGCAGGCACTGTGTAACAAACACTACAGACCAGTGCTGCATGTGTGTAAAAAGAATGCTTTTATACATAACTGCATGCAGCAGACAGCAGTGGGCAGACAGACTGACAGGCCGGCAGGCAGACAGGTGTGCTGGCAGACTCACCAACAGGCATTTAGAATTACTTGGTCAGCTGTTGTCAAAGTTTGAGCTCAGTTTAGTGTTGGAGTTTGTTATGGCTGTGGTATTTGCCCAGCCCTGATCATCTGTTTCACTTCAACTGGCTGCTCCTCTCTTACACTATACAAATAAGGTTCCCCTGGGGCAGCAACTACAACTCAATAACAAACAAGTGTATGTAAATACACCCACATATGCTAGATACTTGTAAAATGGTGGGGGTGAAATCCACTAAATATTCTTTGAACAAGAATGGTAGTAGCTGTGTGTTACCTGAATAATGGATGAACAAGACAAACTTATTCCTCTCTCAAATTACAAACAGAGGATGAAACTTTTAAAAGTTATGCAGCTTGTTAACAACTTTCTACAAATCATACTGGGCTGCAATTGCAATCCTCTGACATTTTCTAACATCAGAACAGCAGTCGTATGAAGCAGGACGGACAGGATAATGGAGCATGCCTGTTTAACATTAATTATGCAGTACGAAATTCTATTTTACATGGATGAAACTGCACCATGGCATGTTTTCTTTTTCATTTGACCTGTTTCTAGTGGGACTCACCCATACTGTAGATACAGCGTAAACACAATGCAACTAGAGTCATCATATAGGGAGACTGGAGCAGTTCAAGGTCCTCAAAGTTGGTCAGTTTTTAAACTCTCACTGCTTTGAAATGTGTATGTATGGTTTTGCAAAGTAGGCTTATTTTTTGCCATTATCTTTTCTCCAAATGGTTGTTTCAAGGCTGGATAACTTTTAAAAATATGAGCAAAAAAATGTGACTTCTCATAGGTAGAATTTGCACTCTCCATCTGCTCTCACATAGGAACATTTGACAAACCTTGAGAAGAAAGAGTCTGGGATCCACATCAGTGTCTGTCTGGAGGTGCTAAACCTACAAATAAACACATAATAACACGTTCATTAGGGACAATGTGTAAAGAAACGTAGGGTCACTTTAGCCTATGTGTGGTCGCCTATGTATGTGTAATGAGAAACAGGCTTAGTAAAAGTGGCTATGTGAAACAATAAAGTAACATTTACATTGACTTAGTTCAACTCCATCTACTTGGACGCACATACATCAATAAATATGAGGGATCCAAACCTCAATTTTCCATATGTTGACCATCATCTGACGAGCTCTCTGCCCTGTCAGTAAAGCTTACCTCGTCCCACCAACGTTCAGCTGGATGATGTCCCCCATCCCAGGCGTTGTGTTGTTACCGTTTGTAGCCATAATGATGACCGAGCTGCTGTTAGGAGTCACTGTTCCGTTAGAGCAGATATGGTCTCAAAAAGCTAGCTTGCTAACGCTCTTCTCCCGAGCCCAGCCGATGTCCCGACTCCCCAGCCTCACAACCTCTCCCTCGTCGTCCCACCGTCCATAAAATACCCGCTATACACGACCTATGAGGACGGCGTAGGGATCGTTAGGTCTCCGCATCGTGGGGCAGATGGGGACAGGGGTCTTTTTTTATCAAAAAGAGAGCCTCACACAAAAATCCATTATTTCCACGCAGGCTTGTTTGCATCACTGCCTTGCATGTAACCAAATCGTGGATAACATCTTGCGCAGAAAATTAGCAACAAGAAACAGCTGTACAGACCGTCTTCAACTGAGGCAAGAGTGTTCACTTCTTACAACTTCCGCTCACGAAACAACCAACCGTAAACCACCATTTAACGTTATATACCCCCTTCATGCCACATGTGGGTTAAACTCTTGAATTTTGTGGAATAGAAAGAATACGCCAAATTCACTTCGGATATAAATATATTCTAGTAGCTGTGTGACCTTTGCAAACCGCTTCACCCTAACCTCTGTTGCGGATGTTCTCTCTACACTCTTGTTTCTTGAGATGCTCTTCTTCAGAGCGCGCTTGAGCGTAGGTTCTACAAAATAAGATGAAAAAACACGAACGACAAAAAAAAAAAACGGAGTCTCTGTGGTGGAGTCGATGGGTTGTGGCCTGTATTTGTTTTAAAATATACATTTTACAAAAATAAAATTAGGTTTCTTAAAAGCGTTTGGCGCCAGGTCTCTGTCTCCGCACTTTAACTCCTCGTCCTGCGTTTTCTGTGCGCAAACAAACGCTCTTCAGTTACAGCCCCGCCCCTCCCACTTGTAGTTTGAGAAAGGGACTGGAAGCTCAACATATTTACTGACGAACGACAACTTTCAGCATGAAACACTTCTTTGAACTGCTTTCAGTCAACATGTAACTAGAAACGCCCGGGACGTGGTCGTTTTCTCTTCCACGGTAAAACTTCTCTGCGTTGCTAATTTTTACTTTGTGTTAGCCGTTTGTTTATTTACCTTGAATTAGCTTGTTAGCCGAGAAAAGTTTGGCATGGAACTGGTGGCACCTCTATTAGCTAATGCTGAGCTTAGCAGGGACATTTAAGGGCTAGGCTAGCTGCAACACCGAGTTAAATGACTGAACTTTGAGTGACCTTTAACTGTAGTGTTTCCTTTCATCTCAGTCGTAGCATCCAGCCTAAAAGATAAGTTCATGTCAGTGTTATTAAGCAACAGGGGTGGGAAACAACGACTCAACCTCAAATATGAAACCTGTAACGAGTTTCAAGCAGTAACAATAGCCTTCTCTGTCTTTACGATTCATCTGTTTGCACTCCTTCCTCCTTAAGCTCTACCCTGTTGAAAGCCAGACCAGGAGGAAAATATGGATTTGTGACCAGCACAAAGAGAGGAGAAAGCAAGAAAGAGGTTTTACCTCAATTAATGCGGTGAAGGGCCAGGAGCTTGGGTAAGGGAAGAAAGTAGACAACTAGGTTACGTCATGATGTCAGAAGCACCTGTGAAAGCAGCCCTGGATACCGAGGAAACCATCCCAGAGGTCACTGCAGGACATACGCCCAGTCAACCTCAACAGCTACAAGATGTAGCATCTGCGTCTACACCAGTGGCCCCTACACAGCCTCCTGTCACCACAGCAACAGAGGATGAGGATGAGAGTGAAGATGAGTCAGAGATCCTGGAGGAGAGTCCCTGTGGTCGCTGGCAGAAACGCAGAGAGGAGGTAAGAAGTTGAATAGAAAAGTTATTGGACTCAACACACTGCCCTGTTTGCAAGACTAGTAGCACTTTCCATCAAAGTTTCAGACAAACAACGCATTCAAACCCAAATTTGTTTGTAGCAGTTTCCACGTGACAGGAGCAGAGTACCTTAAATTCTTTTTTCCCATGTCAAGACACAGTCTGGGAACATAGAGCAAAAACAAGTTTTGTGCCCAGGGTCAGGATGAGAGCGAAGACTGTAGCTTCCAGCATTTTTTCTCTAATGAATTAGATTACAGAAAATAAGGAAGCAAGTTGAATGAATGAGTTGTCTTGTAAACAAAGACATGCCAGTGATTTTGGTTTTCTTTTTCACTTTTATCTACTGTTGGACTAATTTTGCTCTTAGGAGCAAAGGGATTTTTAAGTTATTTTGTTGTCATAAACGTTTGTCATGTGTAATTGTCATTGTTGAAATGAAACGTCTCATAAATCACATTATGTATCTTTCTCCTGCAGGTGAATCAGCGTAATGTTCCAGGGATTGATGCTGCATATTTGGCCATGGACACGGAGGAAGGTGTGGAGGTGGTCTGGAATGAAGTCATGATCTCAGAGAGGAAGAACTTCAAACTGCTGGAGGTGAGGCACAGTGCAGGAAAAGATCAAGGTAGTCTGTTTTTGCCCATTTAACACTCACTGGGCATCTAATATTGAGGTCGATGAAACACTGAAGTAAGCGAATCCCATTTTACGATCAACTTATCAAAAGAAAAACACTGCTTTCTGATGTCCACAGAGCGAATATGCCACAGTAGTAAGTACTCGCACAGGAAAGAAATTCTACTAATCAATTTGTTGAAACTTTTTCCATTTTAATGTAATCAAAGAAATTACAGTGATGAGGAAGAGCAGCTCATGTGACTGGCAATACCAGAATCAAAAGTCTTTACAGTCTCTCATCATTATGTAACTTTAACAGGAAATGTTTTTAAATATTTTAAGACTCCTGAGTTTTTAAACAATTTCATTGATGGTGTCTAAAAATCATTTTAGATTATATAAAAGGCTTAAGGTATTACATTTTTTGTTTATTTTTATTTATTTTTTTATTTTTTCACTTTTTATGAACTATGTAAAAATTGACACTTTGACTTTGACATGCATCATCTAGTCATCAAGTCAAAAATCAAAAAATGTAATTATGTCATCCTTGGAAATTGTGAAAGGCTTCAATCTCATTGATTTTACTCTTGACTAAACTGGTTTCTTGGCTATTCTCTGTGTAACATCAAAGCTAATTGTCACCTCTACATCTTCTTCATGTATAAAAAAGAAGCAGCAGGAGTAGTTTTTTTAAGTATTTGGTTTTTTAAATACAGCTGTCATGTATTATTACTTGGCTAACATACTTAGACTAAACTCTTTCAGCTGTTTATGTTACAGAACTCTGGTCTATAAAGATGGCCAGTGCATGTAACAACCTTCAGAGTTTGTCCATATGTGTAGAGCTCATAGAAATATAACTCACACACTCACCTAAAGGATAGTAAAAAAGCAGAGTGCTTTATCTTTATGCTACAAAATGTTGATATACTTTCTTGGTTCACTTTCTGTGTGTTTAGGAAAAAGTGAAGGCAGTGTTTGATAATCTGATCCATTTGGAACACGCAAATATTGTCAAGTTTCACAAGTACTGGGCTGACACAAAGGAGAACCGGGCCAGGGTGAGTGTCTGACCTGTCCTTCAAAACTGGAGACCTTGTCTTCTTATTAAACCTTTTGTCTTCCCTTATTCTTAGATATGACATCTACTGTTTTGATCGTTTCTTCCTGCTTAGGTGATTTTCATCACTGAGTACATGTCATCAGGCAGCTTGAAGCAATTTCTCAAGAAGACAAAGAAGAATCACAAAACCATGAATGAAAAGGTAATTCCTGAGCATATGTGGTCAATGTTCATCATTTGCTTTAATGGTGAAAGCTGTCCTCTGCACATCAACCAGATTTCATGTCTATGCTGTCAGTTCTCTCTCTTCTTATATTACTGTGTAAAAAGGATGTGTTTCCAAAGAAAGAAGCCATAATCCTAAGAATAAATTAATTAAATTTGTCAAAAGAAATTAATGAAAATAAAGCGTGTACCTTTCCTCCACATTATGACAGCCATATCTTCATACTGGTGAAAGGCTAATGATGACTCTGATACTGTGTATGATCCTACAGGCCTGGAAGAGATGGTGCACACAGATCCTATCTGCTCTCAGGTCTGTTCCTCTTTGTACAAGTTACAACAAATGTGTCTTCCACTCTAATTCTCTTGAATAATAAACAATATGAAGTTCCCCTTTAATTGTATTTAATGTTTTTTTTTCTGTCCTGCAGTTATCTCCACTCATGTGACCCTCCCATCATCCATGGCAACCTGACATGTGACACCATTTTCATCCAACACAACGGGCTCATCAAGATCGGATCAGGTACAGATCTACACCGGAGTCATGCACAGAGGGTCATGAGGTTTGAACTAATAAAGAATGATGCTGAGTTAGGGATTGGAAAACTGAACTTTCACATATTTTACAATGTTTTTCTTGGGTAGCTCCAGCCAAGACATTAATGTTTTCTGAAAAAATAAGATGACTCGTGACCAAAATGTTGGAAATATACTTTTATATTGCTTTCAAATAACCAACTATTATATGTGTGTAATGTTTATTTTGGGAAAACCAATGTTGTTTGTAAACTACACTTCAGGGACTGAAGTGCTGACCCTGCCTTCTAAAGACAGAGCTAAACTCAGTATCACAGACTAAGACAGTGTGAGAGTACACAATGTAAAAGAAACATGCATACTCCCTGTTAAACCCCCGAATCGTGCCCCATGTTCATTCCTTAATGATTTTCACTCTGCTCTTAGTCTTATCTGTTATTCATCATTTCTCTTCTCTCTCATCTGCAGTTGCTCCAGATACCATCAACAGCCATGTGAAGACGTGTCATGAAGAGCAGAAGAATTTGCACTTTTATGCACCAGAATATGGAGGTAAACACAATTTACATGGTTTTGTTCAGACCTCCAGCATAAACCAGATTATTCAGGTAGGTTGAGAAAAATGCTAAGGTATGACTGTTGTTAGCAATCTTTGGGCCATGCATTATCAAAACAAGATATTTAGCTTATAACAGAATAAACGTTTCAGATTTTTTTTTAACTGGCTAATTTTTGATGTTATGCAGAAAAGGGTCCTTAAAACTCAGAGCACAGTTAGATTACTATGATTTATTTTTGTTTTATTCCCAATTATAAAGATGATTTTAATTTCAGATTTATAACATGTCTCCAGTTCAGACATTATGGTTTGACTCTAATGTAATGGTTTAGCATTGAAATAATATTTTCTTTTTTTTTTAAATTACAGCTGATGATGATGTCTCCACAGCTGTAGACATCTACTCATTTGGCATGTGTGCCTTAGAGGTGAGATGTGACTGATGATAAACAACTTGATAGTCTGTGTCTTTCCTAAATGCTCCGTCTTACCGTGACTGGTTGTGTGCTTCAGATGGCACTCTTGGAGATTCAGGGCAACGGAGAGTCTTCCTACATTTCTCCAGAGGCCATAAACAATGCCATCCAGTTATTGGAGGACCCACTGCAGAGGGTGAGCTTATGACTTAGTTATGAGTTTGTATGGTTGTGTTTTTCTTGTAAGCGTACCAGCATAAGCTATCCACATTCTCACAATTTATTTATGTTGCACCTGAAAACCCCAAGTGTTTTACAACTTGCTGTAGCAGAAGTGTTGGACATAATGTTTGTTTTCTTTCTTTGTAGGAGTTAATCCAGAAGTGCCTTGAGTGTGATCCCAGTACAAGGCCAACAGCTCGAGAGATGCTGTTTAATCAGGCTCTGTTTGAAGTGCCACTGCTAAAACTGCTGGCTGCACATTGTATCGTCAGCCACCAACGTGAGTCTTTGACACAGATAAAGACATATTAACAGTTTTATCTGCTTTGACTCTAGAATATGTTGCACTTGTTGACTTAGGCTCTATTGAAAAATATGAGCTGCCCTAACAGGTCCTTAAACCTGAATTCTATCAAACAGCCAGAAGGGGGCGACTTCTTGTTTGTGAAAAAAAGTTTCAAGGATGAGCCTCCCTCTCCGTTGTTTTATTAAATTGGTTCATAATTTCCAAATAAGCTCATGGTTTTGATCCCTGATTGCAAGTCATCTAAAATACATCATTATTTACTAGAGGTAATCATACTTATATTAAATTTGATCAGATAATGAATCTGACATCTGACACCCTCAAAATACATGCATTCAAGTTGGGTTTTATTTACTTTTATTCTCCAAACACATAACCTTTTGGATACCCAAGCATAATCATAATAGCATTATATTTAAATAAGAAGATCATGACTTATAATATGTTCATTTACATCTAATCAACCAACTGTTTATGCTATTTTAGATATGATTCCTGAGAATGCGCTGGAGGAGATGACCAAGAACCTGGATCCAAACCTTGTCATTGCTGAGTCAAAAGAGGATGTTCAGTTGAAGTAAGCTGATTTCCAATGTTTAGTTCCATTCAACATACAGTATATCACAAAATTCCATTAAAACAGAAAAATATTATTATATTAAGGGTTTACAAACGCATTACTTTTGTCTTATTTCATTATTCTGTGTATGATAGTATCATTTGGAATTAACTTGCGCTGTGTATTTCTCTAGACTTTGAGAGTCTGTCAGTATCTAAATCCTTAATGGTCTTGAGTTCTTTCATACGTTTTCTTTTTTTTTTGTGGTAAAAAGACTGTGGTGTAAAATTTTATTCCTCTTCTCTGTAGGCTTTCACAGTTTCCAGCCTTGGAGCTTGATAAATTCCTGGAGGATGTGAGGTGAGAAGGAGAACAGTTGTTATCTCATCTTCTCGCAGACCTGCTGAATAAGCAACATCCAGCCATGAGGGGGCAGTGTTGGAGCATCTGATTATATTTTTTCTCTCCTATCAACTTAAAAACTATATCTTTATTTGCCATAACAACATCTTTAAACGAGGGTTCGAGTTTCATAGGATCTTTTTGTTTTAAATTTCTTTTTTGTTTTTTATTGTTCTTTTACATTGTACCTTATTTTTCCTTCTTCCCATATCTTAGATTAATTTTAGGTTTTGTATTAAATCATATACTGCCTATATTTTTCATTTTTGTGTGTCTTTTTTCATTCTGTATGAACATCATATTTTCTCTGTCCCTCCCTTTCTTTGTTTCTCCCCTTACTATGATCAGGAATGGAATATATCCCATGACGGCGTTTGGACTGCCCTGTGCGCAGCAGCCTCAACCGGAAACAGTTAAATCTCCTGTTGTCATCCCTTTGGTCAAATCTCCCACTCCTGAACCTGCAGAGCTTGAAACACGGCGGGTGTGTACAGAATATATACACAATCGCAATAATGACATTGTAAAGAAATTCATACCGATAATTTGATATCTTTATGTGTATGATCTGTCTCTGAATTAAGATACATATGAAGTAATTGATGGAGAAGAGCAGTGCTCCAGAAATGTGTTTGCACAACCACAGAACTGTATGTTTTTCCTCTTCATCTGCAGGTCGTTCATATGCAGTGTAATGTTGAACCTGTGGAGGAGGGAGCAAAGTTTCATGTAAGTCTCTGTAGTTGATAATTGATTAAATGATCATTTCACATTATAAAACACACTGCATGATAATGTCCAGGGCCCGTATGCACATTCCGTCATTAAACAAATGGGACCAGTAGTCCTAACGTTCTGTTGTGGCTGCAGCGTTGGCTGCATGCAAGACTGCAAATAATCAGCCAGTTAACTAATTACACCATGAAAGCAACGTGTGTGAAGATTATTTCATAATTTAGGGGAACCTCCTGGAAAACCTAATCAAACAAATCTGAGCTGCGCATGCCTACCACTCATAAACAGTGATAAACCTGGTGAGCTGTAACAGTGTGACTGAGAGAAGATCAAGAAAAACATTTTTCAGCAGAAGAAATTGAGATTTTATTACAAGAATGCACATGGACGAACAGCTGCTCTCAGCTAGTTAATCAGGTAAACAAAGAGAAAGAGAAAGTTTGGCTTAATGTCTTGAACAGAGTGAATGTGTGTGGTGTTTCCAAGTGCACAGTAGAAAAACTCAAAAATAAAATAAAGAATATGAAAACTGCTTTGCGGAAAATGCGCCGCAGCAATGTCCCAGTCCCTCAATGAATAACTCTTAAAGCAGTTTATAAACTCCAGCATTTCACCACACACATCTTGGAAGGACCCAAAAATATAAAAGTAAAGAGCAAATCAAACTTTTAAAACTGACGGCAGCGAGCCTTGCTGATTTGAAACCTGGATTGGTTCCCTTATATTATCTGTTCACTGAAAAAATATTGTGTCTCCTAAATCTAAATTTGTTGTATGGGTGCACATCGCCACCTTTCCAATAGATTGTCCACTGTTTTTATATATATTTTGTCTCAAACAGTAATGCATTGCGCGATGGCTGCCTTTAAACAGCCAAACAGCCACTGTAATCCTGCCGTTAGGGCCTGTAAATTTAATGCTATCTTGGCCCGTTAACCTGGGTCATGCATACCACTAATTTTTTGCCGTTAGTGAAAGTGGTCCATTTTCCTCCCCAATGGCTGGTCAGTGCATACAGGCCCAGGTCTTCTTTTTATTCCTAGGCCATACACTACTGAGCAGTGTACTCTTATTTATCTTTCTCTCTTCTTCCAGCTCACGTTACTGCTGAAACTGGAGGATAAACTCAACAGACATCTAAGCTGTGACATGTTACCTCGTAAGAACACAACCTATTTCACACTCTCATGCTTACTCTATCTCTGAGCTTTAAGATGCAGCCACTGTGTTAAATTGAAATAACACACACTTTGGGTTCAGATTGATCAGTTCATGTCAAGTTTCATTTCAACAGAGAGGAGCTGGTACTGCATGTTGGAGTTCAAGGCTATTTATACTATTTTGATAACGAGCAACAACCTTTGACATTTCCAACAAGTCTAAATAACAGTGTGTGTTACAATTAGACAACAATATGCTGTTATTAAAGGCATGTCCTGTGTGGGTGAGATTAGAGTAAGATAAAGATAAGGCCCCTCTTCAGGTGTTTGTCTAAGATTTCACCCCTTACAAGCACATCTTCATTAGAAATGCCAAGTGTCTGTGAATTTAGTGCTTGTGTGTAGTGTGTTGATGAACATGAATCAAACTTTCAACATCAGGATTAACATTTTTATTTGCGCCCATCTTTAGCCGTTTTGATTAACAGCCAGGTTTGAAGTAAAGGTAAAACTTCACTTTAGCTGATGAGGAATGATACATTTATGTTAGTAGTTATTAATTTGCTCTCAGATTTGACCACATGCCAAGTTTTATTACACAGTGGCTCTTCTTGTGTGCATACTATGGAAAGTGAGAGTGGGATTCCAAGCCTCAGTGACGTCATAATATGAAGTATCCCAAACTATTTCAGGCAGGCAGACTGACTGTCGCGTGTGTGTCATGAAACCTTTCCCCTCTATTTTGGACAAAATGTTATGGATTGCATTCAGGAGGTGCTTTTAAAGGGGCTGCAGTGGCTTATCAAAAAAGAGCATGAAGTCATAGTAAAACATTTTCTCTGCAAACAACTTTTTTTTTTATTTGAAAGTTCTGATATTTTTACTGACCTGTCAATGTTTTTTTAGCTCAACGCTGTGCTTCAGGTTAGAACAAAGGGATGAAAATAAGAAATAAGGAACTTTTATGATCAGACTAATGTGGTCAGAGTGATTCAATGTGTAAACTCACTCCCAGGTATGATTGGCATGTACAATGTTGCAAGCGTGCGGGGAATGCCTGGCCTAAGAGCTGCAGCTGACAGCTGTCACCCCCTGTGTCAGAAACCAACTACGACCTCACAGGCTATCAACTCTGTGTCTCTCACTCTCACATGCTCATCCACACGGCCTTAACTCTTGAGCGTGACACACTCTCGTCTCACTGTTTATCTTGTCATATGGCTCCTTACCAATAGTCACAAAGTATAAGGTAGCTTGCCATCTGTGCACGCTATATGCTTCAGACACACCCTGTCTCCTTTGTGAGCAGTTCATGCTGATAACATCAGGAGGTCTTCTGTAAAGCATTTCTTATCAACATGCCAAAGTCCAGAGTCACAACTGAGGCTTGTTTCCTCCCTAATACAAGTGACAGCTCTTTTTGTAGGTGATTGTATCAGAGAGGATAAAATGAGAACAATAACCACGGTGCTGCCCCCCTGCCCAGCCATATCAGTCTCCTCTTAAAGCTTTGTGCCATTGGTGTTTTAGTTTCCTGTAGTTGATGGATAATCCTTCTTTCCCACTTGTTTGTCTTGGCCCTGTCACATCCCTGACTTAGTCGTAAATGGACGGGAGGGTTATTAAAAATCAGTAGACCATGACACCTCCCCTGTTCAATAGACACAAAGAATGTCTCAACTCTGGGAGGGAACTTAAAGAGTAACACAGAAACACGTCGAGAAAACGTTATACATTTACCAAAAGCACATCAGGAAATCTAAAAATGTCTATGCAGACATATACCAATTGATTCATGAGATAGTTGGAAGTTATTTTCTGGGCTAAAGCTGGGACTGTTGAATCTGAAAAAAATGACTGTCAGAGAGATATTAACTAAATTGTACAAAATGGATAAACTCATGATGAAGAAACTCATATTTTGAAGTAAAAAAAACATGGCTCACTTCAGTTTTTGAGAAAATCTAAACATGTCAATCCAGAATCAAGCACTGGGCACTGAAACTGACCTGGCTTAGTGAGGTCAGTTAGACAACTGTAGCTGTGAGGAAATGCGTGATGACTTTTTGTGCCCCTTTAGGACCAAACAGTACTGTTTTCTGTGCTTATTTATTCAGAAATATATATCTTTAACTCCAAGTTATCTTGCATGCTGATGCCAAATACAAATTGAGCAGATCTAGTCTTTGCATTTTGTCCTTTTTCCACACAAAAACTTGTCAGAACAAGCAGAAACCAAACTCATTGAGCCATGTGCCCCAACCAAACCTTTATGTCTTCTTGTACTTTACAATCCAAAAGAATGGCATAACCAAACAGTCTAATTGGTGCAGCCATGTAGGGATCAGTAACAGAAGCTAGTGGTTGGAATCATTTTCTTGATTTGTTTGTGGCTGTATAAGGATTTCAGAGCAGCATTAACGTTTTATTTCTAATCTGTAGTTTACCAAAGCATACTCTTTATTTAGCCGCTGGTGTGCATAGGCTGTATAAGATGTTGAGTGACTGGTAGAGTTGTTGTAAAGGTATTACACATTTGTGAATTAGTGTTACTAACTGTGCTGATGTGTGTTCCAGATGAGACTGTTCAGGAGTTGGCTGGAGAGCTGGTGGAGCATGGCTTAATCAGTGAGGTGGGTGTTGAAAGATTAATGTGCATGTGGAGTGTGAAGAAGCAGGTTCATATGTGTGTGGGTGATACTCCATGTGATTGTACTATTTCTGTACCCAGCTGTTAAAACCTCTGTCGATTTAAAAGGTGACTCCTGACTCTACCCTATATTCTTCAAAACAAACACACTTCGCACACTGAGAGAGCTTTGTGGATTTTCTGTTGCATTTGTGAATCTCTGCCCACTCACCATCCCACATAAATGATTTATGTTCACTTAGTGTGGGCAGGACTATATGTTGACTTTTGTTTTTATGACTCAGTCTATTTTATGGATTCTATTGATTCTTGAAGCAGGTTTATATATTAAGGATCATTTACAAGCTTTGTTTTTCTTTGACAGGTGGACCAAAACAAAGTAGCTTCTCTACTAGAAGAAACATTCAGCCAAGCTCTTCACCAGCACTAGCGCCAAGCTAGCAACAGTTCTCCCTCTGTTACTATCTCTTTCTATATATACGCAAATATATATATTTTTCTAAGCTTAAGGAGGTAAAGTGACTAAAGGGTGTCTGTTTTTTGCAGTTAGAGCTTTCTCAAAGCACCTAAACTTTTATTGTAAATCAAACATTTAGAATGTATCATAAGTGTACTATTTTTTCTCAGTGAGTGGGCGCCACTTACGTTTGTTGTTAAGTAGAACTGACCTTATTGATGCTGCAAAAGACACTTGAGCTGAGCGGTACTTTCAGGATTGCTCACAGCTTTGTCATAACTATATCTTTCTTAAGGGTACAGCTACATTTTAGTGGGTGTTATTATGGTCTCTTTGTTTCTTAAAACAGTCAACAGATGTCCATTTCACGTACATGTGGTTACACAGCATTTGATCCTGTATTAAAGTTGTGGGGTCAACTCCTGTTTATCACCAGCAAATCTGCAGATTCTCTGAAGACAAAGGGATCCATTTCTGACCAAAGACTCTTTTCCACAATTTAAAAAAAACAATTGTAGCTTTGCTTTTGGACCCTTACATTATGTTCTTTTTGGCTTTATTTTATTTTACCTCAAATGTCAGAACATTCCTATCTGTGTTATTTTTGTGGTGACTCATGAATTTAATAACTGGATGGTTACTTTATAGGTTGGCGTAATATAATATTATAGACTAATACTATGTTTTAGAGTTTTAAGAAGCTTTCACAGAATGTATGTTCATCAGTGCCTTTCACGTTTTCAGGGGGCATCACGCCAGTTGTTTCTGAAAAGAGGGTATCTGGTTACTTTAAGGTACTGTGAAATCAGTGTTACTGAATATCCGTTAATGTGTTTTTTTAACATTTTATTCCTCTCCTTGCCTTTGATGGGCCTATACGCACATACTACAAAGTCCTGTTCCTCAGTTTCCTTTTTTTTAATCTTATTTTTTGTAGTAAGACAATGACTTACTATTTGCTGCTTTTTGGGTTCAACTTTTTTCATGTAAGACTTGTGTACTGAACTTGGCTGCCATATACTGTAGAAAAGACCTGTCCTGGTAAATGTTTAATATCTGTTACAGATACTGTGTATTGAGGGTTATTACTTGACTTATGTCGTTTTGTTAACTTCAGACAGAGACCACCTTGTTAAGAGTCTGAGCCAATGTACAACTTCTCTTGTTTCTTTTTCTATTTCTTTCATTTCATCAATATTTGATAAAACTGGAGTGTTGTGGGTTGATATTCTCATTCCTAGAGTGCAGCGTCTCCTGTACCTGAATACAGAATTTCAAGTCATATAAAAGTCTTGTTTAGACTTGTTTTGAGATCAAGGAGTTGCCTGAAGCTTTTTTTTGGACATCTGGGATCTCAACTCTATATCTTAATACTAGTACAACTGTGTATGAAAACTCATCAAACAAGCAGGAATCAAAAAAATTGTCACACTGTATGTACAGAAGGAAAAACACTTGAGGCACAACTGGATGCAATACATTTTCTCTCTTCTTTTTTTGGCAGCACACTTGGAGAATTACCTATGAATACAGTCTCTTACATCAGAGCTTCCCCTGGTTTTAAAACTATGGTGGTCACTCCAGTTTTATATAACCCTAATTCCAAAAGATCTGGTTTGATGTGTAAGACTTGATTCAAACAGATTTTGATGGTTGGCAAATTGTGTTTCTTTAATTTGCAATGGTGCCAAAACAACATCAAATTTTACTAGTCAAAACTGTGTTTTATGAAAAAGATATGCATGTTTTATATTTGATGCTAATGCATGGTTGATATTACAGGTATAGAGAGGGCATTCTGGAGGGACTGAGTTGCATAGAAGTAAAGACTGGAGCAAGAGGTGGTGCTTGTTTTGACAGTGAAGTAATTAAAAAAAATAATGCTGTTCTTAAAAGTAAGAATAGAAAAGAACTGATTTCATAGTCCAAAGTAAATAATGTAATCTAAAGATTAACAGAATCTGAGGAAATTGCTGTACAAAAGAAACGTGGTCAAAAACTAATACTGTTGGGCATTTATGTGCTAATAACTGACATGTCTGGAAGTGGACATCACTGCACAAAGTCAATATCGTTTCCAAAAGCCATTGTCTTGTAAGACATTTGAAGATGCTGTTGGGATTGCAAAGGGGAACCGTATACAAACATGATCCAGAAAGACTGGGGACTTCTCTGGGCCTAAACTCAATTTGAATGGAAGCTGTTCTGTGGTCTGACAAATCAAAATTGATTCATAAGCCAGCATGGTTTGGGGTTGTATAAGTGCAAATGGTAAGGGTAGTTTAAAGGGCACCAATAAAGCTGAAAACATACAGGTTTTGGTGCCATCCAGACAATGCCTTTTCCTACGAGACGATGCCAAACAGTGTTTCTGCAGGTATCTGGCATTGTCCCAACTTTTACGCAAGAAAGTTGTTGGCATCGAATCTAAAAATTTTGTGTTTTTCATAAAACAAAAAAAAATTCAACATTCACCATGTTCTTTTTCAATTTTTCAATTGAATAGGGTTTGAATGATTTAAAAACCATCAAACTATGATTTCAACATCTTACACTGTGTTCCATCTATTTTTTAATTGAACATTCAGGCCATTTTACCATAGTAAGCTTTTTCTGCTACATGCAGTATTCATCTATGATGTATTCTTTATACTAACAGCTTTTCTTTGAATTTCTACTTGTGAAATACCAAGATTGTATATTCCATCACAAGAGGTTTATCCCCTCTCTCCCTATCTCTTCAGGTAACAGTGTTGGTGAAACTGGATATTAAATAATCATAACGGGTGGGCAGCTTTAGCTTGTCATTTAAGAATGTGAGCTTTGATTGGTGTATTCTTGTGTTTTGTACATGTTGCAAATGTCTTATATCTATATTCAAACTTGTACCTTGACAGTTTGCAAAGTGTGACAACTATTTCAAATAAATGTGTGAAATTTTCCACTTTGCCGTCTTTTTTAATCAAAAGCAAAATAATTAAGAGGCAGATTCAATACAAGACTGTTCCCTTCAGTGTAAGACTGCCTCTCGAAAGGGTTTGAAAATAAAAATTCAGAGATGCTTGAAGAACTAACTCACCTCCACTCACTGAAGTTCTGAGTGACTGCTGCGCCCCTCAGCGTCCAACAAGCCGCAGGTAACTCACAGGTGATTTCCTGACGTCAAACAGGAAGTGGACAAAGGGACTCTGGAGTTTCTGCTCGTGTTGTTCAGCGGCGACCCGACCTTGAATTATTGAAAGGAAAACGTTAGAGTCGGAGTAAGGATGTGCACTTTTGGTGAGTGATTCTCCTTTTACGTTTTCTTGTTAGTGACTCTGATAAACAGCCCGCATGCGTGAACGAAGTCCGTGAATTTGTGCCCCGATGGTTACTGCCCATAGGCCTGCTGGGGGGCTGATACGGTGTCTTTGTTAAAACCTCACACAGCGTTGTTTCAACACTAGCAGTGATTATTCAGAGAGCAGGTGAGAATTCATTATGTATACAGAATGTACAGGAGACGAGCACGGTTCATCATCTGAAATGATTCAAAGCATCTACACCCACACGACACCCTCCCATTTCTGACTGCATCTGTGAACATCAGGTCCCACCCTACCAAAGTGAAAGCAACCTGTCAGTGCTAATGCATTTGTCCATCTGTACTGCACTTATTTTCTTAAAAATATCAACTTTTCTCAACCAGCCAACTTAGTTAAATGATATCCACGCTCATGAAAACTAATGCTTTTTAAATTCATATATTTTGTCTGTGTAGTTTGAGATTTAATTCCACTTTCAATAGTAGCTTCAAAAGGTTCAGGGGAAAAACATAAACATAAAAACATGGATTTTGTTGATCAACAAAATCTGACAATTACCAGTCGGTATGAGATCAGCTGAACTTTCAAGACATGAATGGAGGAAGTGACTTCATGCAGAAATAAAAACACACAATGCGATCTCACCAACCTAAAAAAGCTTTCAACATGATTAATAATGATCAACAGCAAGGAGTCAGAGAGGTAGCTTTTAACTTACCAAAATAAGTAACATGTAGATTAGATTTCAAACAAAAAAGTCATCTTATTTGGAAATTGACAAAAAATACTGACTTTTAGGAGACAAATAGAAATGCACAATTAGAATCAAGATTATTCTGCATTAAAAAAGGCATATATTTATCAATGACATGAAAAATAATGAGCTTTTTTTAACTCGTCTAAAATCTGTTGGCACATGAATTTGATTTTAAATAAGATATATATCCTGGTGAAATATTCTCATTTGTAAGATGAAATTAAAGTGGGGAAACCCTATAGAAACTATATCAAGATGTGTTGTGGGGTGATTTTTCAGATGTAAAATGAATATTTTTCAATCAGCTTGTTACATGCCACTAGAAAACATACAAATTATAGTTCTTGTTTTCAGAGTGCTAGCTGGTCTGTTGATTTTTTTTATATTGCATACTCTGAACATTTTCTTTCTTATCCACCTTTGGGAATCAAATATCTATCTTGGTGTATCTTGATGTCTTTAGTCTGGGAGTTTGATAACCCTAAATTGTTTGACTTCTATCCAGGATTTGACAGGCTTTCATTTTTAAGTAATGTTAAATAAGTTTTGAAGTAATCTCATGTTTTTGTCATTCAGATAGAGAAAAGGGGCCAAGGAGGCTGATGAAAAAGGGTTTAACTCTTATCATGGTTGGTCATATTAACTTCATCCTGAGTGCTATTGTCCATGGGAATGTCCTGCGACACATTTCAAAACCAAACCAGCAAATCTCCACTGAATACACTGTGGCCAACATCATCTCTGTCACCTCCGGCTTACTGGTGAGTCTACGTCACAATGCACTGCATTAGTTCATTTGATTTAGAAACATACACATGGGTAAATTCACTGCTTACCTGTTATGTTTTAGTTTACCAGAAAACATATTGACCCACAATAAAAAAAAACTGCAGCAATGATTTATCCTGTTAGTGCTGCAAAGTGTTGTGCTTTTACACAGCAATCAAGACTGAACTTGCCTACAATAAGAGATCTGGTTTTTCAAACCAGTCTTTAGATGCTCGAGGGCAGGCTTCATGACCTGATGAGGATCAGATGAACTGACAGCTGTAGATGACAGGATGGCGTAAATGTCAGACTTGTTTGAAATGTACCTCATATTATGTACTTACATGAGGTATTACAGGGAAAACAAGATATAAAATACATTTTATTGGGCTGGTGTTGATGCTTTTTTTATACTGTCAGGAGTTAGAGGATCATTCTTTATAATAAGTAGACTGCACTACTATATGGTGATTTAATGATGGAGTAAAACTCACGTTGTCATTTGGATTTGATAGAGCATCGCCACTGGGATCATTGCCATTGTGATGTCGAGGAACCTTCATGTGGTGAAACTGGTAATAGTTTAATTTGCTCATTAACTTCTGATACAATCTATTCAGTCATTAGTAACCTCACCTGCTGTATTAATATGCCTTTTTCTCTGTGCCTGTAGCAAATTGGACTTCTGATAGCCTCAATTCTGAATGCCCTGCTCTCGGCAGCATGTTGCACTGGGCTCCTCTTGGCCATCAGTATCACTGTTGCCCACAATGGGCAGGGCCTGATGCTGGGATGCAATGACACAGAGGTGCCAATCAATGCACGGTCACCTGTCAGTGCCCGATGTCCGTTTGATACAACACGAATCTATGTAAGTCTGAAACTCTTCATTTTCTTTTTGTTCCTCCCCCCAGATTGCTCTTTATTATTGAGGCATAGCTAACAAAAAGTATCACAGAAGAGCAGTCTTGGCGTTGCTTTATTTCACACATTTTCTCCTTGTCTCTCAGGACACGACCCTGGCTCTGTGGTTCCCCTGTGCTGTGTTGGCAGCATTTGAGGCTGGGCTGTCTGTCTGGTGCTTCATCGTGGGGTTGGCTCTCAGAGGGGTGCAGCCCTGTGGGAAGAGCTACATCAAAGAGCAGGTGTGTGTGTGTATCTGTGTGTGGGGGCGGGTGGGTATCCTTGAAGGGTGTAGCTTAGCTGTGAATCTATCTAAACATCTGTCCAACTCCGACTTAAAAACACATTTTGAACCAACACTTATCTACTCCCACTTGGTCTGTCTTGCACTTTTTGTTTGAGTAAATACCAGAAAGTATAAATCTCTCACCACTGACTGATTGTTCTGTGTCTCTCCTAGCTGACGGGAGAGGCTGAGTGCTCCCCTCAAAGTCAGCGCCTGATTGGACAGCGCCTGAACCCTGACGCTTAACTGAGTAAAAAGGAGAGACTCTACTCTGTGAAGACAAAGCACGGCTAAATCCAAAAAGGCATTGCTGCTTACTGACATTAGACGTTGCTCTTTAGAGAGCTCGGTGAGTGTCACTGTACGAATTTAGTTAGATCAACCCTAGGACAATGTTTTAGCTTTCATGGTAGAATTACCAAATGACTCTCCTCGCTTTCATTCAAAAACCAAACAGTTCTTTGTATAAGGCTTTCAAAAGATGGTGATCCTTTGGTGAAGACATCGAGATTCACGCAACACTAAGGTATAAATGAAGTCTCATCCTCCGTTTATGAAGTACATTTTAATATATTTGTAAAATTTGATTCAAAGTGTATTTTATTTAGCATGAACTCTTTCATGCAAAAACATAGTTCATTATCCTAAATACTTGTAATGTTTTACTATTAGCTCTTATTCTTCAGCACTCCTCCACACTGGATATGCAACAAACCATTTCAGTCGTGAAATTTTAGATAGAGACATATTCTATAAGATTTGATTTGTTTGCTAGAAAGTTCCAAAAAATAAAAAATAGTATTTTTTTTTCTCTTTTTTTTTAATTGTTGGATTTACAGTATTTGGCTCTAAATGAATTTGGATTTCCTTGAGGGACTCTGTGAAAGTAATTTGTATTGTACTTGACGATTGTGACGGAACTGCGGTTTGCAATGCAAAGTTTTCCTCAACTGCTAGAGTTGACAAGTAGAACACAGCCCCAGTTTACATATCATTTGTTGTGTTTTCTGACTAGGTCTGTGTTTATCTTGCTTGTCCTTTTTATAAAAATAAGTATGTAAGTATAAGTATGTATAAGTATAAGAAAACTTTTGTAGTTGCTTTCACCTCGACCAATACTTATGTAATTTCAAGTTTATAGGAGTAGAAACTAAAATAGTACATTTAAATCTGGATTTTAAAAGTATTTTTCATAGAAGATATTTAACCCGCTGAAATCAGCATAATCTGGACTGCAGCAAAGCAGTGTGTGGACTTGGAGCATTAGTGCATGTACTGTACACTGTGGTTGAATGTCAAGTGGGGTCACGTTAAGAGGTTAAACCAGTATGTGGGCCAGCTGCCTCATCTGGCTCAGAATCCCCCCGACTCGACGACAGAGAAGACCAGATCAGCCATGAAACAGTTAATCTAGAGCTGTGCTCAATTGTGCGGAACGGAATCATAGCACGCAGTCCTAATCCTTAGGCTGCAAGGGATAAATATTGACATAGTGCTGACTGATACAATCACAACATGTATGTCGCCTTCTCAGTCAGTACCATGCGGACATTGTTTCCTGTTAAGAAAAAAAAATTAAAGAGAAGAACTAAGTTAGATTTAGTACATTTTGTATTTTATTATCTCCAATACCTGGAGACATACTTTGGAAAGATACATTTAATGCATACCCTCAGTTATTCAATCCCCCTTCTGAAATTAAAGATAACCTAGTATACAGCTAAACATTAATTTTCAACATATGTCCATTCTGAATCAACCCAAAATGATCTGAACATGATAGTCTATAAAAAGCATTTTAATGGATTACCGGGATTTACGGTGTTTGCATTGCTGTTTCCAAACAAGGGATAAAATTATGCCATTGAAATGACTTTTGCAGAATAACCAACAGGACTGAGAGTTTTCTAATGATCTACCCAAGCAA
This sequence comes from Halichoeres trimaculatus, assembly GCF_033239565.1. Taxonomy (NCBI): domain Eukaryota; kingdom Metazoa; phylum Chordata; class Actinopteri; order Labriformes; family Labridae; genus Halichoeres; species Halichoeres trimaculatus. The sequence goes on from NW_027437181.1 coordinate 26,191,361, forward strand.
TAAGATATCTAACAGACCTTTAACGATGTGTATTTTGAAACTCTAACTGCCTATTTTTTATGAACAATGTTCATTTTTCTTGTGGTTTTGTACCAGTATCTACATTTAATGTATGATTTTTAATAAAGTTTTGAAATAATGATACATTTTGAGATTATTTCTTGCTTTTTCAGCGACAGCTGGACTAACCTGTTTCTTTCACTGTACCAAGCCCCTTGGAGACTGCATTGAAACTCTGCCATCTCAGTAGTGGTAACCTTTTTTACTCCAATTATTTTTCTCCCTTTCCGTACTGTCTGGTGCATCAGGCACTTCTTTGGATCTAAGGGTCCAAGGTTAGATCTCATTTAACTTCTCAACTGCTTCCAAATGACCTTAAGAATGATGCTGAATCCCTGGTGGCGTCAAGTCCTTTAAATCCTTGAGTGCAAAAATACACCACATATACACTAAGCAGTATTTAGTTTAATTAATGCCTTTTAAAACACAAAATGTGCATGTTATGTCCACCAAAATGAAATAAATCATCAAAGTTAAAACATTTTTGTGCATTTCTAGTGGTGTCCATGCTTTAAAACAAACACATAATTGTATACTCTGACAAAAAGTATACTCTCTTTGCACACTATAAAAATCAGTTGGCTACAAATTGTGATTTTTCCTGGAAAAATGTATAGAAATAATCAAACCAAATGTCTATTTGTGTTTTAATAAAGAAGCATACTGTCAAGCTTTTAACATCACGCAATGTGTAGTTGGGAGCAGGCAATTAAGTCATGTCTGCGCGGTCACGACGCATCCGCGGTCACGATGAGTGGGCTGCACGCTGCAGGCAACCAGCTGCAAACAGTGGAACAACGAAGTGCTGCAGTGAACGGAGCCGAGGAGCGCCCAAGCCGCTCGAAATTCTTTCAAGGTAAAGCATTTATGATTGTAATGCTAGGCTATTAGATTTATTTCTAAAAAGAAATGTTGGTATGAGAAAGGTTGGCTTAGGCTGTAAATGATTTGAAGGAATCGTGTGCACTCACAGCGCGCTGAAGGGCTGGAGACACTGCGGTGACAAACGCTCTCAGCTCCCAAGATTGATACGCTCTCTCGGTGTGATCCTGGCGTGTCACCGTGAGTGATTGTTGCTTCAGTGGCGTGAGGATATCTCACCATTAAAGGGTTTGAGGCGTCTTAAACTAGCAAGCGCTTTCTTTTTCGTTGACTGTAGGGTAGTGGGGATGTGACCTGAACGGTTAACCGGACAGTGGTGCTCCTGCTCTGTGTCTGGACGATTTCAATTTTACGTTAATTTCAGGGCAAGCTAGCTATCAGCCTTGTTGGGGTTGCAGGCAAGTTAGCTCGTGCCCTGTAACGGTGGACTGGGAGCAGTTGACGCATGTGGAAATTAAAGCTCGATAAACAGAAACACTCCGCTCCCGTACTCAAATTGCATTCTGCTTAAGCTTATTTCTAAAGTTTACTGCGTCGTTCAGCCATAAGGACACCGAGTGGCAGAGTGTGAAACATCGCAGGGTAGCGTTACTGTTGCCCGGCCAACACCTCACACACACACGCGAGCGGGGGAGTGTCTGATCGTTTACAGGTGTAACGTTCACATTCAGCTGCGCGTGAAAGCTGCACCAGTTACTCTTATTTGCTTGAACATGTTTGAGGTAGTTTTCAACATGAACTGTGAATGACCTCAGTGACACAATACTGTGTGAAGCTAATGCCACACCACTTGTCCGACCTACTGCACCTTCTGTTATAGTGATTTATAAATTACATACCTAAATTTAGATATTGTCATGTAACAAATCCAGGGTGTGGCTGTGAAAAAAAAACAAAACTACCTACAGTACCCTACAACTTAACTCAGAGAAAGCCCACTGACCCTGCTTGTTTGACCATCCATCCTTTCTCCTTTGTGTGTTCAAACCTGCAGGACCTGCTTGATGGATCCACTCCAGCATGGATGTTGAATGAGACAGACAGGATCCTGCTGTCTTGGAAGGAAATCAATGAAATAATTTGGAGAATAATGACATGTTACCCTGACTTCATGTGTTTTTTGAAACATCAATGAAAATGGAATGATAGGACACAAATGTAGTGGGAGAAGGAATTAGAAAGCAACTCAGACGAGGCATCCAGCAGATGCTGATGGTGGAACTCTATCTCAGGGATGTGCTTTCAGTCTGAGGATGGAACAAGGGGAATCCGTCCTTGACCAGAGGATTGCCAGGCGGGGGAGCAATACCCAAACACTGCAAAAGAACAGGAAATTCTACCACGGGTGCTGACTTTAATATCCGGCACAAAACCGCTCCATCCATAGACTTAAGATTAAATTGGACTAAATCTCATGTGCACTTAGGGGCCTTGTGAAAATTTTTGCTATGACCTCTGCCACTGCCACTGATAATGGACCCAACTGCTTGTAATGTAAAGGAGCTTTTAAAACAAATCCTGCATGTCTGGTAGTTGTTTTGGTGATGATCCAATCATCCGTCAGAGCCACTGAAGATATGTTCGACATCAGGATGCATACATCTGTAGGAAGAGGATGTAAAAAGGACTGGTTCTCCAAGACTACGATGATGTACAGAAGACGGCTCCCTGTTTGTTTTCCTTTCCTGCTTTTCTCCCTGGTTACTCCTGCTCTTTCCATTCATATGGAGTACATTGAGAGCCACAGTGAGTTCAGCTGTGAGCCCATCAGACTGAGAATGTGCCAGGACCTGCCTTACAACACCACCTTTATGCCCAATCTACTGAATCACTATGACCAGCAAACTGCTGCACTCGCCATGGAGGTAGGTTGTTTTTTGGGGGGGGTTATCTGGATTGTGCATGCTTTGCTTGTGTGTAAACTGTCAGTTTGCAGACATTGGCTATCTGATGAGACAAATTAAATAAGATATTTTTTTAAAACATTTTAAACACAAGAACTTAAAATTTTGACATGAATCTGACACTGCATTTACATTGAAAGCAAATTAGCATCCTTCACCTGGTAACAAGGTGAAGAAGCTGTAAACAATTACAAAGCAACAGCCTGCAGAGTTTGATGTTGTAATGTAAGTCACCCGTTGTAGACAAAAGGATGTCACACACGGTGTAAAAAGACAATGTCAGAGAGTAGGATGGTTCAGGTGTGTTTGTGCAAATCTAAATTCTTAAACAAATGTCACAAGACATGTTGTCAAAGGGTTCCTATGTTAATAACTAGTCAGTTAACCTTCCGTTGTTTTTTCATCCAGTGCAAATATTTAACAAAACAAGTCATCGACCTTCATTTCAACCTTATCATTTGGAAAAAAAAACGTGGAGTTTAGACTGAAAAAAAATGTTCTTTTAAAAATAACGTTAACTCGTTACGCATATCTGCATGGTGTTGTTGAACAAATTGGATACATGGAGCCACACTCCATGTAGGAGTGAAGTGGCCTTCACACAGGCATGGAATATCAAAGAGGCAGCAGGAGCAGTGAAACATGTTGAGGAAAGGTGATAGGTGATCTCCTCATGTTGCAGCTCGATCACTACATGTCACTGTTCCAGGTAGACAAAGATGGATGTGTGTGCGCCCACTCAAAGCTTTTCCTCTTACATGAGCTGAAGCTGAACATTGATCCAAACAGACGCAATGGAAGAAAGAGTTTAATTAAGAGATTAGTTTATTGTGTAACTGAGACTTCTTGATGAATATTTTTTTAAAGAGCAAAACAATGCTGTGATGCTAACTGTCTGAGTGCAACAGAAGGCACACACCATCCATCTATATCATGTTACCACTCCTTTGTTAGCCCTTAGAGAGGGAGAAACGGCACAGAGCGAGGTGTTGCTCAATAACAAGACTGTAATTACCCGTGTGCAGAAACTATTTGATGGTACCAAAGGCCCTGTGTGCCACTGTGATAGAGATGTGGACATTTATGGGTTGGGTGTGGTGGTTGTGCAGTTCTAAACTACTGAAGCACTATGTAATAATTATCCTTAAAAAAAGATCAGTCATTTTACGCAAACAAAGAAAACTCCAAATCTTTTCAGACAAGACCCAGCCTGTTGTAACTGAAAGTCTTTTTTATTCAAAGACCTTCAGATTGTCATGTTTTTATGTCTCTACATCAATCCTGATGCCTGTGAGCCTAAGTCTCTCTACACATGTTGATTGGCATAGTTTTATCCGTGTTTTGGCTACCACATAAACACTGGGGCTTATAGTTTAAGCAACATTGAAGGATAACAAATAGTCTGTAGAATTAATTCTGCCTCCAGCTGTTCATAGTTGGCATATTAAATTACCCCTGCTGAAAAGCAGATGAATTTGAACAAGACCCATGTTGGCTGTGTGCACATTGCGTGTTTAATCTTGGGGGATTTTTATTTTGAATTGATGTTTAGATAATATTTCCGATGTCAAAAGCAGATGAATGTCAGCCAAAAGATCAAACTGGAATTCTCTATGCTGTGACTTCCTGAATATTTAATCACAGAGAGGGATTTTCAGCATTTTCTCTTGTCAAAATATGCAGCAGATTTCTGCTGTCAGACACTCCCTTTTTTCCTCTTAGGTAAATAGAGGCGTTAAAAAAACAGCTTTATTTGGCATTGACAGGCATGCATTTTGAATTTGCCGAGCGTCTTTTGGATGGGTGATAAAATTCGCAGAGGCACAGGATTCACTCAGCACAGTAAGGACAGTAAATATTCAGAGCAAGTAAAGTCCCTGGTGCCATGTCAAACCCACACTGTGTTAGAGAGTGTAAGAAACGTCTGTTGTTGAACTTGATTTGACCCAGATGGAGAAGGAGCCAAGTAACTGACACCCTCAGTCCCTGCGGTCATAGAAGAGACGTCTTTTTTGAAGATGGTTGAGCATCAACATGAGCCCTCGTAGTTTTCCTGCTCTGGTTTGCTTTGAGTAGGCAGGACAGTCCTGCTGGGCACCCTGAAAGGAATTTAATAAAATATCTCTGGGGGCAGAGGCTCCATAGCACCAACTTGCATGGTTTTACAGATTCTCTGTGATATCACGTATCTGTTTCTAAAGCAGAGTTTTGGAGCCTATTGTCGTTGTGTGCCATATTGAGAGTGCTGAAGTGCTTTAAGTACTTTAAGTTTTAAACCCCTCCACTAACGGCTACAGTGTGCCCTCCTGGCAGTCAGGTCAGATAAGTCTCTGATTAAGCAAACTTCCAAACATCACATTCTAAATGAGATGTATGAAAAATTCAACTCTACTTCAGGAGATAATTTTAGAACTTTTACATTGGCTTAATTTCTCAGGTTTGGCGGTTGTCGGTTGATCTGTATGCTTGTGCTTGGGTTTATGTGGACAGTGAGTGTACAAGCGTACATAAAACTATTTATGAAAAATATCATTAAATACAGATATTTAACAACTGCACAGCTATACGTTGTTGAATACCAAAATTTGAAGATGAAGATGTCTGTTTCTTACTTTTTTGTTTATATTTGTATGTACCATCCTTTCTTAGACGTTCAAATACTCTACAGCTATATAAGCTAAGTATGATGATGATATATTTTTGTAACAGCAGCATCGTTGTAGTCCTCATTGAATAGAAGTTCCTCAGGGATACACCTGAACTGAAACCAACTTTTTTTGGCACACTGCTCACTCTGCTCAAATGTGTTAAACTAAATTTTGCAAGTTTGTTTAAATACAGATAAGAAATAAATAATTATTATGAATTGTCAGAGCTGTTGTTTCAACACAAATTACATAATTTTATCTATATTGTACTAATTCACAATGAAAGATATTTCATTCGGCTCTCATACAGTCATACTGTGACAGTGTCACAGCTGAAATCCTTGCATGATGGATCATTTCCTAATTAACATCAAAATTGATAGCAACCTTGCAGTGCCAGTTCTGTATTTTATAATAAATATAATAAAACAAGACATTTGGTAAAACTCAGAATTTATTCTTGCCCCAAAATGTGGGATCAACAACTGCTGCCAGAGAAGCGTGAAGTATTTCAGATGCCTTCCTGAAGCTGGAGCAATTGTCAGCAGCTGTTGGAATCACTTTTTGGGTCGCATCACATGATGAATGTTCGCTCTGCCTCAGTGGCGAAGCTTCCGTGTCTTGGCTTCCTCACAAAGAAAACATATCAGTCCAATGGGCTGTGGCTGTCATGTTTTATTTATCTTTATTATGAGCTGTCTTCAAGTTAAAGGTTGTGACATATGCAGGCCCTTGACTCAAAAACAGTTGAGTCATCAGTTTTGGCTGACATTGAAAATATTGCCTTGCCTCCACCCGCAATATTCGTCATCAGGCTAGGATAGGAAAGGATTACTCTGAGTGTATGTGCTGTATGTGTATGATTAACCACTTTTATTTGGTGTCCAAGTGACAAACTCAAGGTGAAGTGCAAGATTTCTCCTTTGTGTTGGGGCAGAGTCATGCTTCAGGCTAACTGTATGCTAGTTCCCCATGTATCTGTGTGTGTGAGTGACAGGGGAGGTTCACAGTACCAGCTGTCATCTCTCACTAGTGCTAACTAGCTGCTAATCTCTCTCTCAGTCCCACAATGAAGACATTGATTCCCACAGACCAGCCACCCCCATCTGCCACAATAGTCAATTAAAAGCTGCGAGATGAGGGAGAGAGGGACTGAAACATGAGAGGGTGACGTGGAAGAGAAGGAAATGAATCTCAACTGGGAGATTGTGTGACAAGTGAAATGATTTCTTTGAAAATATGTTTTTCTGTGTGAGTGTGTGTGCATGTGTGTGAGTGTCTATGTGCATGCTATTGTTGCTGCACGTCACTCAGGAATATGGCCTGCATGGTCCATCTGCCACAGCATGTTATGGTTCCCAGGAGATGTGCTGTAGGTTGTGACATTATTTGTAGTTCATGGAAAACACAGAGATTAAGATGTGTGACATCATTAGGGTTGGTAGGTTTGGATCTGGATGCTTGAATGAAGATTTTTAATATAAGCTGATTTTTTTTTTAATCAAAATATTGGTTTGATGCTTCTCGAGAAATTTCCAGTGACTCTTTTTAATGTTCTTCTCATGACATAGAAGAGTGGCTCATCCTGGCCTTTTTTTGTCCTTTGATAAATAAATCGTTATAATAACACAGAGCATGCATCAAGCTTCACAGTGCCCTAGGCCTTCAGAGCCCAGATGTCTGCTTTTCCAGTGAATTCAGCCTTGAGTTAATGGGAAGATATTTGGCCCCATTAGATGAAGTTTTATTTTTGAGTATTGCAGCTGTAATCCTGTGTCTTTCACCTGGCTTTTTGCATTAGGGTTAATTTTATCCAATTCAGATCAGTTTGGTAAGAGTAGCAACACTTCTCAGCCTCTCAGTCTCAGCCTCACTTCTGCATTTTTGCAACCAAAGCCCTTCATTCTCTAATTCTTCTTCTTTTGTTAATATGTTGTACTGTTTTTCTACGCAGTGTGCTCTCAGGTAGGGATGCACAATATTATCGGCACAATATCGGTATGGGCTGATAAAAGCTTAAAAACATGTTTATCGGTATCGGCAGATATGAAAATTTCTGCCGATATGCACAGCCGATAAGGTGCTATTCAGTTAGCATTATTATTATTCTCCATCTGAAAAATAAGCTCCTTAAATAAAATGTAGCACTTCATTTATTTGCACTGCAGAGCTCTGTGTCTGTCACCAGGTTGTTACAGTAGCTCTAAAATAATCAAATGCAACTTCTTATGTTAAAAAAGGCATTGTACATTTAAAGTTCATGTGATCTAAAGAAATTATTTTTCTGTATTTCAATACTGAATGTCTCGAGTTTGAAAAAATAATACGTTTCTTATTCATGGTAAAATCAAATGTTTTTTGTCTTGTTTTATGTGTGTTTCTTAAAAAAATAAGACCGTCACAATAAGAGTAACATATAGATTCCAGTACAGGATAGACTTAGCTTTCTTTACAGTGAAAAAAACAAACAAACTTGTGATTATCGGTATCGGCCAAAAGGGGTTTCTATATAACGGCATATCAGATATCGGCAAAAATCCATTATCGTGCATCCCTACTCTCAGGACATCAGTATGTCTACTGCAAAACAAATAAATAAATGAATATTATTTTTTACATATGCTGATATTAATGAAACCATATCGTATGATTTGTTGATGATGACAGTGGGGTTTTATTTTCACATGATTAAAAAAATATGGGTAGAGAAAAAGCCCTCCACCGCCGAGGGATATTCTGTGTGGTCATGACATTTTACCTCATTGAGTTCATCCAGAAAATTCCAGTCTAGTCGTTTTTAATTTGGATCCTGGAGTGAAGAAGATTAGAAAGCCCTGGGTCTAACAGCCGACTAAGAATGGCTCATTTGGCTGACAATAGAGCACACTGTTTGTAAAGCAAATAGACAGCAACTCTCGCTCTGAATGAAGGGACCCAGAGCCGTCAGTCACTCTGTTTACACGCCTGCTCCAAAATCAGGTTATTTGGCGAAATCAAATTAAGGCGAGGGATTTTCTGTAATGACCTGATTATTTTAAAACCCACCTTTGCAAGTGATCACATTATCCTGGTTACTGATTCCCACATTTGAAAGCAACCCAGACAGTCTAAGTGTATTAGTGATATAAGACCCTGCTGCCTAATGAGCTGTTTTCTCCTTTTGCTGTAGCTTTCAGACTGACAGCACAATAATAAAAGGTTGCATAGCTTTTCCTTACTGTATGCTTTCATCCATCAGTGTTGTCTTAATCTCTCATAATCTTCCCATGTTTTACGGTTGCGTATCTTTTCTGATTGTATGCATTCATCTGAAATAATCAGCCTAATTAATTTAATCTTAAACTTAAAGCAATGGATCCGGGTTTGTTCTTTTAATAGGTTTAAGAATTCTAGTTCCTGCAGGAAGCTGGCACTAACCTCTAAATGTAACGCAGTCATGCATTCTGCCTTCATTAGGCAGGGCTTTAGTTACATGGCCAGAAAGCTATTGACAGTAATGTGATGCTTATAAGGTTCATCAAAGAAAATGATACCCAATTTAAATAACAAGAGGTTAAGCAAGCAAATTGTCTTTAACGGAGGCTGTGCTATCTGTGGTTAAGTGGTTTTAGAGAGAGCTAACCTCCTGTCAAAACGTCAGGATGAACTAAGGTGCAGATGTTTTTATTATCATTTTGAAAAAGTGTTGAAGATTTTCTGACTTCCCTGTTTTTATACATATATATATCTCAAACAATAGTTGGAAAGTTGAAGATACTGATGGTATTAATGGGTTGCAAATGTACATATGTTAATTACAAAGAGGCAAAAGACAGGGGAGGAGAAAAGGAAAGTATTTAATGAAAGAAATGTGTGGAGCAGTTGAACGGAAAGAGTTAATCAAAAACAAGTAGAGGGAAATACTGACTGATTGACAGGTTGTGCAAAGTCTTTAGACCCTACTGTCTCCGGTGTTTGTGTTTCTCTCTGCATGGGGTCCTGTCCTTCAAAATAAGCTTGCTCTGTTTAAAAAGGGCCACCCTGGGGCCACCAGGTCCCCTCCACTGAAAGCGTCTGTGTGTGCCAAATGTGGAGAGTTCGAGGCTTGTTGTGCTGAAGTGTGGTCTGTTGTGTTTTTCTTCTTTGTGTCAGTGTGAATAAAAAAGAAAGAATTAGGTTTTATAGAGGTGTGTTTTGTATGGATACTTGTGTGTATTGGTGTGTGTGTGAGAGTGAGTGTGTGAATGTGCATCTGAAGAGGCTGATTACTCTATTCATTGGTGGAGACGGACAGGTCCTCATTCAGTGTAAAGGTTCCTGTTTATTTCAGTTGAACTCTTGATTATCCTGCTAATTCTGACAGAGTCTATTGAAGCTGCTGGCCTTAATGAAGCGATCATTTATTTATGCTCAGAACAAAAGCTCGGCCTGGTGCTGTGTTTTGGCAGACTGTTCTCATCAGCATAGCTGCCACCACTGTTTATCCAACCTCAATGCCAAGTAAAGAGAGATTTAAGGAATCTTTGGAGCGATTTTTTCCCATTGCTCAACCTCTGCTCTCTGACAAACTGTAGATATAGCCCCATATATTTCCATGAATTCATGAAGCTGCTTGAACACTACTTAAATTCCTCAACTCACTTGCTTCCCTTTTGACATTTTGCAGTTGTGTTGTGTGCTTTAAATGTGACCACAGCAAGTCAAAAAAGTCACGTAACATCCATCCTGTGTCTTTGATGTGTTCTGTCAACAGTTTCGTCCTTGTTTCTATTATTTTTACACATCTGTTCATTATTTTACCATTTGGAAATAAATATAGTGTTTTTCTGGTTAACCATTCAAACCCTGAGATTGGAAACCCCCCAACAGCCCAAAGTGAAGCATTCATCTCCCTGGTGTATTCAGCCAATAGATTTCTGAGTTTCATTGATTTGAAACAAGAAAAACAAATCCTGTTTGACAAGCTGGTGCTAGTTTTCATGTTTGGCAGTTTGCCTCTACTGGATAGTGGTGTGGTGGAATTCAGATAGGATAGACGTAAGACATGAAATCTGTAATCTATCACATGTATAATAGACTTACTAGCAGCGCAGGTATAGCATGGAGTGTCCAAGATCTCCACCCATCCCCTGCCCATCTTATCATGTAGTCACATGTATATAGATAAACAGATATAGATATTACTAGATCTTTCTGGATTTTTATTTAACTAGACCTGCTCTGTTACCTCCACATACCCTCATGCAGCTCTGCATAGTTGAACACATAAATATAGGTTATCCATGTATTATGGTCTTAATCTAACCCATGACCAGCCTGGGATCTGCATGTGTGTGTGTGTGTGTGTGTGTGTGTGTGTGTGTGTGTGTGTGTGTGTGTGTGTGTGTGTGTGTGTGTGTGTGTGTGTGTGTGTGTGTGTGTGTGTGTGTGTGTGTGTGTGTGTGTGTGTGTGTGTGTGTGTGTGTTCGTCTGGTGGGAGATGTTTAACCCTCACTGTTAAGCCCAGCTTCACACTAACATACACACAAACACTCACATCATTGATCCCCTTCTCACGCAAAGCCACTCAACACAAGGCAGCTCTAACATTTTCAGCATTCTGCAGGTCAGGACCGGCGTCGGCATTAAGAGCTCTGGTTCCACTAATTGTGCACTTATCGAGACTCATGCAACTCTCAACTCTCCCTAAATAGCTCCCACATAAAAGCGTATAATCACATGGATTTTAAACTGTGTAAATCAGCTCAGACCTTGAATTTTGCAGACACGGTGCCTTTCTAGGGTTTGGAAAATAGCCCCGTAACGCTGTTTCTGACACATCTTTCACGGTTTGGGTGTAAATAAACTCTGTCCCCTAGAATTTATTGTTCAGACAGAAATATCTGTTTGCCGGTTTCAAGGCTGTGAGTTAATCTATGTGTGTATGGTGCTCTTTGCTTGTCTTCATCTATTTCCCGTCTGCATCTCCCACACACGCGGTGACTCACACAGTTAGTCCAGTTCAGTTTCCCCATCTCCCCCTGACTTTCAGATTCTATGTATATACCTGAATATTAGGAGTGACAAAAGAATCCATCAGAAGCTGAGTATTTCTTCTTTTCCCGAGTAATGGGCAGCAGGTATTCTGCAAAAAACAGTGTTTTAACTGAACATAAGGATGAAGTTGGACTGGTTATACAGTAAGAAAGCTGATACTTTGATCTTGGCCACCAATACCCATATATGTGAGTTATAATCACCATCTGGTGGTAAAATTATTCTTACTTTTTGTCTGACATGAATCTGTGTGCTTTCAACATTTTTAGTGAATATTTTGTACTTTTAGATTTAATGATCTGGGCATCCGTCAATTCACAAAAATACAAAGTACTTTCTCCTCAGAGGCTGAAAAAAATCACATTTTAATTTGTTTCTAACATAGCAATGAAAGTGTTAAACAGATGGATAGGCGCAGGCAGCTTGGATGGTGTTAGGACGTGTGAGGGTGTGAGGGTGCCATCTGATTTCACTCCATTGTTTCACTCTTGGCCTCCATCTGCATCTTTATCATTTCATGTGACCCTCTCCCCTACGCCTCTCACTTTCTTTTCACACTCATTTTCACACTCTTTTTGTGTCACTCTTTGTTCGAGCTTGTTTGCTATATCTATGGGATGGTCTCTCTTTTTCTGCAGTTGTGTGTTTGTCGCTATCACACACTCATGTGCTTAGCTCTGTTATCCTCAATGAGACGTGTCCCTGTGAGCCTTCACATCACCTGTTGCCATGGTAGTTAAATAGGCAGAGAGGGAAGAGGAGGAATGGAGAGATGGAAAGACAGGCAGGGGAGAGGAGGGGAGGGAAATTGGATGATGAGTGCATGTTCTGGACTAAGCCAAGGAAAGGAGGGGAAGGCAGAGAAGGGGAGGGATGATAATGAAAGGGAAAGTGAGGAAATAAGATTTATATCTGTAGTTAGGTCACTGCTTTCTGGTACTACCCGTCGTAAAAGAAACATGTAATAAAGAGTCGATTAAATCTCTATTCTGTGTAGTTCTGTCAGTGTAAACATGATGTCGTTGGGCATGTATGTACTAGTCAGTAAAAGGTAAAGTATTCCATGTGTGCAAATGAGGGGACAGGCCTGTATGAGGCATTTAAAGCAACTACAGAAAAAAACATTTGACTGTTCTCTGCTTCAAGCTCCCGTGAGGAACCTTCAGTTTGTGTTTGAGTTTTGTTTTATCTTACTGCATTTTATCTCAGCAGGCAAGCGTACGACTCAGTAAAAACGTTTGCCATGAAAAATGCAACAGCCAACATTTTAAGATGTGATAACTTAAAAGAAAAGTCTTTATGCTGATGTTCTGGTTTATCTATTCAGTTTTATAAGCAGATAGAAACTTTTCACAGGGGTTTTAATCAAGATAATACGCTTTCTCACACCTGATTCAACAAGCACACAGCCTTAAGACCCTCTCTTTCTTTAGCGAACAAAGCTGGAGCTTTAGTGAGAGTTTCCTCTTTGTTTGCTTCATTCACTGATTTCTTACCAGTCTGTTGAAACAAGTACGAGTAGTGCTAGATAGAGCACTCCATTAAATCTTCTGACTGTGCAGAGGGATTGAACTCCGTCATGCCTCCTATCATTTTTCTGTTGCTGTTTTACATGAATTTAGGTCAAAGTTACTTCTGCTGGAAGTCCTCATTCTGAACCCTGGGCCTGAGCTTACTACACACTGTAAGGAAAAGTATGAATATCATCGGTTAAAACCATCCATAGGGGAGCTTTAAGTTGCTATAAAAAATCAGAGGAATAATTAAAGGGGACATATCATGCTTGTTTCTCTTTTTGACTATGCCAGACTAGGATGCCTGTAAAGCATTTCTGCTCTCAGTACAAGTCATTTAGTTCCTTCATTTCCCCACAATAGCGTTCTCAATATCCTCATTTTAGGCCATTCTGAAGATCTCGTTGAAACGCTCCATTTCCAGAATAACCTCCAGTAACCTCGCAACGTCACAGCCCTTTGTGCTCTGATTGGTCAGTTCTATCAGAGGGGCGGAGGGGGTAGAGCCAGGGGGCGGTTTTTGGAGCATAGCAGTATTTACAAAATCGCCACATTGAATGGAGCAGACCGAGGGAGTTTGCTGTTTGCCAAAACTTCACCGTAAGGCATTGATAGCGCTAATAAAATGGCAGAGTGTAGGATACATCCTTTTGTATTGGACCCCGAGTCAGACCCTGACGGTTCTGCAGCTCAGGAGAAAGAAAATCCACCTCGACACAGATCATCTCAGGACGCTTCAGTGTGGTGAGTCAAACCGGTACTGTAACATGTATAGTTTATACATTTATACTCGGCTCTTGGTGGGTGTATCCCTCGGTAGCCGTTGTGTGACTAACTGACATCACAGAGGAGGAGCTGCTTTGTCAGATTACTCCAATAAAAAGAAAGGATCCTTGTGTCGTCATGAAGGTCGAAATCTCGAAGCCAAATGTCAATGACCTATTTTCAGAGGCATCAAATCTCGTTCTAGGATATTAGAAAAAATACAATATCTCATTTTTTGAAAATTCAGGGGGTGTAAGGTCTTGTTTTCAACTTTATTATTTTATATGTAAGTATTAAATCATGGATCAGCATGATATGTCCCCTTTAAAGAGACAAAAATGTGATATTGTTAAAGAGATGCTAGAATCAAAGATACACAATCGGTTACACAGAGTTAAACCTTATAGCAAACCAGCTTGTGAGATCTGGTGTTTCCAATGAACACCAGAAAAGCAGTGAATTATGGGTATTTATATCATAAACTGTGAAATAATAAAACATTCCTCATCTGTCTATTTCTGAAACAAAGATTTGAAGCAAATCGTCGACAGGGGCCATATTGGAAATAGTGCGGGCTTTGAGCCACCAGGCTAACGGCTATAGGGCCCCTGCCTGTCAATCAGCTGAGCTGTGCCTCTGATTGGATAATCTTTTCGTCTTAATGTCCTCTAAAATGCAGAGTTATAAAAATATTTCTTCCTCGTACAGTGTGTGCAAAATTAGCCAGAAAAGTATGTATGTGGTCCCAAGCGGACATTGGTTTCTGCTTGGTTTGTATGCTAAGGAAAAGTTAGGAGCTGCCTTGACAAAATGCTCCTAATAAGGTCAAAAAGAAAAAGTAAAAAGCCAGATGAAAAAAATGAGATGTCTAAGAAACAAAAACAAAGGTAGGAAAGTTGGAAGGTACTAATTCACCTTTTCAAAGGAAACGTGAATCTGAAAATGTATCATTGTGGCAAGACAGAATAGAAGGTTTATGGTGTTGCCGAGTAGCTTTTTGTCAAACCTGCAATGACAGGATAAAAGGAGGAGAAGTCTATGAATGATGATGTTGGTAGAGCGAAATGGGGAAAGAAAAGTGGAGGAGGAGGACAAGTGCATGTCAGCGTAATTGCCAGGAGAAAATTGGAGGCAGAGAAAACAAGAGATGAATACAGGAGAAAGAAGACATGAGGGAAAGAGGAGGGGAAGTGATCGTGAAGGGGAATGCCATTAACGGCTTTGTCGGGTCCTCCTGACAGAACGATGGACGGACACGGATAAACGAACAAATGAATGAAAGAGGGAGAGAGTGTGAGAGAAGGGTGCCCCTTTCTTAACTGTCTTTTCAGAGATTAGGGAGGAGAGCATCACACTCTTTTCACTTCATCTATTCATGGCCAACGCCTGTCTCCCTCACAAGCGTGTGAGAGCAGAGAGGGTGCCGCACAGGAGCCAGGAGAGTGTGTGTGTGTGTCTGTGTGAATTTGTCTGTGTGCACTATGTGTGATTTATGAAGAGACAGGTGGAAATGATTCTGAGACTAACTCATTTCTGTTTAAGTGCATAAAAGAAAAGCTTCAGGGAGAGAACAATGGTATACTCAACAGAAAATATAGAAAATAGACCACAAGGAGAGGAGAGGGGGGTAGAGGATCGTGTAATTGCTGGGTGATTATGAAATGATGTGCTTTGGGAGACAGAGAGAGGGAATGTAATTGGCTCTAATGTACGGATGTAGTGAAGGTGGATGCAGATAAAAGCTTAAGTGGGAGGAAAAAAAGAAGGAGTGGCAGCAGGAGTCAGAAGCAAACAGGAATATTACAGTCACTGCAGAGAGACAGAGAAATGAAAGATTTAGTTGTGCTTCTTATTGGAGAGGTATTGCTGCAGGAATGTTAGATCGTATTGTAGCTAATGGAGTCAGGGCTGATACGGTCCGACAGCATCTGTGCTGCAGGGCCTGACCGACTAATTTCAGAGCGAGATAGAGATAGTACAGGAAGAAGAAAGAGAGATGGTGAGCATGTGAGAGCGATGTGTCCAGATGGCACGGTTGAGTAGCAAAAAGCTTGATCTTCCTCATCTGTCAGAAAGAGGTGCAAGAAATTATTCACTGCATCTGCTTGTGCATTAAAAGATCAGCATTTTGCCTTTTAACATGCAGGTTCAAAGGATTGAGGTCATACAAAAGTCAGTAAACACACGAAAGAGCCAAACGTGCATAACACGGGTTTCTAAGACTTAAAATATTCCTGAATTTAAAGTAGTTTCGTAGCACTTAATAAGATGTGCTTTCTATTTGAGTGGTTCTCTGCATTATGCACTCTAAGGAGGTCTGAACAGCCAAACACATCAGCATGGAGCTCTGAAAAGCTCTGATAAGCCTTCACACAAGCCCAGGCAGCATCGCTTGTTCAAATCCAGAACCAGATAACATGTCGCCCATTTGATAGTTTCACTGTGCTGAACACCAGAGCACTTAGCTGGACAACTCTGGTGTGGGGTGTTGGATTTTTTACAAAGCGAGCTCCTGTGCCAGTTCAGGAGCTGTTTCTTTGGAGGCTTAGACCCAGCAGCCTGTCACCTTGATCTGACCACAACACAAAGCTGGTGACAGTTTCAGGAAGCCAGTGTGTGTGTATGCATGTGTGTGTGTGTCCGTCTCAGGTTCTCACACTCTAAACTCTCTTTCCGATCCATTTGACTCCCTAATCCACCGGGAAACTCTTTTCTCCATTCCACCACAGTTTTTTCTCCTTCATTCCCTCCCTTCCCTCCTCCTCCTCCTCTCATACACAGGGAAATGTATATGAGTTTCTGCAGAGTTGGCTGACTGGATTTTCTGCTACTGATGTATGCATCTAACTACACACATACCTCACAGACACACACACGCACACACAGAACACCCAGTGGCTAAACAGACTACTCATTAATATTACACATTTATAAAAACCCACAGAGGCTGTGCTTTAACTTGAATTCAGATTGGTGCTGCAAAAACACTTTTTCACTTTCAGGACTGAGAGGGGATAGCTGGGAAAAAAGCGGACAGGGGAAAAAAGTAAAGAAAACCAGTCAAAAAATGTTGTTAAGCTCTAGAGTTTTGTAGTTTGTCATCTGTTTTACATTGCCACTGATGTTTCCTGTGGTCAGTTTTACACAGAAATGTAACATTACACTCCTTTGACATCTTTTTATTTGCATACGGTTACTCACATAGAATTCATGGAATTAGCATTTCTTGAGCCGATGTGCTAGCTAATGGCTCCCGGTTCTGTGCAAGAGTGCACACATGTATTGATGCTTTATTCATTGGTTTTAATCCCAGCACACATTCCCCTAACAGGACTACTGCAAACATTGAACATTCCTTCGACCCTACTTTATTTTCTGCTGTCTGTAGCTCTTTCTTTTCATGGACAACTTTACTGCAGTTGTTATATGTTTATTTTCCAAATGTGTAATTACTTACAGAATGTGAACCTAAATCACATGTCCCTTTTTCCATCTGTCCATCTCTCCATTTTCTTGTTTTTTTTTTCTGTGAGTGCAGTTTTTCTCCTCCTTTTTTTACCTCCCTTCTTTCCCCAGGGTTTCTTTGCAAAGAGGGAGTAAAGTGAAAGAAACTTAATCCGTCTATTGAACAAGAGATGGACCCGTCAGAGGCTTTTTTTCCCCCCTCTGTGTCAAAAAACCCCAAACCACCCTGCTTCTCAATACTCTTCTAATACTGAATGCTCATGATCGCTTCTCTAAATCCCCCATAAAAATAAAACAATTATTGAACTAAGAATTAGAGTTACCTTCTACACATTAATCAGTGAGTATTTTACTGTTTAATGTAATATTCTGCTGGATAGCCGTGTATCACTGATAATTTAAAAGGTTGGTTTTTGATCCCAAAACTTGATATGTAAACTAGCTTCTGTTTCATGCAAAGTCTTTCCCACACTGCGATGAAATCCCCAGCAAGGACCAATCTGTGAATGTCTAAAAGTGTTTTTTTTTATGCATATAATTCCCAAATGACTGAGGTCAGGCCACCATTCATACCATCTTAAAGCAGGGTAAGGGAGCCATCAAGCTGCAGCATTACATGATGGATGGTGCTTTGGTTTCATGTGGTTTTCATGATGACCTTTTATAGATATAAATCTCATTCAGTGTTCATGCAACAGCTTACTCTGTTCATTTTAGTGTTTCATTTTGTTCTCACGACCAAATTTAAAAAAAACAAAACAAAACTGGAAAGAACGTCTTCAATGCCAAAATGTCAATCTGCAGTTCCAAAATGCTTAAGTACTGCAGCTCTTTCACCCAAATAAATAAAGAAGATCCACTGAGGGATACATAATGGCTCAGCCTATTTTAGTTGTTAAGTAGCTTCAGCACAGGTGCACTGCAGACGTGGTTGCTTTCATGTTGGTTCAGAAAGATTGTGACGCTCCAGGACACAAATCTATTATGTACCCATTGGCTTTAATGACTCAAAGTAAATTCTCGTCTGTTATTAAGTGGATTCAGTCCACTGCTCATTGATGGAAGGAAGGAAGGAGAAACAAGCTGGGAGGGAGATCGATCGCAGGAAGCTGCTACACTACATTTCCTCTTTGTCTTGTATCTTCTCAGCTCTCCATTTCTCAGTGACAGTCTGCTCCCAGAGTTGTGTGTACGTCTTTGCTTTCTTTCTGCTGGGCCCTAACCACAGCTAACCAGAAAATTCCCTTCAGTCATCTCCCAAGGAGAGCTGCTTGCCTCCTCCCTTCTCTCCTGTTGGGTGGCACAGTTAAACCACTTAATATCAATATTCTCTTTGTGGGACGGGATGGGGGGCAATTGCCTTGACCGTCAGAATAATTGCACACAGAAATCATGCAGAAACACACACACACACATACACACATACACACACATGTACTCTTGCACAGTCACGCACTGGCAAACACGATAACTGGGGCAGACTTGTACAGAATACAAGAACACTGACACACATCCACACACGTAACCCAACATGCACAGGGGAAATGGGCAGAATGGGGACACTCATATTCGCTGTGGAGTTAGTACGAGGACACATTGAAGAAAGGCTCCATTTTGCTGCTGAGGGAGACACGCTCATGCAGAAAGCATCTACCACTTGGTTAAGTGTGGCCTCAGGCTCGAACATGAAGTATGAGGGAGGGAATGGGCAGACAGTGATGGAGAGATTGTCTTCTTGGTGATAAAGCCCAGACCTGTTATTGTTAGGAGGAAGAGATGAGTTTCAGATCCTAAGTGATGTTAAAAACTCTTCTGCACATTGATTGAATATGCTCATTGTGGCATTGCTCACACTTCACTATAGAGTGAGGAGGACAGAGGCTGATATACAATGATGTAACTGAGATAATGTCTTGTGTAACTGACTTAAGTATCTGTCAAGGCAGACTTGTAGATTCTGTTTGTTTAGCCATACTCTAAATTAGAAACACGTTTCATGAGTTTTACAGTTTTATATGTAGCGTGTCGCTCCCATTATTTAGACTTTCAAAGTGGATTCTGATCAGAAATAGACACAGCTCTGCAGTTGGCACGCCTCTTAGTTAAAGTTGTAAAAGAGGTAGCAACACTTTCCCACCATTTCATCACTGTTGATGACATCAAGAGCTTGTGAGTCAGTGTCTAACAGTCAAACATAATTATATATTAAGAGCTTTTCGGTTCAATCCCAGGTCACTGTGAATAGAAACTGAGCTGCAACGTACCATCTTCTCTATTAAAACTGAAGACCATGAAATGCACTTGGAGATCAACAATGACTAACCCAATTTCTGCTGCTCTTTTCACAAAAAGAGAATATTATACGAAGCTGTTTTATGGATTAAGTGCCTAGCCCATTCATTTTCTATTCCATCTCAACACATTATGGTTAATTTATCCACTCAGCTAAGAAGTTTTGTCCCCAATTAAAGCTTACTCCTGCCCTTCTCGGTCCCCATTCAGAGATGCTAGCGTGCAACACTTGAGAAAAATGAAAGCTTGGGTTTCAGAATGTGTGAATTATTGAATGGACCACAGTGGTGTGTGTGCATGTGTGTGTTGCATGCTTGCATGTACTTCAGTGCAATCCTGAAAACTATGTCAGACAGCTCATGCACGGCTGCACACATTTACTGGTGGAACATCGCTTCTGTGTGCACATCTAGATCACGGCAATTGAGAACGATCAAAACACACTTGGTAGGTCTGATTCCACACACACACACATACATTTATCCAGTGAAGCATGGGTATTTGCCTGAATGAACCCATACACTCTGTTAGCACATACTGTAGCTTTTGTGGCAAACTGTCAATGAAAAGGCACTGTTGTGTGTCACATGTACACATATTTTATACACACACACATTGTGCAGTATTGTGTGCGATCAAGCTAAGTGTTTTGTATTATTGTTTTGGTCTCTATTCATGGAAGTTGTAGTTCTGCTCTGGTTTTCCTGTTATCTCTTTGAAAGCCTTCATTGAAAACTTTGCCCTGAGTGCAGCCGCATGTCATGAACCTTTGAATAGCTGAACGTTGTTTATTACATGTACCAAACATAAACAGCTTATGATGGGCTTCAATGGTCTGGCAGTTGCAGATCAACAAGCACTTCATTAAGATTTTTGAAGTACTCTGAGTGTGCAGATTGCACAATAGCGGAAAGAATTGTAAGGTGTGTTTATAATTATGCTGCTATTTCCTTCCAATAAATCAGGTCTGTCAGACAGTAACTGTATATGTGGAATACTAATTTATTTGAAGTTAGTAACTGTATGAACAAATTGGTAGGGTGGGTGAAAAATTGAAAACCAATATATCAGGATTTTTTTGTTTTTCAAATTTTAATTCTTCTTCAGTCTTTCTTTATAAACTGGATTTGGAAACAGTCACCACTTTTCTCCAGCCGAGGGTGAAATGTTCCTCTCTGACTGAGGTGATGTGCATTTTATGAAAGAATATGGCTCCTGATATAGTCAGTAGACATTATCATCATCATTTAGCTTTTTCCCATGGTCTGGTGTTAAAGAAAAAAAAACTAAAAATTGCAAAAATAATAAATATCGAAGAATTGCAATCTAAATCATATCAGCACCTCAAAAATCGTGATAGAATCGTCCCAGCCCTACAAATTATAGTTGCAAAATTCTGTGAATCTTCAAAGCTGGAAACCTCCAGGCTTATTTTCTAAAATT
The DNA here is from genome assembly GCF_033239565.1 of Halichoeres trimaculatus. Lineage (NCBI taxonomy): Eukaryota > Metazoa > Chordata > Actinopteri > Labriformes > Labridae > Halichoeres > Halichoeres trimaculatus. Next base: position 26,212,349 of record NW_027437181.1, read on the forward strand.
AATGTGAACTTATGGGGAGTTTGGGGAATTTGTGTCAACTACCTGATCACAAACATGTATTACTATTAAACATTTTGGTTTGTTATAAGCACTTATGTAATCATGTCTAATGAGATATTTTTAAATGACATTATAAATGAATTTTGGGGAATTTTCCCTGAGTTGAACTGTCTTAATTATAAGCAAAAATTCTTGTCATAAGCAAACATAAATGCAAAAGTCCCATTCAAAAATCTCAAAATATGTAGTTTAACTTCTCCTCGGGCCGTGCTTTCTTCTCATTGAGGACCTGGATCTCATCGTCTATTGTAGCTGCTGTCTTGTTATGGTCGTCATCTTCAGTGTCACAAAATGATTTCTTTCATAGAACAACAAAGACTGTGAATGGTGAAAAATTAAAGAATATTTTTAAATTTTAATTTTAAGAGATTTCATCAAAGCTGACAACAACAAAACCCTGAAAATGTCCATAATTTCAGGGCTTAAATTCACATGAAAATTTTCAGTAAATTCTGCTGAAATTTACTAGAAATTTTCAACCCCTTTGCAAGCCTGGAGCAAACTGAGGAATACTTTATCTATCCTATTTTTTCACAGAACTTATTATGTTTTGCAAAGCGTCTGCAGTATTAGTGGAGAGGAGCCTCTCACATTTCTTCAATCATTCTGAGGATTTGAAGCAGCAGCTTGAAGGTCTCCAGCCTGATTCTTAACCTTTACTGAGCCGTCAGAGGAAACGGATCTCTCGTCTTCAGTGTTTGAACAGCCCTGCTGTTTATTTGCTCAGAGCATTGACACATGGCTGCGGCTCAACCTTCAGAGGTCCGTCTCCGCTGTCCCCTGACTTCAAAGGGATGTTTGGTTATCTGATTGCTGCTATACATATTTCATGAGCTCCTAAATATTGATGGAATACCAAGTGGTATATATTGCAGCAGAGAAGTAAGGACTCATTTGTCCTCCTTCTAGCTCCTTACTCTTTGATGGCTATTTCAAAGTAAATATGAGCCTCCTCACATGTGTCACTGAAAGCTGTTAACCTTTTCTCTAGGCCCAGCCTCTTCCACACAAATGGCAGGTTTAATAAGAAAGTTTGTCCGCTGGTTCCTTCTGATGCTCTGATAGAAAGCTGTGTAAAAGTGCTTTGAGCGGTCAGGAAACTGAGAAAGAGTCGATTACCATTTACCACATTGTAGCAGACTGAAAATATTAAATATTTAAACATAAGTTTTTTTATATCAAGCAAGAAAAGCACTCACTAGAAAATGGTTATCAACACAGGCCTCCCAGTAGAAAACTGGATTGATGTAATTCACAATATTTTCATGAGGAATTCCCTTTTACTTTAAAGCTTGAACAACAGAAGTTTGAACATTGTTGGAAACCTTGGAAAACTTATACATACTCATTAAACTGTACTACACCCAACTACAAAATAAGGACATAATACCACTCTTCCCCTTGAGAGTTTGCTTCTTCTTGTTTAGTTTTTAATTTTTTGAGCTAGATAGTTTATTCTTGTCAGTACAAGTATTTCTGATCTAAGGCTTACACACCCAACCCTCCAGGTTTTCTTTTCTGTTGTAAAACACTCTAATTTGTGTATGGACTGTAGTTCAATGAGGCTGTTTCTTGTGGATGTTTTATTAATACTATTATGTTGTTCTAATTTTTTAAAATGTATTTTTTTTCCCACCAAGACTATACTTTAATTAATCAGTTTTCAGTATACTTGATAAGATTAATTGAAACCTTGGAAGCCTGGATATGTCTACACAAAAATATGTTTAATTTAAACTTATTTGCACTCTTTCACAGTTAACCAATTATCCTGGTTAAGATTGAGGGTGTGTACATGATTTTTTTTTTTTACTTTGAGTTGGAAAGGGCATAGACATGCATATAAATGTAAATGACAACAAAGCTCCTATTTGATTACTATCCCTGACATACTAATTATTGATACAAAAGTTTTGCTTTTCAAAGATTTTTTTTATTAATACCAGATTTTATAACAATTGTCAGACAACAGCATGTTATACTGTTATAACATGTAACTTAATGTAACTTTGTCTAGCTGCAAAACATGTTTCAATTTTGCTTTAAATAAAAAGTTGAATTAAAAAACATTTTCTCTATATATATTTTCTCTCCTCCTCCTCTTCTGCAGCCTTTTCATCCCATGGTAAACCTGGTGTGTAGTGCTGACCTGAGGATGTTCCTGTGTGCCCTCTACGCCCCTGTGTGCACCCAGTACGGCCAGGTGACCATGCCATGTCGAACCCTCTGCCAGCGTGCCAAGGACGAGTGCAACAAACTCATGGAGATATTTGGATTAGCCTGGCCTGATGACATGGAGTGTAGCAGGTGTGTGTGTTGCATTTTATATCAAGTCAGCATGCTCTTGGTATTAGCTCTGATGAGTTTGTTAATACTGGGAAATGTCTGAATATTTGAATGAACTGCATGGAAACCCAGGACTTTCCCTTAAGTATGTTTGGCTCTGACTCAGTTTCTGTGCTTGCTACCTCTCTTTGAACTCTGGCAAATTCAAGCAGCTCATTAATCTATCTAAATCCTACACACCAGTATTTTGGCATTGTTCCTACTTCCTTTTATTGTCATCATATTTTTATTTTCCTGTCACTACAGATTGCATTCAGCATTGTGACTTCTAAAACACATTCATACTTACATGTGCCAGCTCAGTTGCTTTGTTATTAAATACAACTAGCTGAAACTAACACATTATAATACAACAGCCCTGCAGTAAATCCATCCTTTACTCGTTTTATTCAAAGGAGAATTTCCAGATTGTATCAGTAAAGGGTCTCTGAAAGAACGGTTAACAGATCACTTCTCTGACGCCTTCATTCTTCCTCTCCAGGTTCCCAGATTGTGATGAGCCTTATCCTCGTGCAGAGGACCTGCTAACAAGCTCCGACCCCACCGACCAGTCGTCCATGACCGTCCAGAGAGACTACGGTTTCTGGTGCCCCAGAGAGCTCAAAGTTGACCCAGACCTTGGTTACACATTCATGGGCAGGAGGGACTGCTCTGCCCCTTGTCCCTCCATGTTCTTCAACCGACAGGAGCTGACCTTTATCCGCTACTTCATAGGAGTAATTTCCATCGTCTGTCTTTCTGCAACGCTCTTTACCTTCCTGACGTTTCTCATCGACGTCACCAGGTTTGTATGGATAACTATTGTATAACATCCAAATCCTGTCTTAACTGAACAGATAAAAAATCCAACTTTTTTCTCTCTTTTTCTTTTACCCCTTCAGGTTTCGATACCCAGAACGACCAATCATTTTCTACGCTGTGTGCTACGTCATGGTCTCACTGGTTTTCTTTTTGGGCTTCCTGTTGGAAGACAGGGTAGCCTGTAATGCAGTCAACCCTTCCCAGTTCAAAGCCTCAACCATAACACAGGGCTCACACAACAAGGTGGGAACTTGAGCCAGCGTCTATTTAGCATTAGCTTATTATCGTCACTCTTTTCATTGTTACCTTGATGTTTTACTTTTAAGAGTCTAAATAACAACATAAATGCTTTGGTCCATTTTATTCCCCCTCTCTTTCCTCATAGGTGTGTTAGCTCATATGGTGGTTTGTGTTGGAGGTGTGTGTGTGTGTGTGAGGGATTGATGTCAGAGCAACAGGCAAATTAAATTTGATGGGACTTATTAATAGAATGTTTATTAGCTCATTAACACACTGAGTTAATTATTCATGAGTCAAGCCCTCTTGATGTTCGTGTTATTGACCCAGACTGAAGGAAGCTGTCTCCCTCCCTCTTGTTCCTTCTCAGGTGTGCACCCTGTTCTTCATGGTCCTCTATTTCTTCACCATGGCCGGCAGCGTGTGGTGGGTCATTCTCACAATCACTTGGTTCTTGGCTGCTGTGCCTAAATGGGGCAGCGAGGCCATTGAGAAGAAAGCGCTCCTCTTCCATGCTGTAGCCTGGGGGCTCCCAGGGGCCCTGACTGTTACCCTGTTGGCCCTGAACAAAATTGAAGGAGATGGGATCAGTGGAGTGTGTTTCATCGGGCTATATGACATCGACGCCCTGAGGTGGTTTGTTCTGGCACCGCTCTGCCTCAATGTGGCGGTGAGTACAGTCAGGAGATAAATGAGCTGCTGGGTGGATGAAAGAGTTGATGAGTAGGATGGATGGATGGTTGAACAGATTAATGGGTGGGTGGATGAAATGAAACAAGAGTGGATTGTTGGCTGTAAGAGCGTAGGGATAGATGTACCAGTAAATGGATAAGTGGGTGGCCTTTTGGTCTGTATGTGTCACTCATCCAGCTCTTTAAAATTTATTTATTGTCATTTTTTCCGATCATGACTTCTCATTTGTCTCCCCCTCTCCTCAGGTGGGTGTCTCCCTCCTCTTAGTGGGCATTGTGGCTCTGAACCGCGTACGAATGGAGATCCCCCTGGAGAAGGAGAACCAGACAAAACTAGTCAAGTTCATGATCCGGATGGGAGTTTTTTCTGTGCTCTACCTGGTCCCCTTGTTGACTGTGATTGGTTGTTACCTTTACGAACACAACTACAGGAGCATCTGGGAGACAACGTGGATGGAGGAGAACTGCAGGCGTTATCACATCCCCTGCCCATACAAGGTAAAGAGTGATGGGAAGATTATTTCTGTCTGAGACTGTGATATGCTCAAGTATGAAGTATTTAGAAAACAATGTGTCATTGATGAAGAGGGATGATTTTCTCTTGAGATCATAAAGACGTCTTTAGATTCTCTGCTTGCCAGCAGTTAACATTTACAAATGTTCTTCTAGTTGTAAGTCATGTAGCAACTGTTGATCACTTTGTGATTCCTTTGACATCACAAGATAAAATTCCCGTTGATGAGCTCATCAAACTTTTCTTCTACCGTCTGTCTGAAACAGATGGCCCCTCAGAGTCTGCCTTTGATCTCAGCTGGACACTGACAAAGACACTCATGAAAAGATATCCCACAGTTTTCTATCACAGCTAATGCTGCAGTAGCATTCAGACTCCCCCTGATCTTTCCCTCTCTATCTCTGCGGATCACACAGTGTGTGTTGCCACACTGCCAAAGATAGTCGATGTGAAGTGCTCCGCTTCCCTCTGTGTTTTTTTGTCTCCTCATCAGGTTTCTGGGACGTCTAATATGTTTTTGAAACAGGAAAAGAGTTTGCAAACAAAGTACAACAGAATGTAGATTTTTAAGGGATGATTCACCTTTCCCTCATTGAGTTTAATATCATAAATCAGGTCTATACCTTTTTTTTTTTCATTTGACAGACTATAGCTATCCATCTAATTCACGTGGCGTGATGTCATTTGTACATCGTCGCGTTCACATTTCTCCTTGTGTTTTGTGTACGGCGAAGTTCCACCCCCAACGCGTTGACAGACACACAAACACATGCGCACATTTATACACCCAGACAATCACATTATGCATAGTAAAACTACCACAAGAAACATCTGCCAGTGCCTTCTCTGTGAAGATGCTCTCCTGCCCCCAGCTGTCGACAATGCCATGGCATGGATGTTTTTGTTCTGTTTATAGGCACATCCATTATACTCAGGGATGTTTTTAGTTGTTTACAGGCAGCCTGTATTTTAAGGTAAAGGAGGATTATAAATGGTACTAACTGTCCAAATGTGAGACCTTAATTTTTTTTCAGAATTTATTTTATATATTTTATGATACTGCTATATAACACCTTTGTTTTTGCTCTATTTATGAAAATACTTTTTGAGAAGTTTGTTTTGCTTCTAACAGACAGTGCACTTATTAATTTTTGTGCTTTGAAAATGCACAAGTAGCCTTAAAGAAGCCTTGTCAGTGCATTGTTCCATATGTAAATGTGTTGTTCCCTGCTGTTCGGAATTTTTTTTATTAGGAAATATAATTTGCATTTTGTCTTTCATAAGAAGGATGGCATTTTTGCAGGAAGGAACCTATTGATTCAGATCAATTAATCGATCCTAGATCAATAAGATGAAACAATTATCAATTAATGAATTACTCGATAATTTGCACCCCTAATCCTAACTGTGACATATGATTTATCTGTGCCTTGAAAATCAGCGTTGGTGCTGACACCATGGCAAAAAAAACTGACAAGTCATGGAAAAAACACAAATAGCATTAGGGATGCACCAATATGAAAATTTTGTCTGATACCAATATCCAATATTAATATTGCTGTTATGGCCGATAACTGATATTACCTATATCAATATTGGTTAAAAAAAAAACAAAAAAAAAAATCTGAGATGATGTTTTGAGGTAGTTCAGAGAGAAAGAGCAACGCGATTGTGAGAAAAGACGACCATGGAGAGGATCAAAGGATGGAGCACCCTAGATGACCAAGATCAAAAAAATACGTTTTGTCTGTTTGTTTTATCAAAAACAGGAAGAGAGACATAAAAGAAGAAAGGTCCACTCTTCCTAGGTAGTTTTGGTGTTTACAGAGTCATAGGAAACATTATTTGGGTCTTGAAAGATCATTCAACATGCTCTGAAAATGGCCGGCAGCTAATGAGTATTTACTCAATAGCTGTGGGCTGATATATTTTTAAAAAAGACCAACATCAGCCGATACTGATATCGATATCGATATATCATGCATCCCTAAATAGCAATAAATAAACTTTTAATTGTAGAAATTGACCTAAGTTGTAAATGCATCAAAAAAAAATACAAACCTACGACCCGCATTGTAAAACAAAAAACTTAAACCACCGTCAGATAAGAAAAGCCACTGTGTGTGTATGTGTGTGTGTGTGAGAGAGACAGAGTCTGCTTTTGCACATGTGTGGTCAGGCGAGATGCATGTGTGGAGGGAAGGGAGCAGAGAGCAGTATGCATCATTAGCTCAGCTAATGCTGCTCTGAAGACCAGCGCGGCACAAAGCTCCCATCTCTGTGTTACTCTCTTCCTCTCCCACTGTCTCCTGGTTCTCACACACGTCTCTGTCTCTCCCTCTGTCTGCCTCTCAGGACCTGCTCAGTCATGCTCTGTTGCCTGTAGTCTATAACGTCTTTGTAGCTGTCATGAAGAGCAGTGGGAGTGTGTTGTTTCATGTAGCCAGATCCCAAATAAACAAGCAAGTACATTTGTAAAGTAACGACTAACACACTGAACAGGTGTCCTAAATTATGTGATCTGTTTAAAAAAAACAGAAAAAAAAAACAAATTTCCTTTTTTTAAAATCATAAAATTCTTTATGAGGTTTTATTGAGGCAAAGTGTTTGTTAATTTGTGACTGACAGATGAGATGAGGGGGTGTAGAAGGGCAGGTGCAAGTGCTTATGTTTCTTGTTATGTGTGTGTGTGTGTGTATGCATGTGTCTGTAGCTGTGTGGAGAAAGTCCTCACAGAGAAACCCCTCCTTTATGACCTGTTGTAGCTCTGGAATTTCATTATTGCTACGTGTTACTTGATCTTGACCCTCGGGGATTTTGTGCCGGGTGTACAATTGCCATGTTTTTGGATAATTGAAAGTTCTGTCGGCATTGTTCAAGTTCAAGTCACTTTGTTTTGTGTGTGTGCAGGACTGAATCCCCAGAGCTTTTTGTTCAACTCAAAACCTAAATTTGAGACATTTAATCTCAGGCTGGACCGGATGGGCGCTGGCTGATTCATATGTCACACTTCTTAGGGGCTCTAGTTAATAAAAAAAATAAATGTTGTAAAGCTGTATGAAATGCGTCTATAACAAAATAAACACTGGTCTGCAGAAGAATATTCCACATTTGTTGATCTATTTTATGCTTTTTGCCCCACGGGTTTATATTTATATTGAATAGTCCCTGATCTTACACTCTGTCAATGCTCTCTATCAACTTCCAGACAATTTTTCAAACCATCAACAGTGAGTGTGTAACATCTGGGGGTTTTATAATAAGTGATCCAAAAGCAGCGAGCTGTAAAACAACAAGACCTCCTGTTAACCATGAGCCCTCCCTCCCTCGCTCTGAGATCTCTGTGAACTCCTGCCCTCTGGTGGAGGGTTATGGCTCCTGTATCACAGTTTTTCCAAAGGCTGAGCAGAAAGCAATTCCTGTCCAACCCAACTGTAGGTCAGCTGCTGGGGCAGCTGGGTTTTTCTAGGATTACCTCCTCTCTTCTGTCATTTTAACTGCCTGGCTCGGATAAAAACATTTGCCAGCACTAGATCCTTTGGTTTAACTTAATGTGCAAATAGCTTTAATGGAATGTTAAGCATTTTTATTTTCCTTACGGTGTTACTGCTGCAGAAAACCTTCCTCACAACAGCAGCTCTGATATACCTCACACTGCAGTCTCAACATTCTCTGTTGTCCTGCTTTAATAACCACTACCTGTCGTTTGTTTTCCCTCAGGTGGAGCAGACCAGCCGACCAAACATGGTGTTGTTCCTGATTAAATACCTGATGATGCTGGTGGTGGGGATCCCCTCTGTGTTCTGGGTGGGGAGCAAGAAGACCTGTTTTGAATGGGCCAGTTTCCTGCATGGACGCAGACGCAAAGAGTAAGAAGACGGATTAAACTGTCTTTATTAGTCCTGATCTTTCCCTTCCTAAGGAAAAATGTGTGGTTGTCTCTGATGTCAGTTTTTCTTCAACAATAACAATTTGCACAAAACAGCATCATTGCTTAAATTTATTTAGTATAGAGGGATTGTTTGTTTATCAACAACGGCGGATGCGCTCGCAACTTGGGTGCAGAAGCACTGCTAGTATAATGGTTTTTCAACTGATGTGGAGGAGTTAACCACCTAAAAAAACACATTTTTTAACTTACTGTCATCACTTTGACTGACAGCAAAACGGTCCGAGGTTTGTGAAACAGCAGTGAGTGGACAGAAGAGATCAGCAAGCAGACAGATATTAGGTGGACAGATGTTTTTAGCAGAGAAACCTAGCATGTACCCAGAGAGGAAACACAAATCTCACTCGATGCTCATGACTGCATTATCCGTGGACACTTATCAGACTGTGACAGACCAGGATGTAAACATTGTTTCATAATGTTCCCTAATTTTACTTTGGTCATAAAATCAGTTTCAGTTAATCATAATTCATAGATTCACTCATTATTTACTGTCCATACTGAGTCCATGTTTGGTCAGAACCTCAGCCCCAAACCAACTTTTTCATTAAATAAGCAAAGTCAAATCTGTATTTTCAGTATCAGCAGTTATTGTTGCTTGTTTGCAGTCAAATCTGGTTAACTGAGGTTGGATAAAGAATACACATTTAATTACACACATGCATACATCGCTGGTGTATCAGTGTAAAGTGTGACCCTGTTAACTGGTGACTATCGGCCGTTAATTACGGCTGCCGTCGGCTGAAAGTCACCAATTTCCATGGTCGCAATTAATGCCGAAACACCGGTTGAGTTGTAACGGTCGAAACTTGACAGAAGTTTCCTCTATTGTGTAGTATTGTTTTTGACAGCTGTCCACAGAAAAACCGTACATTTTGATGCTTCTAACAGGTTGAATTTAGTGTTTAAAAAACACTTACTCGTCTGAATGAATGGAGATAAATGCTGCTTCTGCGCTTAAGATGTGTGCGCATCTTTATGATGACGTAGACTGATAATCCCTCTATATTTTATATTTCTCCCTGCGGTGATACAGATGTATCCTCACACCTGTGTCCACCAATCTGTAATGAGAGCACGTTTCCTCCTCCTCCCACTCGTCTCTTTACTCCTCTGTTTTCCTTACCCTTAATCTGACCCTACACAATCCTCTTTCCGCTCTTCTGAACCTGCCCTCTCTGCTCCCTTTTTATTCCCTCTCACCTCCCTCTCTTCTCACCACAGCAGTGGGGTCAACGAGTCTCGTCAGGTGCTGCAGGAGCAGCCAGACTTTGCTCAGTCTCTGCTGCGTGAGCCAAACACCCCCATCATAAGGAAGTCCAGAGGAACATCCACTCAGGTAGGACTGCTAACAGGATTCAGAGAGTGGCCCTCAGGGTAAACATGATGAGGAGAAAACAGCTGATTGATCTCCTAACCTCTGATCCTCCTGTAGGGCACATCTACCCACGCCTCTTCCACCAACCTGGCTGTCCTAGATGACCTTGACAAACCAATCAGAACTCACCATGGTCACACCGCCTCCACCAAGAGTAAGGCCGGCAGTGTCCACAGCAAGGCCAGCTACCACGGCAGCCTGCGCCGCACTCGTGACGACAGGTAAAGCTCAAACTGTGACACAGAGTGAAATACATGACATGTGCCTGTTTCTCTGACATCCATTCGTCTTCCTCTCAGGAGCGATACTTTGGTCCACCGGGGTATGGAGGAACGCAGTTATCATGGCAGCATGCCACGTCTGGACCACCCACTCTCCACTCACAGCAGCCTTCATCAGTTAGACCGCCACTCGTCCAGGCACGGTAGCCAGCGAGACGTCTCTGAACCCCCCCCTACGCTCATCACCCACGGAACAACAGCCAGTGAGAGCCAAGCGGGCGAGAACGAAGGCACCAGCGCCTAAAGAAAGACTCAGTTTTGTTGTAAACTATCATAAGGACGCTGTTGGCGCCTGTTTAGGATCTGCCCTCAGCAGACACACACTCTTCTGTTTAGTGTGTGTGTTTTCCTCTGGGGAGATGCAGAATGTACCTGTGACTGCTGCGGTGGTTATTTATGACATTAGCTCCTGAATGATCACGTGTTAGCTGAATGCTAACACCGCTACGTCAGCACTCCTGGCTGATCTCACACAGGTGAGTTCTGTTGCTTTTGCTTGACTCAGACTGATCCAAGGCTTTATTCAGGGATCCTCACTGTTGTGCTGAGGTGAACCAGAACTGGATCCAAAAGAAAAGAAAGAGGAAGGTGGAGTCTCTCTACACTCTATGAAGAAGATACACATTTTGTGCAGGTGTCACCTGTGTCACCTCTGTGTGGTTTTACATCTGGAGACCTGTCTTGATAGTGAAATGAAGTCTCCAAACCACGATCTGTCTCCTCCTTGCAACACCTGCAGGTATACAACTAAATATTTGAACACTGCCGAGCATTGCTTTATAACAATCTTCAGCGGTCTAAAGAATCTCTAGGGAGTGTGTGACAGAAATTTGAACTTATTTCAGTCTTAGTTTGACTGTTTTTTGATAATTCCTAATCTTTTTTTGCTCTGGACTGCAGCTCAAAGTGAGTGTTTTTGTCTTTATGTGGCTTCAGAGCTCCACAAATGTGGGCTCAATGTGAAATCGTGGACCTCTCTGTGGTTAAGTGAAATATTTTTATACTGTGAAACCTGTCTGCCTGCTGCTGAAAGCTTCATGTCGTGAGTACGTTTGTGTGAATGAGTGAGGAATAAAGACACATGGGAAAAATAGGAGGGGCATGAACTTCAGCTCCTTCCCAAAAGTGTTGATCTGATGGAGGAGAGCTGAGGGATGAAACTTGTGTTACCGAGAATGTAAAAGGTTTGTTTTAGAGTCAGACAATTGACGTGAGCTGAATTAATGTTGATGTGCTTATAGTTTACACACACTCAGCTCAGGCTGCTTCTCAGCTGACCTAAACTGTTTGAGCACTGACTGAGGGAAAGGCAGCTTTAGAAATCCTCAAGGTGACATTTTACAGGTGATCATTCAGGTTACAAGCGTTCTCACAAAATGAACAATTAAAGGGTTTTTCTTCTTTTAATGGTTCCCTTTGATAATGAAATTTGGGTGTTTGACAGCCAACCAGCCCTTGTCATGATACATAACAGTGAATTAACAACCAGAGTATTGTATCACATTTAGCCTCATTCAGGTCCTTCACTGCGTACAGTCTCTGTGCAACTGATTCGCAGTTTAAAACTGAAATAGCACTTCTTGAAATGTGTTACACAAAATGAAAGAAAATCTTATTTCTTTCTAATAATGTAACTTGACATGTCCCTGAACTGCTAAGTATCTGTGCTCGTGTGTGTGTGTGTTGTTGTTGTAAACATAACGCTCAGATTTAACCAGACTGGTGCAGACAGTTGACAGAAACTGTAGAAACAGAGTTGTCGTTGCTCATTGCTACAAGTTCCCAGACTTTACATCACACTTACGTAAATGTTTGGGGAAGTTTGTATTGTAAATGTGTCTCTGTAGTTTGTGTTGTTTTCCAGTCCCTGAAGACCCAAATTAACCTACCTCACCTCTACCCTGGGCCTTCTGTACACACACACACAATATGATGTGGAGATCATTTCTGAGGATTTCAAACAGAAACTAATGAAACAAACATGAGTAGGATTTCTGTAGCTAGCTGACTTTTTGTTGTTTTACTCTACCTCCTCAGTTCACATGTACTCAACTCTGACCTTTAGACGCCGCCTCTCTGCACCTGTTTATCTGATTTTGTCAATCTGTGTGCACCTGATCGAAGTTTCTTTTTGCCGCCCTGCGTATCTGCTGTACATATATTCTCTGTCCTATCTGATGACTAATCTGCCTCACATCTGCCTTCTGCCTCTCCTCCTGTAAATGTGCCCACGCTGATCTGTTTTTGGACCTACAGCAACTGTCTGTACTCTTACAAACTCCTGACTTTTACAAACAATCGCTGTTGTGCTTTTTCCTCTGAGCTGGACGCTGCAGTGTGAGAGTTAAATACACACTGAGAGATGACCTCTGTCCCTATCAGCTGTTTAACACCTCTCTCATGTTGTCTTACTGTGGTGCTGCTTCAGAGTGAAAATTCAGCACATTATTGGTGATGGTTCAAAAGCATTTTAATTTTGTGGATTCTGAAACTTGAGTTGTATTGTATGCCTTTTAATTTATTCGCCGTTGAGACTGTAAAACTTTCTTTTACATGCAGTCTGATAAACTTTTTATGAACTTGAGTGTTTGTGTTTAATAGTTTCATGATTTTTTCTCTCTGTCTCACATCTTACCTTGATGAAAAAAATTAATGTCAGAGCAGGGAGTAAGACACCCGAATATCCTCAGTTCTACTAAAAAAACAACAAATAACTGAAAATTTATACTTTAAATGTGCACTTGTTGGCAAGAAACTATTGAATACATAATTTCTTGAAAGAATAGTGCTATGAATCTTGTGATTTATTGATAAAGTCACAAAGGGTTTCTGTCTCCAGATAAACAAGTTTCCCCTGTGGCAGTGCTCTCAGATCCATTTAACAGCCTCTTATGCTACACCTACTTCACACTGAAAACCTCATGATAAGATATCCTCTGTCCTAACGCTAAAAGATGGATGGTAAGTCACTCGGTCAAGACCAGATTCCTGATCGTTCTCGTTTGCGGCGGACAATGGCAGCGACATCTTGTTTGAGAGTGGAGACGCTCTGCTCCAGCTGCTCCGAGAAATCCCTCAGCAGTCGACCGTGCTCGTCCACAAACAGCCTGAGCCCAAGCAGGTCAGACTCCTCCTGGACACAAGAAACACACGCAAAGTTATACACTCAGAATCTGAATGCTAAAAACTGACCACACATGCTATTATCTACTGAAATGGATGAGACCTAAACTAGGTCTGATCTGAACTATACAGCATTTACACAGATCACATATAAACGTCTCCTTGAGGAATACACTCTAGGAAAATGTCTCTTGATAAATGCTGTTTTTTTCTGGTTTAATGATTATGAAAAAATTGATTTCTGTGACAGAAAACTTTTGGAATAGCAGATTTTATCAGGGTTCTTGCACCATTTAAAAAGTCAAATGTAATGCTTTTTTTTAATGCTTTTTAAGACCAAAACAAATACAATTTAAGACCCCAAAACTGCATTCTGTCGATCTGTAAACACAATCACAACTTACAGCTGGTGTTTTCTCTTTTTTCCACCATTTTTTTTTTTATTGTGATGCAGAAAAGTGCCAACATAACATACAAAAGTTGCATTATAGTAAACAACAGCTTTCATCCAATATTGTTTTTTTTTTGTTTTTTTTGTTTTTTTTTACCTCATGGGTAACTTATTATGTATTCATATCCATGTAAACAATGTTTTAAATGTTACATTTTTTGGCACTATACTCTTTATCTAACAATATACCACTCGTTTTTAATTAAGAAAACAGTTTTAAATCACTTTTTTATTTCCTATAGTGAAGATCATGGGTAAGCACATTATGCAAGTCTTTAATACTAGTATTAGAGCACACCTACCAAAAAGCTAGTTATGTTCAGTGTTTTTTACACAACATTATTAACAATAGAAACATCTGCAGTGTTGCAGATCAAAACCAACCCGTATGGGTTTATATTAGGGGAAGGCAAAAAAAACTTTCTTTTTCATTAAACCAACTCTTTTTTTTACAATAGCAAGTGCAAATTGAAAATTAACTTACAAGTTGTGTGTACGTGTGTGGGAGGGGGGAATCATAAACTGAATATTGAAAAGCATCGCAACAAATACACACTATTAGAAGTTTTGCGGCAGTGCTTTGTCATCGGCATTAAACGCACCATCCGGAAATGGAATACCTACGGCAAATTTACGGCAAATGTAAGACAATTAAGGACCTTAATTTCCCGGATTTTAATTTAATACATTCTAAGACTTTTTCAGGACCCGCGCCTGACAAGGCAGAGTATATTGTTTATTACTGAGATGATAAAACATTATGCAACTTTGAAACTGTTGTGAATTTATATTATGTAAACACTGCAGATGTGTCTTATAAACCACTGGGGGTTGGGCACTTTTTGTGCATGACACGTAAATAACATATTATTATCAAATTGATCAATCACTGAAAAATGTTCTGGGTCCCATCCAAAGGATGGTCCAAGCTACTCTGATCCACTCTTTGAGACTGAGATGAAGCGAAACCTTTTACATTATTGTGTCACAGAGGATGAATTTTATGTCATAGTGGGCTTATAAAAGGATTGTATGAAATGATGAATAAAAAAGTTACAATTTGTGGAAAAAAGTTCCAAATGTAAGATGTAAATTCAGAATAAAATAAACCTATATAATTTCTAATAGCTGACAGTACCGACATGGCCCAACAGAGCTCTGACATCTTTACTCAAATAATAGCAACCGATTCTTTTTTCTCCTCTCCAATTGACTCTCAGGAAATCATAAAATATTAATCTGTTTCTGTAGTGAGCTCACTGCAGCTTTTAGTTTTAGTACTTTCAATTTTAGATAATAAGCTTTGGTGTAGCGATGAATAATAATAACAATATGAATAATACATTTTATTTGTAAAGCCCTTTTCATCAAAAACAAAAGGGGGGAGTGCAATATGATCACAAAGACTTCTGCTAAACACAGATGAGGATACGTACACTGGGCCTGTGTCTGCGCAGACGCTGCAGCTGACCCCTCACTGAGGTCATACTGTGGTAGAAAACCTTCAGAGCTCGGGCAAACTCTGCATCACAGCTGGGACGCATCGAGCGACCGCGCACACACTCTCCACCTAAGCAGAGGAGAAAGGACAAACAGGAAGAGGACACTGAGCTGTGAGCACCAGCCTATGAAATCCTTTTTGTGATTTGTTTTATAAACTAACACATGAACCTTTTCTTCTGTCACGTATGTAAACGTACCATTCCTGGCTGCGTTGAGCTGATCTCTCAGACTTTCATTTTCCTTTCTCAGTGAAGCGTTCATACTCTGTAGTTGCTCCAGGTCCTGCTGCAGCGCTCTCACTGAACAGCTGAGCTCTGCTGAATCTCGAGGCTGCAGCACACACACACACACACACCATACACACACGCACACACACTTGGTTTATCAGATATTTTTCCTCATGAAGCAAAATGATGACACCGTGTTTGTACACTACAGTTGTTTGGAGTCTCTCATTAGATCCTCCTGGAAAAGCGAATCAATAACATCTTTGGAGGAGGAAAAATGACGGTCTGATTCCTGATGAGGAAACACAGACTCTACATCAGACTCACAGCTGTGTCCACCCTGCTTTCCTCCTCGATGATGAAGATCCCCTCTGTAGTCATCCTCACTCCCTCCAGAACTGATTTCAGGTCAGTACAACCCTCTGAAAGGAAGGTTAGAAGTTTTTTTAATACCTTTTTCAGCCTCATAGAAATTCACATGGGAATGTTCTTGTTAAGCTGAAAGATAAATGTTTGAAATTGTCCAAAAACATTCATTTGGTTTCTGCTGCATGTCACATCCTTCACAAATAACCAAATCCATTCTTCTACAAGCAGCTTTCTTATGATTAGAAATCAGGTCTTTCTTTGTCATTTATCCCTCTTCGTATCCTCACCCTGAAGGCCCCAGAGCTCCAGCACCAACGCGCTGCTCTGCAGGTAGTCCAGCAGACGTTGGGAGGTGTGCAGGGAGGTGAAGTGAACTCTGTGGTCCAGCAGAGGGTTCACGTTGTGCCACACAGCCGGAGTGTAGAGAGGCTGGCGACAGTCAAACAACCGGAACCTGAGAGAAGGAATAGCAGTCATCAGGGCTTTCTTCAGAGTGCCCTATCCCCCAACATGTAGCCCAGCTGGACTCACCCAATCTGGACCCCTCTATTGCGGGCCTCTCGGATCCAGCGGAGGCCACAGCACTGCTCCAAGACCAGCTGGAAGTCAATCCGCCGGCCCAGTAACTCAGATGGATCAATCAGGATGTCATCCTCACCCAGAGGGCTGGAGGAAAACATGACTTACTGTGTGTGTGTGTGTGTGTGTGTGTGTGTGTGTGTGTGTGTGTGTGTGTGTGTGTGTGTGTGTGTGTGTGTGTGTGTGTGTGTGTGTGAGGCTCTTACAGTCCTGTGGAGCTGCACGGTACCAGCTGTGCTTGTAGAATAGCCTCCTCCGTCCCCTCTGACCCCAGCACCTGCACACAGAGCGATCACCTGGTCCAACACTGTTTCTCTACAGAGCTGTGTCAGATCTACACATGTGAGTGTGTGTCTCTACATGCAGTGAGTCTGTGTTTGCACCTCAAGCTGCTCCTCCAAAGGGATTCTGAAAGCCAAAGACTGAAGCCAGAGGTGAGCTGTCCCCAGAAGCAGAGGCTCCACAGGATCCCAGAACGGGTCTTTGTCCCTGGGTAAAGCTACTGTGGACAGCCCCTCCACCCTCTGAGGAGGGGTTCAGAGAGGGAGATCAAAACAATCAGTGCTCTGAAATGTTAACCTGTAGATGGCTACATGCTCATTCTGGCTGGGCTAACACTGTAGAGTTTAATCGTGGACTCAGTGAGACATTCTGCTCAGATTAGAAAATCTGTGTATATATAAAGGCATAGACTCTACATCCACAATTACTCTGAATATCTCTGTTTCAGCCTTTTTGTGTATTTTCTCAAACACAACCACCATTTTTTCAGAATTACATTTTCTCCACTCTTCTCAGCCTGGTGCTGCTGGTAGACCTCCTCCATCAGAAATTTACGGTTCACAAACTTGGCCTTGGACCAGATCCACACCTGGGGACAGAGTTCAAGAGCTGTTCAGGCAAACAAACTAAAACCCACAGCATGAACTTAAGGCCAAATTTAAACAAGTTTATGAGTCATAAGAATTCAAAGGAGGAAGTAGAGGAAGCAGAGAGGGATAGGGCGACCTGTTTTCTTCCCATTGCAGTGACTCTGATCACGATCTCCTTCTCCAGGTCGTGGCCTTTTGAGTCCGACAGAGCAAGATTCTTGATCTCCAACCTGAACTCCACCCCCTAAACACATGGCAGAGTGAAAAGAGCAGGAGTGAATCCAAAACCTGTGTATGCATAAATACATATGGAAACAGAGGCACAGAAGTACCTCCATTTAAATCCATCAGTCATAAAGATACTCTGTTTTTAAATAAGTACACTAACATTTAAAACAATTATTCATTACAATCAGTACAAATTACAGATTTCAGTTCAGTTAAACTGGTCTTTTGGTTTTAGACAAAAAAAGAACTTTTTTCTGGTTTCCCCTTTTCCCTCCTTTGATATTGATTCTTTCATTTTGACCAGCTTCGGGTGGATTTGTCCATCTGCAGGTTCAGTGAGTGTGATTTTTTTCTGTTTGATATATGTTGCTGCTTATTTATTTATTTAAAAGGTCTATTTTGTCCAGAAAAAAACGTTCAAATTGTTTAGGCATCCTCAGTCTAAATATTTTTCTGTTCTTTTTTGCATGTCTGTCCAAAAATGTGCCTCCACCCTCTTTAGTATTCAGGGGCTTCTCCTGTTCTGTTTTGGTGTGACAATTAACCTCATCATACATTTTAATGCAAACTCCCTCCAAGTGTTTGAGTTGAAGACACTCTGTTTTCACACTCAGAGTGTTTGTGTGTCACCTTGTTCAGCTCCTGGCTCATCTGGTTGGCCTCGGCCACCATGGGCATCAGTTTGATGTAGTCGTAGAAGACAGCCAGCAGACTGGGGTCAGCCTGAACAGACCCCACGCTCGACTCACCTGAAAACAGACACAGAAGTCTGTCTTTACACACACAGCCCTCATGCCCCTCAGCTGAGTGAGTGTCCTGCTCACCTAGGTGGATACCCTCTGCAGCAGCCAGCTCTGACTGGAAGTAGTCGTAGTCATAGCGACTCCAGTCGTCCCCGCCCCTCTCAGAGGGATAGCCAATGAACAGGTAGGTGCAGTTGGAGCCGAGGATGAGACGGTCCTGCGCAGAAAAGGGTTGGGTGTGTGTGCTGTAACATACTTGTCAAACTACATCATCACAAAGCGTGTGTCTGTGTCAAGGCTCACCAGATGCTGAAGCTCAGTTGGCTGAGACACCGCACAGCCATTAACGATGACCTTTGACCCTGCCAGCGGAGTCACTATGACCTGCCGCTGTTCGTTCCTGAACACAGCGTGACGGTCCTGAATGCTGACGCACAAAAGCAAACATGTGGAAACACGAATGAGAAGGTATGTGCGTTACAGGGGAGTATCACAAAGGTTCCTGATAACCCTGCTCATAGTCTTCTTTGTTTTCTGAGTTTTGAATTGGGTCACAGTGTCTGCAGTCCCCTCCAACATGCACCACTTTGAATACTGCAAAACTCTTAAAACAGATCCCAAACAAAGACACCACTCGTGCTGTCAGGCCTCTCCATCTCAATCTCCGTTATTCATTGTGGATGAGATAAAACTCACCCTAAACCCTTGATGGAGATGGATCTTGGGGAAGAGTCACACAGCCCGATCTCCCATTCACCTGGAACATGACACAAACCTCAAAAAGATGAAATGAAAGAGGCAAAGAGTCAATCTGACTACAATAAGATTCCTCAGACGCACCCTCTTGAATGAACAGCTTGACAACCCCTGAGAGCTGAGCGTCCTCGTTGATGTTCAGGATGTACGGATGCATCTGCATCATCCTCCTCTCCTGACAGGTGAGAACAGAGGAGGACATGAAGAACAGAGACAAAAGAGTGAAAGAGAGTTGAGAAACATCCAGACACACTCAGAAGTGTGTGTGTTTGTGTGTGTGTGTGTATGCACCTGTGTGATGTTCGCATATTGTTGCTCCCAGTCCTTCAGTGCCTCCTGTAGGTGCTGTTCCCACAGAGTCTGAATGGCTCTGATCTGGAGTTCGTTGTGAGTCAACAGCTGACGAAGTTCCTCTGAACACACACACAAACACACACACACACACACACACACACACACACACACATACACACACACACACACACACACACACACACACACACACACACACACACACACACACACACACACAAACGCTGACCTCTCTGACCCCTGCTGGTTGTACTGTGTCTGTTTTTGACCTGAGGACTCTTACTGGTCTCGTCGTTGGCTCTGCGTCCCTCTTGGCCCAGCCGGCTCAGGCGCTGCAGCAGCCGAGCGTTCTCAGCCTTCAGCTCTTTCACCAGACGCTCTGTGGGGCTCTCATTAACCACGGCTCGGTTCTGGATACGCTTTGCCCTGAGGAGGTGATGGGGGCAGTAACACAGTAAATGAGGAGTTTGTTGGGCTTGAGCAGAAGATAGAAAAGACTAATGTAGGATTTTCTCTCGTTATTATAACCAGCAGCTGATTTAATGATTTGATACACTAACCTCTCAGCGTAGCGCAGAGTGGACAGAGACTCCTCATAGCAGATATCAGCAGGGCTCAGCGTGGCAATCTTTAATTAGGACAGAACAACTTCACAGATCAGTGCTCTTAAAACCCTGAATGAGAGCAGAAAAATGCATCATCGCAGACTTTTAGCCCCACCATGACGGTACGACTGTTTCCTCCCAGGGCTGACTGCAGCAGCTTGGTGAGGATTGAGTCTCTGTAAGGTATGTGGACCACCTTCTTACCCACTGCCACATCAGCAAGGGCGCTACAGGGGAAAGAAGGTGAAGAGGTGAGGAGCCTGACAATCTGAACTGAATGAGAACATGTTACTACGGCCCACCTGATGACATTTCCCAGCGTGGTGAGGCTCAGGTTGATGGCGGTGCCCTCCTTGAGTCTGTCGGCCTCTGATCCTGAGGACCTCTGACGCTCACTGCCGGCCAAGTCCACCAGGTTGATGTTGGACTGCTTTGTGATGCTCTCTTTAGAGAAGATCTGACAGGAGGCCATAGAAACAGCTTGAAGAAATGTGAAGGTAGTATTCCAACATACACTCACCGGCCACTTTAGGTACGCCTGTCCAACTGCTCGTTAACGCAAATTACTAATCAGCCAATCACATGGCAGTAACTCAATGCATTTAGGTATGTAGACATGGTCAAGACGATCTGCTGCAGTTCAAACCGAGCATAAGAATGGGGAAGAAAGGTGATTTAAGTGACTTTGAACGTGGCATGGTTGTTGGTGCCAGACGGGCTGGTCTGAGTATTTCAGAAACTGCTGATCTACTGGGATTTTAACCCACAACCATCTCTAGGGTTTACAGAGAATGGTCCCAAAAAGAGAAAATATCCAGTGAGCAGCAGTTCTGTGAGACAAAATGCCTTGTTGATGCCAGAGGTCAGAGGAGAATGGACAGACTGGTTGGAGCTGATAGAAAGACAACAGGAACTCAAATAACCACTGGTTACAACTGAGGTCTGCAGAAGATCATCTCTGAACACACAACACGTCCAACCTTGAGGCAGATGGGCTACAGCAGCAGAAGACCACACCAGGTGACCCTCCTGTCAGCTAAGAACAGGAAACTGAAGCTACAATTCACACAGCAACACCAAAACTGGACAATAGAAGATTAGAGAAACGCTGACTGGTCTGATGAGTCTGGATTTCTGCTCCACATTCAGATGGTAGGGTCAGAATTTGGCATCAACAACATGAAAGCATGGATCCATCCTGCCTTGTATCAACGGTTCAGGCTGCTGCTAGTGGTGTAATGGTGTGGGGGATATTTTCTTTGCTCACTTTGGGCCCCTTAGTACCAACTGAGCATGGTTTAAAGTCCACAGCCTACCTGAGTATTGTTGCTGACCATGTCCATCCCTTTATGAGCACAGTGTACCCATCTTCTGATGGCTACTTCCAGCAGGATAACGCTCCATGTCATAAAGCTGGAATCACGATAATTTTCCCTTTTCAAGCTCTATTTTGTGTATGCTTTGCACAGTTAGGGGTGACGTGTTTTATTTTGTGTATCAGTCAAACTATTCTATCATTTGTCCAAAAGAGCAAAAAAAATGTGCATACAAAAACCCACTTTGCAAAATCCTGAATCTATATCTAAAGCAGATTTTTTTTAAAGAAAACTCATGAAGTGAAAGGCTTCTCAGACAACTACAGGCAAAGCAAATAATGTGAACTTTAGATCTTTAGAGAGGACCTGTTTGAGCTGGAGGATGATGAGCATGTGCGAGCGGCTACTGTTTGCATTCATATGAGTTGCAGCTGTGGTTCGAGTCCTGGTCCCCTGCTCCATCAGCTGCTCCACCTGCATGAAAAAAAAAATCACTCTAAGTGACTTCAAACAAAAACACAGATTCAAGAGTAATAAGTAAATATCTACATCACTTCAGCTCTCTTTCTTTCCTGAAGGCTCTGACATGCATCTGTGAAGGCTTTTCTCAGCCCTGGGGTTTCTGGGTAATATGATCCAGTTTGTCAGAGGTCACTGTCATGACAGTCACAGACCTTTAGATCAGAAGGTCAGAGCCTGCCTGCAGTACATCAGGTCCCTGTCTCCAGCTCAGTCACAGCTGTCTTCATCAGACTTTACTGGCTTTGTGTTTCAGTGAATCATCTCTGAGAAACAAAACTTCAAACTACATTCCTCCCTTAACAACTGTCTCTGCTCAGGTATGCACTCATAAGACCTGAAGACATGTTAGTGACTTATGTTCATCTGTGTAAGCATGGGTCTTTGTTCAGGAATCTAATACTCCTCTCTTCCCGTCAGAAACAGACAGTGAACACATCGAGTATTCCTATTTCGACAGATTGCTTTCAGACAACAATTCATTGATCATTTTGGAATAAAGATTCTGAGTTTCATGTTGGACTTCCTGCTGTTACTGGTTTGTTTTAGTGGAGCTTTAAGGCTTCTCCAATCAAGCCTTATTTTGGGGCCCAGCATAAAGGAAGAAAGATAGAAATAACAGAAATGGAAGGAGGGAAGGGGCGTTAAATGAGAGAACAGAAGAGGAGGTGAGGGAAAGGTTATTCAGACATCAAAAGACAAAAACTGAAGCCTGAATTACATAAAAACTTGCAAATGAGGTAAGTTAATCATACTTACCCAGTTTCTTATATTAATACATTATTTAATTTTTTTTTACTTTACAAGCAAACTTTTCTCAGCCACATATCTATCTATCTATCTATCTATCTATCTATCTATCTATCTATCTATCTATCTATCTATCTATCTATCTATCTATCTATCTATCTATCTATCTATCTATCTATCTATCTATCTATCTATCTATCTATCTATCTATCTATCTATCCGTAAGAATGAGACACAAAGGTCATTTCAGCTGCATCAAGACCTGACAGGGTATGTCTCAAATTTGTGACAACAGGCATCAAGGGGTTAAGTCTAATAAGACAGTTATAAACCTAAAAAAAACTTGAAATGTACTGCAATTTCAGTTTTTTTCCCAGTGGAAGTGTTGTAGGAGGTGCCCTTGAGATGAAACTTTGTTATAAAGCATTATTTGAAGGCACCAGACTCTGACCCAGTCTGAGGAGATCCACACATCAGTGCTGTTTTTAAAACCACCTTAAATCTAGGGATGGGTACCGAATTAGGTACTTTTATAGGTACTGACCGAATTCTGTCAAAAGTACCAGGTACCGATTCATGTAAAATCAAAAAGTACCATGTTTAGGTACCTAAATGCATCCTTGTGGCTGTGAGGGAGTGGAAGAGTAGGCGATTTTCCATGCTGGACATGAACACAGCATTGCAAAGTTATATATTGAAGAATAAATATGTTAAATTGAAAAGAATTAAAATTTTATCTGTAAACAAATTGATACTTTTTACTACATAAACACACAAAAGTACCGAAAATTGGTACTGTTGAGTACCGGTACCGATTGCCATGTACCGGGAATTGGTACCGTATCGTTTCAAATGTGAAAGGTACCCATCCCTACTTAAATCCCAGGCATACATCTCAGATTTTATTTATTTAAAATAGTTAAATAAATAAAAATCTGTCAGTTTTCTAGTTCAATCATATTTTCCACATTTACATTTCAACATCCCCTTAAACACTAATTATCTGGCACTTAACCCTTTTTATCTAATTTGTCATTAAGTTTGCTGTCTTTTATACATGTTAAGTATTTTGTTACTTTTTTTCTTTTAAAAAGGGGATGTAAATGATGGAATTGATGGAATTTTTCAGCATTATCCAAAGCCCTGGTCTGGAAGACACAACTACCCAGAATAGAAGAGATGCTTTTTGTCATTTACACAGCTATAGGACATATAGGACAGTACTAGTAAGTTTGCATAAGTGTGTGTTGTTCCTAAAGCCAGCTTCTTAAAGCAAAAAGTTTGAAGGGCAACAAGTAAAAAAATGAATACAATTTAATGTGTGCACACATTTTTCTACTTGATTTAAAAAGTAAGTTATTATTTATAACTGTATTCTTCATTCTTGTCCTTAGACTTTGTAGAGTATGATGAACTTTCAGGAGGTGATGTTTTTACGCCATGTTGGGTTTTTTCCATCAGTGCTCATCACAGCTCAGTGATTGAGTGAGTGACATTTATGTCAATAGCTTTGAATTTCACTAAATTACAATATCCTGGAAAAGTTCATTTTACTGTCATGAGATACTGAATTTTATGTTTTTATCAACTGTAAGCTATAATCATCAAAATTAAAGGACATATATGCTTGCTTGCAACATTTCACCCGGTGACTCTGTTAGATACCTCTTTCACTTTTTGAAACTGACCGACCCAAGTTGTCAAAGCAGCTTCACTCATGTGCAGAAGTGCACTGTTTGCTTACCTGTGGTGCACTATCACAGGGGACTGTTCGGAGACCCTCCACATAGAAACCTCTCTGCTGCTCCTCTCTGACCCTGAGTCCCCCCTGGGTACGAGACCCTCGAGACAGCAGGTCCAACACCTGGTCACAGAGGAAGGAGAGCATGTAGAGATGAGGAGGCAGAGAGAGCAGGTCGTCTACTGAAGTGATCAGACTTTTCTCTGTTACCTGCTCATTGTAGATTTCCAACATACTGAAAAAGACCTGTGGACTCAGCAAGAACAGATAAAGTCATCATTATTGTCGCAGCTACATATGTGAAGCTGTGTGCTGGTAAGAAAAGGGGACTCAAACCTGACACTGCCTGCTGTCCTGGTTCTCTCTTATGGCCTGAAACAGCCGCTCACAGAGTTTAGGGACCAGGCCTTTGTTGGGCCCGTAGCCCACCATGGAGTAACTCTTCCCCGAGCCGGTCTGCCCATAGGCCAACAGAGTGGCATTGTAACCCTGCAGACAATGTTTCAGGACAGGTCTACTCTTTAGGCACAGGAGAAGTCCAAAGAAGGAGAAAGTGACAGATTGAAAAAAACTCAGGTTTACACTTCAGTTAAACGTGTGTTGATTGTTACCTGCAGTGCATTCTCCAGGATCCCCTCTCCAAGGTCTTGGAAAACACTGTCCTGTGGATGGAAGACGCTTGAGAGTGAGCTCAAAACTTCAAATCACCCAGATACTCATTTTTTATAACTCATATTGTCGTGTATCAGTCTACATCTGTGCTGGATTTTCTCGTTTCTCATATGTTTCATGACCTGGTCGGCGTATCGTCCTCCAGGCTCTTCAGGCACGCAGAGGCCGCTCTGGTCCCGTGTGAAGCCACTGTGGGACCAGTAGGCGTAGTCGAAACAAAACGAGCGGCGGTTCTGAGAGTCTCGTGGGTCCTGGATGATGATGGAGCTGGACACCATGGAGATGATACAACGACTGCCTGCATCCCGCTCCCTCTGCAGGGAGGAGATGAAGGAGGAAAATAAGATTGCATGATATTATAAATACTTATTTATGAAGAGCTGCGTATTTTGAGTGTAGTAGCTCATTTGTGAACTATTTGTTTAAAAATATCGAATTATCATGTCCAACTTCTTTTTTCTTCAGCTCTCTCCATATTTGGAGATCAATCCGTGATGTTTCCCTCTCAGTTGGGAATAAACCTGTTGAAAGGTCACACTTAAAGTTAGGCTATGCTAATTAGTCATGAACTTTTTGCACATTAGCAGAGATGGAATCAGAAGATGTTGTTTTGCAGTGGATGATAGAGTTGAGATGATGCTAAAATACAACTAGGAAATGGTGAACAGGTGTTCCTGGAGTCAGTGGAGATGAGATGAGACACTGAGGACAGATTTTTTTATTTTAAGTGTTAAAACTGACTGTTAATAAAAAGTAGAAAACAATTCTGTTAGAAAAGACAATCTGTGAAATCTGATGTGTATCTCAGTATTTCTACTGTCTGGAAGCTAGCGGTGGGCGATACTGGGAATTATGGTATCGATCCGATACCGAGTAAATACAGGTCCAGTATCGCTGATACTGATACCGATACCTGCTTTTGTGGTTTTTCTTTTGATGATGTTGTTAAAAACCCAGGACAGAATTTGGGCAAAGTTTAAAGGTGACTACAAATTACTTTAGTGTCATTATTAACATTAATGCTCAGAAACAATAGAAAAGTAACAAACAAATTTTTCCCAAAACATGATGCATGGAATTATTTTCTTTAAAAAAAAGCGCAAAAAATTATCACTGTAAGGATTTTTTTTTTTTAGGTACAGAGTTGAAGACTACAATGCAAAAAAATAAATAAATAAAAGTTTTCTTGTTATTGCACTTATTTCTTTGAATAGTAAAACACAAAGAATTATCACACCAGAACAAACCTTATTAAAATTCTTAAACAAACTTCTTTTTTCAGAGTCTGCTTGCTTTTTTCCCTGGCGCCGCCAAAATACTTAAACAGACACAGTCAGGTTGCCACTTTTATAAAACCACAGCAGTCAGTGCATGCAGGAGAAAAAAATAAACAAGAGTATTGATCTTTTTAAACTGGTATCATTCGATATCAATACCAACGTTGGTAACGATATTATCGATATTTGGAAGATCCGCTCACCTCTACTGGAAGCTCCTTTCTTTGCAATCAAAATAACAACTCGTAGATGTTTTTAATAAGACAGGCAGGGACACGAGAAGTCATTTAAACCAGGGGGGGCTGTACTAGGAGGTACTAAGACGCAAAAAATCAGGTCTTTTTTTCTGTTTTCTACAGGTTCTTATTGAGCCTGCAGACAGCTAAATAAGCAGATGTTGTGTGCCAACAAATCAGGGTTTATTTCAAACCAATTAAACAAAATATTATTGCACCACAGTCCAGGCTGAAAGTCTCCCTGGGTCTCACTCTCTTCTACCCATCTTGACCACAAAGACACAACCAGACAAGATACAACGTGACGTCTCTGGAAGGAGAGAGGGTCAGAGAGACAAAGAGTGCATTCTATCAGTGTCTAGGAAACACCACTTCCAGCCTAAATGACACTTCAACAATACAAAACGATCAAGATCAAAACCCTGTGTATTATGCAAATCTCATCAATGGCCAATGACTCGTGAAAAGCGGTAAAAAAAAATCTAAATATAGTTTTTCCCCTCCTCCACCTCCAGGGGGTGCTGCAGCACCCTCAGCACCCCACTTCTCGCGTCCCTGAAGACAGGTGTGAAGACAGCAGAATCAGTCCATCAAAAATAACAGATCCTGACCTACACTCTAAAATAAGTGCATTTACCGCCAGTGTTTCAGCTGCTACTCAAGTGTTGGGCATAAATGTTTAATCTGTCAGTGAGTGTGTAGGACTTTGTGCATGCAGTTTTTGGGTGCTGTAGCTGTGACTTTGGACAAACATCCTTACAGACTGAAGTTGTGAAGGTTTCTATGCTGTCACTGTGTTACATTTCAAATAAAGCATGATCCTCTAAATTTCATATCCACCATGGTTGTTAAAGTAGATACAGTTGGTAAATAAATAGATGTTCAGGTGTGTTGACACACTTCATACCACCCATGTGTCTGCACCTGAGTCAAAAAAAATCTGGACACACCCCTGCTTACAAGACAAGATTAGCAGACAGAAAATAGCTGCTTTGACCACATGGGGGCGCAAAACTAATAATATGAATCAACAGTTCATCAGAAGACCTTAAAAAAATGCTTTTCCATTTATTTAACATAGGATTCTCTAAATACTGATGCTAAAATTGAGCTTTTCCCTAAAAAAAAATTCTGCGTTTCAAACTACTAAAGATTTTGATCTATCTGTGCTCATGTGCATCAGTGAAGAGGAGAATATTTTAACAACACCAGTAATTAGTCTTTGAGTGCATTAACAACAGATAAATTGAATAATGTCAAAATTATCTGACGGGATAACAAAGAGTGAACTTCTATCCTTTCTGAATACTGACCTTGTTGAACGGTCGCACTCTGACGGCCACTTTGACGCAGTCCTTGCTGTGCATGTCTGAGGCTTTAGCCCTCATGGTGCAGCAGGCAGCAGGTCTCAGCACAGGACACGGACTCACTGAGTGATCAGCTCCCTCACAGACAAACACAAACACACACACACACACACACACACACACACACACACACACACACACACACACACACACACACACACACACACACACACACACACACACACACACACACACACACACACACACACACACACGGCAAAGGACTGTGTCTGGTTACACACTGACATGGACACAGTTGGGTTAACATGACAGGAACTCTGCAGTCCACATGAGCCTGTCAGGAAACATCTCACCTCCTTTTTTAATTTTTTTTTTTTTGTTTGTTTTTGTTGTTGTTTTGTTTTGTTTTTTTTTCTTTTAAAGAGAACATTATGGAGAAAAACGTTTGATTTGGCAGCTGAAAACCTCCACCGAAACTTGACAATAAACTATACAACAGACTAGAATTTACCAGAGGACTTGCTGCTGGCTGACACTTTGATCCAATAAATCACCATCATTTCCTTAAGTAAATCAATGGATGCTTATATTTTTCTTTTTCCACCCCCTGATGTCAGAAATGGAGCAACAAAGATAAGGCTGGTTTCACTTTCACCCTGTCAGCGAACATAAATTATAGAGGAGACAACAGAAAAGACAGAGTCAAATTTACACAGGGCAGCTCCACGTTCACAATTACCTTCCTGTTGGCATTTCATATCTCTGAAATCAAACGCGGCCCTCAGCTGAACACAGTATATCAAACATAACATAACCTTTAAAAAAAGTCCTTTTTAGAATACAACAAATTAAAGATAAACTTAAAGACTGTGGTGACAGAACAGGACAATGTGTGTTAAAATATCTTATATGAACTGTGATTCACCCATGTCGTGTGTTTGAAAGTTACTGTACTAAGTTACTGCGGCTACTTTAGGCCTGATTTTTGTTGTAATAAAGTTATCTCAATGGACTTCCTGATTAAAAGTGAATTAAAATTAAATTTGAAAATAGTCTGATGTTGGAGCTCGAGACAAGCGGCAACCTCTGGTTTAAAGACATGAAATACGTGAAAATCTGCAGTTTATCAAGTGCCCTCTTGAGGCTGGCTGAAGAAACACCATAAACCACATACACACCAATTAAAAAAAAAAAAGATTTTTACAGCAAAAGCCAGGTTTACAAAAATTAAGTCTTTTTTTTAAGTACCAGACGAGGGTGCATTTTTCACTTCTCATTATTTTCTAGGTTGTTTAACTGACAAGTTCTTCCCCATGTAAAGGAATAGCTGGCTTGAGTGACAGGTAAACACCTTGTAGTTGTCTGTGTAGCTGAATGTTGAATTTAGCATTACCAGTATGGTCTCCACCAACAATAGGCCTCAAAACTCTGTACTGCAAACACATCTGTGATGTCATAAAGTGTAAGTTTTACAGTCCATGGTCTGTTTGTAATAAAGTTTGTGAGCAAGAAACAATTTAAAGGATTATGATGAAAGACACTTTGAGCATTGAATAAAAGTAATACACGTTTTGAAATGCCTCTAAAAGAGTTTTTGAAAGCTTAAAAAATAACACAAAAGATATTTTTTTTCCCTCCTACAAGTCTTTCAAGAAGGTTACTCAAATTTTCAGTAGTTTTTAAGTATACAACAGAACGTTTTTGTAAAAACCCTTCGGATAAAGTTTCAAAGAGAGCTTCTGAAAAAGATAATTTAGTGAAAACCGAAAACCAAATACAGAAAAGCTTTGTGGTTCAGTCACTCCATCCACCCACCAGCAAACCAAGCATGCATTTAAAGGCAGTTAATAAAACTGAGACGATCACTCAGGAGTATTGGAGCTTTAACGTATTTATCAAAGAGCAGTCATCAAAAATAAGACATTCTACATACATTCATCAGAAAATAGCCTTTTGTCAGGTGGCTGTGGCCATAAATTTAATTTAACAAGCCTATTAACAAATCCCAAAAGATTTTACCAACCCAAACCACTGTGCAAGTTTGTTTTTTTTTTCCATTCACACTATACAACATCCCCATGACATACAAAATTCAGTCTGAGGGCAGAAGTGTACGAGTCTGTGAGTCGGTCACAGAACATCCCCCAGTCCCCTGAAAGTTTAAGACTATGGCATAGGCAGTCAGATATGATGATCAAATGCAATCCAGACACTTAAAACTTCAAAATGAACATTATTCTTTCTTTTATGATTTATTTATCAACTTTATTTGGAACATAGCAAAAAAAAACTATTTACAAATCTATCAGTAGAAATCTCTCGTCTCCACTGGGTTGGTTGCTTTTCTTCTAGAGTAGAAAAACAGCAGGCCTTGAAATCTTAAAAGTAAACATCAACAACAACAACAAAAAAAATAAAATAAGAATGTAAATAAAACCTCTGAAGCTGAGGCAGGTTCACTCCAGTCCCTTGAGTTTGTTAGTGGGAGCTTACACATCCATGGTTTCCCTCCTGTCACTGCACTCAGAGATCTCAGCAGGAGGGATGAAAAATATCTGAGGGGAAACGGCCATGGTTACGTTATCAAGTGAGTTTGTAAGAGTGGGACGTGTAAACTCCAAAAATATAGTCCACTCACACCAGTGTGTTCTGTCCCAAAAATAAATCTTCATGCCTACATTGCTTAATTCCTTCTCCATGAAGGGAAGTCAACAAACCAAGCAAACTGCAGCACTGCGAGGCATTTGAGGGAAACATAACCGTTAGGAGTTTATGCATACACTTTTAATAACAGCGTCCAGTCAAGTCACTGTCAACTCTTCAGAGTTTCTTCCTCCGTGTGACTGGTTTGGTAAAAACTGAGTCCATTATGCGCTTGCGTCGGAGGTTCATGCCGGATGTGTGGGCCTCTCCCTCTTTCACCCTCCTCTGAGCTCTCTGTGGTGGATCAGCTGGACTGGGCAGAGGTGAGATCGGGTCTACCTGTGCAAGGGGGGGCGGCTCAGGTACTGCTTTGGATCTGGTGGTTGGAAAAGTAAAAGAAAAATTAATCTTTTCGTGGAGCTTTCTCTAAGAATAAATCAGAATCTATTGCAGATTTGATGTAAAAACAAAGCAGTGATTCTAATAAAATTTAGGGTGGTGTCTTTTGATTCCTCAATCAGGTGGTGTTAGGTTTTTATCTTCAGGAAACAGGATCTTACTTTGCTGTTCTTTTACTTGTTTTTCTTGTCTTGGCATCTTTGTCTTTTTCCTCTTCAACATTTTCATCCTGTAAAAGAAAGAAAGAAAGAGGTTAGAAATCGAAGGGGCTTTCTTTAAGCTCCTGTGGAGCAGTTTCTGTTTGTGTCAACAGTGACACTCCCTGTGGACAAAGCAGTTACTTCATCTCTGCTGCTCACATGCTGTTCATGTTCCTGTGTAAGTAGCATTTTCTGACAAAGATCTCATTCTGCTGTCTCTCATAACTGACGTTTTCATTCTGTTTTATTTGTAGTGAAAAAGAGAAAGGGTGCTGTGAATTGCCCTTTCTGACCCACATCCCTTCAGGATGATTTCAGCCATTAGAAGGAAAAACATTGAAATTCTCAGTTGTGTTGTTGCTCTTGTTAGCTTGTGTAAGTCATTAAATGTTAACTTTCAGTGTGTTTCATAACCTGATAAAAGCTCATCATAGAAGTTTTTAGAAATATCATGTTTCTTCTTATCTCTAAATCAACTGAAATATTTATTTTCTTTGAAATCTTGAACGCTAAAACTGTTACATCTGGAACACAGACGGCTAATATATCAGAGAGCACAGAGCACTCACGTGAGGAGTGTCAGAGGCCTCCTGGACGACTTTCCTCTTGCTGCGAGTGACAGGAACTGCAGACTCCTCACTGGGACCTGGAGACTCGGCTCTTCTCGCTGACAGACATCACACAACAAAAGGATTAAAACCATTTACTGCCAGATGGACACACACTCAACAGTTCACAGACATGCAGCTGACCTCTTGTTCTTCTCCGTGATGGGGAATAGATGAATGAATTCTCCCCTAGACTGGACTTGTCCTCTGCAGGCTCAGGGACCAAGACGTCCTCTACAGGAAGAAGGGACTCAATCTGCTCCACTGACGACTTGGTACTCCTCTTACTGGTTCTTACGATCTTTGTGACGACTACTCCTCCTGGAGAATAGGCAAAAGTCACTGTCAACTTATACTTAAATCCATATACATTTAAACTTCCTGCATTTATCCTTCTGGTTAGTTTTGGACCAGCCTTGCACCTACCCTCTTGTTTCTCTGCCTCATCCTGGAGTCTTTTGATGAGGGCATCTGCAACAGGCGTTTCAGAGTCCACCTCCAGCGGTGAGTCCAGTAAGGGAAGGTCTTCTGCTGGGTGATCCCAGAGTTTGCTTCTGGTTGGCCGATGGGAGGACGTGCGATCAGCGTGGATGCTGAGTTCAGGCTCCAGCAGAAGTTCACTCCCTTTAACGTTTACAGTCGTCTCTCCTCTCGTCTTTCTGGCGCTCTGAGGAAGTGATACAGGAACCAGTTTGACCTGTGGTTGTTAGATGTGATCAATGAGGATGAGCATGCAATGGGGACAAATGTCAGCAAGAAAACTGAAAATAACAGATTTTTATGGAGGTAACGATGCAAATGAAAGGATGAGTGTGTCTTAAATATTACTACAAGCTGAACATGCATCAGCATCACATGATAATGGACAAAATGATCAGCGAACCACATGCATTTGAAGTCGACGGTGAAAAAAGGTGAAAATATGAATCCTTACTTTTGGATAAATACTGAGAGAAATCTGACTCGACTGTCGAGCTCTGGAGGTTCGTTTGGGGGGCGATGAAAAGACTTCGTCCTGTTCCTTCTCTTCTTCTAGGACCTCTAGAGGTGGTGGCCCTGCCTCACTGCTGCTCAGGATCCTCCTGCTGGATCTCCTCGGCGTGCTGCTCACCTGAGGCATCCTGCGTTTGGCTGGTGTGGAAGTCTTGGAGCTCGTTCTTCGGGACAACGTTGTATCTGCGGCTTCTTCCTCTTCTTTTTCCTCCTCGACTTTGACTTCATTCTCTGTGGCCGCAGACGCCTCCTCAGCACTGCTCTGGCTCCTTGTCGAAGCGGCTCTCTGGGAAACTCGTCGTCTGCTTGGAGAAGAAGCTTTGGATGTGGATTCGGTGAAGGTGCTGTTAACCACCTCCTCCACCTCCTCCTTAGAAGGCACCTGTTGAGCTTTGCGAGCACTTCTCCGAGGTGTGATAGGTTGAATGTCTTTGTTTTGTCTGCTTTTTCTTGGAGTACGGCTGGGGGAAGCAGGGGCCACTCGGCTTGTTTCTGCGTCCTCCTGCGGCTCCTCTGTTTCCTCAGTGAGCGGGGAGGTGAAGGTAACGGCCCTGCTTCTTGTAGTTCTTCGTGTGGGGGTCAGTGGTGCTTTCTTTTTCCTCTGAGAACTGGAAGTTTCTGGCACAGATGGGTCTTCTGGCTGACTGTCAGAGCTCAAAGCCTCGACCTTCATGGGCTCCTCTTCTTCAACAGCTTTGTGTTTTCTCTGTCTTCCCCTGGGTCTTTTTGCTTTTTCTTTCTCTGTCTGAGGCTCTTCAGTGATCTGCTCTTCTTTGTCTTCAAACACCGTCTCATTTTGCTGCTTCTCCTGCACAACCGTCGTCGTCTCTGCACAGGAGGAAACTTCTGTCTCTATGGTAACAGGCCCGTTTTCTTGAGGCTCTTCTGGTGCCGCAGCAGGGGTTGATTTGTCCTGCTTCTCTAACACCTTCTCCTCTTCCTCCTCCTGCACTATCTCTTCCTCCTTCTCCTCCTGCACTACCTCTTCCTTCTCCTCCTCCTCCTGCATCTCCACCACCTCTTCTGCCTTCTCCTCCTCCTGCACCACCTCTTCTACCTCCTCCTCTGGGTTCTCCACCACCTCTTCCTCCTTCTCCTCCTCTTGCACCACCTCTTCCTCTTTCTCCTCCTCCTGCACCACCTCTTGCTCCCTCTCCTCCTCTTGCACCACCTCATCCTCTTTCTCCTCCTGTATCTCCACCACCTCTTCCTCCTTCTTCACCTCTTCCACCTCCTCCTCCTCCAGCATCTCCACCACCCCCTTCTCTTCCTCCTTCTCCTCCTGGACAGCATTTGGCTCTGTATCAGAGTCCATTTCCTCCGCTCCTGCTGGGAGTTCTTCCTCTGCAGGTGACACAGAACCAGACAGACCTGCAGGCTCCTGATCTTCAGCTAGTGTAACAATCTCTTCTTCATCCCTCTGTTCATCGTCATCATCTTCAGTCTGGTGGTTTTCCATATTCAGGTCAGTTTGTTGTTCAGCGACTTCTTCTGGCTCTGGTTCTGTCTGCTCTTTCCCTTTAACGCCATCCAAGCTGTCCATCTCCTCCTTCTCCTCCTCTGTACAGGCTTCTTCAGACAGAAGAGGAGGATCCTGATCATCTGACCCCAAAACAATAACCTCAGGTGAGTGCTCATCACTAGCATCCACTTCTGGAGACAGGGCTGGAGGCTCGCAGGGCTGGAGATCGTTCTCCATCGGCAGAGTGTCTGCATCTTTGTCCACGTCCTCCTCCAGCATCAGAGAGAAAGGGCTGTGAGAGTCAGTCCTCAGCTCATCGTGCACGCTCTGCTGAAGCTCAGGAAGGTCGAGTGGGGTGCCGTCCACCAGGCCGTCCTGCCCCTCCACCAGCTCCATAGGGACAAGGAGAGTGGTGGAGGGCTTGAGCTCCATGTATGATGATCCTTGGTCTTCCTCCACTTCAGCCATCAGGCCTCCTTCATCCGCCCCAAGTCTCACCATCACCACCTCCCCCTCCAAGTCATCCTCCACCATCTGTTATGGGGCAAAAGCACAGGGATGGTATTTTAGTTTTTTTTTTTTTTAATTATACTATGAGAGAAAATCAGCAAAAATCATCATCATTAAATTCCTTCACTGATAAACTGTTACCTTGATCTCTGTGGCAGGTGTGATCAGAGAAAACGCTGCAGCCTCCTGCTCTGATAGACTGGGCAGGAAGTGTGTGTGCTCCTGTTGTATGAACACAGCACTGGGCTGGAGGGGTGGAAGCCTCCCGTTACCCTGGACCTCCTCAAT
Source organism: Halichoeres trimaculatus (assembly GCF_033239565.1). Classification (NCBI taxonomy): domain Eukaryota; kingdom Metazoa; phylum Chordata; class Actinopteri; order Labriformes; family Labridae; genus Halichoeres; species Halichoeres trimaculatus. The sequence goes on from NW_027437181.1 coordinate 26,247,317, forward strand.
GATCTCCACCTCACTGCCAGAATCCTCCTCCTCCTCCTCCTCTTCTTCTTCCTCCTCCTCCTCCTCTTCCTCCTCTTCAGCTTGATCCGATTCCTCTTCCTCCTCCTCATCCTCTTCGTCTTCCTCAGACACAGGGCTGGAGAGGTCTTCACTGTCATTCACACTAACGACAGCTGCACAATACAAAGAAAGAAAAGAGGTGAAGATAAGTGAGAGGGTTAAACACTCCTGGAGCAGTTCAGGTGTTAAACTGTGTGTGTGTTATAGTGTTTTAATCACTCACAGTGAGAGTCTGTGCCTGTTGGCTCAGAGGAGGTCACAGAGACGGTAGATTTCTGGCTAGTGAACGTCGGAGGAGCTTCAACAGCTGCAGGCTCGTCTGCTTCATCTCCACCCAGTGACTCACTAAAAGAGGAGGAAGGACTTTTTAATACCTTCATTGAGAGGAACACAGATGTCAGAAGAAGATAAGAGTTTTTTCCCGTGTGAAAGAAAAAGCACAAACTTCTGAAGGGTTGTCTCAATCTGTGACGCCTCATGGATTCCTGAGCGAGTGAGCGGAGACGTCAGATCACTACCAAACAGATGTCTTTGCACAAACCCGGTGAGGTCTGCAGGGAGAAAAATAAAAACTCTTCATTACTTTTCCATCTTAAAACGTCCTAACAACAACAACAACAACAGCAAGAGATTTTGCTGCTGCCCCAGAAGCACAGATTATTTGCAGTTTAGAGCAGCACCTGCTGATGGCTCTGGCTCTTCTTCAGGTTCATCTAAAGGTTCAGCAGCAGCAGGTGGCACTTCCTGCGCCATCGTCAGTGTGAATTCTGATTGGACATCCAGGTCTCTGGTAACGTCTGCTTGGTCCTGAAATTTGACTTCAGCAATGGAGTCTGTGCTCTCAGCTACCTGCTCACAAACTAATAAAGGACGAAATGTTTCCAGCAATGAGTGCAGAATGTGCTTTTAGTATTAGTTTGCATCCTTTGAGCAGCTGTGGAAAAAAAAACAAATCAGATTTTTAATTACCTTGACTGTGACTCGACAACTCTTCATGATCAAGATCTACAGCATCCTGTTTGCTGCCTGATTCATCATGTTCTTCTTCATTTTCAGGCTGGACTTCTCCAACTTCAGTCACCTCAGAATGAACAGTTTCCATCACCTCCTCGAATTCTTTGATCTCTCCCACCTTTTCAACCCTCTCCTCCTCTTTCTCTAGATCCTCTGATGTCTGCAGAGGGGTTTGATCAGTGATCAGTGAGGGCTCTTCCTCCTCTTCCCTCAGCACTTTAATGTTCATCGTCACAACCTCTTCATCTTCCTCTGTGGCTGCCTCCCCTCCTTCCTGAACTGCAGCGAGCGGAGCGTCAAAGTACTCCAGCGTGGTGTCAGTTGATCGGAGAGACGCCTGGCTGGTGTCAAAGCTCAGGCTTAGTCGTGTCTGTGCTGTCGCTGATGGTTTTGTTTCAGCAGCGACTTCACTGAGAGAGGAGGGCTCGCTGTCGATGCATTTCAGCTCAGGTGATGGAATACCACCTTCTGGAGGCGGGAAATGTACATGAGGTTGCTCCTCTTCCTCATCTCCATCTTGTTCTTCCTCAGCTGGCTGTGAGGACCAGGTCTTACGAGTGGCCTTTGACAGTAACGAGCCTCTAGTCAACAAGCTGATCTCATTGTCTGCTGCCATCTAGAAAAAGTAAAACAAGTCAAATGAGGAAAAAGGCCACGTTGTACTTCTGGAAATAAACTCATGCTAAAGACGTTTCCTAACCCCGTTGGTCCATCTGATGCCTTTCTCTGGTTCTGGAGATTCAGCCTCTTCGATGAAGGTTATCCGGCTTTCTTTGCTGCGTGCTGGAGGGGTGACGGATCGTCCTGGAGAAGCGGAGGGGGTGGCGACGGGTGTGGGCCTCAGGCTGCTGCGCAGGATGGATTGTGGAGTGAATGCTGAGAAGACAGGACCAGAGGCAGCCAAGGCCCGAGCTCGCTGGGAGGACAACAGCAGGAGAAGTGTGAGCGTCAAATAAAAAAGGGCATAAGACTCACTATCTCACAAAAAAGAATATCTTTAGATAAAAAAGGCCACAGACTGGACAGAGGAGACAATAATATATTGATGAAATACTAAGATTCTCCAAACAAACATGAATACCAAATTCATCTGCTCACCTTGACCACCTGAGGTGTTTGAAGCAGACTGAGCTCAGGCGCCTTATTGGTGCTCTTGGGAGAGATCCAGGAGCTGGGAGGTCTGGGGGGACTGAGCAGAGGGCGAGGGGTCTGACAGGATGGGTTAACCACCAAGTCCAGCCTGGATCACACGGAAGATACGGAGACATGCATAGATTTAGTGTTTCACCAGGACTCTGTGGTGCTCTCATGCAGTAAGTGTCACTACTGTTACTGGTTTAAAAAATAAATAAGATTTAAACATTTTCATGAGTTAATATTCCCTTCATTAAGGTAATATTTTTCAGAATAAAGGATTTTTCATGGGAAAATAAAAAGCTAAATTATCTTTGAAAAAAAAAAGACAGCGCAAAGGACCAATCAGAATGAATACAAAAAAACTTTTATTTGAAAGTGAAAATTCCTACTTTTATAACCTCAGTTGTTACTTGAGTAGAGTGTCATTTTACACACACAAAATGTTTGTGTCACATTTCACTCTGGTTAACATGAACACAGGCTATACTACCTTGATTTTCGTTTGGAGGTCATCATGATGGGAGTTCCCAGGAAAGGGTCAGGATGGGCCGAGGAGAAGGGCTTAGGGCTCTGAACATCTGTAGCCCTGGGACTAGCAGATACAATTTGTTGAATAAGGAAAGAAACAGAAAATGGTTGAAGAGGAAACAAAGGAGATAAATTTAAGTAACCTTTGAGCTTAAGTTTTAGGTAAATTCATGCTCACCTCTTTGTTGGGGAGGACTGCGGTGTCGCTCCTTTGCCTAACCACACTTCCCCAACCTTGGTCAGGACGTCGTTGATGAAGCCAGCCCTTGACATCACCTTCTCAGTAGCAGAGCGCTTAGTGATGGTCGACAGCGGCTGAGGCCGGGAAACTGGAGTAAAGTGGTGACATGATATTTATATGTAATACCAACATTGAGAGTAAATAAACTAAACATGCAAGGAACTGTGCAAACAGATGTGGAAAAAGATGTGTCCATAAAGACTTGTGACCACTGGAGTGGTATAAAGTGACGTGGGGCGCCTCCTCACCTTCTCTGTGGATGGCAGAAGAATGCTGGTAGGGCTTGGCTCTCTCCATTGCCAGTTTCCTCTGAACTCTTGGCAAAACTTTACCGTACTGATCCAATATTGAGTTCCTGGTGTTTGATCGCTCTTTTAGCTTGGGGTCTCGCTCGTTCTGGGAACAGAGACGAAAATTCTCAAAAATTTCAATAAAAATGCACATCTCCTCTTCAGATAACCCATGTACAGAATATTCATGAGAACCTCTGTTTCTGAACTACTGTGTTAATGTTTTAAAGGAAGATACTCTTCAGTATCATAATTTTTTTAAAAAACATACCATTAGGTTCAGTTTAAGGCTGTGGTTGAGCTGCAGAGCAGGAATGTAGTTGGCCTGCTGGAGGTAATGAACCATAAGCAGCTCTCTGTTCTGGAGACCCCCTGTACCCTGCAGAAACTTCTCCAGACATTCCTAAACACAGATCACAAATGACAAGTTTGACGCAGAGCCTTTGGAATCAGATCTACAAAATTGTAGTCACCAGTCCGACCATGTGTTGTCTTATGTCAGCCCTACCTGCTCAGAGAGGCCTAGAGGGAGTTTGAGCAGCTCCTTGATGAGGCCCAGCTCCTGGCAGCTCTCATACAGGAAGCCCATCAGCTCAGCCATGTTGAGATGACTGGAGTGCTGCCGGAGTAAAGACCACGCCTCTATGAGGCACCTGTAACATACAGCACAAATTGCAAACGTCATGTGCATTTTCTTCTCCACCTTTTGGCAGTTGCATGTTTTTATCCATTTTTTTGGATACGTGGCATAAGGATAGCGTTTCTCACCTGTTGTGTAGTAAAACAGACAGGCAAAGTTTGGCCTGAGCAGTGGAGGAAATTGAGGGCTTTGTTATGTGGAAATATCGCAGTGCCACTGAATGTTGGCCCTGGCACATCAGAGCCTGCAGAACCCGCTCGTGCTGCCATTCAAACTGACACTGAGACGCTGCAGGATGCAGAAGCAGCTCGAATGAACTCTGATAGAGAAAAAAAGCAAGATTTAAAAAGAGCCATACACAGAAAAATGTACATTTTAAATGCTCTTATTCTGTTGGAATCCAAAAGGAGAAATCATATCAGGGAAGTCTGTGAAAGGTGTTGATCTGTGATTACCTGGTGGTCATGATGGTCCAGCAACCAGAGGCCCTGAACTAGTTTCACCAGTCCAATAGGGATGGCGAAAGCTGTGGGGAAAAACTCCACTGAGGCTCCCTCCTTACTGGGGAAGGATTGCATGATATCCAGCAACAGATAAATCACCTGAGACAGCAGGTTAAGGCTCATAGGGACAAAAGAATTAAATTGGTCCAACTGTTTAAGAAATGTCCTCATGAGTGACAATCTCCAGATCTTACAAACGAGAACAGACTCCCTTCTAAACAGAAACAAAGTTTAAGTGGTTAAGATGAAGAGAAGCTTTAGCATTCGGTTTTTGTTTAATTATTGCATTTCTAAATATAATTTAGCTTCAGCAAATAAACAGGAAATAATCACTGAACTCACAAAAGCCTGATAAGTCAGCTTGATTGTTTTAAGGATACGATAGCGTGTTTGGCAGCTTCATCAATGTTGTCCAGTAGATAAATGTCCAACAAGGCCTGTTGATGAAAGGGATTAAATTCAGTCTTAACTCACTGCTCATGTGTGTCACCTGTCGATATATCATGACACAGATCAGGTTGTAATAAGTGAAATAATAATACTTACATGCAATGAAGGTGGGGGGTAAAGCCCTGTCCCACCCTCATCTCTTTTCCATAGGCTGGTCAAGCGTTCACCACACTGGCCAACCAAACCGTCAATCATCAGGCAGTCTGCACACCACTTTCCCCTGAGGAAGAAAGCAGTAGAGTTTCAACAACAGATGATGATTGTGGAGAAAACAAATGAAATTATATTAATAATGTACACTTTATATGAAAAGATTCACTCTTAGGCTGAAGTCTGTTGTTTGTAACAATCACAAAACTGAAAAGCGTTCAAGCAAAGACTACTAACTTAGCTAGTCTGCTCAGCTCCTCTCTGCGTATGGTGTAATAGTTGCCGATGAGTGAGGGAGTGTAGAAAGGCCTAGAGATCTGGAGAGCGTCATCATCTGGTGGGAAGAACAGTAACAGTTCAGAAAGCGGAGAAAACATTAATACAGTGAATGAATCATCAGTCAAAGTTAAAAATCTTCAGTGTTTGTATGATCTAATGAGTTTGTGATAGATATAACACCAGATTCATCTCTGGCTGCTTCCAACTAACCGTGTCTGTGCTGTGTGAAATAGCTTACAGTGTTTCTTAGATCAATAAGATCGATTGATTCCTGCCACACTTTACCTGATCCTTCAGGCAGTAGACCGGTACGACAGAACCAGAGCACCACCTGAGCATACTTGGAAATCAGACTGGACACCATGTTCTTGTTCATCAGGCCCACCAGGCCTACACAAGACAGAAACAACAACCACAACCTTACAATCAAGGAAATCAGATGACTCAGAACAACAACACAACAGCATCGTGATACGTAAATGACATGTACGTGTCGATGAGTGTGTGTGGGAGCTGCACCTTTCTGAGTGAGCTCCTGAGCTTCACTGAGCAGACAGTGGAAGATGGTGCTGAGGTTACTGAGCAGCCTCTGGCTGTGCTGGAGCAGCTGCATAGTCTGAGGGTCTGTGAAGTTGGATGAGCTGTCAAACAGCGGTGCACCTAGAGGACAAACAGCAAGAACAGATATGAAATATAAGAACAGAAACTTGATACAAACTTAGGAAACTCGCAGATAGAAAAACAAATGGTAGAAAGAGGGGGATATTTTTTTTGCAAGTATGAAAATCTATGCAAATGTATGAACATTTTCAATCATAGGCAGTGTGTTACATTATGGAGTTGTATGCAGCTTTACTTGTTTCTTAACAACTTCACAACATTATTGACAGTTGCTATCCCAGCATTCAAATGAGTGTTCAGGGGAAACTCTAAAGCCGTTTCCCTATTTTTCAGACTACAAAATAGATTCATTTAATCCCTCACTGAACATTTAGCCATCTTTAAAATTTAACCTAAAAAATAATGTATATCTTAAGAATAAAAGAAGAAATATGAAAACCAAGACATACAGATGCCATCCAGCTCCTCCTTTGTTTGGACTACTTTGTTCCAGGCCCAATCCAGGATGTAGCGCAGGTTTAGTGCAGAGCCTGGTTGTTCTGTTAGGACAGGATTACAAAACAGGAGTTGACACTGAGCTAAAAGCTTCACAGTGTATTCATGGAGGCTTAGCGAGTACTCTCTGAGTGAATGCGTCACAAGCTCTGACAAATTGCTACTTGTTCCAGGTTTGATTCCTCACCTTCTGCAGTCCACTGCTTGATACATCCAGTGATCAGCCCCAAGGAGCTGGTTTCCACAGCTGTGGATAATATTGCATCCAGCTGCTCCTCCTACAGCACAAGTCACACAGTTTCACAGAAACTTGAGTATAAATCTTAACGTTTGTAAAACATGAACAACTTTTGTGATGTGAAATGAAACACAAAGCAGAATCTGGTGTGATGATTTATACCTGAGAGAGGCTGGAGGCCTGGGTGTCAGCCAGGCGAGATGAGAGCAAGCCCGACATGAGGCATCGAGAGTAACTGGTGGAGATGATGTCACTGGAACAAGGAGCAGCTTTCTTCAAAAAGCTCAGGGTCTGTGTGTCAGTGACATTGGTGAGGTACTTGGTAAATAGTGTGCAGCCTGAGTGATATACATCCTATTAATGCCATGCTATGTGAAGCGCAGACTACATCCCAGTGGTTTTAAATACGCCATGTACACATATGCAAAAACTGTGATGTCTGCCTTTGATCTTATGCACAGTTGTCTATTATGAAAAGGATAAATTCACCTCTTTCTGATACCCAGAGCAGGTTAAGTGCACGATTCCAGAGTTCAGCAAACAGGTAGCATCTGTGGAGTTAAAAAGAAAAAATATATATCTTCATGTTTATGATAAACCTACATCATCTGCACGTCTGCACAAACAAACTCCTGAGCTCCATGAACAGGTGACAGTGGTTCACTGATATAACCTGCAGATCATATTCTTATAAATCAGGCACCTACCAAAGTTATATGTGGTGGGGTTGAAGTACTGTTCAGGTGGGGGGCAGGTGTAGGGCAGGCCTCTGCTGAGGCTACGCTCATGCACAACCACATCCAGAAGCAGGTGCTGAGACACCATCTGCACCACAGGGTCCAGAGACCAAACTGCCAGATAGGGACAATTTTGCAAAGATTCTCCCGTTCTGAGAAAAGCAAAGACAACAGCAACACATGACCGAAGATAAGAATTGTGAAGCAGTTGTTGTTTCACCTGATGTGTCAGTGTTTGTTTCTCAGCCATGAAGTGTTTCAGTGAGCGGTGCAGTGTGTGATAATAAACTTGGGCTGCAGATAATCATACCTGACCCCTGGATAACAAGCATGTTACTCACAATCATTTTCCTGAATTTTACCCTGGCTGCAGTAAAACACATGGCGCATTGTGGTACAAGAATCTTCAAAATTAAATAAAAATAACAGCTTTCTTAAAGGGACCGTGAGGACTTTCTTAGTGAGCTTAAAAAGTCTCACTTTTAGATTTATGCCTGATTGTAATCTAAGAATTATCACTGCCAAATTAGGTTACTTTAAATGCTATTTCACAGCTTCCCTCTCGGGTCAGACAGGACCAGATTGATTCACGGCCAGACAAAGTCTCTATGAAAACTCTACATCAGCTGACAAAGTTCAGTAGTGAGTAGAGAGATCTGTGTTTTTCTCTGTTGAAGAAGATTTCTTGGATTTATTTTGCAATGATAGTGGACACGGAGGATGGACTGTTTGACAGAAAAAGGACAAAAGAGCATAAGAAAGATAAAAGGGAGAGTGATAGAGCACAGGCTAAAAGCTAAAACACATGCTAAAGGCTGAAACACGGGTAAAGCTGTTTGTGATAATGTTCATTCCAACCCACAGTCAGCAGTTATTCTGCAGTGGTCTGTTCAAACTTGAGAGTCTATCAATAAAATGAAGAGTGAGGTTACTTTAGCTCTGCTTGGTAGATGACTGGCAGGCCATAATGAAGATTCAATAACATTACATGTTACAGACTTCAAACTGATAGTCCACACAGTCCTTTTAACAGCATTACCAGACATTATGTGGAAGACCCGATAAATGTTGTGAATATTTTGAAATGTCACCAATATTCAGTACCGTCTAGACATGTCACAGTAACAGGGACACAACAGTAATGGTCAATGGAGCAATGCTGAGAAAACACTTGCTTAAGTGAGTGAAAGGAAGGAGTTTCCTTTGAAATGACGAAATGAACCCACAAATTGTCTGGACCAGCTGCGACTCCACTGTACCTTAAAGAATCTGGCATTTGTGCGTGGTACCAACGGTTGATGTCGAAGACCCCAACGTAGGTAGACGGAGTCCCCTGACCATAGGCTCTCACTTGCCAGCTGAAGATAGACACACTTGTGTCTGGAGAGGCAACTGAAAATGAGAAGAATAACGGGTTAAGTGGCTTAGAAAGATCTGTATTAAGATTGACAAGGAGTGAGACTCTTGTTTTCTCTCTTTTGAAGATGCTGGTGATATTAGAGCACAAAACATCCAGACTTGATCATAAGGGCTAAACAAATCACTAATTTAGTTACTTGAGACTCATGTAGCTGGAAGACAAATCCTCACCTTCATTCATGCTGTCATCCCTGTCAGGGTGAGGTCTGAACTTCTCAATGGTCTGACAACTCAGCAGGCGTGTGTTGGTGGCCTGGGCCCTGAGAGGGAACACTGGACCACTCAACTCCTGACTGTAACGCTCCTCACAGTACTCCAGACCCTGAGAAAAACACAGTCAATGACAGCTACAGGACTAAACTAAGTAGTAAAGAGCTCATTAATTGAAGTGATGGAATGGTAAATATTGTTGTAATCTTCTTAGCACAACAGACCTCGTAGAGGATTTTCCCAGAAGCGAGACACTTCCTTTCACTGAAAGCCAGCTGAAGCAGGCGGAGGCTGACCATATCTCCCTCACTGTGTGGGAGTTAGAGACAAAATAAGAGCTTAGGAGAAAAACAAACAAACCAAAATAAACTCTGCTCTACCTGTATAAAGTGCTAGTTGTGTGTAAGACTTACAGGTCCTGAGAAGACTGGACAGCCCAGAGGTAGCAACAGTTCCTGGGGTCATTTTCAGGCTCCTGGAAGGTGAAGGCGTGCACAGGCACCCTGCCACTGTCCAGTTGGGAGTGATACCTGTAAATTAATCAAACAAATCCAAAATACACATGATTATACCCGTAAATTGCCATTTGTTGAATAAAGTCGTAATACATTATAATATCCCAACTGCCAGACATTAAAACAAAGGTAGACAGAGTATTAAGTTTCTACAGTTGATATGGAAAGATTTAACTCTCGTTTATTTGGAGAAAAAGAATGACTCACTCCTTCTTTAGAGCTTTCATGTTCCAAAGCTGTAAGTATCCATCAGAAAAACCCACAGCCAGCTGGTTAGTCCTGGAAATGTACTGCAGAGCTGTGGCTCCGACCCCACTGGGAGCATTCAGCTGGAGACAAAGATGCCTGCCCTCTCTGGTGCTGACTTCTCTGAGCCTGGGGATCTCTGAGGGAGATTTGGTCACAACCTGCAGGTCTGGGAGCAGACAGAAAATAAAAAAGAAGATGTTGGGGAAAAAAATAGAGTGTGCATGGCAAGGTATGCAATTCTCAAGACATCACTGAAGTGCATGATTACAAAGACCTTACCAGTGCTCAGTGCCGAAAATATGTTTAAATACAGGTTTCCTCACCTGAGGCCTCCAGTTCACTTTGGTTGCAGGACAAATCATCCAGACAGAGGTCTACAAGCAGAACATGGCCGAGGTCTGTTACTACAGCAGCAATGCCAAAGAACCAGCGCAGGCTCTGGTGTAGATGCTGGGTTGAAGTGCTTGCTCCCCCATAACTCACAAGAGGCTCAATTGCTGTTATCTAGAAACAGAGAGAGAAATAAATAAATAAATAAATGAATAAAGAAAGAAAGAAAGAAAGAAAGAAAGAAAGAAAGAAAGAAAGAAAGAAAGAAAGAAAGAAAGAGAGGAAGAAAGAAAGAAAGAAAGAAAAAAGGGAATGTCTGACTTTAGCTTTTATTTTGAAAATGTGTACTGTACTTAAAAAACAGCTGAATCACAAGAGCGTCCCACCAAATTAAATCAAGTTTTTTAAAATGATTTACTTTAAAATTTCAAGCATCGAGATCTATGAATTATTATCAAATCACAAATAAATGTTTACCAAAAAGTTTTCTACCATACCAGACCCAGCTATGAGTAATCAAAATGACTTCACATTTGTACAGGCTTGGTAACATTTTTGCAACAATCATCGTGGGCTGTACATAGAAATGCTGAGACACATGCAGGTCGAGGGGAACTCCAACTCACCCTGCCTGGTATGACCACAGCTTTGACCACCTTGGACAGTCCCAAGTCATAAAGACACAGCACGCTGCCCTCTGTCTCTTCTACACCAACCAGCAATCCAGACCTATTAGGTAAACAGGAAAGACGTAAACATTTGACAAGTCCTCTACCCCATCATCAGCATGTACTGATAATAGAGAAGCAGGTAAATAAGGTGTTTGTGGACTTACATTCACCCAAATTCTCATTAGAAGCTAACAATTAGGTCCTAAAGATGACAATCCACATAAAATAGTGTTAAACTGATAAAAAGAAATATTAAAGCTCTGACCGTTTTAGCCAGCTGAAGTCCCTGGCAGCCAGGACACTGGGTGGCTGTTCTGCTCCACCACTGAAGCGATATGCAGACAGCCGCTCTCCTGTCACTGCATGGACAACCTCCAGATGGGGACCACAGGCTAGCCAGGCCAGCCCACTTCGGCCTTTTACAAAAAGACACATAATTGGAAGATGAGGGGGTTAAGATCAGGAACCAACACCCAGCTATGTTTCTTTTTTATACACTCAGCAGCTGGGTGATATAACTAACCTGCAGGTAGTTGCACAAGCTGTTCTGGCTTAAACTTGATCAAGTAATAATTAATGAAACCAAGAGACCAAGAATGATATTCATGTGGATCCATTTGATTTTGTCCCACTACACTCGACAAAATGCTTAATTGTTGCCAGCCTTCCTCTGAAAAATAAGACTGACCAAAAATTGTCCAGATCTACAGTTTCAACTAGTTGCGCCTCTAACATGACACTTTATTTTACTCCAATGCAAAACCAGAAAACATAAATTACTCTAGAATCAGCTCTTAAAGAAAACAGATGATAGAACTTTACCCTGTGAGGAATAAATAAAGTTGTCTGAATCTGAATTTACTGCATCAATTCCAAAACCTATGAGTATTTGTTCCTGATGAAATTCTAACAAAGTGGTCTTTGGTATTAAACTACAGACAGTTGACAGATATTTAATGATGTAGGTCCTTAATCAAGCTTTAATAACTTGAGATGCCATTTAAGATAACCTTAAATACTTTCTCAGGAAATAGGTGCAACTTTAATGTGTGTGTTTGACAGATGATGTAGTGTGGTTGAAGACAAAAAAAAAATTATGTCTGTCCTTTATGGTTACTTGAATTCTCTCTCTGGATCTTTAAAGATCAAAGTTTATCTGATGCATTTTTTTCAGGAATGGATACAAACTTTTCACATATTTATTTGTTTTCACTTTATTTGTTGTAGCAACATGTAGCGCCAGTAATCCATTGACTGATTGTTCAGTAAGAGTAGACTCACCGACAGTGAACCTCCCATGTAACACAGAGTCGAGGGTGATCTCATCCTCCCCCAGAGCGTCTACAGTAACTGCTGGGAAAGGCAGCAGACTGCTGGTGACTTGGGCAGCCAGGTTGTGCATTGTTCACTGAAGTCAAAAAGAAAAACAGCATGTGACATATTGTTTGTGTACAACAGCAGTGATTGTGTTTATCTTTCATCTACAGTTGGCTTACAAAATCTGCTTCAGCTATGGAGTCAAACATTTTATTGGGTAAATATCACCCTTCATGGGTGCTTACCAAGTTAAAACACCAATAGGTGTGATAACAACCTGGAAAATTTCTCTCTAAATCCACTCTGGCTTATATCTGTTTGACTGTGTTCTACAGAACAAAAGGGGCCTGTCCATCTGAAACCCCAGTTGCCCTCCCAGTTGTCAGGAAGTGTTCTGTGTGAGAGCTTACTGACAACTGGCACTTTAACTGGGTTTGTTTTCAAATCAACAACATCACATGGCATGCTGCTTAACATCTGTTTGTCAGCAGATGTGGGAAGTAGAGGACATTCTAAAAAACAGCTCTATCAGAGCATTTTCTAAATCAAATAAACCACACTAAAAATATTTCATCATACAAACTGAAAATGCTCTTGATGCTCAAATAACAGACCTTATACACTAAAGCTATCTAAAGCTAAAATGTACTGTAAACTGGGTGTTATTACTAGCCTTGCATCTTTTGTGAGTTGTTTTAAAGGTTTCAATTCATATAAGCTTTCACTCTAAAACTAATGAAAAATATACTAAACTGAAAACACATACGTTTTAAAAAATAGTATGTTTGCAGAAGATTGCTTCAACATTGGTAATTTAATTTTCACTGTTCCCGTTTTACCACTGAATTTTATTACCATACATGACCCAAAAGTGTGAATGTTTAAGCTGTACCAGAGGCTTGTTTAACAACTCGTGTTCAAACAAGATAATACTATCTCTCACAGTATGTTATGCTCAGTGGTACTTTCAAGGCCATCCCAGGCTGGATATAACGTGCTTTTCGTATTTAAACTGAAAAATGGGCAAAATACTGCCCTCTATGATCCACAGAAGAAACTGAGAATTCAAGTGAACTCCCGCGCAACAAACCTGTCACTACGCAGCCACATGCCCTGACGTGAGATTCAACATCTAGGCGTATAACAACAATAAGCACAGAAACATGCCCACTGTTCACACCAAATAGCATACTTTTACACGCTGCTGTTAAAAGCGAGGGCTTCAACACAAAGAATAAATATATTCAAGCAACAAATCTCGCCTTTCCAAACACATCTAGCACTCACGTGTTTCGGTATTTGAAAAGTTAAGACGTCAACCCATAGAACTTAAATGAATAGTTACAACCAAGACCATTAACACATGTTTTAGACAACCATATGAAGCAGGGTTAGGATGTAAAATGTATTTTGACTTGGTTAACTGGCAACAGTTAGCACGCTCGTTAGCATATGCACAGCGTTACTTAGCTTTAGTTGTTAGCGTAGTGCTAATTTGACATAATGTAAACAAACCGATAAACGGTACAGTTTAATGCATGTTGCAGTTTAACCCAACAACAATTACAAGTCCAAATGATATGGTATTGAGAGAGGGTACGGAATGAGGACTGGAAGCTTTATTAGAGAAGTTTCTTAGTGTAATAGCAGGCTACTCAGTTAGCTTGCAAGGTCATGCAGGATTACAGTTTATCTGAGTTCACCGTCAAGCTAGCTAGCCTACCTAACTAAATATAATAGCACTAATGTCACACATTGCAAACAGTCAGACATTCTACACTGTGTCTGCTGATTTTGTCTGTAAAATATAACTGACTATCACACAATTTGGGCAATCACCCGGTTTGTGAGTCAGAGCACAGTCCGGGTGGCTAGCAGGATATGTGGTGAGTTGCTACTTTCGCTAACGCAGCCACAGCGAAAGCTTGCGTTTATGTTAGCAAAGTCTATACGTTGGTTTTTACCGTGACACACTTACGGACTGAGATTCAGAAATACCGCAGCACTTTGCCATTTACACGATCAAGCCACACGTCGTATCAAAATATGAGTTTGTGGTTTTAAATTGATTTGTAAATTGTTGAAGATGATTTAAGAGTCTGGCTTTAGCCTCAGACAGATATCAACGGTGCAATCGTTTTTGTAGCTTAGTCTGGTATCTCCTAATAGCATGGCTTACGGACAACATCACAATATAGTGGATATACATCAGCAACGAGTCACACCTCCCTGTTGATCTTTTATATGATTAAGTAACTTAATCCTGTTTAGTAATACAGCCCTGTTAGCGCCGCTAACTAGGCAAGAAAACGTGATGCAATGTGTCGCTCACTGCCTCCAACGTTAACGTTGCACTAACCTGCTCGATGTTCACGGCTTTATTGAAGCCACGATGTTTTCCTTTTCTTGACGAATATCTCGATTTCTCCTTTTTTCTGTCATAATCAGCTGATTTTTCCTTTGCAGCCCATACGTGGAGTCCTCGGGGCGTTGAAACTGATTGACCAGCGCGATATGCTTCCCCTGACTTCAGGCTCCCGAACAACCACTAAGCGCCATTTCCACGGTTGGACAGTGAGCCTAGCGGTTCTTCTTTGAGGTCGCAAATGCTGGTGGAGAGAACAGAGCCTTAGCTTATACTGCCCCACGTGGATTGGAAGTAAAACCAATAAACACGCCTTTATCACACTCATCACTTATGCATAAAGGCAGTACCAACTCATTAGGGTAAATGGCTAATGCCGCATTTCTTAATGCTGAATCTTACTGAACCTGGTCAATTCAGTCTTTTGATATTCTACAGCAAACTTTGTACAGCTGGCTTGAATTCCGGATAAACCAAATTACAAGTAGAGAAGCCTTTGGATTTAAATCTCTACAACATTGGTGTATTTGAGTACAACACAGATGGTTAGAGGAAAGACAGTAAGCCCCTTGTGTCATGTATCTTAGAGGAAACAATTTGAAGTGTTTTTACTAGAGCCCGACCGATTAATCAGCCCACCCGATTAATCAGGCCGATTATAGCGTGTCACCGATTAATCAACATCGGCCAAAATGTAGCCTATTATAAAAAATTTTGCCCCGCAGAGATTCTGTCACTCCTGTTTCTATGTGTTAATTAGGGCTACTACACAGCGCCTCACTTTATAATGCCATGCAGGATTAACCTGGGCTTATAAATTCACCAGTTATTGTTTTGGTTGAGATAATTTTTGAAAATGTTTCAATGTATTTTGTTGTAATTGTATTTATTGCATGTTTTGAAAGCAGCGACAACGTTTCTTAAAATCTAGTTTAGTCCCATGCATTAAATGGAAGATGGAACTTTTTAATAGCTAGTCATAATTTGCGTTCACATACAGTATTTATCTTGTGTATATCAATTAATTTATTACATATATCAGCACATATATCGGATATCAGTCGATATATTGGATACCGGCCCATATATTGGATTTCGGCTTCTTTTTAACCCCAGTATTGGTATTGTTATCGGCCCCAAAATCCCATATCGGTTGGGCTCCAGTTTTTACACATGAACTATTTTTATCCACTGTTGATTACCTCAAAATACAAGTCAAATAGCACAACTTAGTCATTTGTATATCCACCTTGGTTAGGAAAACGTTGAGATAATCTGCTATAATACTTCCATTTTATGAATAAAACCAGCTGGAAAGGGGCTGCAATTTGCACAAATTAACAGTAATATCTGCTCTGTACTAGTGGCCTCATCCCAGCAATGCTCAACAAAATGTTCAGACTGGCTCATGTGGTGCCTCTGTGCCCTGAATGAGTCAACTGTCCAGTGAAATGGAAGAAAGTCAAAAGACACAAATACATGGTTGAATGGGGGCTTTTGGAATAGAAGAGGAGATATGACAAGACTGTTTTATGAGGACATTTATTTGCCATTGATTTTGTCTAGTTGTCTACATAATTAATGCATTCTTGCTCCTCTGCTCCAAAATCCACAATCATTTTAAGAGAACTGTAGTTTCACCAAGACCCATTTGTCAAGGTGTATCAAACACTGAGGAAGTGCAGTACAAATTTTAAAAGAAAATATAAAAGAAAATAAAAAAAATTAAAGGCTCATATAAAAGAGTAGAGCAAAAACTCTGCATTGAATTCTTATAAGAGTGCAACAAAAACACCAAAAACTGAAGGCAGCCCGTGGAACATAAAATGCAGAGACTAAAACAAGTTCATTTTCTGATCACCAATGTATCAAGCACCCTAACACCCTGAGATAAGTGGTTTCCCAGGGGGTTGGAGGAGTATCAATACATGATTTGGTTTGAAGACCGAGCCAGACAAGCAATCTTACTGTCACCATCAACTGGTGTTTCATTAAAAAATGTACAAAAATAGATGCACATTTTGATCTGTACTGTTCCCTTCACATCATTTACTTTCAGCAATTTCAGAAGATAATGCAGGTAGAGGACTCTGGCTCTGTAGTTTTTTCCTCATGTAGCGCTCAATCATCTGGTCAAACTCCTGAGCTTCTCTGAAATGAAAAAATTAAAGAACAGTCAGTGATCAAAATGAGCACCAAGAGTAGAAACAACCCTGTTGATAAGACCATTAACCGCTTACCGATCGCTCACACATCGTCCTTTTAGGTATTTTTCTTCTGCTTTTTTCACTGAGACATTATCCACTCCAGCTATGGCATAAATGATGGCCTACAGAGGGGGACAATTATCTCTCAATAGCTGCACAACATAAATCATGAACCATGTTGTTCTCAAACAATATTTGAAGACATGAACAAGTGTAGAAATTTGCCTTCACCTCAGGAAGTAGCACATCCAGGATGAAGGGTACACTCTCTGTGGACTTCACACCATCCAGACAAGGGCCATTGGCCACTGCTGTTGAATAGAGCTCATTCAGGTACCTGTAGACCTCCTCTAACTGCTGGTCATCTTCCAGGTATATGTTTACAACTCGTCTGCGATTGGCATTCAGGAAAGAGCGAAGCCATCTGGACTGCTGCTGCCCACAGATTACAGCCTGTGAGGAGAGAGATAAATGGGGAGTGGAGCAGTGCATCAGAGATGAGCAGGGGAGAATCTTACAGCAGATGTCTTGTTTCACTTAGTCTGATCAGCAGTGTAGGGGCGTGTCCTGAGGGGTGACCAAAGATGGCAGAGCATCCCTTTAAAATCTGTTGGCCTGCCCAAAAATGCTAAACAATGATTTGCTTTTTACTTTACTAGAGGTGGGATTTGTTTTAAAAACTGACTATCATAGATGTATATACAAAAATAGCGGTTTAAAACTCAATTGATGGTTATTTTAGTGAAGGAAAAAAAGATGGTATATGCTATTAATTGAGCCAAAGCCACTCCTGCCTTAGTCCTTGTGAAAATTGGACCACCAAGTCAAAAAAGTCTGTACATAAAAAACAGACATGATGAAAAGTTGGCTCTGGTATTTTTTCCAGCTACATACACTTGGGCACATGTATACATATTTTTAACAACTGGTCTATCCTTGGCTTTTAAATGTGTGGTATCTATACAGAAAAACAGCATTTTCATAAACTCAAAGTTGGAAAATTTTAAAGGCCAGGAGTTAAAACATCTAAATTATGACTGGAATCACTAAATAATCATCTTGTATGTGCTTTTATTTTATCAAAGCTTGAATAGTAAATTGGTTTATCTTGTTAGATCACATGGCTGTTAATGCAATAAACAATATTCTTTACAATGTAATTTCACATCCAACACTGCTATGGGTGAAGTCAGCTGATTTATAAAATGCATTAGCAATATACACATCATACTATAGTTGTAAATCAGACTCCTTTTATCATACCAGAAGTCGTTTTTCCACCATGCGCTGCTTTACGATAAAATGTACAAGTTTCTCATTTGCTCGGTTGTAGGCGGCATGACTCCGATCAGGTAGCACCCTCTTCGAACTCCTGGTGACCTCCTCCTGCTGTTCACAAAAGCTGTCCTCCTCATGATCATCATACAGGTCCAACACTGGATCAACAATGGTTAGTCTTTCTGAGGCAGCATGAGGGTACTTCCTCCTCACGGGATAGCCTGGAGCAGTTAAAGACATAAGGTAAAGAAGGGCACTAGTATAGGGGATACAGTCTTGAGTTCCAATTTCTTTCTCTTTATATCCAGTGGTGCCATGTCAATGGGGAATGAAACTTACTCATGTCATGAGCGAGGTACTCAATGAAGGAGCCAGAAAATGACCCACATGCTGTAACCAACAAAACATGGTTAGCATGTCTCATAACTAAGTGACATCAGAACAAGACTTCGAACAGTGTATAGCACAGGTAACCCGATCAAACTAGTACCTACCAATCCGTATCCTGTAGTCTGTTACAACATCCAGAGACCACTGAATAGCATCATTATACTTTTCTTTGGCTGTACACTACAACATAAGACACACAGACAGTTACTGTGACAGGTAATAAATAACACTTTGAGAGCTGAGTGTGCAACCTATGAGTAAGTCTTACCACCAGCTGGTCAGCCTCTTTACAGTCAAAGGGCTTCAGCGTTTTCAGAGGAACAGAAATCCTAAGAGAACACAAACATAAATACTTAAAAATACTTCCCCCGGGCAATCTAATGTAGAAAATTGGTAAGTAATAGTAGACTTCCAGCCAAGCCTTTCTTTTTCTTAGCGCTGCACTGTTTAAAGTCCAATCAGTAACACGAGAAGTGACTGTGTGTTGAGATCAATTACAAAGCTAAAACTGCCCTAAACAGTTAGACTGCAAAAAGACGCTGATATTTTTTGGTTCATTACATCTGCCTAAGGACTACATATTCATCTTTTTCCTGTAAGTTTCTTTTTTATGTAGCCTCACAGATGCTTTAATCTGGTTTACTAAAGAGGTATGAGCCTGTTGTCCAGATGAACAATATTATGACGCAGATTTTCAAATTGTGAAAATGCAAGATATGCCAAGACTGTGCACAAGAAAGTAACTTTTAAAATGCACATTTTTTTTTCCAACCAAGCTCAAACTAACTATTTCCAATGTCTCGGAGATCTTAGAACAGCTGAACAGTGACTGTTTTTTGTAACAAAGCATCCAGTACAGGGTTCCTCTTTTGATAATGTAGTTAGTAGTATGAGACATCTGTTTATGGAGATACAAAAAAAATCTCTTGAAGCTCTGCAGATAGGGCAGACCTGCATATGTTTGCTCCCCATGTAGATTGTTATTTCTACATGCACTAAAGGCTGCTGATACATGACCAATTTTAATTACATTACTGGTAATCAAACTACAGATGTATTATAACTAAAAAAATAAACACTCTCTATGGTTTAATCCAGGAACTTGGCTCTATTCGTCCACGGATCCTCTAAAAAATGTAGACTCCGTAAGCAGAAAAGGGACAAGACAGAGCTTTTTAAAAGTGTATCTGACATTACGCATGTCTTTTCACTCATTATAACTCCTTTTTGAAAACCCAAACAACTTAATTTCATCTCTGAGATTAAGAAGTGCGTGCGCAGAAACTTGAAGGCTAAGAGATCCTTACAGTCCATTAGGCTATAAATGTGTAGAGGTATTATAACAGCAGAGCAAGCAAGCAAGCAAGAGAGACATAAATACCCTCTCCTTGTTGTTATCGCTGGGTCATCGATGAACAGAATGCTTGCTTTCTTGTCCTTCTTGTTTACACTTTTTACCTAATGAGAAGAAAAAAAGAAGGGGATCAAACATAAAAGTTTTGATTAATCAACAAAGGATCATATTTTGGTTTGGACATTTTTGAAGTTTACATGGTATTTGATTTAATGACCTCCACAGATGTCATCAATCTATCTGTGTTTGATTCTGAAACAGCAAGCCAAATAATCAAACTTAGTCAGTTTATGTTATGACAAAAAGTGGTAATAATCTAAAAATGCAAGTGTTACAGTCACTGAGTAAACATTTTAAAATACACTTAATCAGACACATCAGGTTTGATAAGTTGATTATTTTGTGTGTATATGTAAAAACTTTTGTTATAAATCTTGTACTCTTGCATTCATATTTATCATTGAAACATGCCAACAGTGGTGATCTTTACAGGATTAACACTCACCAACGCAGGCCAGAATGGATGATTTCTAAATTTGTGCCACACAAACACGCCTTTTGTGATGGAGGGTGGCTCTGAGCGCAAAAGTAAAAGTCATACAATTAATATACAATGAGCATCCACAATGTAGTTCAATTGTAGCGGAGAGTATTAAGTCCCTGCTTTTTCATTTACTTTTATCCTCTTGAACCAAGAAACTTGGTAGTTCTTCCTCTTCATTACTTTCTTCTTCCTCCTGGACAGACAAAGTCAACAGCTGCTCCTCATGGTGACTCAGCTCTATTGATAGATCTGAAGACAGCAAGGATTCATCTATTTCTGAGGGTGTGGATGAGGAAGGAGGGAATGATGCAGCAAAAAAAAAATCTGATGAGATCACTTTAGTCTTATCTAAGTATGAGCCATTTCATCTAATTAGTGGCAAGTCTTGCAAATGTACATAAACAGAGTCTCGCAATTCTGCTGTTCTTTTTAACAAAAGATAGACACTACCTTTCTCTGCTTCATCAGACTCTTGAAGTTTAAATCTTGGTATTGAGTGAACAGATGATTTCGTGGTAATGTCCTTTGACAAAGTCCTTGCTTTGATTTTCCGAGGCATGCTCTGCCGTCGCTTGGCTGGTGGACTTAAAGCATTGGCATCAGTGCAGGTCTGCTCTTTTATTCGTCTTTTTCTCAGTTGGACGGGTTTGATGGCATTGTCCCCTCTTCTTCTAGTTCGAGGATGTGATTTGCTGCATGGGGAGTTAATCTCTGCCGTCTGCAGGGGAGCACAAGTAGAAGTATTAAAGTTTGTGACTGAAGTGCAAAACCCAAGCTGGAAAGAGTACAGGCTTGAAAGTCATAAATAAGATCTATGGATATCAACAAAATACAACACCTTCAACTCAGTGTTAAGTTCTGCGTGTTCCGACTCTGGCTGTTTGCCTCCCGCCGGAGACTTTGGGATGTCAGGCAAGATTCTGGAGGAGGAACGATGGACTGGTGTGGATGTCAGACAGGCTGATGGAGTCTGTCCTCTTTGCCTTGTTCTTTTTGGAGTATGTGGTCCAGGATTTGCGACCAAAGAATCACCAGGAACATCATTGGATTTGTCTTTGGCTTCAGATGGCACTGTGGCTGTGGTGGTACTCTTTGATGGTGTACTCTTAGCTTTCTCTTTTCCCTTTTTCTGACGTCCACCTATAAGATCACAAACTGTCATAATCCATCATGGATGATTCTAACATGACTTAGAGAAAACAACAGACAGTCTCTCCAAGGCACTGAAGCTTTAGCAAGATTCATGAAGTGAAGAAACAAGTTTGCATGTTGGGCAACCTTTCATTGTTGTCAAAGGTGGTCCTCTCTTCTTCTCTTTATTGGCCGGCGGAAGTCTTCAGGATTGACATTTATCAGGGCTTGGGACTTCATTTGGTGCTGCCCGGGCTAAAATGTCTGCAGAGAGAGATGGAAGGTAAGAAACTGGCGCCCAAACCACAGTCAACACATGCTTCTCAGAAATATCGAGCAGGACGTACAGCCATTTATAAGAAACTGAAAAAAAAAACGTGTTGCCGCGGAAATATTCCTGCATACTAAAGTGCTATCCTTCCCGTGAAGTTGTTAGTTTACTAATATGTAAGATCTATTCTAAAAAAAAAAACCCACAGCATTAACAGCTAGACAACACGCTACAGGGAGAACAACGCCAACGTGTTGCTCATGCAATACATTACAGCTAATCAATATGCCAACGATAGTAAACAAATGCACATACTGCACCATCGAGCAGTGACGAAAGTTGTTGGTAAGTCAGCAATGCTAACATTCTCCAGGCTACATGAACAAGCACACGACGTCAGGCAGGCTCCCAGCTTTCAGCAACGCTCCTAAATTGGCACAACAGTGTTGTCAAAAGTAACGTATCCAACGACACGTACAACCAAAAACACGAAAGTATATTTACAGCACATTAACTCCTCTGAAGCCCCCCAACTGCAAGATAGTCGTCTTCTTCTTCCTCAGGTAGTGTGGTTGCCATCCAGCGTTACAGTGTATTACTGCCACCTACAGTACATTTGGGAAACATCCACAGCGTTCACTTTTTTTCCACATTTTATTTTACAGCCTCATTCCATTATGGAGTAAATTCATGTTTCCTCAAATTCAACTTACAAAACCCCATGACAGTGTGAGAAACTTTGATTTTTTTTTTTTGCAAATTTATTAGAAAAAAAAAACGAAACCAAAACAAAACGAATCAAAACAAAATAATAATAAAAAATGCATGAACACAAGGATTCAAAGCCTTTGTTCAGTATTTTGTTGATGCAGCTTTTGCATTAGTTACAGCCTCAAGTCTTTTTGAATATAATGCCACAAGCTTGGCACACCTATCTGTGGGCAGTTTGGCCCATCCTTTTTTGCAGCATCTCTCATGCTCCATCAGGGTGGATGGGGAGCATCAGTGCACAGTAGGGCTGGGACAATATGGTTTTCTCTCGATTTGATTCTTTTATGATTTATGGGGTCTAAAATTTAGAACTTAAATTTGAGAAAAACAAAAAGATTTCTTAACAACAACAACAACAACAACAACAACAACAACAACAACAACAACAACAACAAAAATAACAATAATCATCATTTTTTTAAATCATCAAACCAAAAAAAAATCATAATTTAAATGATCAGACCAAAAATCCTGATTTCAAATTTCTAAACAAAAAATCATGCTCAACAAACTGCTTTTCCCATAACACATCATTGTGCTTGAATTATTATTAAATAAAATCAAGTTTCCATTTGAATCAGAACCTTAAAAACAACACATTAACCATAGAATGTGTGTTGCATTCTCTCATAGTCTGATTAAACCACACCTCTGAATGGCTTGAGCAATAACTCAAACTGACCAATGGAGGGCACTGTGCAACTACTGATAAACTGCTGTGCTTCAACGCTCAACACTTGTCTCAATGCAAAAATATTTGCTATAGGTGGGCATTGCAAGTAAATGTTTATTGTTTCCTTTTTATAATGTGTTGGCTCTTAATTGTATACTCGAATAAACATAGGTTTACTTAAATGTCAAATGTGTAACTGCCTTCTCAGATTTCTCCAAACTGCTTGGAATAAGATAGGTATTGGGATGAAGTGAATACTCTTTTGTATTTGATAAATTTGTCTTATTGTTTGTACCACAAATACTAGACTGGGATAAAAAAAAATCGTGTGTTTGAAATTATTGTCAAATGTAGGTGTTTGATTTTGTTTTTCAACTTGCAAAAACAAAGAGCATGCATATAACCATGTATCCAAAACAGTAACCCTTAAAGATAAGCCCCTTAAGAGTCCCCATTTGTGTTAGGACAGAGTCAAACAGTGTCACATTAACCTACATGTAAGGCAGCAATGACGCATCTAGTTGCCTGCAGATTTCCTCAGGCAACAGTCCACCTGCCTTGCAGCTTGGACCACTAAATCCATATTGGCCTCTCTGGCATTGGCGCGTGTGGCTGAGGGACCGGTGGCTCCGCCCTCATCCAGATGTGCGCCTCTCTCTCCGGTCTCCACAGTCCTCTGCTGGCGTCAGCAGAGTGCGGAGCCTCGGGGAGTCAACAGGAGGGTACGGAGAGAAACACTCATAGTAGATAACAAGGACGAAGTGGCTCCGGTTGAACAGTCCAAATCTTACTCGTGTAATGGAGTCTTGATTTTTGTCGGTAGTTCACTAGGCGGAGTTTGGATTTTGTTTTTTGTGCCACCTGTCCAGCCTGAGACGCAGGGCTGATGGAGAGAGGCAGGGCTGAGTGCGCTGGCAGTTGAGAGGCAGCTTTATTACACGCAGAGAGAACTCTGCTGTGGGGGAGCGGTCTGATTTGGGGATCTGCGACCTGTGCAGCCAGTGATAGCTATAAAGAGGAGCTTGGAGGGAAAGAGAAAAAAGAAGAGAGAACATCACCCAGGATTCTGCCCTATTTAATCGACGGAATTGGGATGTAACCGGTGCCCACATGCTTTTGGAAGTGGCATGTGATTGCCTCCACATTAAGAAGAGCAAACTACAGACGCGTGTGGTTAATTGAAATCGATCAAGAGGTCTCTTTTTGGATGTAAAGCCGCAGCAGAGGTTTTTTCTCCTCTCCTTTCCCCCTTCCTCCTCCTCCTCCTCCTCCTCCTCCTCTTCATCTCACCTGCAACATGACTTCACTGTCGGGGACCAAGGAGAGGTCTGTGAGCAGCCGGAGCAGAAAATATGGGGTAGGTTCGATGCCAGCAGCCAGAGGAGGAGTGGACACACCTCTGATAAGCATGAAACTTACCCATTCAGTGATGCATGCTCTTCATATCACACAGCCTCACATTCTGATAGGACACTGTAGTTTGCTCTGGGTATAAACACTGCCCATGCTGTTGATTGATTGCTTTGTGAAGATCAAATTTCTCACATCACTGCTTATGGTGTCACAACAGCAGCATGCATCTTCACTGATAGGTCTCCCACATCTCTTAATTATCACTCAGTGAAGACCAAACAGCTAAATCTGGTCTCTTTCTCTCACACCTGTGTCACTGCCTGCCTTCTACTGCCTAATTAGTGTTAATTTATAACACAGGGTTGGCTCACATTATACCCGCCTCTGCTCTTGGACATGATTGAGCACCTACAGGATCACCTCTTCTCATATAGTTCCCTTATTAAAGCCTTGGTGAGGAATTGCACAGACTACTGTGCTTTGCCTCTTCAGCCAGCTCCACGTCAGTGCGTCTGCTCTTTCTGACTGGATTCATCCAGCTGCATGAAAGTCTTGTTTTGAACTCACTGCGGCTCATTTGAAGTCTTCACATGACTGTGCAATCAGGGAAAACGATCTCCACTTGTAATCTGAGTTAATGATTTTGATTAGTAAGGAAAAACTGGGATACAACATACAATATAAAACTAAATTTTGTACGTTTCTAATCCTTACTAATTCTATTGTTTATTATTCTGTATCATATTGAATCGTACTGTATGGTGAAGTGTTTAAAAATGCTCTGTGTTTTTATTGGTTGTCTGTACTTGATAGCTTGTAGTCTGAAAGTTAAAGGTGTTTTCATCTTTTTAGTTCTTGAAATGCAGGTTTAACCCACACATTGAAGCTGTTGAAGCTGTTAGCCTGGTCATTCTGTGCAGTCAGACTTATTTTTGAGACTCATTTTTTTGCAAATTAAAAAAAAAGGTAAGGAAGCATGAACGCACTGAATCCACAAAATGCTAATTGGGCAGCTCTGTGGCAGGGTCAGCTGTCGCTCAGATGGAAGGTTGGCGATTTAATATCTCTCGCAGTCACTTGTCCAAATGTACTTAGATGAGAAACAGAACTCAAAAGTTTTGGAAATACAATAAGTTCTTCCAGTAAAAAGAGGAAGGTTGTAGCTATTGAAACAGTACAGGCTGATGTTATTGAACAAATTTCACTTTTTTGTTGAATAGCTCCAATGATGGTATGTGTGCTGGTTCAAAATTATTTGTTTCTGTCTCCTTTCTTTTGTTTTAGTCCCAAAAGTGCCAAAGCTCTGGGGCATAAGCCTCTATAATGGATATTATTAATGCGTCTGAATGTCTGGGTGTGAAATATGTGCTGTAAAAAAGGCTTATTTGCCATATTTCCTTTCTTTTCACAGGTGCCTGACACTTCTCCAACCAAATCGGCCTCCTTCTTCCCAGACACATGGTACAGAAAGGCGTACGAGGAAACCAATCGCTCCAACATGCGCCCCGCCCCAGAGGGGGCTGGCTCCATGCCGAGCTCTACAGGCACCCCTTCCCCAGGCTCAGGAATCTCCTCCCCAGGGTCCTTCTCAGGATCCCCAGGAACCATCTCTCCAGGGATAGGAACAGGATCACCCGGGTCTCTGGGTGGCTCTCCTGGGTTTGGGACCGGATCTCCAGCGTCGGGCAGTGGAAGCTCTCCAGGCAGTGAGAGGGGGATTTGGTGTGAGAACTGCAATGCTAGGCTGACGGAGCTGAAAAGACAGGCTCTGAAGCTGCTCATCCCTGGACCATACTCCAGCAAGGTAACACCATTAGTGTCTGTTTGGTCCTCCTGAGCTGTGATGTGTATTAATGAATGTGTGAGTCCTGTTTCATTTGATTTGAACTACCTGTTGTAACACCACGCGGTCAGCTGGTTATGCTAAGCACATCAGCCTCCAAAAATAACCTGTTATTTCATTAACTGTGGCATTTAGACAGTGACACTTCGTAGCTCATAAAGGATAGTGCCTCTAATTATCGCCTTGTTTGAGGTTATTGTTCTCATAAATCATGAAGATGCTTTCATACGGCCAACCCTCATTTGACCATCTGTGCAAAGAGTAGAGAGCAAAAAGCCCTGGGGACTGCTGATGATTATTGTGTCTGAAGTCATTTTCTATTACCACTGGAGAAAAAAACACAAACCCTGAAACAACACATGATGAAGACACGTTTCCACTGTCCTTGATTGATCATATGAACAAAATTTATGAGTTCACGTTGTTCTGTATTGTTTTTATCATTTGGAGGAGAGTAGAAAGACGGATTGCTGCAGGATATTGACCCTTTACATGAATCTATAGCCACTGATGCTTTTGAATAATTGTTTTGAAAGGAGATTTTTTTGTTTCTCTATACAATCAATTTTAATTCCATCAGAATAATGATTCTGAAGCAACAGATAATGAGCTCCAGAGTGATGTGAGTTGATTTATGATGTAGTATGACATCATATCCTTTAAGACCTTTGGCAGCACACATATGAATGAGTGTGAAAATGTACTAAATAATGTTAGAACAACAGCAGGCTGTGCTGTTCTGCTTGGGTCAGATAGATATTATCTTAAAGAGTGGAGTAGATTTAGGCTTTCACAGTGGTTCGGCTGTCAGAAACAATGAAGTAATTATGCATGTAGAGAGCATGAAGTAAAAAGAAAGAAGTCTTCTTAACAGGGCTTTGACTCTGCATCATTTCCAAACATGTTGCCTCTGGGTTCAATGATCTCCTGCTGCAGTTGGCTGGATTTTAGTTATGTGTACAGTGGAGCCACACATCAGACTTTGAGTTAATTGGTAACAAATAAGCCCACATTATGCAGCATGGGGCTAATAAAGTGCATTCAGCCAGAGGGAGTCGGATAGAGACCGACAGTCGGACAGAGGACTTGTTGTACAGTCCGTAACGCAGGGACTGAGGGAATGACTGCGGGGTCTCATTAAACCACAAACATGACAGTTGGAAATTGTTAGCAACAGTGGGGGTTAATGGGGATGGTCGGTGGGCAGACCACTAATTAACATGTTAGTTGTGAGGTCGTAGAGGCTGATTAGAGCTCCAACATTGTGGTTAACTTTACTGCACTGTGGATTAAGCACAGAGGCGTAACATAAAGTAGCATAATTGGTGTTGTTTACATTTGGTTTCTTGTGTAGCTGCACACACCACATGGAAGCAGGCTTAAAAATAACAAAGACCACAACACTATGGTATGCACAGTAGAACAGTTGTGGGGTTTTCAAGAACGAAAATTTCTCCCTTGGCTCGATTATTTTGACTGAGTCTGCAGAGCTCTTGTCTTTGTGTGCTTGGCAGATTCAAAGCAAATGAGAGTGGACCTTTGCAGGGGAAGTGGGAGTGGAAAATCAGAAAAAACTGTGTACCTAAGTGTGTACTATGCCATACAGATTGAATATTTTCATGTTGATTTACAGTCAGATGAGTGACCTTGGGCCGCATGTTGTGTGGTCCTTGTGAGATTATCCTCCACAGTTCTTTCATCCTATGAGGCCTCTGAGCATACTGACTCACGATCATTCAACAGATCCATACATAAGGGTGTCTATAAATTAAGTGCATGGCAACTATGATAAGCTGAATAAGTAACAGTGATTCTGAATGTACCTGATGGTGTTGGATAGATGGTGTGATAAAACCTCAATTAAAGTTCATCACCTGGCTAAATCTCAATATTATCAAAAGGAAAATTGCCAGTTTTGGGACCATACCTGCTACTTCTTTCAGTCATTCGAGATCCATTTTCTAAGATGACTCCTGAAGAAAAAACATTTAAAGAGATATTTTTATCAGAGCCTTGCTGGGTTGCCATGATTTTATGCTGTTGGAAAGTGAGCAGCTGCGTTGAATCAAATTCAGCACTGCTCAGTGTGGTCATTATCCAACAATCACACAGTGTTCTACAGCCTTTTTAGCTGCCCAGGATTTCCTGGCTGTTTTTCTGTCCCTGAGGTTTCTTCCTCCTGCTCTGCTTATGAGACTGAGCTGACCTGTGCAGGTGGTTTGTGTCGAGGAAAAGCTCAACTCATGTCCTCGGTGAAGCAGTGTGACCCAATATCTGTCTGCCTTGCTAAATGTGCCAGAGCAGCACTAAAAATGTGTGTGTGTTCGTGCGCGTGTGTGTGTGTGTGTGCCCCCGTCCCTCCATGGTGTGTCAGCAAGAGGACCCATGTTATACCCACGGGAGACTGGGACACATGTGACCCCTCACAGCTAGAATTCCAAACACACATCACCAGCTGATATGTGTCTCTAACACACACAAATACATAAATGCAAGAATGTACACGCAGGTATCTTTTCACACACACACACACACATTTCTAACCATGTGACCCCACCTCATACTCTGGATGTAAATATATGATATGTCATACCCACCTATCTCACACACACACACACACACACACACACACACACACACACACACACACACACACACACACACACACACACACACACACACACACACATACACACACACACACACACACACACACACACACACACACACACACACACACACACATTTCCACAGAAGATTCATTAATGCTATGCAAATGTTGACCTTCACATTTCTAAGCATTGAATATTTAACTGTTGGAATCTCAGTAGTTCAGTGTGTGTGTGTGTCTTTGAAGCATTTAACATGTAACCTGTCCAAGCCAACAGGCATGTGTTAGTGTAAGCCCAGCATGAAAATCTATGTTTTGTTTTAGTGTTTTTTATGATATTTGTAATAGGATTTAACTTGCTCTTTATTCATTAGTTTCATCAATCAAATATTCAAGAATAGTCTGCCCTCTAGTGGCTGTCAGTGTTACAGATGACGTAAATGCACAATGACAGATAAAGTTATTTATCTAAGACATAAAAGATGCTGATATTTGTACCATCCATCCATCCATCCATACATACATACATACATACATACATACATACATACATACATACATACATCTCTTCTCCTCAAGTTGTATTTTAAGCAAATTGACCTAGACATTCTTTAGCTCCAGCTCTCCAGCTCCTTCTGAGGGATCCTGAGGCAATCCCAGACCATGTGGGACGTATAGTCCCACCAGCAACCTCTTGGTTTGCTTACCCCTAGGTGGAGGACACCTTTTGGAGATCAATAGCTCAACTTCAAGCTCCTTTTTGGATGTCCAAGCTCCTCTGACCCTATTTCTAAGGCTGAGCCCAGGCCCCCTTTGGAAGGAAACTTATTTCAGCCACTTGCTTCTGCAAATCCATTTTTAACCAGAACCCATAGCTCATGACCATGAATGAGGGTTGGAGTGGTACATTAAAAGCTTCACTTTACAGTTTGTGGTAAAACACACAGATTACTGCTGCCACAGCACTAATCTACCTGCCAATCTCATGATCCATTTTATTCCTTACTCATTCGTATGAAGCAGTGATACTGAAACTATCTATGTTTCTGGAAGTAAACTGGATCAGTTTAGGGTCATGTCATCAATATACCTTTATTACTACAGATACTGGGAGGGAAAGAAACAGGGAGTCACAGAGCAACAAGTCATATTGTCAGGGGATATGCTGGGCAAAAGAGAGCACTGTTCAGGGGATTTAAATGTACAGAGTAGGTATTCAGGTTTAGATGCACACACACACACACACACACACACACACACACACACACACACACACACACACACACACACACACACACACACACGCACACGCACTCACACAAAATGCACACAGCACTAAAAGCACATCTGGTCACACATCTGCATTCACTTAAGGCCTCTGTCCCTCTTCTTCTGCTGTGTGTGTGTGTATATGTGTATATGTGCATCAGTCTGTGTATGTGTATTCATGTCTTACATCCACGCCCACATCGGAGATGGATGCTGGGTGATCTGTTCTGGGACTGGTCCAGTTCAGCTCAGGAAAGTGGGTCACTCTGTATATGTGTGTGTGTGTGTGTGTGTGTGTGTGTGTGTGTGTGTGTGTGTGTGTGTTCAGTCAACAGTCAAGTGTCTGTTTCACATCAGCTGAAAGTCAAAGCCATGTATGTTTATAAAGTGAAACGTACACAGTTTCACTTCAGACATCCAAAGGGAACCAAAAAAGGACATGCTCGTGAACACACTCTCTCCCTGAGGACCCCTTACCAGTATCTGGAGATTTATTGAGATTTCTTTCATCTGCACTTTCCTCTTGATTTCTGTGATATACAGGGCACTGAGGATATGTGTTTTCTCTGAGTCATACATTTACTCTCAACGTATTTATATCAACAGACTGATGGATGCTTGGATTCAGATTAAACAGCTGCTGGCTGGCAGAATTTTAGCTTTTTTTTTTTTTTTCAATTTCCTGCCATGAAACATGCTGCAGCATATAAAGGCTGTTCTGTCATAGGTAAAATCATACATCTATCCAGATGTACTTTTCTTTTTTTCCTGCTCAACCAAACAAGCAGTTGTATCTAATTCAGTCTCTTAACATTCAGGTTTTTCATGCCTGTAATCAGCATTATTGACTTACCACCCTGTGGATGAAGTCTTCAAACACACTTACCTGATCAGAAACCACAGAAAACAGAACAAGAAGGTTCTTGGTACAAATCTCATTTGGGGTGTTTTCTGTTTGGAGTTTGCACGTCTTTCCACAGTCTCCTCATATGTGCGTTGGTTCCTTTGCTCCTTCTTTTCTTTCTCCTTGCTCATTAGATAAATTGGTTACTCTGTAATGCCTGAAGGTATGGGTGTGAGCATGTCTGGTAGTTTGTTTCTGCGTGTTTGCTTCTGTGTGATTGGCTGGTGTTGACCTGTCCAGGTTGGACCTTTTCTTCTCACATTATAGCGGCTGGAATTGGCCCTAACCCCCAATGACCCTGAACACCCCTAAGATAAGTGAGAAGTGTAGAAGTGTCAGGGTTCAGATTAACCCAAATGTGATTAGGAATGGATGTTAGATGTCAGTCAACCTGTAATTATCTGCGAACGTTGCGAGGGTTTCTGCTGTGTACATACATCATGAATAGGCCAACTAAATTTTACAGAAGCTTTTCTTTTTAAATACTAATTGAAAATGGTGATAGTGGTTGAAAACAGTTTTTTGACTTTGCATAGAGCCCAGTCTACAGAAGAACAGTCCTAGTTGTGTTCAGACAAAAAAAGGATTTGTATTATGTCATTATAAGTTGGCCATACTTGGGTTTTGGACAGTTTAACAGCCCAAGCTGTTATATTAATGCATACATGTAGAATCAAAGGGGATCAAAACATCAACCTGCTTCATATGTAACTTGTAAAGTGAAGTTTAACAGGACTTATAATGAGGGATAGACCGATTATCAGTTGGGCTAATTATCGGTGCCAATATCAGTCATTTTGAGGCATCAGCCTTTTTTTTCAAAAATCCAACAGCCAATTAGAAACAATTTAACAACAATTTAAAACTGTGTTATTTTGGATTAGATGCAGCCACGCCTCTCTGTCTGCACTCACTACTTTGTCTCACCCACAATACCATACCTTATGTACCTTAAGGAAAAGATGAATTAATAATAAAATTACAATTGAGTTACATTGAAATTTTCGAAAATTTTGTTTACTGTATAAAACCTTAGTTTTTTTTTTTCTAAAGTCAAGTCTTCATTTAACTTTATAAGAAAGATAAGACGTTTAAAGAAAGTTAAGGGCCGGAGTTTGTATTATTCAAAACTTTATTGCCAATAATATAATATATCTCTACAGACAACAGCAAACTGCCTGGTGCTGATGAGCTGAAAGTATTAATGCCTTTTTATTTTAATAAATTTGACTTTAAAGTATAACTTCATTAGATGCTTGTTCCTAATTTAAGCTTTAGTGGCTGTTGACTGCTCTTCTGATCTGTCCCTTCAAAACAGCACACGTGCTAACCATAGCTTAAAATGATGATGTATTTCCTCATATATAACCTAAGACTTTATCCTCCTTATACTCAAACTTTGTTTTCCTAATGTCATAACTTCATCCTCATTATGATGTGACTTTATTCTCAAAATCTTAATTTTTTGAAATATTTTTGTTCTGTGGCCCTAATCTTACATCACAGCTCCTACATAGTGAGTTGAAATATATATTACAAGTGCTTTACAAAACATGCACATCCCTTTTCTGTGATCCAGATAAGTTAGACCCTGTCAGGGACCATACTCCAGAATACTCCACCAGCACAAAAAGCCTTGAACCTGAACATCAGGATAAGAGACACAACAGAAGAGCTTACGGTCTGTTAGCTGAACCAGGCGCTTCTCCAACCCACATAAATGAGCTTAACACTCTTGTGGGTGTAATCAATTTGACTTATCCCGGTCACTGAGTAATTTTCACCCAAAGCCGGTCATTTGTCTGCAATTAGTCCACTTATCAGATCACATAGTGAAGTATAGTCGCTCTGTGCTCAGTCCTCAGAGGGATGTATTTCCGGACAGAGGTAGCTAGCAATCCTGAAATAACCAAATCCCACAACACAACAGGAACAGGCCTATGGTAACCACGGCAGCTGTTGTTGCCACGGCAGCGACATGTGACAGATGTGAGCTGCATACATATCTCCATCAGCGTTAATGGGCTTCTCATAGCTGTGTGCGCACTGGTGAGAGGGTGAAAATATGTGAGGCTCTTGTGAATAATAGCTGGTGTTAGTGTGTGTGTGTGTGTGTGTGTGTGTGTGTGTGTGTGTGTGTGTGTGTGTGTGTGTGTGTGTGTGTGTGTGTGTGTGTGTGTGTGTGTGTGTGTGTGTGTGTGTTTTTGGTAAGAGAGATGATATACAGCCAGTGTGATAGTGCATGCACGTGTTTGTGTGAGTGCTGAGGAGGTGCAATAATGCCCTCCTGATGCCTTTCAGGTGTGACAGACATTACCATATAAAGAGGTGGCTTCATCAATAACTGCAAGACACTGTGGATGGATGGGTATGTGTGTGTGTGTGTGTGTGTGTGTGTGTGTGTGTGTGTGTGTGTGTGTGTGTGTGTGTGTATGTGTGTGTGTGTAAAGTCGGGGATGCTATGCTGATGCAAGCTAAATTGAAGAGCTTCTCATGGCTTTTACTTCAGTTTGACCCTCCCCCAGGCACACACTCACGCACTCACACACACCATCTCAGAATCAGGTATTAAACCATTTACTTCAGGTTATTAGTCATAAACAAGCTGATAAGTAGTTGAATAAAGTATTTATGCTATAAAAAATGAAAAAGGAACGCATGATTAGTGTGATATACCCTTGGTTTAGTGTCTGTCAGAGTCATATGATAATGATGAGCTGGCTAAAGAAACTGGCAGAGCCTCTTCACGCTGCAGATGGGCCGACATGGAAGTGTGATAATAAGATCTCAGAACAGCAAAGAGCAGTGATGAACAGGTGGTTAGTTTTATCTTAATTGGACGTCTCTTGAAGGAAAAATGTATGTATGTAATGTAATTTAGAGATGGGTACCTTTCACATTTAAAACGATACGGTACTGATGCACGGTAGGCAATCAGTGCTATCAATTTTTGGTTCTTTTGTGTGTTCACATGGTAATAAATATTAATTTCTGTGATGATAAAATTTCAAAGTTTGCAATATGTGAATCTGCTATGCTGTGTTCATGTTCAGCATGGAAAATCACCTACTCTTTTACTTCCTTACAGTCACAAGGATGTGTTTGGGTACCCAAACATGGTACTGTTTGAATCTATGTGAACTGGTACTCGGTACTATAGACAGAATTCAGTTGGGACCTGTAAAAGTACCTAATTTGGTACCCATCCCTAACTGTAATTAATAAAGGGCTTTTGTGCATTTGCTCTTCAGAGCACCAGCAGGTTTGAAATGAAATCGGACTATGTGCATCTCTTGCAAACTACTGTCCTTCTCTCTTTAAATAGAGGGCTGATAAAACATACTGAATGAAATCAATCCCACAGCATCTAAATCTAAACACAACGATTTCACGCAAACTCCTTTTACACATTTTTATCACTTTTCTGTTTCGTGGTCGCAGGGGTTAAAAGGCGTTTATCCCAGCTGTTATTGGGAACATTGCAGGGTAAACCCTGGGCAGGTTTTCAGCCTATTATAGGGCTTACATGTAGAGATGCTCACACCTATGGGCAGTTTAGAGTGACCCACCAACCTGACTACCATTACTTTGAACTATCAAACTTGAAACTACATCAGTCTGTAAATCTGAACACATATGCACAGATAAAGACAAATGACATCCAATACAAGAGACATAGAATAAAGAAAGAAAAAAAAGAAGAAGGCAAGAATGAGGAACAGGGGGACTTCATTACAGTGTTGCCAGTCTTTTGTAATAATGATATCATTGTCATCACAGACACTGACCCAGAGCATTGAGACTTAATTATAACATCCATCCCAGCCAGGAGACTGCCAATGTGTGTGTGACCTGCCTGTCTGTTCAGAGCCAGCAAAGCTGAAAAAATAAAGAAGAGCAGATGATGATTTTAAGTTTGCTACAGTGCATTTATTAAAACATTAACCATGAATTCCTCAGTAACAGATCCAGCAGATAGATGTGCAGAGCGGAAAGTGTTTGCTCGGTTGTTGCCATTACCAGATTGCTTTTTCTGACTCTTGAACTGCATTCATCCTGTTCCTGCACACAGAGAGCACATTTGTGTAACAGGCAAATCACATGCATGGGTGAGCACACACTGGTGCATTACACTGAATACTCACACCAGGGCCTCATGAGGTCAATATAAATACACACACTCAAATTAAAAACACTCGGAGCACACAAACACTGCTGCACGATGGTGAAAAGTGTTACACCTGCTGCCATGAGGGCCATGGCTACCATGGCAACTGCCTCCCCATCTCTTCCCCAACACAGAAATAAGTTAAGAAAAATATGCAGGATTTCTGCCTCTGGCTCCTCCTGTCTACAGTATTATCACTTGTTTCTGCTTGAATATATGAGTTACTGCACTGTACATGTTCTTTTGATAGGTTGTGTACCTAAATATTTGCCTGTGTGTATGTTTTCTTCTTATGACTTGCTATCAAGCCGTCTACCTGTCACTCAGTCCGTTCAAGTTAAATGTGCGTGTTGAGACAGTTTTCCTTCCCTGCGTGTTTTCCTCTGACTTTTGAAAGTTTTTGAAAACCAAAGCTGGGATAAAAAGTGAAAATGTCGCTGCGTTCCAGTAGCCGCAGGTGTTATCTGTGGCACTGTGAAGTCTGTCTTGCCTGAGCCGTTTTATTTGAAGACCTGCTAACCAAGTCTTTAACATTAGCCAAGCGGCTGTCACAAGCTGAAATATCACACTGAGGCATGTGCATGCACTCACGCAAACACACCTCACACACACGCTGGCACTGTCACAGGCTATCACGTAGTCAGATATAACACATCTATCTTCAGCATCTCACACCGGGGAACATCTCATCGGGCTGAGGTGTGAGTGACAGGGATGACGTGTTCGTGTGCGTGTGTGTCTGTTTGGATGTCTCAACTTTATCTTTGGAACTAATTTAAGTTTTGACTGTTGAAGTGTAAGAGCTGCTTCAAAGTGTGTGCATGTTGGTAAATCTTTTAGCATCAGGTTTTTAGGGTAACATTAGAGCATCAAAACACTACACATATGCATATGGTGGGATGTTACTGTATGTGTGGTTCAGTGGCGGCTGCTGGTCAGTCAAGGAGGGGAAGCTCTTTTTTTCAGGCCTACATCATAAATTTGTTTATTTATTTACACGTAAATTCTACCCTCCGTGTCAGCTTGTTAGCAGCTGGAGCTGCTACGTGAGACTATTACAGGCTGTAAGTGTGAGTGACAGGGGGAGAAGCTCCACAGCTGTAGCTGCTTATTGGTGAAAAGAGAGAATCTTTAAATACAACACTCGTCGTTTTTAAGAAAGGTAAACTCGCTGGGTATCGATAAAACCTCCGGATCAGTCCAGAACAACTCTGCTCCTGTGGAGGGTTATACTTCTAGATCTCTGACTGGCTCATTTTACTGTCAATCAAAAAGGGATTCGGCCTCAGACAAATCATCCAATCCTCATGTAGAGGCCCAGCGTCCAGGCCAGCCCACTGCCTCATAGACCCCCAGAGACGCTGAGCGTCCGATGGGCGGGACAAAGCCCAGCGTTTATCCAATGACCATCTAGTTTCCACAGCGGAACAACCCACTCTACGCTTCCCCGCTGAAGTCAGAAGACGCTCAGCGTCCGACTGTGTTAAAGCGCTGAGACGCTGCGGGGATGAATGAGAAGGAGGTGGAGCCAGTTACCTGTGATAGGTAGCTGATTCTGAACAAAAGATGAAGGAATTCTAGTGCATATTTAGTCAATGAAATGTTCACACAGCAGAACTTATCAGCACTTTTTTGGGGACATTTTAGGGGAAGCTGAGCTTCCCTTGCAGTCTTAGAGCAATCGCCACTGGTGTTGTTATAAAACAATGACTGCACTTCTCAGACCATATTTTTCACATCAGGACCCAGATTTAGGGCCAATCCTAATTGTCCCCTCCCCTTCGTCTTACCCCTTGGCCCTGTGTCTTAAGCGCCAAGCAGAAGGGGTGAAAACACATCTCTTGGAAACAAGATGCTACTCGATTCCCGCTAAGTCATCACTACAGTTCATTGTAGTGACGTCCGCTTGCTGTAAATTTATCACTCTGGTCTCACATTTGTGAAGCTATTATAAGCTCTAGCTGTTGCTCCGGCAGCGTAAGGTAGATCGTTATAAAGAGCAATTTCAAAATACAACAATTCAAAGCATGTCTAATATTTAGCCATGTTTGGAGTAGCAAAGGATTGGATATCTGAAAAATATAGATATCATTTTGTATCAAATTTATCAAGTTTGTAATACCCCTTGGTTTCTAGTGAGGTCTTGGTTTTTCTTTGTTTCAAAGGCTGCGTAGCCCTTTCTCTTCCCCTAATAGAGAATTGGAACACTACTTCGCCAGATGTGCACGCACAAAACCAAGGACAAAGGGGTAGAATTGGGATTGGCCCTGACAATAACACGATCTGACTCCTTTGTTGTACCATTTACAACACCATAGCTTTAAACTTCTATCCTGTAACCAGCTACCTTATCTATCAATCGCCTTTACAATTATAAAATTTGTCCATGAGTTTTCATGCTGATGTTTAGATGTGCAGCAGTGTGACATTAAAACAGAGGGAAGGATGACGTGATCAGGATACATCAGCTCAAAAAGCAGCTGAAACTAGAGAAGCTAGAAGCAGTGTCTTGTGGGAGAGGATTCAATTTATTTTCTGTCACATACACACACATAAACATATATACATATACACACAAATAGTCTCCTGCAGCCTTGTCTCAGTGCTGGGAGTGTTATGATGAGCAGGTTTATTTTCAGGGTATGAGCTCATAATGTCTATAACTGTGAGCGGCCTCTTCTGTGCCTTCATGAGTATGCAGCAGGAGGCACAGATGTTTAACAGTCCCACAAATATTATCACAATGTGATAATAAAAAGATGATTTCTTCTCAGCCTGTGACTTTTGATTTCAAACAGGATGTGAAAAATAAAACAGCAACTACCCTCCATCCCCATGTTCTCATTGATTGTGAAGGTTTGTTTTTGATATTGGAGCCCAGCTGATACAAGTTCCCATGCCTGCCCCCTGTAAGATTATGATTTAGTCCAGAAGAGCCTGATTTGACCCACATTTTCACTAAAAGCTCCAGAAGATTCAGTGAGTACAGAGCAACCTGGGGGAACAGCACAGCAGAAGGTAAACTTTACCAAAGGAGTCCTAAAAATCACATCTGTGTTTTTGCAGGAAGCTGCAGATGTCTGCTTTTCAAAACAAACAACCTGAAGGTTTAACAGGCAGAGATTAGTGAAACACTCCTGTGTTAGAAATCTGTTTTTTTTTTTTTTTCTGATGCTCTTGAGGGAGGCCTTAGACCCTGTACACATGTATGTGTATGACTCAAAATACATACACAGTTTAAGGTCACTAAAAAGGGAGGCTTTGGAAAAAAGTCTTGTGAGGATGAGGAAAACTGAAGCAGAAGCTTTTGGGGCACACCAACATCATAACTTTAACATGTGCAATGTTTTTATTGATGCTGCACATGCATAAAAAATCCAAGATGGCCAGCTACCAATTAATTTATAACTCTTGACCAGTCAGTCTTCTCCTGGTACTTGTGCGATTTTTTTATTTGAGTATGCCACAAAGCAGTAAGCAGCAGTCCATCTCATTTTCAGTCCAAAGATATGAATCAATGAGGGATTTTGATTATCTTTAGTTGCTCACATTTGCTGCTTCTCAAGAAGACGCTCATGTTTGTGCTCAGTGTTGCTCTGCACTAGTGTTTGATTTAACAGATTGATTACAACCCACTGGTCTGCTCTGTTTATCAGGGATGCAATTGTTTCAGTATAATTTAAAAACACATTGAAAAAGAAAAAAAACACAATCTGTTTTTACAAATGCCTGCATATGTGTGGATATAGCCTGAGTTAGCTGTGTCGAGGCGGACTTATATTTAGGTTTGGATTCCTGTGGGGGTCTTGTTCAGAGCTGTTAGTGAAACAAGTGTGAAACTGCTCCAGATTGCTTTGTTACTGTTGTTTTCTTCTGTCATGCTATTTTAGCTCTATTTTGCAAAAGTGCCAGGACCAACCAGAGTTGATGACGTTACACACACACACACACACACACACACACACACACACACACACACACACACACACACACACACACACACACACACACACACACACACACAAACACACACACACACAGAGTTAAATAGTTCAGTCCTTTAGGGTTAGGACCTTTATCCAATCTAACTTTTAGAGTCTGTATTGGGGGCCGTTTACACGACAACAGTTTTAGGGTGAAACGCAAAAGTTTTGCTGCGTTTCTGTCTCGCGTTTACATGGTATGGGATTTTTCTGAAACCCTGCCGACAAAGTTGCCGTGTAAACAGTAAGCCAGTATATTCAAGGAAACGGTAACGTCACACTCTGCTCCTCACGAGCACATACAACAGGACAACAGTACCGTTGTTACGATCGTCGCGAACTACCGTGTTGTGCTTGTGCTGCTCAATCTGCTGAATCTGCTGACTGTCTTTGTACAAAATATGCATCTGTTGCTCCACTTTTTAACTTAGTATTCCCCAATACACCAGATGACTGGCTCAACTCTACTTCAGTGGAAATCTCCCAAAAGTGGCTTCTGGACAAGACAGTTATAGCGCAGACTACAGGCCTGACATGCTTACTACAGCGTTTTCAGTCTCTCTGCGTTTCCATGATTTTTTTTCCACTGCGTTTCAGCGTTTCCAGATGAAACGTTGTCGTGTAAACGGGGCCTGAGTCTGATACCTGACTTTACGATCAGGTTGGTCGGCAGAATTTAGGGAGGTCTTAATCAGAAACACAAACACTAAGATTAAAATGCTGAAAATGTCTGATGACTTATACTTTACATCAACAATAAGGATCTCTGAAAATGAGTTGCATTGAGCTGAGATGTAGAGAGGTGAACAAAACAGAAACAG
The DNA here is from genome assembly GCF_033239565.1 of Halichoeres trimaculatus. Lineage (NCBI taxonomy): Eukaryota > Metazoa > Chordata > Actinopteri > Labriformes > Labridae > Halichoeres > Halichoeres trimaculatus. The sequence continues at coordinate 26,287,347 of NW_027437181.1, forward strand.
ACTGAAGGATAAGAATCTTGAAAGCGATGACATAGTTTCTCAAACAGACCCACCTTTTAGAGACAAGATTTAAAACAGGACTTTGCCAGTCAGTCGTTCATGTTTTACAAGTACTGTAATGACATTCCTCCTCTAAATACACCACTGGGCTGCAAATTTGTGCTTGTGTGTACATTCCTAGCTTAACTATATAGGTTAAGAGGCTGACTAACTCCAAAGATAGGATGAGAAAAGACCTCCTGGTGTGTGTGAGAGTGAGCATGTGTGTGCGTATTTTAAGCAGCACTATGAGTCCATTGTGTAAGAGCATTGTAAAGGGCAGGAGGTGAAACGAGAACAAGGTTGACATTTAAGCAGCAGTTTCCAGTCCGGCTCTGTGAAGACTTCACTGTAGATCAATTACTGTAGTGTTTAAAAAAAGGCTTTTTATCTTCACTGGAGCTCTAATAATAGTAGTGTTTTTAAAAATGTCGCTTTGTCTTTGTAGCTTTTTCTAGCAGAGTTTAATATCTGTTTGTGATGCTCTGAAAAACATTGGTCTATAAAAGGTGGTATCTGGAAAAAAAATAAATCTTGAGCATTTTATTTCTAATCAGTAGTTTGTACTTTCATTTCATTTTTATTGAAAAAAAAAATCCAATGCTGACTAGACAGTCTGCTCATATCTACTTTCTCCTGATGCATATCGCCTGTCTCAGCCGAGCACCATCCCCTCTCCTCTCATATCAGTGCTCTCTCCAGCTTATCAGCAAGATGGAGGGAGATAAAAGAGAGGAAGAAGGAAACTGGAGGTAAATAGAAGTTTCAAGGGAAGGAGAGTCTCCACATAGGTAGCGTGGCGCAGATGGAAATGGGCTGTGTGTGAGAGCGAGCGGGAGCGGGAATTAAATTGGCTGTTTGTTCCCAGTCTGTGCTTCAATCAGAAACAGAGAATAGCCTCTAGCCGTTAAACTTTCCAATTACCTTGAGCAGATGGAGCCTGCGAGGCTCAGTATAAAGGGTTTGAAATGGTTGTTGTTGTTTACTGTTATGTGCTATTGACTGTACACCAGGCAACAGCGTCGAGCAGGAAGTCACAGGCTATTAAAACGGGCTTCTCCCTTTTCAATCTCTGGCCCATATCTCTCTGTATCTTCCCTTTATCTCTCCGTATTTGTTCCTATTGACTCTCCCACTGGAAAAAGCAGCCAGGATATCTGATTGATTGGCTGGTAATTCAAGCTCGTGGCCTGACGGTTGAAACCTGGATGAATAAGTCTCCACTCTGTCAAGCACAACAGTGCCGTTGAGCAGGACTCCTCGCCCTCAGCTGCTCCCTCTGAGGCCGACAGAGAAGCACTGTGGTTGCTTTCAGGAACCCCTGCGTATGAATGAGAGCTACTGTTTATGATGAAACCTTGAAAAGCGCGAGCACACTCGGCTGACTTTCATGGATATGGTTCTGTTTAAAAAGTGTTTTAGTTTTACAGCCTTTCAGGATGATTCAAGTACACCCGAGGGGTTTTAAGGTTTATGTTGAAACACATAAAACCTCTTTGTGCAGGACCTGAGGAAACACCTGACAAACAGGTTTGAAGTTTAAGTCAATGATGTGGGGTTTTTTTATCATTCAAGTATCTGTTTTTTGTGCACATGATCTGTTTTGTTTAGCACTGGTTTCTACTGGGATGCCTGAAGAGACGCCGCACATTATGGTCGTGATTACTGAAGGTCTGCGTATATAAAACATGTGCAAACTTGATAGCACACCCAAAGCTGGTTTACTAACAGGGTACACTGACTGTGCCCATCAGATGAGCAAAATAGCACACGCAGTTCATTTTGCTTGTTTGCCTTTATGAATTTGCAGAATATATGCAGATTATCAGGACACGCAAAAAAACGGGAGGAGGAGATGCAAAGTAAACATTTAGCAGCTGCAATGTGATTTATCACACCTGGGGATGGCTACCTTTCACATTTAAAACAATATAGTACCAATACCTGGTACCTCACAAACTGTATTGGTACTCAACAGTACCAATTTTTGGTAGTTTTGTTTGTGTTTATGTGCTAATTGATATTAATTTGTTCACTAACAAAATCTAATTTTTTTTCAATTTAAAATTTTATTCTTCAATATATAACCTTGCAATGCTGTGTTTATGTCCAGCATGGAAAATCGCCTACTCTTCCTCTCTCTCACAGTCACAAGGATGTGTTTAGGTACCTAAGCATGGTACCGTTTGATTTAATGTGAGTCAGTACTTGGTACTACAGATGAAAAGTACCTAATTCGGTACCCATACCTAGTCACACCTGAAACTGACAGTGGTCTGCATTTTGGTGTCTATATTTAGCACGTTTGAAAGGCAGGCGCAAACTGGCACAGTGTTACGCAGACACGGCTGTGGACATTCTGACGAGAGGAAGGCAAAGGTGCATTGACAGATAACAGGGAGAGGGAGAATCTTCTCTGCACATTAGTCTGACAGAATGAATATCTGATTACAAACCATCTTTATTTTATTTCATGGGCAGATCTTCTGGTTTTGCTCACAGCATTCACCTTTATTTGCCTCCTCCACTAAGATCTCAAACTTCATGGCATCAAGCTTCATTTTTTCCTTTACGGCCACTCTGCTCACCCAAACTGTCTGTGCTGACAGCTGGCAGCACATGTAAAATCCTCATTTAAATAGGGCAGTCTGCACCACTTTTGCATCTGTCATCAATTGAGCATGCAATTATAGGAGATCACCAGCAATACGCACGCTTATTGCACGTGCAGTTTTTTACTTTGCATGCCCAGTTTAGGGTGTCTTATTTGTGTTTTTCTTTAAAAGTTTCATCACAAAGCACACAAGCAGAAATAGTATGCAATGAAACAGCCAAAAAAACAACCAGAAAAGACAGTCAGATGCTTCAGTTAGCTTGGATTGTTGATAACCTGATTGTGAGCTTGCTGCTAGTGACTCAGCTGCTAGTAAAGGACTTTGATTGGTTACAGTTCTGTTTAATACTGGGTGCGTTACAGGTAATTTGAGTATAACAGACACAACTGTAGTAACAATGAATGCATCGCCCCATCAAGAGAGATTTGGCTTGCCTTTATGCACGGTGCCCAATGATTCATCAACTGATTCCAGTTAAATCAACAGGATCAGTTAAAGTCTAATAGTAATAATAAAATGAAAATTGTTTTCTAAACACATAAAAGATCTCACACAGTCAGTCAAGGCTCATACAGTCTGGAGTGAAACAGCATCATTTTTTGTAAATTAATCCTCAGGTAAGGGGACTCAGCTCATGTTCTTCTTTTGCTGACAAAGACTTAGCTTGGTCTTAAACATGAGGAACTTAAGTTTGGTGGCTTGTGTACAACACTGACAACAGAAGAGGAGTGAAAAGTTACAAAGGTATCTGGAAATTAAAGGAGGAGGCTCATGTCATTAAGTAACGTTTAAGTCTTAACTCTGTGATTCATCTTACCATCCGAAAAACATGAAACTGAGTTAGCTGTGAAATACAGTTGTGCTGTAGTTCCAACATTTTCCCCAAAGTCTGTGCCAAGAAAAATGCTCCCGGACTTTGTTTATTTGAGTTTCTGCATTTTAACGTGTGTAATACTACACTGCACACACCGTCTCTGAGAGAACACTTTATTACCTGTTTCTGTTTCAGACACACACACACACACACACACACACACACACACACACACACACACACACACACACACACTGCTGTGCAGATCTTTACTTTCAGTCCCTCCCCAGTGAGCCCCAGTAACCTTGGGAGGGACGGATACAGGAGGGAAGAAGGGATGGAGGGGAAAGAAGAGGAGGCAAAAGAGGGGAGGAGTGAAAGAGAGTGTGTGTTCAGGTGTGGGATACGGCAAGATGGATCACCCAACCCCAGAGGCAATTTATCACTGTCAGAGGGAGAGGAGGGGGAGGAAAAGAGAGGAAGGGTGAGAAGGATAGAGAAGGAGAGGGTGAGGGTCTTGGGGAGGCGGAGATAAGAATTAGATAGAGGACAAAAAAGAGGGATACACAGTTGTACAGGATCATGTTTTAGTTAGAAACAGGTGAAGAACTGGTTGAACCCCATCTCTGAAACATGCTGCATTGGCTTTACAGTGCAGGATGCTGGATGTTTGTACTCTCTGGATTAAAATACAACACTCACCAAATACTGTTCTCCCAAATAATAAATTCAAGTAAATCAACACCCTCCTTTCTTTCTGTTTAGCTGAGCAGTGCAGAGAATCATCCTGAGTTATGAATCCTTTTGGTTCAGCATGTGATGGAAGCCAAAAACAAATCAGTTGCAATGAATAGGAAGAATTTGATTTATCTTTAGCTTTGATTTAATCTGAGAATTCATGTACAGAATCATGTCAAGGTGAGTATTTACACATTCAGACCCCATCGAGACCCATAGCTGGTTATTTACCAAATGTAGGACATGCTTAGATGTTTTATCTGCTTTGAAAAACGTGCTCTACTCATCTTTCATGTTCATACCTTTCTGTCTGAGCTGAATTTGCACTCTGAGTTTCTTCCTTGAATATCCTCTGTGAAAGCAGGCACTTACATGGACCACTCACCCTCTCAAGTTAACAAGCAATAGAGCCAAGATCTTCATCTGTATTCAGGAGACAGACAGCTGGCTAACTGGCAGCTCTTGAACTCAGTTCATTGAATTATTCTCGTATATGGTACCTTGGTTGGAAATGCTTCAAGGTTTACAGTAGCGTCTCAGCGCAGATGGCAGACTTATTTAACAGCAGTCAGTATGGTTTATTAGCTTTTAATTCACAGTCGGGTACCTCTATTAGATGCTAGATGACTAAAATAAGGGCCACAAGCAAACAACTTCCACACTGAAACCATGTTAATCCAAACAAATGTTTCAAGGATTGTATTTTTCAGGAAAGCAACAATGGCAAGCTAATAAAACAGGCCCTTTCTAACCCAGCATAACAGGAGGTAAGCTGGAGGTGTTGAATCAAACTCTGCTGTTTATCTAAATGTATCACTTGCTATTTGCCTCCTATGCATAGGAGGTGCTATGGAGGAAAGTTTAAAGATTTTGTGAATTTTTTTTCCACGGTAGTGTTTTTTTGCACGAGTCTTGTACATTTTAATTTAGTCCAAGGCTTTTTTCCCCTTCTTTTCTAAAAAATGATGAAGATCTAGTTTCCCACATTTATTTGTTGATGGGAAAGCCCCTTGAGATAAATCAACTTGTTCACAAGGGAATCCCAAATCAGGTGAATCAAGTGATGACCTTCAACCAGTGATGCAGAATGGATCAAACCTTTGACCTTACGTGCGCTTTTTTTGCGTTTGAGCCCCAGGTTTTACTAGTTTAACAACAGCATGTTCCACATGGATCGCTCTGAGAATGATAAATTTGCATGTTGAGGCTCAGTTAAAAACAGCAAAGTGGAGAGATCGTCAGTCAGTTAGGCCTAAAACAAGCCTGAGTATGTGGAGGAGAAAAGGAATCGTGCATTGAAGAAAACGTTAGTGATCGTCTCATGATGGTCCAAATTCTACAATACCTATTTCTTCAGTGACAACCATAGACTCTTGCTCGGCTGGAAGTGAGGTCTCCACAAAAACTGCTCCCCCTGGTGGCTGGCTGCAGTATAGGTTAAAAAATCGGACTCTATAGTCATTCCAGATGGGCTGTAATCAAACTTTAAAAAATTAATACACCTTGTAGAAATGTTTCTCATGTCCGATTGTTGTGGTGGTTTGAAGATATTATTTGGCTGCTTTATACTCAGGTCATCTTTTTTCTGAAGAGTTTCGTTTTCATTAGTTATAAGAGGTTAAAAATGAGGTTTTACATAACGTTTAACAATGATTGACAGCTGCTGTTCTTGTGTATTTTTTGGGGGGACTGTAAAATATGTTGAGAGGTAGAGTCAAGAAGTGATTAGACTCTCAAAAGAAAAGAAAAAAATTAATACTTTTGTCACGCAGCTCCACTCAGATTCTCCCAGAATCCCTCATCGTCTCTACTGTGCAGACTCTGGCGAGAGTCTTTTGGCTTCAAAACCATACAATGATAAATGGCGGAGCCACACTGTCCACTCTACGTACAGTCTATGGTGACAACCATAACACTTGATAATAAAATATCTGTCGTCACCGCTGCACCCAAACTCTCAAAGACAGCTCTGGTATGAATAAATTATAGAAAATGCAAAAACTGACAAAGTGTTTGTACAAAGTGGTGACAGACAGACCTTGTGTTTTGCATCCAAACCATGCACAGCATATGTTTCCAGTATTTTTCACCCTTTTTGATTTGGTTTAAAATCCCACTACATACTTACACATTGATCAAGCAATGCTATTTTAATACATATGAATGTGTGCACACAGTGAGGAAAATATCTCTGAGCCAAATGCCTGATGAGCACTTAACCCCAGATAATCCGTGGCAGCATCAACGAGCAACTAACCATGGTCCTCATTTGTGGGCAGTGTCTGCATAAATGCTGCCTCTGGTGGACTGCAGACCCAAGCCCGTCATCAGTGTATTTCAAAGACTCTCTGAAGTCCTCTTTAATAGACTGTCTCTCTGACCCTGCGTCATTGGAGTCTCGTCACAGATGTTACATTTTAAAGAGTAGAAACATCACATCAAAGCATGTGAAGCCACCATCGCGTCCTCTAAGGGAAGCAACCCTGATGTCCTGCGCTCACTGTCAGAGAGTGGTCTGCTCCTTTTAATTGAAGAAATGGATCATGCAGATGTGATCATGCAGAATGAAGCACAGAAAAGTGCTTCATGCTGTGTTACTCCATCAGTTTCCCCTTTAGTTGAGTTTTTAGCAGCTTTTAAAACAAACTACAGAACAGACCATCAGTGACAAGACTGATAAAGTATCTACTGTTGATTTTAATGTAAAGAGCTTTTACTCAGAGTAGGTGTCAGGCAGTGACATCCAACATGTTTCAAACATTCACACTGAGTGATATGATGGTGTTGTTAAGACAACAACACAACATTTTATCTGTGAGAAAAAACTACTAAATCACTCACAGGACAGGATATGCAAAGAGATAAGATGTACGACTTTCTTCACATGAGGGGCCAAAATCAACACACAGGAGCTTCAACAGATTTATTACTTCTAATAGCAGTTTGAGGAAGCTCCTGCAGTAAAACATTCTGCATAATTACCTGCCATGCTGGACTAATGGAAAGTGAAAACTGTCTGGAGCATTTAAAGAGGGAAAATAAGAGTGTGATGATCAGTGTGAGCTCGACAGCGCGGAGAGAAAACTCTTCTAGGAGCGATCAATTTCCTGTGTGTGTGTGTGAGTGTGGAAAACCCAAACCACCCTCTTGGATGTTATCACACCTAACACCTGTATCATTATTTGATGTGTTATTGATAGTGTGGGGCCTCTTGAACAAACACACTGTATCATACAGTGCACACATGCTGCACAAACATCCACAAACAAACCTATACACACAGAACCTCTTTGCTTGTGAGACTTGATGCAGCAGGTAATTTACATCCTCTACAGCTAGTTACCTCTGTATGCTAATTAATTTCTGCATTGCCATGGTAACACACAAGTACTCTAATGCGTTTTTCTTTGTTATTGATATAACCTGCCAACATCACACCAGTGTATGTTTGCTTGTGTGCTGACATGTGTGTCTGTTTGGTGAGCACATGCAAGTTAAGCAAGCATGCATGTGTGTGTAAATGTGTGTGTAGATAATAGGCTACCATTGTGTCCTACCCAATCTAACTCCTACACACATTTCTGGATCATATGAAGGAATGACCAATTAAAAAGGTGATTAGGGGAAACATACTTCAGAGAGGGAAGAGGGGCGGTGTGGGTAATAAATGAGCAGAGGGCAGGGGGAGAAGGGGAGGGAAGGAAAGCTTTTTGTTATTCTGAGGAAATAGAAACAGAGATAAATTCTGGAGACACAGGGTCGGTCCTCTCGTGTCTAGACTTTTACTTACATGCTAATAAAGTATTTCCTCTCTGGGTTAAACCTTCAACACCTCTGATTTGGCTCACAGCTAGCTTTAACACTGATGCACACGCCAACTAACTCAGTGTTTCCTTATTAGGCCTACAAATAAGCAGCACATATATTCATGGATGTAGCCACGCTTTATCAGCAGGGTACGAGCTACAAGGTGGTCTGATCCAGCTGATCTTTGAGTTAACTGTGTTACATTTAGCAAAATTCATGCTTCTTTTTTTTGTTCTTTGTTCAGCTTAACTTCATGTCTCTTGGGTCGTGCTCATCCTGTTGGAAGTCCAAACAACCTGCTTACTATACATTATTCAACTTATTAAGAAAGCTACTGCAGTGTAATTTAAAAGAAAAACATTGATTTGATTTTGAGTATGCATTTATTGATTTAAAGTGTTTTATTTATTCAGCTTAAAAAAAGAATCCCTCATATTTCATGCTTGGTGCCATCCTTTTACACTTTGTAAGTCAAAACATGAGTCTGCTTTTCAAATTGTACACATACCAATACATTAGCATTTATGCATTGATATTGAAATTTTGAACTGATGCATTAAATCACTGCAACACCTCTGTCTTTGACCCTCCTCCCTCATCGTTTCAGTGCTGTTTTTCTTTCTTCTTAAGGTCTTTTTCGTAGCTAAAAAGCTGACCTTTAAAATTGAGAGAAAAGAATTATTAGAAATATCCTTGTGGATCTTGGATCTTATTCTAAGATAAGCTTACTTTTTTGTCACAGTGTCATAAGGCAGAGAGAACACCTTTTAAGTTGCATTTAATCTGCGGGCCTTGAGTTTTACACGTGCTTTAAATTATATACAGCTCAAAAAGAAACACCTATTTTTGAATTCTGCTATTGTATCAAAGTCTTAATTTAGCCTCTGTCTAAAACACTTAGTTTTAGCTGCTTTCTCTTTAAGGCTCCCTACTCCACAAACCCCCTTCTCTCTGATTGGCCAGCACTCTGGAGGCTATGAACAGACTTTTGAGGTTGAGGCCTACCTATCAGAACTATTATAAACCATTGGGGAGATCCTTAGACAATGACCCCACAATTTAATTAAGTATTGTGAAATTCTATATATTTACCTCTGCCAAGGAGGTTATGTTTTTGGGAGTGTTTCTTTTTGTTTTTTGTTTGTTTGTTTGTCAGTGAACAACATGATTCGAAAAGTAACCAACAGATTTTGATGACATTTTCAGGAAATATGCCAAATGAGATAAGGAAGAACTGATTAAATTTTGGAGGTGATCCAGATCACCGTCTGGATCCAGGATCTTTTAAAGGATTCTTTATCATTGTGAGATAGGGCAGTTTTCACCATATGTGTATATAACTCCACCATAAATGGTCGGATTGCTTTGCAAAACAATACAAGACAAGGTCACCATCATTTCTGATAGATGTGAAAGTATGATCCAGATCCTGGCAATATTCTGGATACTAAGATCCAGAATATGAAATATATACTGGGTCATCATACTTTTCAGCACTGTCAAGTAACGCATTATCGTACAAACCTGCAACTAACACCAAATTGTAGCAGACAGTCTGCTGAAAGGGAGTATAACATTAAAGTAGGACTAAAGTGTTGGTGACAATCACAATATGCTTGTTGGGGGTCTACGCTCTCTGAGTGCTTTTCTAGTTTTAAAAAGGACCTGTTGAGCAGTTTCAGACACACTCAGGAATTTGTATGATGTATAAATACGTAGGGGTTTAAAGATCTGCTGCCTAGTCATTTTATATCCATGTTTAAAACATAAAAGCACCCACTCCTTAAATAGCTGGAGACGTGTAATAACAGTTGGTGATGCTGTTGGAGAGCATCAGTTGTTGACTCTTTGTTGTATGACACTGTTTTTGACCAAAAAGAATAATTTGTGGGTATATTTGTTTTTATGCTAAAATTAACTTTGGTTGAGATTTTGTACATATTTCACAGATCAAAGATCTGATTTTCTTAACTGTGATTAGCAGGTTTTCAGAGTGAAGTCCAGTCTGTAGCTTTGGCTCTTATGTGGTCTTGCTGGAAGTTTGTATAGTTTTCTACAGGTGTGTATTTCTTCCTCTGGCTGAGCAACTCACTGAAACGTACAGAGAAGACAAGCTGTTATACAAGACTGAACATCATACTCTAAAAGACAAACACACTGAGTGACAGGGTGGGTTTGTGAGGGGTAGTACGAGGGAGACCTGTAGTTGACCTCTGTTTGTGAAACATTTCTTTTTCATGTGTGTGTGTGTGTGTGTGTGTCTGTGTGTGTCTGTGTGTGTGTGTGTGTGTGTAAGAGGAGAGGCAGCGAGTGAGTGTGAATGTGATGTCATATATAACCTCTGTGTTGTTGACCTTGCCACTGAACAGACACCAGACTTACTCATTCACACACACACACACACACACACACACACACACACACACACACACACACACACACACACACACACACACACACACACACACACACACACACACACACACACACACACACACACAGTCATTTTTTATCATCACGGCAGTGTGTAAACATGGGACGCCAAAATAAACACCAGTGTAATTTTTTTAGTGTCACTTTGCTTGTGACATTCTTGTCATCTGTAAAGATTTTGACATTTGACACCCTGTAGGTCTGTGAGTATGTGTGTTTGTGTGTGTGTGTGTGTGTGTGTGTGTGTGTGTGTGTGTGTGTGTGTGTGTGTGTGTGTGTATAGCAGGTGCGAGTGACCGTCTGCATCTCTTCTGCATGAGCTCACTGATCTCAGACCTGCTGAGAAATGTGTGTGTAAACATCAGTGTGTGTACAGGAGCAGGTAGAGGGGGATGAATGAGGACAGAGATGAGGGGAGGTAAATGAGATTGGGGGGAAGGAGGAGAGGTTTACCTTTCCTGGTCACTCATCTGGAACTGATTACATCCACATACACACACTCACACACAAGCTCATAAACGTGCATCATCCCAGATTTAACCGACTTCCAGCGCACTCTCTCTGTCTCCTTTTTGTGGAAGGATTTTGTCTGTGTCACTTCTTCTCCTCTCTCTATGATCTGCCTTCATCTTTTCTTAAATTTGCTGTGTCATTCCTTGAACTGCTGCTAAAAATATCAAAAACCAGGAATAGCAGAGGTTTAAAAATAAGGGTGGGATAAAAGAAGTGGTTTATAATCACACAGCTCAGTGTCACAGTAATGGCTTATACTCTGGCAGTGATAGCTGGAGTGTGTGTGTGTCTTTGTGTGTGTGAGTAACGGATGTGTCTTGTTGCGTTTGACAGGCCATTTTCATGAACCCTTTTACCCCTTGTTCACTTGCTCAGAGAAAAGTAAGGAACAAATGGTGCTGTGGTGTCTTCTCTTATCAAATCTCAGTAACAGCATCCCTCTGTGTCTGCACTAACAGTCTCTGAGGTCACCGCTCAGTTAGCCCCAACGCCGTCCCCGTCTCTCTGCTTTCTCTCTTCCCTCTGTCACTCACTTCATCTTCACACAGCAGAGCTGCGCCTGTGTTTGCCTGGCCCTGTAGGAGGAAATGAATCACACACACTCATAGACTGTCTGTGGTGCTGAGACTGATTGAGTCACTCGCAGAATACTGATGAGCTCAGAGGTGACGAGACGCCTCGAAGAGACGCTCGCTCTGGAGCAGAGGAGGAGAAGGGATGGAGAGTAGGAAATAAAAGGGTTCACAATGAGACCTTTTATCTAACATATAGGCTTCATGAAAGGTGTTTTAATATTCATAATCCTATTATGTGTATGATGCCGTAAAATACGTTACAGACTTGAAAATAAAACTGCCTCCAATTAGGTTTCCACAGTGGAGTCCATTTTTCTGCCTTGACTGAACTCTGGCTCATCTGGCAGCATTGTGCCATGCTAATGAGTGTGTGTGCGTGCGTGTGTTTGTGTGTGTGTTATAGGAGATTGTAAACAAACTGCAGTATTCATGCTGCTGCACAGAGAGATGAGCTGAAAATAATAAAGGAAGCGTAAGGAAGTGAAAGTGAAACATGAATTTTAAAGTAGGGTCAAAGAGAGGACACAGACAGTGATGTGGAGGTTTGTGTGTCACTGTGCAGAGGCTCATACAAGGAGATAAGTTCAACATACCGCGGTTATCACATCTTATCTGGCTCTGCTGAGGAGATCGGACTAAGCAGTCTCATGATGCTGGTTATCAACCTGATATATAAAACCAGAGATTTGAGAGAAGAAACCAGTGTACGACAAGGTTCTGATGTGATCTATGAAATGTGTGTATGTGGGCCAATCACTGTGCACACCTGATTAGGTGTTGATAAAAAAAAGAATTAAATCCAGTATCCAAAGTTCTGCATAGGTCTCTGATTTTTTTGTTTGTTTGTTTTTTAACCTTTATTTGACCAGATAAAAACCCATTGAGATTAGAAACTCTTTTACAAGGGTGACCTGGCCAAGAAGTCTGCAGCACATGTCATAATAAATAAATAGGTATAGTGCGGTCATTTAAAGAACGGTTAAAAAAAATTATTCAAAAATAAATAAAAAAAAATTGCAGGTGAAATGCTGGAAGTGAGTGAAAATAACAAGTTCAGAAACACAGGCATCGATTAATAGTTTCTTTTTTCAGTTAGGATGGAATGGGAGGCTCTAAGAGAAATTAGTTTGGACAGATTAAGATCAGTCTGTAAAGCATTCCACCATAAGGGGCAGCAAAGCTAAACGAAAGTTGCGGATAAAAGAAATTTTCCAGCTCTGAGGGAGAAGCAGGATTTATTTTTAGTTTGGTTCAGAGTTTAGTAACAAGGTTGGCAATGTGGGCCTTAAAGGAGTGTTCATAACCAATAAGAAAGCCCATTTATTTGTAATTAGTCACTTGCTTTATGAGTACACATGTAAGGTAAAGATTTGAGGGGTGTTTCACTTTTGTTTGAGAACACCATCAGCTTGTTTGTTCTACATTTAGGACAATTTTGAGCCTCTGCAGCCGAGATTAGACCACATTTAATCAGACTGCATATAGTCAAATGCTTGTGTAATTAAAGTGGAGCAGCAATAAATTACAGTATTGTCAGCATCAAAATGATAAAAGGCATTCGACATATTGACACAGAAACTAAACAGAGAATAAGAAAGGTCCTAAGACTGAGCCTTGTGGCACACCTTTGGTGACCTCCAGGAAACTGAAACTTGAATACAGGACTTGAGACTTGCCGTGGGTTTTGATTGCACTCTCCACCCATATTGAGATTGGTACAGGCTAATCTGTGCGTGGAAATGAGAGTACACGCCCACTTTTTGGTTGGACCCATGTTTGATTAATGAGGGCCACTGTGAGCGCATTCACACGAGCAGGATGATGATATAAGCAGCATGTGACCAGTCAAGTCCAGTCATTTTCAAAGTGAAGGAAGAACTGATAAACAAGAAAATCACACCAAGAGGATATCCACAGATCAACTCTTTCTCACAGTTAGTGTGGAAAACAATCACATGAGGATAACTCCTGTTTGTCCCTAAAATGAATCAGTTTCTCTGTTTGATTCTTGTGGCATCAGTGACAGTTTCTGCTGTAATCCCAACATTCCACACAGAGTGGTAAAGAGAGTATCACAATAATTTAACAACTTAAAAAAAATCAGCACAAATATTAGCTCATCTGAAATCTTTGTTTGTCTCTGTAGACTCTGTTGATGAATGATGTCAGGAAATTACAGCTACTACCTTTCATTGATGAATTTCATTTGCAAATTTATACCAGCCTTACAGTGAATTCACCTGCCAGTGTAAATGAAAATGAGAATGCTGAGGGGTCTTGCAATGCCTGGCTGAAGTCTTACCATTAAAATGTCCTGCTGGTCTCCCTTCCTCCCCGTCACGGTCGGCTCACACAGCTCCATGATCAAGCACATTGATTGGTTGGTAGGTGGAGCTTTCTAAAAATTGATCTCTGCTGCTCATAATTGGTTGTAGTTGACCCTGATGTTACCTCGACCCCCCTCACCTTTGGTTTGGTTGAGCGTTAATCAAGCAACAGTGGCTTGAAAACTGAATTTTCTATAGCTCACTCAGCCTGATTATATCCAGGCTATGAGTTATGCTTAAGTGGGCATAATTAGAGACGCGGCTCAGAAGACTGTCAGGTGAGTGGTTTGTTTGCCAGACGGCTGAAATCACTCATCAGCACTAATCCTGTGCCTGTTTCTGACCTGATCAAAAGCAAGGCTCTAATGTGGTGAACACCATTTTTTGGTTTCACGATGCCTCTTCAGAAACTGATACGTGCGATCACAGAGACTACATCTGTGATTAAACAGTATGTTTTAATACCTTGAAATAAACCAGTGCAGGTACATTCATGCCAACTAACTCTCTCGTCTTTAAAACACTTGATATTTCTTTTATCTTTTTTTTTAATCAGGCAGTTTGGCTGCTCACCAAATCTTGGTTAATTTCAAACAAAAAGTTTCTCATCTCAAGGACCAAACCCTGTCTTCATGTTACTGCTCTTCTGGTCAACCATCTGCTATGTGTGTTTGCCTGTTTGTGTGGAGTGTGTGTGAAAAAGAGATAAGAGCTGAGAGAAGCAAAGAGATTAAAAGTAACTTTTCCACAAGGTTTTAGACTTTTGGATTTCTGACTCTTCTATTTCTTTCTACACAGGAAAAGCAAAAACTTCTTTTTGGTATTGATCAGAGGATTTCTCGACTATCCCCTCTGGGTGGTTTATTTTTATCCATCCAAGGCATTTTTTGATGAAGCTATCGATGAAAAAATTGAGAGTCTTCATACCTGCGTTGTTTGCACACTCTACACTTTCACCATTGGGTTACAAAGAGCTTTGACATACAAGCTAAATCATACACTAGAAGAAAGAACAAAATGTATGTAAAGGTCTAATTCACAATATAATACGATAGATAAGTTGAGAAAAACACGACCTCAGTACAGTTTTTTTATGGCTGTAAACATCTTTCACTTTGGCTTAAAAATAAACATGGGGAATTGGGCTCTGATGGGTTTCTGTGGTTGGCCTGAAGTGGAAAGCTTTCCACACTTCAACATTGGCTTTTTTTAAAAACACACTGAGGTTTCCACTTGATCTAAACCCAAGACAAACCCTCACACACAAACACACCTGTTTGCATTGTAAGTCTGCACTGGTGTGAATTGGTTTGCCGCGCTCATCCCCTGCCCTGTCATTTTGTAGTTTGATGCTACATTACCTCTCACACTCCCATGGTTTTGAGGCAAAATGTAGTTGCCATGGCGTTGCACATTTTCTGGATACGACAAATTTTTATTCCAAGCAGCAGAAAATCTGTCATAACCTTGCAGCTAAGCAGGATTATTGAACATGGGATGAAAATTTGAGTAAATGCACGACTAGTCAACTTCATTTAAAATCTGCCCAACCTCAGCGTTCTCCCTGCATGCTTGTCAATCTGCAGGCAAGCTGTGTGTGTGTGTGAGCGTGTGTAAAGTAGAGAGGGATAGACACTAGGAGCCTGTTTTACAAAGCAAGGAGTGTGTGTGTGTGTGTGTGTGTGTGTGTGTGTGTGTGTGTGTGTGTGTGTGTGTGTGTGTGTGTGTGTGTGTGTGTGTGGGGTGGGGTGGGGTGGGGTGTGTGTACAGTACCTATATGTTGAAAAATCTTGTTCTATTAGTTATGCTACTTAGTTAGCCTGAGCAATAAGGTAGTCTTTATCCATAAATACACACTCACACATGCTGCTCAGATACTTGACAAGGGTTGAGCTTTTGCCATGTTTGTGTCTAAAGGTGTGTGTGTGTGTGTGTGTGTGTGTGTGTGTGTGTGTGTGTGTGTGTGTGTGTGTGTGTGTGTGTGTGGGGGGGGGGGGGGGGGGGGGGTGAGTGTATCTTGTGGTCTTGTGGTTTGTTGACACAGTCTAGAAGGCAGCTTTTACTCTGAGAGGTTGCATTTTCCTATTAGATGAAAAGTTGCTTTGTGTGGACACATTTGCACACCCATTAAGACACACACACACACACACACACACACACACACACACACACACACACACACACACACACACACACACAGGCGCAGTATTGATTGAGGAAAGGTAACAGCCTGGTTATTGATAGAGGCCCATTTGTGTGACAGAAAGTGTTTCATTCACTCTATTTTTCATGTGAACAGGCTCTTATTCCACTGTGAGTGCATGGACCACCAAAGAGGCCAACTGCTCACCTACACACACAGAGTGAAGTTTCCTCTGTTGGACAAATGGGGGTGGGTTATTAGTCTCGAGAAGCTGGACATGCTCACACGCACATGCACAGTGTAATATGTGCAAAATGACATCAGACAAAGCAACAAAAATTTTTACTATGACAACGCTTTTAGCATTTATTTCAGGGCTGCAGGAAAATAAATGGCAGTGCAGACATCTTGACAGTTATATCTTTCAGCCTCTAAGATTTTTAGACACTATAAGGTGCAACTCAGGGTGAAAAATTTGGCTACCTGGTTTCACACATACAGCTACACCTACGATAAATGTTCCTGTTCAACTTTGTCAGCACAGAAATTAGAAATTGGTTTAGAGACATATGTATATTTTTACAATAGTTGGTCTGAAAGGCTGGTTATGTAATGTATCGAAGCTAAAGCACAGCCACATGTGTCTTGCCAGGCCTATAGCTCCTGTCAGGGTTTACCACTGTAAAGCTAATGATGCTGTACTTCCTGGATGTGAACAATCACAGATAACAAATAACATCTTGCACTGTGCCACAGTTTTGTTTTGTTTATGTCAAGAAAACAGAGACAAAGTACAGGCAACATCTGAATTAACTAGCATGAAACTATATGACTTGTGCTAACTGTAGCCATGATTGGCGTACCAGTAGAACAAACTTAAAGGCATGCATTCACAACTGGGCAATTATTTGTTTTGAAATGTCCCTAATACACTTAACCCATAGCTTGTCTCATACTCTATTAGGGATGGAGTGAATAGAGCAAGTGCGTGTCTCATTTGGGTCACTTCTGCAGGTTCCAAGCCTGGATAAAGGAGAAGGGTTGAAAAATTCACAGAAGAAATCTGAAGTCTTTAACATATTAGAGAGTTTTTGTTTTACCTGCTTTCAGTATTTCCCATGTCATTCCTTTCGCCTACATCGTCCATGTCATTTACAAGCAAATGGCTTATTATGTGAATTAGGCGATGACCTCATTTAGCAGCTTTTAGCAACTTCTGGGACAGCCAATAGAGACGTTTCTTACTGATGAGTTGGTTGAAACTAGCAATATCTCACCCAGCTTTAATGATGTTTTAAATGGTAAACTGCCTCATTCTTTTAGGTTTTACACAACTATACATCACATAAAAAAGAAAACGGTTAACGGTGGATTATTGGGATATATGGTATTCTGGGATGTTAAAAACAACAACAGTGTACACTGAACCAAACCAAAAACCTTGACCACTATGATGATGGGAATTTTGGATTGTGTGAACAACTCCATTTCCATACTATCATAAACTTTTGGACAAACTTGACCAAGCTATTTTTTCTTTATTTCAGTAACAAACTATTTGTAAATTATGTAAAATATATGTTTCTACATATCTGATTTCCCCCTCCCCCAGTCTCTGATTATTGACCAACAACCCCCTCTTTTTCTCTCTTTCACCCTCTGATCTATCCATCATCTCTCTCTCAGTGTAAATATCTGATGGCCTAAATCTGCTGAGAGACAACCTGTGTCAATCAAGTGTCTATTGATTGGAGACACACACACACACACAGACAGACACACACACACAAATGATGCATCTCCATTACTCGTGTATTGATTAAGCCTCACCAGACAAAGAGCGCTCTTCTATCACTCTGATTAATAATGTACTGAACAGTATTTTGTATTTTATGAACTTGCCAAAGAAAATGACGCCATCAGGTAGTGTTGAAACTATGATACTTTCTTTATGTTGTTAAATTATTCAGATATAAACCAAAGCAGATATAATATCCTTGTTTTTTAGATGCAGAAGGCCCAAGAGCTGCTATACTGGAGAATAGATTTCATGTTGTCTATAGAGTAAATTACCTTATACAGTAAGGAAAATAAGTATTGAACGCGTCAACTATATTGCTCATCACATTTATTTCCAGAGATGCAATTCAAACAAAATTTCAACTTTGCCGTGTGCTTTGGATCGTTGTCCTGCTGGAAGGTCCAGCCACGTCTCATCTTCGTCATCCTGGTGGATGGCAGCAGATTCATATCAAGGATTTACCCATACATGGCTCCATTTATTGATCCCTCAATTATATGAAGTTTGCCAAAACCATGAGATGAGAAACAACCCCATGCCATGATGCTTCCACCTCCAAACTTCACTGTTGGTGTCGTGTATTTTGGGTGATGTGTAGTGCCATTTCTCCTCCAAACATGGTATGTCGTATGACAGCTGAAAAGTTCAATTTTGGTCTCATCTGACCAGACAACATTCTCCCAGTATTCTACAGGCTTGTCAAGATGCTGTCTAGCAAACTTTAAATGAGCTTCAGCATACCTTTTCTTGAGGAATGGAGTCTTGCAGGCTGAGCGTCCATAGAGGCTATGGCGGTGGAGTGCATTGCCTTTTGTTTTCTCCGTAACAATTGTACCTACTGCCTCCAAGTCTTCCTGGAGCTCTTTCAGAGTGGTCCTTGGCTCATTGAGTACTCTTCTGACTGTTTTTCTGACTCCCTGGTCAGAAACCTTGCAAGGAGCTCCTATGCGTGGCCTGTTGATGGTAAGGTGGTGCCTCTTCCACTTGTGAATAATGGCCCCAACGGTGCTGACTGGAATATTCAGGTGTTTTGATATAAGTCTGTAACCAGTTCCATTCTGATGCTGAGCAACAATCAGGTTGCGAATGTCTTCAGAGAGCTCTTTGCCTTTACCCAACATGAGGTGTGTTGTATTTAACTGCTTGGTGAAAAAACTACCTTTTTTTATAGGACCATCAATTTGCTCTAGCCCAGCTGATGTTGGTTTGCACTGATTGGAAGTTCAAGTAATAATTACTGACAGATTTCAGGTGATATGGTGCATTTCCTTGCCAAAGTATACAGCCTTTCTATGGTGTGCTCAATACCTTTTTCCTGTGTTATTGTACTTAATTCCACATAATCATTATTTATGGACTGAACGTTGTGATTTCTTTTCATGTGTGGGTTATTTGAGTTAATACCAATGTCTGGTAGAAATTTTGTTTGAATTGCAGCTTCGGAAATAAATGTAATGAGAAAAAAGTTGATGTGTTCAAAACTTATTTTCCCCATTGTATTTTAATTTCTGAGTAGTTATGTTAAAATGAGGTCTTTACTTTTGAAAAAAAAAAAAAAAACATAAAACCAACTCCACACGTGACCGTACTTACCAGACCATGTGTGTTTAACTATGAGTTGTGTAGAAGAGGTTCCTCCACACATACAAACATGGATCCAGTGTTACAGAGGAGGTGTTGCTGGCTGAAAACAGGAAGGTAATTACTGTTATCAAGTGAGTGGGCAGCACCTACCACAGATGTTTGGTTGAAGTACAGAGCTTCAAAGCAGACACACACTCACTGATAACACACATAATACGCCTACACAACACACTCTTGGTCGTATTGGTCCCATCATCAGTCTCGGGGGGTTTTGAGTGAAGCTGGACTCAAAGCTGCTTCTGTGAAATGATCTTTTGTCAGATAGTGTTGAAGTGTTGTGGAGGAAATTCAAACACAATTTCCCATCATGTAAATGAGTTTTAGACACAGATCTGCTTCTGATCTGTGTGTGTGTGTGTGCGTGTGTGTGTGTGTGTGTGTGTGTGTGTGTGTGTGTGTGTGTGTGTGTGTGTGTGTGTGTGTGTGTGTGTGTGTGTGTGTGTGTGCTTTGCATGTTAACTTTGATATGTAGACCACAGAGACATGAGAGGGGATTTATCTTGGCTTTGCTCGTGCAAGTGGCTCCAATTAGTTAATAACACACACACGCACACACATAAATGCAGAGCACGTTACTGCCTTAGCGCTCGTATTCATGTAGATATGGTCAACAGTAGAAATTAATTGACAAATATCTAAATATCTTGAAACAGAAATGAAAATGGAAGGAGACGCTGAGTTGGTTCAGGAGGACCACTCAAGCAGCACTGGATGAGTCATTCTCACATCCCTCCCCTCTTTCATCTGTATCGTCTTCACTTGAGCTGCAGAATTTCTGGTCTCTGCCTCTGGGCTGACTTTGCTGTGACTGTCCTGCACCATTGTGTGTTGTTCATGCTACGGAGGCCTGCAGGTGGGAGTTGGTGACAGGAAACTTGCAAAGGTTGGGTGAACAGATTCCACAGTTTGTGCTAACACATGCAGCCCACCCAAACAGTGTTGGAAAATTTTCTGGAGTGTAGTGTGAGTGTGAAAAGAGACATAGTGAGAATTAGCAGGGAAGTCAAAAGAGAGCTGCAAAAACACAAATTCTGAAAATATCAGGGCATGTGTTTTTGTTACTTGTTGCATGTTTGCATCTTAAACTCTCTTTAGCTATAAATAGGGATGGGTATTGATATTATTGATACCAATGCCCTTATTGATTCTGCTTATCGATATGATTCTTTATCGATTCCCTTGTACTAAAAGTAGCTTTGCAGGTTTTCTGTGTCATCATTTATTTGTGTTTATAAATAGATAAATATGAAATTGGTCACTTGATCTGGATATCTCTGGATGTAAATGAATGAAAATAAGTAAAAATCACACATCATGTGACGTTGGTATACTGTTTGTGAAATGTTATTGACTGAAGTAGGCCATCTGGTGTCTTGAAGTGGTTATAGCAATGCTTTGAGTTGTTTGAAACCTTGACATAGTTATAAAGCCAGCCATGAGCCTGCACATAACTTTTCTTTTATCTTTCCTGTTAGTATTTTGACAGTTGAAGTTCCCAGTATTGTTTACAGGGAACAACTGTGATATGTTTTTTGATAGAAGTTGAAATTCTATTGCAAAAGAGATGCAATTACCCATTTATGTTAGCATTAAGCTAGCGCTTTTTTGTTTATATCGTTTTTGGTAAATCAGGAGATTTATACCATGTTGAATGAATTGAATAGGAAACGCCTGTGAGAGAGTAATGTTCATGTCTTTGTGTGTTCAGTTCTTCAGTTAAACCCAAACAGCAACCTCCGGTCTAAGAATATGAGACAATGCGGAAGTGCTAAAATCTGCTGTTTCCTGAGTGTCTGCTTGAGGCTGGCTCTGGAAGAACGGGGTGTCATACTCATCAAGCCAAAAAAAAGCAGTTTTTGAAGCAGAAATTGATGTATTTACAGCCTGGTTCAAAAAACATCTCCTGACTGAATTGCTAAGTTTACTATCGGCACACACTGTACAGGGGGTGAATTGTTTCCTAACTTGGCAGTTCAGAGGATATTTAGATCCCGAGCTCGCCCAATCAGAGGCACAGGTCAGGTCAAGTGACTGAAAGGCACCTTATAGCTGTACTCGAAGCCCTTGCCACTTCCAATATGGCCGCGATTCCACATTTGCTTCATTTTCTGTTTCAGAAACAAAGGGGTGAGACTTTGTCCATGTTTTGTACCGTCTATAGTTAAACACTAAGTGGAAATTCCTGAATCTGAGTCGGGAAACTTATATCTATTTGCTAAGCTAAGATAGCTGCGGCAGACCAGTCAACATAAGGCCTGGCAGTTCCTGTATAATGTAAAGAATTAATAAAGGAATCATTAAACATAAAGGCAATCAATGTCGATGGATTTCTTATCGATTCTTTACAGGAACTGGTTTTCTATACCCATCCCTAGCTATAAATAGACAAGACACAGTTCACATCATCTTTACTGAGCCATTCTTTCTTCATTAAATACCTTAAATCTCATGTTGATGGGGAAATTAATTAAGTGCTCACTTTGTGAAATAAATTGATTGCCAAGCAATTAACCTCTAGTATGAAGGAGACATGGCTGTTCTTTCATCTATTGTAATTTCATCATTGTAACACAGAGGCGCTTCACAAAGGTGCAAAGTCACATCATGCACTTATCGAGCAGAATGTCAGCCTGCACTGTAGCTAAATGTAAGCTGAGAAAAACACAGAGAAGAAAGAAGACAAGAGAGGAGAAGGTCATCTGTTCATTTTGTGGCAGGGGACCCTATATGCCACCAGCTTCCATGTCACTCTTACCCTTTAGACCCTGAGGATATGGTGTGATTGAGTTTGTGTGTGGTTGTGTGTGTGTCTTTTGCTCTCCCTCAGTCCACAAGGCGGTGTAACTTTGGTTTCCTATTAATATTTAAAGCCATGAGTCTTTCAGCACATCTCCCATTTTTCTCTCCTCTTCTCTTTTGTTTGGTAGCATTCTCAGAGTGAATAGTTTCTTTTTCTTTGTGATTATCTTGTTTCTCATTTTTTTCTCTGTTTCTCTTCCTGTCCTGCCAGGATCCCTCCTTCTCTCTACTGCTCCACGACAAGCTTCAGGTGCCCAACAGCTCTCGGCGTGCGTGGAACGAACGTGACAGCCGCTGCGATGTCTGTGCCACTCACCTCACTCAGCTCAAACAGGAAGCTGTGCGCATGGTCCTCACTCTGGACCAGTGGGATTTGTCTCCCACCTCTTCCCCTACATCCCTTATTGGACGGTACGGATCTCAAGGAGCAGTTGGGGCTTCTGGAGCACCTGGATCTCGGGAGTGGCCTCCTCCTTTTCTTCCTTCATCCTCCACTTCGGCTGCTGCTGTTTCTCTTCCTCCCCACTCGTCTTCCCAGTCACCTTCCCCAAGCCCAAGCCAGACTCCAACACCAAGTCCAAGCCACGGATCATCCAACTCTTCTCATGGGAGTTCGTCAGCCGGGCAAACATCGAGCTGTGCTCTCGTAAACCCTCAACCTCAAGGCCCAGGACACAGATTGGGGTCCAAGCCCAGCTCTCTGGGTCTTGGAGGGGCTGTGGACAGGAGGAATGGGTCGCCCAGTTCAGGGAAAGCTAGCACCCAACAGCAGCCAGCGAGTGGAGTTAACAGTCCCAGCAGTAATGGTGGAAGCAGCAGTAATAACGGGAGTGGAGCCGTACTGAGTTCAGCTGCTCTGCAGGCCCATCAACACCTGAACAGAACTAACGGAGGAGTCACACTTTACCCCTACCAGGTAAGACACACTTGGAGCTGTGTGTGTGTGTGTGTGTGTGTGTGTGTGTGTTGTCACATACAGAGTGGAGAGAATAAGATTATCTCCACTGAGATGCAGTCCTTCACTTTTACAATAATGCCCACTTGAAGTAGGCTGTTGTTAATACATCTTAAAATTCACAGATAAGGACAAAAGATGCACCATTTTTTTCTTCAGTTTAGAGGTGTCCTCTCTAACTCTTAACACTCCTTTGCTATCTAACCACTGGCATGTTTCTGTCTGAGTTGAGTTTGAGCTACCCCTTTGAGCTGATGCAGGTAAAGCTTGATAATAGACTGATGTTAGCATCACAAAAGCCAGTTCGACTGCAGACCATGAGGTTGTGGTATTCTGGGGTACCAGGATGTGCTTAGGTTGGCATGTTGTGCCCAGTCATATGCTTTAATTTTATAGTTTTTTTCTTAAAAAAAAAAAACTAAAATGATTTCTGGAATTCCCAGAAAAAGCATTTTAAAGCTGTCTCCTACCTCTAAGTCAGGGGTGGCCAACTAGTCAGAGACCAAGAGCCACAAAAATTACTGTGGTACCACAGAGAGCCACATCACACACGTGGTCTTACAAACACACTTCATCTCACACATAAACGAAATGACATAAAATAAAAACAATTTTCAAAGCGAGATTTATTGTGTTTGTTACTGTGTTTGAATTCATACTAGAGAAGAGAAACTGAAACTTAAGTATCAATATTGATCAATAGTGAACCCAACATTGGCATCAATATAGATTTATCAGCACACCACTACTCATAACTGTCTATTTATTTTTATGAATGGCTCAAAGAGCCACACACCTAAAGACAAAGAGCCACATGCGGCTGGTGAGCAGCAGGTTGGCCACCCCTGCTCTGAGTCATGGTTGCCGACAAAAATGCAGCATTAATTTTAAATAATGAATCTGTAATTCAAAATCACAAAGTGCATTGAATTGAAATCATTCAATCAGATTTAAGTACAAGGAAATATTGATTTGTATCCTTAATATGTATTTTAAAATGGTCCTGACATACATGATGATGGAGTTTAAGCTATTAAAATATGATTAATCACAACACACTGTTGAAACTGGAAGCTCCGCATCTCAAGAGGATATCATAATTGAAATTCTGCAATCGATTGGGCAGAATGAAAATTAGAAGATTAGGCAAATCCTTTTTGGTGATTGAAAAAGGAAAAAATGTTATTCTAAAATTAGTTTTTAACTCCCAAAGGTCATCCGGAGAAAATGAAGACAGAAGATAAAGACATTTATCTTTCCAAACTGTGTCACGCTAAATGAGCTCAGAAAAATCCAGGATAATCAATTGAGGAGTCTTGAAATCAATTTAGTTATCAATAAAAAATCAAATTATGGCTCAAGCCAGGATATGAAGTGTTTTTGGATGCAGCACTCAGCGTTACAGTGTCTGAAACTGAAACAGAGATAATAGAAGAGGCTTTAGCTGGAGACAAGCAGAGAAAGGGAGCAGACAGGAGAGGAAGGTGGCAGCAGCCAGAATCGCCTCAGGTCATATGTGGACTAGAGGTGTGTGGAGGGAGTTGCAACTGCCGGGGAGATCCAGAGGTGTGTGAGTGTGTGAGTGTGTATGTTAACATGTGTGTATGAGCATGTTCTACAGATGTAATAATTCATACACTGATAATTAGGACTCTGGGGACTCTATGTCACATACCCCCAGTACCCCTTCACTCTTGCACTCTTGTTCACTCCCGCTTTCTCTCACGTACACACACACTGTAGGTCCACACTCTAACACACACTCTCTTCTCATTTCTTATGCCTTCTCCATTCCTTTTTGCCTGTTATTTCTCCTGCTTTCCTCACGCTGGGTCTGCTTCATAATCATCATCCTTCTCTGTCTTTCTGTTCCTCGATCCATCTGTAATTTATATTCAGACCATGACTTAACTCAGATACAAAGGTAGAGAATTGTAGGTGTGTACAACCTCTGTATTGTCTCACTGTGTTATTTTGGTCTGTAATGAAGTAGGCAAAGAGCATGGATTATCCTGTAACATTAAATTAGAACTACAGTTATTTTTACTAAAATGTTTTTTTTAAGTTATCTCATGAAAATGATTTAAAAAATTTGTAGTTATTATTGTTCACTACATCTCTCCTTGTACAACATTTTTATTTACACAAACGTGTTTGTGTGAACAATAGCCACATATACATGGACCCAAATATTCTGCTTGCATTCGGTTTATTTGCTCAAACGGGAAGAATTTAACTTTTGTATACACCTCATTCCGAAAGAAAAGTGCCAATTTGAATGGACAATTAATTGGTTTCACAGGAGTGGAATATTCCTTTCCCCAAACTGATTGAGGTTTCATGTATCCATTCAAACGGAAAGTTGTCAGGGTGCGTTCTTTCTGTGCATGCTCAGATATGACGTAAGAAGCAACGTTGATAAATCACGTGATGTATACATTTTTCTGTGCATGCTTCATTGACTATTCTGTTTGATTATAGTGGCACATGTAGACCAGAGATTGGAATATTACTTTCCATGTATACTATTGTTTTTGGAAAAGTCGTTCAGAAAGATTCCAATCGGAAAGACGAAAAACTCCTCATGTAACCGTGGCTAATGTCTTTGTCAAAACAAAGTATGTGTATGTTTGTGTGCAAAGCCCTGTTGTCATCAAGCAGTTTGGTTCAGTTTGTCCCGGTACGGCACATATTTTATGGTGTTTCCTCTGACTAATCCCAGGACAGATCCCCAAATAACCGAGATGAACAGTCCTGCTTTTTAGGACGCTTTCGATGGGGTGCCTGACTAAACCAATCCAATCCCAGAAGGTGGAGCTTGTAACACTTAGGACTGTTAATTGGTCGAAAGAATTGTCACTTACTCTGCGACAGCGGCTGTATTTCTCCTGAAACAAAGCTTGATTGAGCTTTGTAACAAAGAGCTTTGTGGCAATCACAGAGAAGGAGAATTGCTGGGTGTCTCCAGTCGTTGCTCTTTGTTGTCGTGTTTTTTCTTTGTTGGATTTATTAGCAGGGGTACAGGGTACACTGCTATGGTGGAAGCCATTGTGTAATTGACACAGCTATTGGCATCTGGCTTACACGACGCCTACCACGAGAGGGTATAGTTAGCTGTAGAAACGCAGACAGGCTGAACTGATCCAACCTATACCAAACTGTAGTGATCCAAACCAAACTGCTTGGTGGAAACGGGGGCTTACGTCTGCTATACTCAAAGCTCACTTTTAGCGTGATCTTGAACAATACTGCAGAGCGCACCCTTGCTATGGACTCAGTCAGTACCAATAAGCTTTACCCTGAAGAAGCTCAGAGCTTACTCTTAAAAGTAAAGTTAAAAGTAAAGTGCCCGAGACCTTGACTTGCAGATGGTTCCAAAGGAGAAAAGGCTGGATTATAAAGGGCTCTACCTCCCATACTACTATTGAAGACCAAAAGCAGCATAAAAAGGTCTTACATTAGGAGGAGAAAAGGTCTAGAGGGCTAATAGGGTAGCTTTTTAAGAGGTGGTTGTGCATGACCATGAAGATTTTCATTTTAGGTGAAAATCTGGCGAGTTCTTCAGGAGGAACGATTTCTTTTCCTAATTCTTCACAGTTTTCATGCAGCAGCGTGCTGAACCAGCTGAAGAGTTTTTACAGACTAATTGAGGCAGTCACATAAAGATGAACTGCAGTGATGTTGCCTAGACGGAACAAACACATGGTCTGTATTTTCTGCATCTTTTCAGCTGTGGTAGTTGGTGTGAAGTGAGCCTGAGTGTTTATGCTCTGTGACTTTGACAGTAATGGTGTTTCAGCAGGAAAGGAGAAACAGAGCAGGATAATAAATCACCACAGTTTAGACTCACCCCTGAGAGAGGAGAGAGAGAAGGGGGAGGAGCTGAGCAGAGATGGGGAGAGAAGTGGGAATGAAAAGAAAACTGAAAGATGTATAGAAGAGATGAAACAAAGGAAAAAGAGAGGGACTGCATCCATCATTTTATTAACAACTTATTAAATCAGGATTTTGGTCCCGTGACATCAACATCCAGTACCAACAGCCTCTGCAGCTCATTTCGGTCTTTTTGTAGAGAAAAGCTCTTTCTACACAGCACAAAACATTAAAACAAACTCAGTTCTAATATAATTGGGACTTTCAGAAGTTCCTTCAGTGGTAAAATGATCAAACACAGGCCCAAAACATAAACTTCTTCCAACATGTTCATCAAAGTAAAAGGGAAAACAAACATCGCTGCAGCTGCAGGGGAAGTGAGGGTTCTGGTTGAAACGCCTAAAAAGAATAAAAGAATATTCTGAATTTTACTGTTTTATATCTCAAAAAGCTGCCAAAACAAATTCTGATAAGTGATTCAATTACTTTAATGATTAGGATCGACATTAAAGTCATCTAGAGAGGGTAGCTGTATGAAGCTCCATAAAATAAATGAAGAAAGGATGCAGTGGTAGACAGAGAGCAGAGGCGACGTGTCTGCTACTGTTGCTGACATTAAAATCTCGCTGGTTCAGCAGTCTAAGAGGTGACAACCTCCATATTTAATATTTATTGGGATTTCTCTCCCAGGTCCCACAGGAAGTCTGGTACAATGGATAACCCAGCTTCAGACAGAGCAAGAACGAGTGGTTAATACCCAGCATTTCTCCTAAGAAGCATGTTTGATCCATCGCAGAGCTAGAATCAGATATTTTTTCCACAAAAAATTGATATTAAAACCCTCGGTAACTCAGATTTTTGATCAAGATGAAACAAACCAAACTAAACCAAGCCTAACCCAAAATGTTCCTTATTGGAAATCTATGAAAGGGATTAAAACGTTTCGTGCACAAAGAGTCCTAGGTGTAGTTACCAATCTACTTTAAAAAATTCATAAAAGACTGTGGAAGGATAAAGAAATGTCAGTAAATCAGTCTGGCAGGAAGCTGCTGAGCTTGAACTCGGCTTTAAAATAATTTGTCATGTGAGGCAGCATCAGCTGATGTATGTTTCTTTAAGGAAACTAACACAGAAACACATCTATCCTTTAAAGCACAATGAACTGAGTCACATTTGCCATCATGAGGTCTCCCTCTCTCAATCTTTCACTTGTTCTGGCATGAGAAGACAAATCTAACGCTGCCTTTCTGCCCTCCCTCTGTCCTTCAAGCAGCTAATTGAAAACAGGTTTATACAGCGTGGTGTGTGTGCCTCAGAGTGTGTGTGTGCATGTGTGTGCATTGATTTCAACAACCGCTGGATTAGCCCTAATGGTTTACAGTGATACTGTTTGAGTGTGAGATAATAAAAACAAACACAGGTTTGCAAATTATTGTGACACACAGTACAACCAGGACAACCAGCTAGTGTTATGATGGTCGTTAAGCTAACTGATTCTAGCTGCTTAAACATGATACATCAGTTGTAGCACCAGTTTCTGACAAACTCTTTCCTACCAGCTCAGACTTTTTATATTTTGCAGGTATATAAACAAAAATGTGTTATGATCCTTCATTTTCAACATCAAACCCACGTTACGCTCTACAGTTGTTGCTGCAACGCCCTGCTGAGCTAACTTGTCCCAGTTAGCGTGTCTTGTAGCGTGTCACTGGCTTTACTTGTGGATGGCACAATAGCAACATGCAAAGTAGCATGTAGATATGTGAGGAGGGTGACTTTCATGGTGTCTACAGGGAGCTCTAAAGCTACTGGAGCTTTAGGTAAGCAGTAAAAGCTCGTACTCAGAGTCATATTTGTCTATATTTATGTCTCCCATTTCACCAGCAGTAATCAAACATGATTGTCTTGCCACGCTCATGAATAACTTGAGCAACCGCACTGCAAAAACGGAAATCTTATCAAGTGTTTTTGTCTTATTTTCAGTAGAAAATTCCTTTTTAGACTCAATATGAGCCAAATTCACATGACCAATCCAGAAAAATGTCTTGTTTAAAGTTATTTAAGGACAAAAATGAGGTCTGAATCGCTCGTAACCAGTAAAAAAATCTGCCAATGGAACAAGAGAAAAGTTACTTGTATTAAGAGCAGGAGAGTGATCGGTGTCAAAAAACAAGTCCTCTTCTCTGTGTCTCGTTCCATCAGTATTGCAAAGGAAACTATTATTACGGCATTGTTATTACGGCTCAAATGTTACCTCCTTACTTGTTGTTTTCATGCCTCCTCACTAAACAGTAGACATCAGATGGATGTGCAGATTGCGTCTAAATCACAACGAAGACCTATTTTGGACGTCTACACAACATCCAAATAAATTACACTATTTGGACGTCGAACCATGACCCCACTTGGACGTCAATGTGCAATTAAACATTTGAACGTTGGCTTTTTGGACGTCAAGTGGACATCTAACCAGGAGTGAGTGAGCCCACTTCTCAAAGGGACGTTGAAAGGACGTCCTTTCAATGCCAATTTTGGACATCTACTTTTGGTCTTTTACTCAAGAGGTCTTTATTCCAAGGTCTACTGAACATCTATCTATGACGTCCACAGTCCCTCCCAACTATGCAAACAGACGTTGACAGGACGTCTGATTTTACACATTGGTTGTGAATAGAATTAATATTTTGTTTGTTTACTTCTCCTGTTTTTCATTCTAAAATAGTGACTTTTCTATCCTGTACTGGTTTTCTTGGCTCAGTACTGGGTTTGAATTGGAAATGTTTTGCGCCTTTGTATATATTTACACTTACCATCTGCTGCTGAGAAAATCAGATGAAGCTATAGGAAAATGAACCAGAACAGTATGCCACCTTCTGGAATTTGACTACAGTGACGTACAGAAACTTGAAATAGTATGAAAACAACAACAATCCCTAAAATAGCTGCAGTGACAGCAGTAGTGGCAGTAGCTTAGTTCATAAAGACATTGGCGCTGTAACTGGCTATCTGATGTCTTGTTTTTTTTCTGAAGCTTTTCTAAACTTATTTTTTATTATAAACACTCTTGAGTGACGACAAGAATGTTACACTCATTGAGTCGGCATATGGTTTCAGTGCATACCGTAAACAACCATGAAGCTCGCTGGACTCATTTATTGAACAACAGCACAAAACTTCATTACAATACATTTTATTTCTTGAGCCACCAAAGAGCAAAACACACATCAGATAAGAAAGAGTAAAAAAAAAACATATTCCAAACAAACAAACAAAATATGCTTCTTACAGTACTTCAGCAAATAATGTATTCTGAATATTACAAAATAAAATACTCATCGTTAAATGGCGCTTACACCCAGCATGGACAAAGATTGTAAACGTCTTTTTGTGCAGTGGGTAGCTCTTATACAGAAGTGCTGTGGACATTGTAAATAGATGTTCAGTAGATGTTGGAAAAAGGTGTCTGGAGTAACAGTCTGCATCTTTAGAAGACCAAAATTAGGCGTCCAAAAATGACATGGAAAGGACGTCCTCCAGACATGTCTTTGGGTCTACACTATGAACAATGAAGAACTGACCTCTGTTACTGTTAAACTGCATCTGATTAAACTTCAAGTTGAGTATACGTTGGTCTAAAAGGAACAGGTATTTAATCTCATCCTTCTCTATCTCCCCCTTGCTCTTCCTCTCTCATTTTCTTGGCATGTTGTAGATTTTCCATGCAGTTTTTTGAGTCACTCATTGTCTTTTTCCCTTTTTTAAAAAAAATCCCCCATACTTCTTTCTATTTTCTCTTTTTTGTGTGATTGCCTCTGTCTGGGTTTCCCCTCTCTCTGTCCCTCTCTCTGTCCCCACTCTGCTGCAGAGAGCATTTAGATTGTTGTAAAGATTGTGTCTATTCCCCTGACCCAACCAGAGAGGACCACACACATGCATGGACACACAAACACACCATTTATCTTTCTCTCCTCCACACACACACACACACACACACAACCCTGAAACTTCAGCCACAAATTCTGTGTCCTGCCTTCAGCATGTGGTCTGAAAAGAAATGAAGAATAAAACAAATGTACAGAGAGACGGATGAGGGAGGTGAGTGCTGGGGAAGTAGCGTTTGTGCTGTAATGAAGATGAATGATCCAGCTTTTACCTGTTTCGAAGAGCGCAGACAGACGAGTGAGGATAAGTGCTGTAGTGTGGAGGGGGGAGGGGGGAGAGTGATAAAATAAGTGAGTGGGTGTTCTTTTTTTATTCAATCTTTCTGAGGAAATCTGATATCACATCCCTCAAAGCCCCTCACTGACAGGTACACTCTGAGATGGAGGTGTTAAACATGTGCATGTGATGTTTTTCAAATAGGTTTTAATAAAAATTTCCACACATTGGGCTGTTCTTGTCAGTTTTCTCTTTGTCTCCATTTCCCAGCTGCCGAAATAGAAGTTTAATCCCTGAGTAGCTCACTAGTCTAAAGGTATGAACACATTTCATCAACAGTCAAAGTCTAGAACATTCTTTTTAACAAAGAGAAATGTGTGATCAGAGTCTGTGGGTTAATGGTGTCGAGTTGTTTCTGCTGAGTGAAGCTTACATTAGCAAAGCTGGCAGCACCAGCCTTCAGGTGTACTTACAGGTCACCGCCCACATACCTTCACTGGTTACATACTGCCCTGTTTGGCATGTTGTGCTTGTGGTATAAAAAGTATAAATAATTCTTTTAACAGACTGGTAATTAGAGGTTTTATTAGGATAATGTGGTTGCCTTATTTAGTTGTTTTTTATGTCTCCAAAGACTCAACATGATCAGCAGGCTTTCTGTTTTGTATTTGAGTGAAAATGTGTTTGTCTAATTTTGTTTCCCCTTTGCCCAGTGACCCCCTTGCTCTTTGTTTTGTGTTCAATTTTGCGTCATTTTGATCAAACCATTCCCTCGCTGTGTGAGTTTTATTCCACTCGCCACCTTTTAGAAAAAAGAAGCACCCAATTTTGATTTGAGCCCTTTGAGATATGATCAGCATTTTGTTAGTTTCCATTTTGTCAGTGAGCCCTGTCACTTAGATTTCGTTTTGGGGAAATTATTATGCCATTCATCTGTTTTTGTTTTCATTTGTTTGACTTTGAAAGTACAGTCTGCAGGAATTTGTTACTTGTTAGTAAACACAAATTAAAACTGGGCTCCTCCTCCTTGGCTCAGTGCCAGCAGCAGCACACAACCACAGCATCTGACCATGACTAAGTGAACAAATTCATGAGCCCAGTAATCACCTGTAGCATTGTGTTTATACATGGGAGAGACTTGAGAGTTATGCGCCTTCCTTAGCATGTTAGCACAAGCTAATCACAAGTATCTGGCACATACCTGCCCAGGTTAAAGCCATCTCAAGTCGCTCTTCATCCTGTGCTGCTTCCAAGTTCCCGAAAGCGAATGAAAGTCGAGCCAAGCTTCACCCTCTTTTAGATAAAAGATTTATCTGTTTGGCGTTTTGTTTCACTATGGTTGTGCTTTTCATGCTCCATGCTACATCCAGTATTGTAGCCGCTCCGGATAGCTTCTCGCTAATCAACAAGCAAAGTCACTTGCACACTTGCTGATGTAACCACTCTTACACTTACCCAGACACATCCCAGAACAACCATAACATCAACATGCAGGCAGAGGAGAGGGTTCGAGGCAGACACAGACACTGACACACATGTATACAGGCTCTGAAGAGACAACTGAGCAGAATTATTCCTGTAAAAGTTGACATTTTGTTTAAAAAAAAAATCCTACAGACCTTCCTTTAGCTTGAGTTGCATTACTCAATCAGAAATTTTCTCTCAGAGCTCCTTGTTCCTCACAACTTCTCATCAGCTCACTCATTCACAGCAATGAATATGCACAGCAAGCCTTGTTGAATCTAATGATTGTAAAACGTCATTTAGGTAATGGTACAAGCATTTTTTGATGACTTTGGAAGGAGCAGCTGAGTAAAAAAATCGTCCTGCCAACACCGTTTGTTTGAGCTGCTGACTGCCACACATTATTCCACCACCTTCAGCTAATGTAATAACCCTCTGTGGGCACATTTCTCCCATTCTGTGCTGTGTTTCCTCTTCACATTTATCAGGATAAATGAGCAACCAGCACAAGTATCCCGTGTCCCTTTATTCTGTGTGCTCACAACTCCTTTAATAATGCAGGAGCAGCAGGCTAGGTGTGAGCATTTGAAATGCATGTAAACGCACAGGGAGAAGGATATATAAACTATAGAGGCATCTCATTTACAACAGGTAATTTATCAAGGCAGGAGGCTGTGTGCTTGGACCCCAGGAGCCCTCAGCAGTAAATATATACACTCACACACATACACACACACTGCAAAGCTGATTTACACACACACACACGAGCACACAGGTGCAGGGAAGTACGGACACATGTACACACACAGGCACACGGACACACTCAGACATTCTCAGACATTCATGCTTCAGATTTACTCTCACACATGCTCTAGCTGCTTTATTGGAGCGTGAGGCGATGATTTAGCTGCTCTGCTGACTGTTTGGTGGCAGCACATAAAGAACTATAATCAATAATCCATATCTATTTCATGGAAGGGTCGCCTGCACAGCCACACACACTCACAAAAACAAACATGACCACATAAATACACACAGATCTGTGCACTCAGTGACACAGTGTTACAGCGCAGACTGGTAGACAAAGCAGTTTAAGGTGCCATTAAATTTTCTTTGTGTGTGTACACGGTACATAATCCAGAAAACTTTTTTCAATGGCACATATTTTTTTCTTTGTCCAAAATTTTTCTTTATCCTCCTTTTATCACAGATTACAGTGTGATAAAGGCACAAAAAGCACCTTTTAAGAAGCTATTGTCAGAAGAAAAAAGCTGCACGCTGTAATGAAACTGTCGCATACTCACAATAAATCCAATGACATGCGACTCAGAAATGCCAGAAATTGTATTTCTTTCCAGTATTTAAGGTTCAGAGGTCTTCCTCTCCGTCCTCACTGTCCTTCTCTCCTCCGTATAACCTAATAAAGGACAAATGCCATGAAGGATGATCCAATAATAAGGGACAGATGTGAACAGTGTGAAATGGCAGAGGTAAGGGACAGGGAGGATGAAATTCAACTGGGAATAAGCAATAAGAAAAATATGTGAGAGAGGAATAAAGATGAGAAGAAGGGGAAGGGGAGTATTGGGTTAAAGGAAAAGACCTGAGGCAGGAGGGCTTAAATCTGTGTATCAGGAAACCAGACAACATTACATTCACTTGGATCACTGGAGAGCTTATCTGCTATCTGTCTGCCAAGGAAAACACACACACACATAGGCTCTCACATACACACACCTGAACTGACTTGTGCCATGTTGAAGATAAGAGTCTGAAACAGTAATTCAGTTATCATGCTGCTGCAACAAGCAACAAATTACCCTTCGTTGTGTTATCTTTGGACAAGTATCACACCAAAGTCTTTATTGACTTTGTTTTTCTAAATATATTAACGTTTGACTCAAAAACACACATTGCAAAATTCATAAAGTCTCATCATCTGATACTAAAAGTTAAATATCATGTAGAAGATAAGCATGCTGTGTTACTCTACCTGCTGTTTTAACAAACATATCCACTCCACATTTTTTACTTTTATTAGAAAATAAAGTTCAAACCATAAAGTATTTGAAATCTTTCATGTTTTAGACAGATCTTTGAACACAAGGATGAAGCTAAAATGCAACAATAAACAAAGTAAACAGACCTAAATTACTCTTTCAAAGGAAACTTAATGGGATAATTATCTCCAGTTAATGGGTGTGGGAGACTAGACTATGATCTCTTATCTGATCATCTCAAAACAACAGAGGCAGGGATATATACTGTTGTGTACTGCACCATGATAAAAAAACTTAATCTGATCTGATAAACCAAATGTGTGTGTGTATGTGGGTGTGTGTTTGGATTCTCAATATGAAAGACAAAAAAATAAGGCCGTTAGTATCTGTGGATATTAACTTCTTTCTCCTCTTCTTCTTGTCTCTCACTGTGAGCATTCCCTAAACACCCCAATTCTCTGTCTCTCCTCAGATCTCCCAGATGGTCTCCGAGGCCTCCAGAGAAGGTCAGACTGAGACGTCCCTGAACCGCCACAACACACACTCCCCCTCACACACCAATTCCTCATCGCACACAAACTCTCCGTCACATGCTTCATCTGTAACCACGGCGGCACCAACCACCACCTCCGCTGCTGCCTCCTTCTTTGCCAGGTAAGAATCATATCAGCCCGTCATGAAGCTTTGTGAACATGGTTAATGCATCAAAAGATGAAGTTTTGGGTCGTGCTGTGTAGTCATACCTGAACGATGCTCATCTCTTTGCCTGCTGCGAGAGTAATTTTAGCTAGGCTGAGTCAGCATTTCCTGTTAGCGGCTATCGTCGCTGGCCTCTTCAGAAACTAAAGGGCAACGTCATGTAGACATTGCTGCTTGCTTACATCCAAAAGTGTAATAAGCAGCTACAAGCATAGGCTTAAGTTTAGGCAGGGACGGAAGTGGGGATCCCCCTTACTCTTTGTCAGACCACAATGTCATGTGTAAGCTATTGCAACCCTGGTTACTTTCATTAATGTTGAAAATTTCAACGCTCCTGACTGAATGCACCATCAACATGCTACAGAGAGTTACAAAAAGACAGCAGACCTCAGCGAGACCAAAAACAACGGGCTGTGCTGCTGCTGTAGATTTGCGTCTGTGCCAAGTGTCAAGAGAGCTCTGTGCCTTTTCCTCTGATAATACCTGTCAGAAGAGAGTTAGAAAACTCTTTGTTTTGGATCATGAAATAAGCCTACGCTGCTGATGTATTTCATATTAGTCTTACCCAAAGTAAAACCAGTTATAGTCAGCGCCCCAGCACTTCCCAAAAGTCACTTTTGCTAACCATTATTGTCCTCTCCACTTTTTAGAACAAACTGGTTCCCTTTGGTGCTAGCAACAAGCTCCTACTAATGGCTTAAACTAGAAGTGCTTTACAACAACCAAATCAATCAATAACTGATGTTAATTTACTTTAAACAAAGCACAAGAAAACAAACTAACATTAAGCATATTTCAAAAACAATTTTAAAGCTGAGATAGAATAGAATAGAAAATACTTGGTTTATCCCTGAGGGGAAATTCAGGAAGAGTCACAGCAGCAATCAAGAAAACAAAAGTAAGAAAGTGCAAAAAGGTCAATAAGGAAAAAGATGATAACAGCTTGTCCATCATTCTCCAGTTCAGCCAGTTTCCACCTCCACAGGGTCCAGGACTGAGCTTCTTTATCAGTCTGTTCAGTCTCTGTCCCCTGTATCCTGTCTGCTCACAGCAGGTGAAGCTCTTCCAATGTGCTGTTGGTGTCTGATGTTAGCGCCGTTAGCCATGTCTGTGAATAGCATGATGCTACTCTGCCCTCTGGTATTCCCTCTGTTGCTGGGTTAGCACAGCTAGCTTGTCCAACTTATTGGAGATAGATCTTACTCTCCCAATAACGATGGATAGAAGGACAGGTCCATGTCGTCACTTCTTAGCTCACACCTGAGAACCAGCACGTCGTCCTCACCTCCTTCTCCTCACCTTGTGGGAAGACATCAGGCCTTGCACCAGTTAGCACTGACATGCTAAAGGCTGCTATCAGCTGAGTTCACATGTAAACAATGTAGCCATGGTAACATGTAGGATCTCCAGACAAACACAGGAGCAAAAGTAGTAAAAATATCGCCGAAGACACAAAAAGTTTGGTATGTTAACACTGTCCCCACATATCTTATATTTAGCTCAAAATTTTAACTGTTTTGAAATGTGTCTTTTAATCTTTTTTATTAATTATCTATTTTTGCATGCACTACATGTGTTAGGGGCGTTTGGTGGGAGGATCTTTGTGGGATGATACCATGTAATCGCGGAAGAGGTGGAAGTTTTGTTTCTCTATTTCAGTGTTTGTGATGCTTAACACCACTTTGAGTTGTCTGACAGAGGAGAAAAAAGATGTAAAAACATTTTAAAACAATATTGCAGATTTTAAAAGATGTTGGTAATGAAAAATGTGAATGATAATCTGTGTAAGCCTTTACCTCATTTTGTGTTTTTAAATAAATTAACTGTCCGGTCACGAGACGTCGATGAGCAGTGTAATCAAATCGGGAGAAATGCAGAGGGAAGCACATAAATAAGACACGGGTATATGGGTAAATTATTGATGAATAAACATGGCAGGCTGAAAATGAATAAGTAAATTATTCATGAGTAACACAGGGCGATGAGTGTGTCACAGTGTCTGAAGTATTGCTGACATGTCGAGTTTAATGAGCTGCTGTAAATCTTATCTGAAGTGATACCCATACTTCACCCTCCTCACTTTCACACTTCCTCCTCATCCTCTTAAGCACATCATGGTGTTTAGAGCTTGTTTGTTC
Source organism: Halichoeres trimaculatus (assembly GCF_033239565.1). Lineage (NCBI taxonomy): Eukaryota > Metazoa > Chordata > Actinopteri > Labriformes > Labridae > Halichoeres > Halichoeres trimaculatus. The sequence continues at coordinate 26,324,882 of NW_027437181.1, forward strand.
CTAAACTCTGCAGATAATGCAACATGTGCTGTAGGAGTAACAGGCTTGTGGGTTGGCGGACACAGCGCATGTCTGTCAAAGCACGAGTGACCAGACACGACTCGTAAATTGCAGAGGGGCAAATATATGTGCACACACTCTCCATCTTAAGCTGTCTTTCCATGACCCCTGAACTGTCAGGTAACAAGGCCATTTTACACAAACACACACCCACAGACCCCACACGCAAGTGGACGCACATCTGGTTGACATTCCAAACATACAGCCAGCTGTCTGTGGGGGATTTATGAGCATTAACCTTCAGGAGGAAGAACACGGTTTGTTTAATGGCACAGGTGTCACTGAGTGTATGGATGTGTAAGTGTGTGTGTGTGTGTGTGTGTGTGTGTGTGTGTGTGTGTGTGTGCAGCTGTCAGTCTCTCTTTCTTGTTTTAGGCAGTATAATTACTGCAGATACTCATCATTGTGAGATGTAGTGGCCTCTTAAAATTCAAGTGTTTGTTTTGGTCTGTGTTTAAACACATGCACATTTTGTCTGCATCTCATTTGGGCATGAGTACGCAAGTGTTTGTGTGTGGTTGTGTCTGTGTGTGTGTATGAGTGTATGGGTGTTGTTCAAAAGGGTTTTGGTTTAATAGGCAAAAAATCATGCACATTCTGTCAACCTTTATTTTTGACTCTGGCAATTTGTGAACACACGTGTGTGCATGTGTGTGTGCATGTTTATGGTCCATGGAAGCAACCATGCAATTCTGGTAAATCCCATGGCGGTCTTGTCTTTAGTCTCGGATGTGGACTGCATAAGAAATTTCCTATTATACAAACACAACCAGACACACACACACACACACACACACACACACACACACACACACACACACACACACACACACACACACATCCTCCTGGCTCATTTCCTGTGTTCGCCAAAGTCCCTATGTCCACTACCTGTCCTCTCACCTGATCTTTTTGCCACAGCATCTTCCTTTCCATCCTTTTCCTTTCCTCCTTTTCTCTTCACTTCCTTCCATGTTCTTTCTCCATTATAAAAATCTCCCTCTTTCCTCTCTCTTCCCAGTATTTTCTCCATCTCCACCCTGACCTTTTCTTTACCTCTGCTAATGTGCGTTAGAGTAATATCTTGCATTAGTACCAATCTGTCTGTGAGAATGTCACACTCTCACAGCAGCGCTCCAGCTTCCTGGTGCTGCTGCAGTGGCCCTCTGGGGGCTCTGGGCTGGAGGATATAGAGACATGCTCTACATGCCTGGGAGACTGTGTATTAGTGTGTGTGTGTGCCTGTGTGTGTGTGTGCCTTTGCCTTAACTGGGGGAAGGGGGTTTCTATCAGTGCAGGAATTTTTTACTGCATGCTCGGAGGATTTGATCTCAAGGGATTTGGCTCTGTGTGTGTGTGTGCCTGTGTGTGTGTGTGTGTTGCTTGTGGTGGCAGAGTAAATGAATAGGTCCCAAGTGAAATGCTGAATTGGGAAGGCGTTGTTATTTTGGGTGGTGGCAGGCTGTGAGACAGGAGAAAGCTATCTCTTCCTCTGTCTCTGTTTACATCTCGCTACCTCTTTATTCCTCCCCCTTACTCCGTCATAATTAGGCACTTAGTCACTCCAGCAATTAGACACCAATCACAAAGGTTGATTGATGACTTCAAGAGGTAGCTGTTGGTAAACTCATCTTCATATCAACTGATCAGAAAAACATTTGGAAGGTTTTAATTGACAGCAGATTATTTTATTTTGACGGCCAGAGGACGAAACGTATCTGCTTGTTTAGACATACTGATGAATGAATTATGAAAGCCTGAGTCAATATTTTTTCCTGAAAAGGGCTGTGAGGAGTATCCTGGAAAATCTAAAATTTTTCAGGATACAGACTAAATTTCCCATGAGCACTAGCACCCACTGTCATGAGGACACGACTCTTATATTTTTCAAGATAACTTAAAAAGTCCTCACATAGACTTAAAGTATTTTAATTCTTCTTGGAACACAAAAAAAAAAAAAAAAGTTATTGATCTTTTTCAATTTCCACTACAGTGGACGACATCTGCCTGGGCATTCAACACAAAGCATTATAAACTTGATGTAAAACTGAATTAACCCTTTTTTAAAAATCTTTTTTGGTAATCTCATGACTTGTTTCTTTTTATGCTTTTTAAAACATTTTAACAGATTTTCACACATTTTTACTATGTGTAGAATTTTTTGATGTGTAGGTTTGTTAAGTTCTTTCCTCTTTTTTCCCTGCTCTGATGAACAAAATGCCTGGAGTTTTAAACCAGGGTGTCCGCGGGGTCTTAAAAAGTATTAAAAATTGATAAATCAATTGTGGGAAAATTAAGGCCCTTAAAAAGTATTAGAAAGTCTTAATTATGGATTTATGAGGCATTAAATTTTATTGGTGTTCAAGCTTTGACTCTAAAAGTATCCATGCAAGAATTCAGACAATAAACCATGCAAGTTCATCTAGATCGCCTCGGAGCCGCCTGCTTACATGTCATCAATGACGTGCCAATGGTGGACACAAGAAAGTGATGGAAAGCAAATCCCACAGTCTCAGGCACATGTCTTAAAATTTGATAATGATGAAATAAGTTCTTGTTTTTTCAGCTAGTTGGCCTTGAAGAATTACTGTCACTTGTTGTATGGGAACAAGAATGGGAGTGTCAATTAACCTGCCAGTAGTTTTTTTTTATTCTCTCAAGCTTTATTCCTTCACAGCTTACCTCATTTCTATTTCAATTCAAACCACAACTGCTAAAGATGGGTTGCTACCAACAGCTCAAAATTGTGATGAGGTCTTAAAACCTTTTGAAAAGTTTTATAAAAAAGTCTTAAAAAGGTAATGAAACTAACCTCTGGGTTTCAGCATAAACCCTGTGAACCAAAATGCCAATCATTTTACTGTTACCCACCTTTTATAGTATAATGCAACAAATTAAATCAAAGCTTGTTACAACAATGAACACTTGGGCATAAATCAGCATTAGAAGAACCAACTAAACAAAGCACAAAATGTTGACAGAGGGACATCTGTAGGACACATGCATTATGGGATGAGCAGCCCCAAATCTTCTCTGCCAGTGCCACACAGCTCAATCTGCTGGTGTTTTGACTCTTGATTTGATCTTCTGGTACCTCTAGGTGCTGACAGTCAGACACCTGATCAGAAGCACCTCTGAACATGAACATTATTACAACAACAACAACAACAACAAAAAAAAATATATATATATATATATATACCATCCTTTGGTGCCATGTATATGATAGCAATAAACATGTTGAAGAAAAACTTGTTGGATGTCTTTTGATTTTAAAGTTTGATATTTCATATCATCACCCATCTAATAAAATGTAATACATAAGAAGCAAACAGCTTATCATTCATCTTACACATGAACCAGGGGTACCACATTGAACAAAGCAGACAGAGTGTTTTAATATATGGCTGATTTTTATTTAAGAAGCAATTCTGGGAAAACTGCCATCTTACCTCTGTTCCTTCCTGTATAGCAGCTCTGCTGGGTACCAGCTATAATCCTCTAACCTGCTGCTCTTCTCTGTACCGAGAGTTTTTACAGACCTGGGGAAAACTGCTGATTCTTTAAAGCACCTTGGTTGAGGAATAATCTTCCAAAAGAGCCAAAATTGGATTCAATGATATCTCTCAATGAACTTAAGAGTATCATTAGGAATATGGTGACAGAGGCATGTGGTTGTTTTTCTTGAAACCCAAATGTTTATTTGATTATTTGTCTTAAACCGGTTGATTGTATTGTGTCATTTTCTATGTACCGTGACTCTGTGTGGCTGCTTTTTTGGCCATGGTCTAAAACAGATTTTTTAATCTCAATGGGACTTCCTGGTTAAATAAAGGTTAAATAAAGGTTAAATAAGTAAATAGATATAAAATATCTGCTGTCAGGATTGTGTGTTGTACTGTAGTCAAGTGTGTTGTTGTGTAAATTGGAGGGTATGTGTACATGTTGCTGCACAGATAATGTCAGTAAACCAGTTCTCTGTCCATGCTGATCCTGCTGACCCAAACAACACACATACGGTTTCTCTCACACTCAGCATCGCTCTCTGTCTCCGCTTATATCTCCCTCCACTGACGGCCTGTTAAACAGAAAGTAATTAGCTACTGAGCCAGCAACACAGCCCAGAGACACAAGTCATAAATCAGCTGTGTGTGTGTGTGTGTGTGTGTGTGTGTGTGTGTGTGTGTGTGTGTGTGTGTGTGTGTGTGTGTGTGTGTGTGTGTGTGTGTGTGTGTGTGTGTGTGTGTGTGTGTGTGTGTGTGTGTGTGTGTGCTTCAAGTGAAAGTGTTTGTAATTGCGGTGAAGGAAGAAAGAAACAAAGTGACACCGTGTTAGTATCTGGACTGTTTGTGACCCGTGCTGCTTTCCAACAAGAGAGACAGACACACACATGAAGGGGACAGGAGAGGAAGAAGAGCAGGGATCAATAGATGAGAGGAAGGCTGAACGGTCAGTGGAATGGACGGGTGGATACATGGATGGCTGAGAGGAAGGCAAAGGATGAAAGGATCAAAATAATGAGGGAAAGAAAGGAATGAAATAGAGGGAAAGATGAGAGAAGTGAAGGATGAAGATGAGTGGAGGCAATAGAGGGTTGGGGGAGGGTTGACAGAGATGGAGCTGATGGATGCAGACATGGAGGAGATGGATGGAAAACAAGGGTCCTTCACGTTAGGGTTAGATTGGAATAGATCCACTCAGCTAAATCCCAGGCCACTTGTCATTAAACCCTGGCAATTAGGTGGTGTGTGTGTGTCTGAGTGTGTATCGTGCTTGACTGGTGCCTTAGATTAACCCATTCTGGGTGAGTGGACACACTAAGTGGTTAAAATGACACACACACACAAATAGATAGCTTGAATTGAAAAATTGATTTACCTGATTGGTTTGAAGCAGTTATGCCCCCTCACATTCCCTCAGGTATGAACAGGTGTAAGCGTTTGCTTTCTTTGGGTTAACCCTATTAAAAAGTTTAATTGCAGAGTAATTGTAGGGGGATGTTAATCAATGAAGAGTTAACAGTAGACTGTAAAGTGCTTCTCTTTCACTAAATCCTTTAAGTTCAGCTTGTGGAGAGGGCTTTGCTATGATCTTCATCTTGAATCGTTTTCTTGTAACTGTGAAAAGAAAAATTGGCCCTGACCCTGTAATTGGCTTCTGTCATGAAGTCGAGGTGGTTGTATCTGTTGCCCACTTGGACTTTTTGCTGTTGTCTTGAAGGCTTATTTTCTTTAATTGGAAGTCAGACACTTTCTATACACTGTAGCTGAATGGGGATGCCAAGGGTTTAATAGAGTAGGACTGCTGTCCTGTGTCTCCCTTGGTTTGCAGTTCCCTTCTAAGGACACTTCAGGCCTGACTGACTAAAAAGTTTGCATGTTTAAAGACGTGCAAACTTGATAGCATGCATCATCTGTTTAGCATCCTTGCCTTAATGTATACGCAGATTATCAGAATGCACAAAATTCTGGGAGGAGCAGATTCAAAGTAATCTTTTAGTGACTTATCAAATTTGAATCTGATTGCAGTCTGTGTTTTTGGACTGTTTCACTTTTATTCAAATACAGTGCCAGAAATCTGGGTGTCATGATTGATGACCAGCTGACCTTTAAGGCTCACAAGGCCTCAATAGCTTGATCTTCTCGATATGCCCTCTATAACATTAGGAGGATCAGACCCTATCTGACCCAACAGGCCACGCAGCTTCTGATACAGGCCCATGTGATTTCATGCATCGACTCCTGCAGCTCTCTTCTAGCAGGCCTCCCTGCATGTACCTTTAAACCTCAGCGGATGATCCAGAATGCAGCAGCACGTCTGGTCTTTAACCAGCCCAAAACAGCACACGTCACCCAGCTGTTAATCTCTCTTCACTGGCTTCCAGTAGCAGCTTGTATCAAATTCAGAGCTCTTCTTCTGGCTTACAAAACATGGACATGAATGGCTCCTGCCTACTCTCATCCAGGTCTACACTCCTTCGCGCCCACTATTCTCTGCTTGTGAAAGACGCCTGGTGCTCCCAGCTCAGCGCGGCTCCAAATCAGTGGCCAGACCCTTCTCCTCTGTTGTTCCCAAATGGTGCTATGAATTACATAGCTCAGATCCACAGAGTCCCTTTTTACTTTTAAGAGACTGACCCTAATACCCTTAATCAGACCCTCCTCCTCTTTGTCCTCAAGGGTAGAATGAGTCAGTAGGTCTAGGACTCAGCTCTTAGTGAATTTTCAGCACTGATTACTGAATGTTGTTGAAGGTTGGAGTTTATTGTTGCAGCAATTAAAAGGGGTTTGTTGGCTAGATTATTCTACACTTCTCCTTCACTTAATGGCAGCACATGTTGCTGAATACCTTGTAGCACTGTTGTCACAATAACTAGGTTTTTCCTTCTGTCTAAATTTTTGCTTGCGTTGTACATTGCTTTGGACAAAAGCATCTGCTAAACGAAACTGTAGAATTGTAGTGGATCCTCTTTTAATTCTCAATACTACACTTTCAAAACTGCAGTCCAACCAACCAAGAGTGTTTTAACAAAGTCAGGTAAATTTAATGTGCTTGTTAGCATAAGAAGGCAGTGAATGTGTCTGTGTGACTCAAGGACTGAAATCATTTAAAAACAAAAAAAAACAAAAACAAAAAACATTCCAGTACTCACTGTAAATTTTCATTGTCAAGAACCAGTCTTTATCTTGCTCCTATATAAATATGTAAATAGTAATATTTTTCTACTTTTCTATATTTCTTATATTTCTTGATATTTCTTCAAATTTCTTATTTTATATTCTATTATCGTATTCTATTTTTATTGTTATTGTATTACTGCACTTTTTTTGTGAGCTGCTGTGACCAAAAAAAATCCCCCCAAGGTGGAGCAATTAAGAATATTCTATTCTATTGTATTCTATTGTATTCTATTCTATTCTATTCTATTTTATGTATTCTTTTTAACCCCCCTGCCCCTCACCTAAATAAAGTCTGGATAAGCCCCTGTACGGTCTGGGGACCAGTAGGACCCTCCAGCAGCAGAGAAGCTGAACATGAGGCCATCACAGTCGTGCTTCCCTATATGACCAGCAATGCAGCAGCTGTGGCAGCCTCTTATTAAAGTGCCTAAAGATTTCTTTTTTTCCAATGAATCCTCAAAAACAGCATTGCCCTGTACCTCCACAAGGATCCACAATAATACAACATTATCCTAACACGCAGTTGGATTGAATAATTTACTGGGCATGTACAGTCCCTGTATGTCACATGAGAAGTTATGAGCATCATGGATATGAGCTTAGCTGGCACCCTGCGAAAAAACCAATTAGCAATCACTGTATAGAGCTTTGTTTCAGACCGTATATGATCTCGCACACACATTCATCGTCATAACACACACCTACACACACAAATCTCCAGGGAGAGCTAGTCAAATGGTGAAATGCTTGGTCGTTCTGCGGGTCACTGGATCCACATCTCTTTCACCCCCTCCCTCCCTCCCTCTCTCTGCTTCTACGTCTCTCTGTCTCCCTCCTGCTGCCTCCCCCCCTCGCTTTCATTTCTGTAACCTGCTGCAGTTAATTGAAAGCCAATGGTGTGAGAATATGGCTCTTTGACAGAGAGAGCGTCAGGGCGCAAGGTCTTTTCCCTCTCTTTATAACCACAGAAATATATGTGAGGAGAGATTAAAGCAGAGCAGAGCAGAAATCTCTGCCAGAGCAGTTTTAAAGCTCTTTTATTTTATCATATCGTTAACGTGGCTGCTGCTGCTGCTGCTGCTGTGTATCTCAGTCTGTCAGGAAATCTGCTCCTATGAAATGTGGCTTCATAAAATCCAGACAAGGAATTACACAGACAAATGTGAACACTTTTCCTAATAACAATAAATCACTTTAGGTGAATTACAGCCTGCTGATTTACTGTCTCTGGGTTTCCCAGAAGACCCTCTCTCTGGACCTCTCTTTATGTTTCTGCTCTGCCGTGATCAGTCTGTCTTTACTGCTTGTGTCTAATTAAAAAACCATATTATTAACAATACATCCACACACTTGGTTATTATTTGTCCCGTGATTACTCTGCCTGTAACATTTGCCCTTAATGATACCACAACTAAGCATAAGGTAGTAAACTTTGCCTGGACTACAATCATTCAGGTAACAAGTTAAATTTAACTATTATGATTATATTAAAACAGGAAAGGAGGAAATTACGTTTCTTTGAAACAACAAGAAAGCATCACAATAATTCAATGTACTCATCCAACAGTTTAAATACTTTTAAAAATTTAAGGATCACTTTTGAGATCCTTTTTGTCAAAGCATAAAAATAAAGCAGATGAACTAGTTTCCTAAATTTGTAGCACCCTTACACGGCAGGAGGATTTCACTGTGATGGCTGTTTAAGGTGGAGCTGTTTTCAGCTCTTTTAATGGTACAGCAGTACAGTTATTCACAGCAAGAATGTAGGTCTTCTCCTTTGGGATGTCAGTGACATTGTCCTTCTCCAACTACAGTTTTCAAAAGCTCGATTTACTTTTTGAGCACCTGTCTTTATGAAGTAATGGAGATAATATAAGGTGTTCCCCTCTTCATTGGGACATGCACCTCACAGCAGGAGATTATCTGTGTCAGCGACTCTGTCAAAACTGAAAAAACGTGACATGCTTGGATTGTTTTAAGTGTGTGTGTGTGTTTTGTAGGATGCACGGTAGAGCGTGCAGGGGTGAAATTGTTTCCAATAATGGTGACTGTTAGGTCCAGGAATGGACATTACGTTTTATCTTTTTCTTTTTTCTTCTTTTTTTTTCTGATACCTTTCACAAATAATAACATGCTCCTGTAGGCTGATTTTAAGATTACACAGCTGGGAGTTGGATGAGCTGAGATTTAGTGAGCATGGAGTCATATGTGTCTTGTTAATGTGAATGTATACTCATATTCTTAACCTACCTATTCTAAATTAAACTGATGGAAGTTAGTGATTAGGAAATAGATTAAGGTGGATTTATCATTAACTAGTTGTTAGGAGAAAAGTTGGATTAAACAAGGTGATGCTTCTTCCTACTCCTTTTCGAACATATCAAAATTGTTTCATTTGTTTTGGAGGTTCTTTTTGTTGTTGCTGTCGTTTGGTTTTCCCCGGTTGTTTTTTTTCTCTATTATTATTTGTTTTGTTTTGTTTTTTTTTGTCATTTATTCTTTTCTCTGTTGGTTTTCTTTTTTTCTCTTTTATTATTGCTATTATTATAGCATCCATCTCATCTCATTTCATCTCATTTCACCTCATCTCATCTCATCTCACCTCACCTCATCTCATCTCATCTCATTTCATTTCATCTCATCTCATCTCATCTCATCTCATCTCATCTCATCTCATCATCTCATCTCATCTCATCTCATCTCATCTCATCTCATCTCATCTCATCTCATCTCATCTCATCTCATCTCATCTCATCTCATGCTAATGAACAAACAGGGAAACAAAAGTGTCCCAGCTGTTACCTTTAACATCTCTGGTACTTAAACATAACTGTTTCATTTTTACAAAAATGTGGGATAAAGCTGAAAATCACCTTCTTATAACGATATGTGAAGCCTGTACTAAAGAAGGGGAAAAAAGTGTGTGTGAAAAGGTCAGAGAAAAGTTTGAAGCTGTGAAGCCGTGTAAAGCAAACCTGCTGTGTTAAGCTAAGAGAAGACGGAGAAAGACAGAAGTAAGAGTGAGATTTAGAAGTTGAAGGAGCTGAAAGGAGGGAACGGCTGAGGAGAATCTGAGCGCAGAGGAGATGGAGGATATTTAAATATATTTATTTGATGACTCCTTTTGAGCTGAATGCTGTGGGGAGTTGAGTAGCAAGAAAGCAACGAACCACTCCCCTTCCAGATGTTACTACATATGTAAACTGTAGTGTGTGCATGTGTGTGCGTGTGTGTGTGTGTGAGAGACAGAGAGAGCGTGTAATCTAATTCTATTCTGCAATTAGCATATTTGCAATGGTTTGACTGTGGTAAAGGAGGAGGGTGTAATTATAGACCCATGGGTGCATTCTCATGTGCCACCATCTTGTTCCCTCATTCCTTTTTATATCTTTTCATGAAGTTTTTATGCTTATATCTTTATAAATTAAACTTTTTTTCCTCTTTCTTTCCTCTTTCTTTCTTCCCTTTCGTCTTCTCGTCTCCCAGGGCTGCACAGAAGTTGAATTTGTCGTCCAAGAAGAAGAAGCAGAAGACTGTTGCAGTTACAGCACCAGTGACGTCATCCTCGCCGTCATGTGACCCTCCTCTGTTTCCAACCAATTTCAGCGCTGCCCTGTCGATGGCCCCTCCTCCAGCCCCACCTTGCCTCCTCCGTGCAGCCAACAAAGTCAAAGACACCCCTGGACTTGGAAAGGTAAAGCTAAAATAACCATCTGCTGCAGTGTGTGTTAGAGATACATACATCATTCCTTTAAAACCATCTTTATAAATCCAGATGTAGAGTTAGTTAGGTGATTAATGTTAATGCCTAGCTGTTGGTGTTGCTGTTAGATGTTTGGCTGTGATCTTAGCCTCTTTTCTTTGATGTCTCTCCTTGAGATGACAGAAAAAGTTGTTTTGCTTCTAGCCTGAAGCGAGTTTGACAGATCACTTTAAGTCCTCTGATTTTTCTGCTATTCAGCAAACATCCCAGCACATAAACTATCAAAGACACTCTGGTGTGCAGAAAAGTCTTTGAATATAAATTTCATCACTGACTCATCTTCCTTGGCTTGGTTTTAGCTCTCTTCTGAACATGAGACTGTGCAGCAGAACATAAAAGTGATTTATCAGAGGGTCATCCAGTCTCTATATCTCCATGTTCCTTAGCCATTCAGAGACTGTTACAAACGCTGTGATGGCATTTCTGACCTGTGGTTTTGTGTGAAAGAATCAGGCCAAAAGGTGTCAGTTGAAGCCGCCTGGAAACCACACAAATGCAGCGTGCATCACAAATTAAAATCAAGCAGAAAAGAGGAAAACACCTGGAAGCAAGGAAGTGGATATGAGAGATGCAGTCAAGCAACAATTTGTGTAAAAGTCAAATAAAATCCTTATGTTAAATGACTGATAAACCTCCATCTGCACATGGCAAGACACCTTTCTGATTGGCCACAAGCATCAGCAGGTCAGGCTGCTTTACAGAGCCAGTGTCTGAGTAAACACTGAATGAAGCGATCAACTCAAAATTTCCATCAACTCTTCAAATGGCGCAGGGGATTGCAAAATCACTTTTGTGTTTTGTGAAGACTTAAATCAGTAATCAAATATTGTAATTTTTAAACTCTAAGTTTACCCATCCTGTCTACATTGTACAGAAATGGATGTAGAAGCAGTCATTCAGATAACTAAGCCATCAAACTCTCTGATGATATCATCGTCTTTTCTTCCTGTATGGACCAAACCGACAAACTGGTGGAAGTTTGAAAGCTGACATTTTGCTCCAAGAAATCATCAGTTTTCTACTTTTACCTTTACTGTCTGTGTAACTTCAGTTCTGACTCTTACTTTTGGAATAATGGTGAAGTAAAACAAGTAATCTCTCTGAGCATGTGACTGGTATCAAACGGCTGTAAACAAACCAACAGCCTGCCATCTTTGTGCATACAGCATACATATAGAATTAGGGATGGGCGAGTACTGGTATCTATATCGGGTATCAGGCCAATTCTAGCCTTTTTTCAAGGTATCAGTTTGCTAAGGCTGCCAATACCAGCAGCAGATACTCAAGACAAAAAAAATCTTGCATTGAGCAAGTCCTCCTTGCCAGTAGTTGTCCCTACTTGCTGCGGTTGAAGACCAGGGCAAATATGTGTCAGCTTCTGTTCAGACAATATGAATGAACCAGGGAGAGTTAACAGTTAAACTGTTTTATTTTACACTTTTGTTAAAAAAAGGGAAACTCAGAAAGTGTTGTTTGTGTTTTATTTTGGTCTTAACAGCAGAGTGACGGTGCTGTCTTTGTTCAGAATGATCTGTCGCTGTTCATTGAAATTTTATGCATCAAAATTATTGGTAGTATGGGTATCGGTGAGTATTCAAGAGGGACTACTTGTACTGGTGTAGAACATCCCTATATAAAATGACAGTTGCCATGTGCATGTTTTGGTAAACGTCTTTGGAAAACTTCACTTGTAACACAGTTACACAAAAAGTCATAAAAACAGGCTTTTTACCTCAGGAAGAATTTCTATGATCTTTCATCTGGCCTCTAGTGGACACTCTTTGAACTGCAATTCTTTTGCACTTAAACCTTTTTTTTACACAGAGGTCGTCATGGATTAAAGTGATGTCATCCACTTTAATTTTACTAAAACAATAAGCCTGTGTTTTTTAATGTGACCTTGACCAGCTTACCCAAATATAAATGCTGGTGTGTGTGAGTGTGTGTGTGTGTGTGTGTCTGCTTCACCCCTGCTGCACCATACCGGAATGCAGCCTAATGGTTACCACGGTAACACATCTCAGGCTGACAAAAGTCATCTGTCACCGTTGCCAACGGATGGTGAAACCGTGTGTGTATGTGTGTGTGCAAGTGTGTCATGGATGAAGGAGGGGGCTTCATGCTTTTCAAGTGTGTGCAATATTGATCGTCCATGTAATGAGTTTTTAGTGCCCCCTCCTCCACAGTTTGAGTGAGGGGCTCACCGACTCTGTACATGTGTGTGTGTGTGTGTGTGTGGGTGTAAGTGAGCATGTGTGTGTGTGTCCTCTCTGAAAGAAAAAGAATGACTATGGAGGACAAAATCAAACAGACATCAAACAGCAGTGTCTTTTACACAGAGAGGCCACACATGCTGTGATGTGTTTCTGTGGACGTGTACACATGGTGCTCATTTATTTGCTCGCTTGTCCGTCACTCTGTGTGTGTGTGTGTGTGTGTGTGTGTGTGTGTGTGTGTGTGTGTGTGTGTGTGTGTGTGTGTGTGTGTGTGTGTGTGTGTGTGTGTGTGTGTGTGTGTTTGTGTGTGTGTGTGTGTGTGTGTGTTGGCGTTTATGTGTGACAATATTACTTTTTGTCACAGTTTCTTGTTCTGCTTCATCTTTATTAGCTGTCTGGTAGTGAAGATCTAGATCAAACAGGGTAAACCAAGGTTGGATGTTTGGTGACCGTTTATCCGTCCAGGGTGATCCGTCATTTGTGCTCTGTGACATTTATATGAAACACCAGATAAGAGGTTAAACCTGCTCGCTTGTGTCAGTCCATTTAACTCCTGATAATGTTATATTACCTGGTGAGTTAAATCAGAATGACACTTAGATATGTGTAGGAGGAAAAACACTGAGACCAAACTGAAAACCAAATCAAATATTAAGGTATTAGTTATAAATGTCTGTATTCCTTACACTTACTTAAAAAAACTATTCATTATATTTGCAGCTGCTTATTTCAGCCTTTCTGTCAGCTTTAAAGAAAAGTTTGAATTGTCCAAATACAAAATAGTTAGTTTCTAGGGTCTATAAATATGATGCTGACTTTAATCAAAGCTAAAGATTATGATGTGAAGTGGATAAGTGTGACTTTGCACATGAAGGAAAAGAAAAAAATTAACTAAAGCAACATTTTTATTCCATGTCTTGCAATCTTTTTGATTATATTAAGTCAAGGTGTGTCATATTCCGTTCCTTCATTCTTGTGTGTGTAGTCTTTCTGGAGCCTGAGTCCTCTCCACTCTCCATATGGAGGTGACAGATGTCCCCTCAGTTGTCAGTGAGACCAATAACACCCACATACTTACACACATTCTTCGTGTTCACACACACACACACACACACACACACACACACACACACACACACACACACACACACACACACACACACACACACACAGACACACACAGACACACACAACAACAGCCATTATATGTGTCGAGACAGATAACACATATACAGTTTAAGATTATGACCCACATACACAACACTCTGCTCCACACAGTCTGTCTCTCATCCTGTTTGATATCACTGTGGCTTCTGTTTCATCCCACTATGATCTGCTGTGATAGGAGGGCTCAGCTCTTCTGGCCTGACACTCTGTGTAATGCCTGCTGCTTCAGGAAGAGTCCCGACCACTGTCACGTGGACTTTTCTCAGTTCACACTCTGATGTGATCAGAGGAGCGGTTGGATGTTTCATTGAGGTGTACAGTTGGTTTGGTAACTTAGTGTTGTGACTTCCTGTTGCTGTGCTGGCAGCCTGCCCATACTAAGTTAATTGAGGCAAATAGAGAAGAAAAGAAACAGTTTGGTTAATATCAATGAGATTTATTTTTGTGGAGTTTATCTTGAAGAAAACATTTCCCATGCAGTCATTTAAAGCCAGTGTTAGGAGGTTGTAGCCGCTTATAAAAAAGAGCAAAATAAACTCTGCTACTTCATGACCTATGAAGGCAAACCAGACCACCAGTGTTGACATTTGGGGAGGAATTCACCAAGAATGGATCGTGGCTGCTGTGAGCACTGAGATTGATTGATAAATTGTCCCGGCTATCTGCTCAACTCAAGATCTGATTCAAGAATCAAATTGCTGTTGTGATATTCGGCTATAAAAAAACAAAACTTAGGCACCGCTAACACAACAGTGTTTCACCACAAAACACAACAAACACAGAAAAAAAAAGAGTTTACACAGAAGCGCTGAGGGACTGAAATCGCTGTAGTAAGCATGCCAGGCCTGTAGTTGGCGCTATAGCTGACTTGCCCAGAAGCAGCTTTTGGTAGATCTCTACTGAAGTAAAGATAGGCCGATCATCTGATTACAGAAGTGGAGTTACAGATGCACATTTTGTTGAAAGACATTCGGCAGATTGATCAGCAAAATCACAACACAGTGACGTCACCGTTGTGCTGTTGTATGCACGAAGTGGAGTGTGATGTTAGCGTTTTCACTGGAAACTCCAGCTTGCTGTTTACACAGCATTAATAGCTGCAGCGTTTCAGAAAAAAAACACTCTAGATGTTTTTAAAAGGTTTGTGTTTTAGGTAGGCTAAAACGCTGTTTCTGTGTTGAGTTTCATCCTACAACAGTTGTTGAGTAAATGGCCCCTTCAAGTTCTGCAGCTCTGTATAGTTTGCATCAGTTATGTACTTGATCCCTTCTTGGTCTGGAGCATTTAACACTTTTTTGTGTGCCTTGGGAATTAGTCAGTGTTTTTTTTGGCTCATTTGCACACGTTTAGGAGCCACAAAAGCTGCACAGTCCTTTAGCTATTCAGGCCCTTGGTATAATTGTAATGTTACTAACCACTGTGAGGGGGCAGGTGTCACACAAAGAAAATGACAACATGGTGAAAAAAAAGTATTTTTTTCTAAGGGTTAACTTTCACAGTAAGTGAGTGAGTGACTGAAACATAAATCGACACAAAATACATGTTTTTTTTCTCTCAGTGGGATCCATTAATTTAAACTTAGCTCAGACAATAAATACATTTTGCATCATTCTTGTGATTTTGTAGCACTGTATTATGTACTCTTCAGATTCCCTTCTTTTTTGTGAAAACAGTCTGAAAGAATCTAAACGATAGGATGTAAATATGATTTCTCCAGTTTGATATGTAAATATAACAATTCTATGTGTAACCAGTCTTCCTGACTGTTTTTTTGATAAGTTGTTTTCAATCTGGTTTGAAATGGAGAAAAAAAAAAAAGAAAAAGATGAACACACACACACACACACACACACACACACACACACACACACACACACACACACACACACACACACACTGGGGAGGAAATGGCCATGGTGACATTTCTCCAGTAAAAATGTCACCTGCAGTGGGGGTCGGCTTCATGCTGAAATGGCATTTGCACACACACATGTACACACCCATGTACACACACACACACACACACACACACACACACACACACACACACACACACACACACACACACACACACACACACACACACACACACACACACACAGACTTACACAGGCTTGCATGCTCACAAATTCATGGGATTAGGGCGTACAATGAAAGATGTCAAGGAAGCAGCAAAGCCCCCGGTGAAAGTGTGTACGATACGTTACGTCGTGCAGAAAACATGGGCTTGTCTCCCGGTGTGACGGGGGGTTAGTGTTCTCCTCGATGTTAATATGGCAGAAAACAGATTGAGACATCACTACTAAAGCCAGGGGAAATCAACCTGTACAGGTCAGAGGCACTGCTCTCTGTTTGTGTGTGTGTGTGTGTCTGTGTGTGTGTGCGTGTGTGTGTGTGTGTGTGTGTGTGTGTGTGTGTGTGTGTGTGTGTGTGTGTGTGTGTGTGTGTGTGTGTGTGTGTGTGTGTGTGTTTTACAGAAAGATAGACAGCTCAGCATCTTTTCATTCAGGGTTGTCAAATTAAACAGATCCCTCCATGGATCTATCAGACTGGCATCTGTACCTCAAACTCCCTTCTGTTATTTCTACACACGTTGTGCCGCCGCTACATGCTGTTGGTGAGCTTCATCTCACTTTAATCAAATCAGCCAGCTGGGAGGCTTCCAGTCAGACCCCTGACTGCGGGGGGAGAAGTGTATCAGCTGAGGAAATAAAGCCGTGACTGTATTATCAGATGGCTAAGCAACTGCAGGGTTATGCTGAAAATTCAGCAAAGACAGCATAAAACACTTCTTTCCCCTGAAGAAATCAGATCGATCTTCATCATTACCTTATTAAGACATCTTGTTTTCCGATGGCTCTTCCAGACATTTTAAGTGAGTGGATTTTAAATTAGTTTCATCTGTTCAAAGCTTTATGGACAGTTCTCAAGCTGTTATCAGTATGTTTGATTTCAGGCTCAGCTGGAGTAGACTGATAGTTTTATAGCTGAAAAATGATGGAATGATAATTCTTGTGCATTTACTGACTGTCATTTGATCTTTTGGGGAAAATTGCTCTGAGATTGAACATTCCAGTCTGTATGCTGTTTGGATTTGGATCACTTTGACCCAGACCCAATTGTTACGTAGAATATTTCGTAAATTTGTTTTGATTTTTACCTCACTGCTGCAATCTCTCCCACCCCGACCCCAAGTGTGTTCCTGTATCAGACAGTTATCACCTGATATATGTCACTGAATACTAGCATCAGCAGTCAGGAGTTATGCATACCATATTCACATATGTTTAAAGGTACCATGATCAGTTTTTTTTTTTAAAGCAGTGGTCATTATGCTTGCGAACAAGTTTCTAAATGACTAAAGGCGGGTTCACACTACGGTATAATTGGGCTGACTTTTGTCCCGGTCTGCCCCTTATAATCAAAGCCAGCAAAGGCCCGATAGTCTGATGACATCATGTGTGATTTTCCTGTGTGGGGTGTGTTAAGAGTGATTTTCTCAGAAGGCCTCCGATTCAGTGAGATAATGAACATGTTTAATATTTGCAACTAAAAATCCTATAGTGCGTTGGGCCCTCTAAGAGAAGCCGAGCAGGTACAGCGTGTAATGTCACACATACTGGAGCAAAGCCAATCAAGACGCAACCTTTTCCATAATCCTTTTTCTTTCGTGTGTTTTTTTCAAAATTCTAGAGTCCAAAAACAAACATCTTTGCTTTCTCCCATACATCCGTCATGTTTGTTTACACCAAAGTCACGTTTTACTATGTGAGATTTGGAATATTGAGCGTGAAGAAGCTGAAGCTCTGAAGAATCTGTTAGTGTGTGGTGTCCTCAGAGTCCAGACCACTCACTGTAAGATCAGGAGAGAGAAATTTTGTGCGATCTGTCTTTAGTTATCATCAAGTATGTGGTCTCTAAATGTGTGAATTTTTGGAGAATCCTGTAATATGTACCAGTCTTAAGTTTGTCCTCTTACGTCTGTTGAAAACACCCAAAGAAACAGATTGTGATCATGAAACAAACCAACAAGGGGAAACAAAAAACTCTCGCACAACAGAGTCCATGGAGTGTCAGCAAAAGCATAGGAATGAAGACCAACAGTAAAAAAATGTAGAAAAATATAGGTATCAGGTAACAACACAGGTAGAGCTGTGGGGAAAAAACAGTAAAAAAAAACTTGTTAAGTTAGAGCTCATTTTTGCAGCATAGGTCTGTGAGGGTTTCATGCTTGTATTGTGACATGGAACACATCAGATGTTTCACCTTAGCTTTAGCATAACATCTTTAATTGACCGTATTTTCAGTTTCCACATCTTAGACTTTGATAAACTTCCATGATCTGAGTTTTGAGCAGGATGTGGGGCATTTATGTCTGCACCCAGCTCACCCATTGAGAACACCTTTTGGTACTATGGACCTCATGAGCACTGCATCATTGTTGATGATTTACTAGGGAAAGAGTGAGTTTCCTGAAGCTAACCTGAAGCAGAGGCTTGGTCAGAGAGGGATGCAATCGTCAGAGCAGCTGATGCTCGTCTATTACACAAAGCCTGTGACTCATCAGCAAGCAACAGCCTTGAAAGATTCAACAATTGATTTCCATACACAAGCAGTATCTTAATTTTGCTTAACAAAGATGGGGGCAAGGGGGTTAAAATGGGCCATTTTATGTTTTTTAATATTTTTTAATTAGGATTCTGGACACCCATCTGAAAACTGATATGATGAATGTAAAATTACAGACAGTACAAGAATAAACTGACCTCTTATCACTTTAGAAAGACTGACTAATGGTGCCCTAAAACCTGATAAACGTCTGCATAGAAATTATTCTGTTAGCATTTATACATAATGCTTTCTAATTCTCATAGGCACAGCCTCAGATAGCTGCTGGCATCTCCGTAGACTCTCATCGTTCCAGACTGGATCATATACATGAGCCATGTCACTGCTGCCTCAGGGCTAACATGAGCCCACCTGCTTTTTTCTTCAAGATGTCTGCTGTGTTTCATCTCCATGTCTGTACCATGATTGATCTACCTCCAGTTTTTAACATATGAAAAGGGATGTGGAATATAAAAAGTGAACCCTTGTTCTGGTGGCTTTCCCTCGCCTCATCTCAGCTGTAATCTTAGATCCATCTTCACTTTATTTCCCTTGCTGAGTACGTAGAAAAAATGTCTAATCTTCCCCTTTACCATCACTTCATCCCCACCTCTTCTGCTCTTCTCCATATCTGAATGACAATGAAGGACTGTGGGAGTTTTTTTCCCAGCACTTTCATCTCTGCAGCCAACGTTTTACACGCACACACACGCTTGCAGATTGCGACTTGACCTTGGGGGAGAAAATGATGCTATGACAGCTAATCAATTTTTAATAGCAAGCTACGATCCCTCTCAGGCCACAAGCTGTGCGCATCTCCGTGTCACGAGCGAGTGTGTGCGAGTTCATTTTCCACCAGCGCGCGTGTGTGTCTTCATGCCTCCCTGGGTGTCTGTGTGTCTTGTATCTAAATGAGTGAGTGAGTCTGTTATGGGAATCCAGCAGCCGCTTTGTTCCACCTTGTAGCTGAAATATTAATGCTGTCAGTGTTGGCGGGGCTGGAGCATGAGATACACAAGCACACACACACATGGACACACACACACACACTACCCTTGAAGTATTCTGCATGGCTATTTTGCTTTTAGTGTACAAACTGTGCTCTTTACTTAGATTTTTACACTATCTAGATTAATTTGTGATTTCAGGAAAAAATGAATTGGCGTTTTTTGCCAAGTCTGTCTGGAGAAGACTTTATGCAACTGACAACAACATAAGAATACCAACAACTTAACTGTTATAAAAATGTTGTAAGACACCTTATGGTGTGTTAAATTTTGTTAAATACTTTGAAGCACAGAAACAGATACCTATATACAAGAGGAACATGTGAGACTGATTCCAGATTTATCTGGATTTCTGGATTGTACATCCTGAAACATTCACCTGCAC
The DNA here is from genome assembly GCF_033239565.1 of Halichoeres trimaculatus. Lineage (NCBI taxonomy): Eukaryota > Metazoa > Chordata > Actinopteri > Labriformes > Labridae > Halichoeres > Halichoeres trimaculatus. The sequence goes on from NW_027437181.1 coordinate 26,344,765, forward strand.
GACTTTGGGACAGGGTCTGCTGGAATTTTCGTAACTTGTTTGTAAACACAACATTCAAACTGGGCTCCTCCTCCTTGGCTTGATGCCAACGGCACACCACAGCCTCCAACCAGGGCTATGTGAACACACTCATAGCCTAGCTACTTCCTGCAGAATCGCGTTTCTACGTGGGACAGACTCGAGAGCTGTGCACCTGACTTAGCATGTTAGCACAAGCTAATCACAGTATTTGACACATACCAACCCGTGTTGCTCTTCGTCCAAAGTTGCTCTCCTTGAAAGTGAGTGAAACATGAGCCAAGCTTTAACCTCATTCCGTTTGGCGTTTTGTTTCATTTTAGTTGTGTTTCTGCTGCGTTCACTATCAAAGCTGCTCTGATTAGCTTTTTCCACTCAGGATCATCAACACGCCAAGTCCCTTGTGCACTGGGGGCACTCTGATTGGCTGATGTAACCACGCTTTCTCTCTACCCTAAAGCTTCAACATACAGGCAGAGGAGGGGGTTGAGGCAGACACAGACACTGACACACGCATATAGAGGCCTGTAGAGACGATTGCACATGATTATTCCTATTAAACTCGGCATTTCGTTGTTTTTTTTTTTTAAGGAACTGTACGGTACTGTAAGGACTGTGCCTTTAATGAAGTCCAAAAGGGTGCTGGTGGTTTCAGTTCCACTCAACCTGCAGAATGTCAAAGGACGACGTTGGATTGTTTTAACCATATGTGTTGATTTTCACGTTATGAATGCACTCTAAAGTCAGGAAAAAGTGTCTGTTAGCTGTCATATGATTATTAAGTCAATTGTTAAAGTGAGGATGTTTTGTTGTGTGCTGTGTTTTGATTTAGCTAACAAAGTAGCTGCTAGCTTTGACATTGCAAGAGGCTGAACTTCCATCAAATTTTCTCATTCAGAGACAAAAACTGGAATGGAGCTAAGTTGTTTTGCATTTGGCCATAGTGTGAAAGCATAAGGTATAAAAGAAGACCCCTCACAGTAATATAGATGTGTTGTGTCTGGCATGTCACCACTTATTTGTCAAGTAGAATTAACAATTTAAAATGTACAGCTTTGTGTTCCTGTTACTTACACTTCTTTATTTTCCCCCTGGTCTTATAAAAGACGTCTTAGAGCTCTTGAATCACCCTAGCTGGACTGCACATAAATACTTCTCAGCAATTTGAAAGACTTCTGCAGTATGACCCGTCAGCAGCCTGTGTAACTCTGAGGATGCTGTGAGCCGTGCTGGAAAGAATAAATTAGTAAAAATTAAAATTGATCCAGAGCCTGAACTTGCAATTCCCCTATGCTTTTTGAATCCATCTCTCTGTTTATGTGTTCGCACCAATGTGTGCTGCTGCAGTGTTTGGGAACCAATTAGAGCTCACTCTCAGTCTCTTATTGATTTTTCAGCCAATAGTAATGAAGCACTGCGGTGAGGGACTATTGAGCAGTCTTCTCCCGGCTCAGGTTTGTTTGCTGCTGTTTAGCTGAATTCCTTCACTGAAATTGGCTCAAAGACTTCATTGTGTCACGCGAGGTTTATAAAGCTCTGGAAGAGGAAGCTTTAGATCTTTAAGAGTGTTTTGGAGGCCAGGTCACTTTCTCACGGATGAATCAAGACTCCTTGCCTAAACATCTGTCACGGGATGTAATCTAAAGCACGGGATGAACCCCTGAGCCGTTTTTGGCTTCATCAGCAGACCAATATATAAGACACAATGTCATAGTAGTCTAAACACACAGTCAGAAGTTTGTTTGATGAAAGATGTCATCATACATGCTTACAGTCTCATTAGAGTAAAACCAGTACAGACCTATTCTCCATGGCAACAAACAGTCAAATATTAACACTGACATTTTTGGAGGAGCAAAGTAGGAACTGCTCACCTCTTTCTTTGTGTCTTTGTTTATTTTGCCCAGCAGCTCAGCCTCTTGCATCAGTATTCACAGCAGCATAAAGAGAAGAGCAGAGAGGAAGATAGGAAGAGGCTGTGGCTGTTGTCTTGGCATTTGTTCTTTGAGGAAGATCGAGAGGAAGAGGATGGAGATGAGAATAAAGAGAATGAAACCTGGGGAAATGAGTGGGTGGACAGATCTAGAAATATGAAGCTTCTCACGCAGAAAGCCTGATGGGAAAGGTCTGTGGGAGGTGGAGGAGCTCAAGGAGGTGTGGAAGAAAGATGGACAGAGTGTGAGATTATTAATGTTATTAATTTCTTCTGCTTTCCTCCACACACTCGTCCTTTCACTGGAACAAAGCCTGTATTAGCTTGTTTTCTTCCTACATGGGATGTGACAGAACATTAAAGAGGCACTTTGCCACATTTATTGATTCAACAGTGGAAGTGGGCCAAGGATCCTCTGGGAGTGAGTTTCATGAGGATCTGAACACACATACATAGAACTGCCCAACTGAGGGAAACTCTGGTGTAAACCTTCGAGCTGTGTGTGTTGCATCAAAAGATTACTTTTTTTTTCGTGTGAAATTAAGTGATGTTGTCATAAAGCAAATTATCAGGATCATCCTCTCCTCCCTGTTTATTCCTGCACCCTTCTCCCTTCTAACCTTTTCTCCTGATTTCTTCCTGTCCTCTGAATATGGCACCCTGAGGGGATTCCTCATGCCTGGGAGCTGTAGTGGATTCCCTAATAAGCCCTGGTAAATCAATAACAGCAAGAGGATTCACATCAGCAGATTCAGGATCTTTATTTCAGTTTAATTCATAAATAACTGCCAAACTGCATCTTCTTGATGGCGTTGTCCCTTTTATTTTAGCATGAATAAAAGCATATTGGTTATGCATGTGTCGGACACAGACACAAAAACATGAATGAAACTTTTTTTTTGGTTCCAATAACCTTTAGAACATATAAGACAAACTTCAGAGGGTTTCAGTAGACAAGGCTCACTGATCTCTTTGACATCATTTGGCGGTCATTCCTGCTGAGATTTCATTTTACATCAACAGACCCAGGAATGACACCACTCATGTCACACGTACCCTCAGTGTTTTAAAAAACTGACATCCAATCACATTGTGGCCCCATTGACTCTGGGACACGGACATACACACTTACAGTACACACACACTGGCAGCTCTCTTATGTTTCACACTCTTAGACATGAGGAGGAAATGGGCTCTTGGGAGGGAAGACTTTATGAGTTACGCCTTGTAAACGCTAGAATCCTTCCCCCAGGCTCTCACTGATGTGATGGGCTCCTTTATTGGGGTCAGAAGAGGAGGTAACATTGAATTGTGTGTGTGTGTGTGTGTGTGTGTGTGTGTGTGTGTGTGTGTGTGTGTGTGTGTGTGTGTGTGTGTGTGTGTGTGTGTGTGTGGTGTGTGTGTGTGTGTGTGTGTGTGTGTGTGTGTGTGTGTGTGTGTGTGTGTGTGTGTGTGTCTGGTACAATGAAACTCTTGACCTGACATTAAGACACAGAATCCCAGGCCCCTCAGGTGTCTTTTTTTAATTAATTAATTTGTTTTTTTTATTAATTTTTAGTTCAGGTGTTATCTCAGTTTAGACACAGTTCAAAATGTATTCTTGCTCTCTTCTGAGAAACACACACACTCTATGACACACACCTCACTCACACCGTTTAATACAACCTACTCCCTTGAATGGCCTTTGGTCTTTTAATGATGCAACCTAAGGAAAGCCTGTTTTTGTGGTGCACTAGGTGTGTGTGTGTATGTGTGTGTATGTGTGTGTGTGTCTGATAGAGAGAGATGTGTGCATAAACAGCAGCATATTAATAGCTCTTAGAGTGCCTTTGTGCTTTTTTACCTGACAGTGAATTAGTTACCTGCAGGCTGCTGGGCTTTTATTTTTATCATTCCAGCTGAGTCTGTTCAGCACAATGTGACCTTCTCCTGATTGTTTTAGGCCATGAAATTATTAATTTCCAAGCATTTGTACAAAAAAAGAGAGAAAAAGACAGATTTTAAATCTTGTTTTATGAAAAATGTGTTTCGTGCACTTTATAACTGATATGAAATCAGGCCAGCAGCCCATCAGAGGATGGGAAAGAGTAACGCCATGCTAATTAGAATCAAGCTAATTCTAAACATTATATAAAAAATGTGCCTTACATTTCCAGCACCTGACTGACTCAAGAAATCTGAGCTGTTTTCATGCTTGTGGCTGCCATATTGATTTTATGTTGTCATATTAATGAAGTCATGTCTTTAAACCAAGTGAGTAAATTAATGCTCTGATCAGTTATAACCTTTGACCACTAGCAGGTGAATAACATATTTTATCACTCTTTCTTCAAAACTGATGTGTTGAATCAAGGAAAAATTGTAAGAGTTTGGGTTTGAACCATAGACTGTATATAGAGAGGACAGCGTGGCTCCGCCTTTTATCATTGTACGGTTTTGAAGCCAAAATGCCCCCGTTACAGGCGCAGCCATTGAAGCAGTTGCAGCCAGAGTCTGCGCAGTAGAGCAGTGAGGGATTCTGGGAGAATCTGAGTGGAGCTGTGTGACAAAAATAATATATATTTTTTTTCTTTAGAGAGTCTAATCTCTTCTTGACTCTACCTCCCGACATATTTTACAATCCCCGAAAAAAATGCACAAGAATGGCAGCTGTCAATCATCGTTAAACTTGACATAAAACCTTGTTTTTAACCTCTTATAACTAATGCAAATGAAACTTTTCAGGAAAAAAGAGGACTTGATTACAAGGCAGCCAAATGAAATCTTCAAATCACCACAACAATTGGATGTGAGAAACATTGCTACGAGGAGTATTAATTTTTTAAAGTTTGGCCACAGCCAATCTGGAATGACTGGAAAGCCGGGTTTTATGACCTGTACTGCAGCCAGCCACCAGGGGGAGCAGTATTTGTGGAGACCTCACTTCAAGCCGAGCAAGATGACGTCCATTTTTTTTTACACTCTATGGTATGAACAACTCTGACATAGATTTAAGACAGTCAGTGTCTCCATTACTACAGCTTTTGTGTAGCTGTGCTCTCATAGCCTAACGTCTCCAGACCCTTCAGCCAGCTCTCACTGATTTGATCTGGCAGGTGGATCTTGGGTCCCTGTCATTTCAAACAAATTGCAGTCGATCTCAGATACACCGGACCAATCATAGTTCTTTATTTAGAAACGGGGCAGGATCGATAAGATAATGACACAGGAGCGCTGCTTCAGCCTTTTGGTAAAAAACCAAGATGTCTGTCGAAACCACTCTTCCGAGCTTGATGATGCATTTATTTGATAAAGAGGAGCAAACAGCTGCTATTTCAGTGTTCACTGGTATAAGAGATGTGTTTGCAGTATTGCCAACAGGATCAGATCAAAGTTTAGTTCACCTAGTATAGAGGTCTGCAACCTTTACTTTTATAAAAGATGTTTTTCCTCAGCTCACCTGGATTGAGGTCATTCAGGAGCCATAAGATATACTTTATCTTCACAATAAAGACCAAAAAAAAGTAAAAAAATTCGAAACATAGTACAAATTGCCAAACTTCATAAATTTGCAAAAATTCGGTCATTTTGGACCGATAGGTGACCGCATTGAGCAAAGGTCCGTTTCTCAATGGATTTGTCATCAAGGAGGGCTAAAAAACAAATTTAGCCGGGGTGTAATTTTTAAAACGGTGGGGAAAATGTTTTGGAGTCCAACATCCAAAATGGCTGTCATGGAAATTAAATTGTGTGTGAAATTAAACTGTATATTATTTAATTCATCATGAGCAGAGCTTCCATTTAAACCTTATAGAGACTCTGTAACAAAACAAAAAAAATGCCCCAAAAAAGGCAAAAACTCCCCCCAAAAACCCTCAAAAACACCAAAAGTGGCAGCCTTCTTGAATTTGAGGGTTAAATAAGGTCAAATCATTATGTAACCCTGAAATATGTATTTCTTAACAAAAATAAGGTCTGAAAACATGTATTGTCCATCATTGTATGTCGAGCCTTCAAAAAGATAATTTCCATGACAGCTGTTTTTTGATTTTGAACTCCAAAAAATTTTACCAGCCATTTTAAAAAATACACCCTGGCTAAATTTGTTTTTTTAGCCCTCCTTGATGACAAATCCATTGAGAAATGGACCTTTGCTCACTGCGGTCACGTTTTGGTCCAAAATGACCCAACTAAAAATAAAATGAAAAATTTTGCAAAACTTTGGTAAATTCTGCAAATTCAGAGTTCAAATAATTTGCAAAAATTCCAAAAAGATTTGATATTTTATCAATCATTTGAAAAAATGTTAAAAAAAAAAAAAAAAAAAAAAAAGAAAAAAGAAAAAACGAGTGCGTCTCCTGCTTGTGTCCACTCAATTCAACTGAGAAATTGTATCGAGTGGACACAGGCCCATTCAGCCAGGTAGCTATCACACACACTGCTGTTCAGCTGTTCTCTGCCCGAGCTACAGAATACGACCATCACTGCTGTGTGGTCTGTTCTTACCTGCTAAAACCAAGATAAATTCTTGTCCTGTGAAGTAATTTCCACCCACACAACTCCAGATGAAGTAACCAAGATTACTTCATAGGTCAAATCACAGCAGTACAGCTCGAACAGCTCATCTTCTTCCTTCCTTGTATCCAGTGCCTGCTGTATCTCAGGGTGTGAAGGGGTTTGGAGTATTTTTGAGATACAGTAGGATTCATGATCTCATGTTGGTGTTTAGCTGAAAGTGCTGCATAAATTCACACTTCAGAGGATGACTCAGCTGTGCTAACAAGCACCAACACATAAGATCTCTCCTTCTCTCTGTCTTTCCTCTGAGGAGCTGCATGAACACAGTTGTTTCATCTGCTTTTTCACCTCTGAGCCCTGAGAGTAGCATTTGCATGAAGTATGAGACAGAAATCTATACGTTTCAGTGTCTATGCACCACATCCATCCTATTCCTGGGCCTGAGCCTTTCTTAGAGAAAGGCAGGTCACACGCAGATACACACACTCTAGATCTATGGTCTATCATTTTGTGCCCTTGAATGACTGAGAGTCAGACTGCGCCCTCAGTGCCTCCCCAAATGAGGCAGTATCGTCTCACAGAGGCCAAAACAGAGGATGCATTCATTCACTTTATGTCAACCTGTGACATCATGAATATAAGGATGAGAAATTGCATTTCTTCTGCCTGTCAGCCTGTGTATTATAGACTGTCAGCTGCTTAGCTGTTAAAAAGACGTTCAGCTCTTTGAGTCTGTCAGCCGTTATCAGTCTTGTCCAAAACAATCTGTGCGTTTCGTGTTGTCAACACTTCGAGCTTTGGCAAATTTGCTGTGAACTTCTGCTCCTTCAGACTTCACACAGCCCGGTCATTATTCACGATAAGGAGCAACTCTGCAGAGGATGAGCATGTGTAGCTTACATTTTTACACACTTAATATTTTTAGGCAGAAATTGTTTTGAGACTTGACTAATTTGGCGGGACCCTTGTGACTCACTGTTGTCTCTTATTTACTTTAATATTTGATGACATTAAAATCAATTCATGCAAAGAAGTCTTATTCAAACAAAATGTTGAGGGTAATGCAATTAATCATTTGGGGGTTTTTTTGTTTTGGTAACTTGTTTTTTCATGTGAATTGTTTTTTGTTTCCCCATATGAGTGTTTTATAAGATACATTGTTTTTGTGGTATAATGTTTTTTCAACTGAGCTTCAGGGCCACTGCTGCCTAGTTGAGTGTTTTTTAGGCCCAATAAAAAAATGAAAAAAATGATGACTTCAGAGAAGAATTTGCATCAGGTGCAATTCTAGATAAGCATAATTAAATTTGACGTCCAGAATACAGAACAGGCCGCCGTTTTAGACCTTGAGTGAAAGTCAATTGAAGCATGCTGTTGTAAAAAAAAAAAAAAAAAAAAAAAAAACATTTGAGACCTCGAAAACTGCAGCCTTGAAAAAAAACTAAAGACCAAACAGTTTCCCAGGATATGAAACACATACAGTGGAGAGGCTAGTGACAGTTTCCATTAAACTACTTACTGCAAATATTCGTAGAAACAAATATATCATTACTCAGCAGAAAAGTAATGAATTACATCAGTTGTGGGTTTGAGTTTTTGGAAGCTCTGCTCAAATCTCTTAGTGTTCCTGATTAAGATCCACAAACTGCTTAAAATATGGACGTAGTCTCTGCAGCGTCACCTGTCTGTGCCTGAGACAGTGAAATGAAGCCACTCGTTGAACGCGGCCGTTCTGGATATGATATGGCTTTGAGCTTCCTTTCTAATAGCTATAGGGGGCCCATCAGTCACATGAGCTGAGGTGTGTCCCTGATTGGACAATCAGACAATCCCATAGACTGTAAAAGAAAATGGACATCCGCTTGCTCGGCTCGGAGTAAGGTCTCCACAAAATCTGCTCCCCCTGGTGGCTGGCTGCAGTATAGGTTAAAAAATCCACCTTTCCAGTCATTCCAGATGGGCTGTGGTCAAACTTTTAAAAAATAAATACTCCTCGTAGAAATGTTTCTCATGTCCGATTGTTGTGGTGATTTGAAGATATCATTTGGCTGTCTTGTATTCAGGTCCTCTTTTTTCTGAAAAGTTTTGTTTTCATTAGTTATACACGGTTAAAAATGAGGCTTTACGTAAGGTTTAACAATGATTGACAGATGCCGTTCTCGTGTATTTTTTTCGGGGACTGTAAAATATGTCAGGAGGTAGAGTCAAGAAGTGATTAGATTTTCAAAAGAAAAAAATATATATTATTTTTGTCACCCAGCTCTCAGATTCTCCCAGAATCCCTCATCGTCTCTACCATGCAGACTCTGGCTGCAACTGCTGCCAATGGCTGCGCCTGTGACAGGGTATTTTAAAACCGTACACTGATAAAAGGCGGAGCCACACTGTCCACTCTATATACAGTCTATGGACAATCCTAGTATCTTCTTAACCACAGAGTAAGAAAACAAAAAAAAAATTAGTACAGTTTGTGATGTTGGCAAACTTAGTGTTTCAGATCCAAGCTGTCTTTTTAATTAGACTGTAAATATAGCTATAATAAAGCTTTTTAATGCTGTAAAGTGGTGGTTCTGCAGCCACACCGCAAAAAACGGAAATCTTTTCTCTCATTTGAAGTAAAAATTCTCTAATACCCATTATAAGCCATATTTACCTAATCAGTCCAGAAAAGTGTCTTATTTAAAGTTATTTAAAGACAAAAATGAGGTCTGAATTGCTTGTAATAAGCAAAAAAAATCTGTCATTGGAATAAGAAAAATTTCCAAGAAAATGAGCTTAAAACTACAAAAATGTCATGATACAAGTAACTTTTCTCTTGTTCCATTGGCAGATTTTTTAAAACTTGTTACAAGCAATTCAGACCTCATTTTTGTCTTAGAATAACTTGAAACAAGACATTTTTCTAGACCGGTCAGGTGAATGTGGCTTGGATTAAGTCTTAAAGGACATTTTCTACTATAAATAACACAAAAACACTTGACAAGACTTCAGTTTTTGCAGTGCAGCCTCCTGCAGATTCAGCAACAGAACAGGTACAGCATCTTTCAGCACTTCCATATCGGCTTGGTTTTTGTGGCTATGCCCTGCTGTCAACATGTGTAGAAACACAGGCATGGCTTGATGAGTTGGCAGATGTCTAATTGGAGTTTTTCAGTCCCAATGCTGCTAGATTAGCCTTTGTAACCAGACACAGCTCTTCTTCAGCCCTGACCTGAGATCTGTGGTAACACATCCTTCAGTTCTGAACAGAGCCTTTAGACTTTGCCGCTGACATTGGCAAGCCTGCTGAGAACACACAACATGCGAAAGAGACCGCTCTGTTGACTGTTTTCATATCCCTGCATACTGCAGAAGCCACTCAGTGTCACAGTGTAAATACGGAGCACATAAGAAGATCAGGGTGGCTCAGATCAGATGCAGAGACATTTGGTGAGGTTTAGACTGGATCCACAAAGAACTCATCCACCTGACACTCTGAACCATTCATCTGCTTTAACCAAACCACTCTGCTGAAAGTCAGAGGAGAAAATCAGCATGAAGTATGTAGCAGGAAAAAGATTTAGCAGCAAACATGGAGAGAGGAAGACAGATGTACTAAAAAGAAGAGTAATTTCGACAGTGAGGGATCAGAGACAAGAGAGACAAAGGCCCATTCAGCCAGAGGAGGAGAAGGAGAGTAATAATAAACTACCAGAAAGTTCTTCAAACTTTAAATCAGCTCTGAATTAGAGAGAAAATGGTTGTTAATATGTAAAAATGTTCTGGAGCTCGCTCAGATTGGATGACGCAGCGTTTTTCTGCCTCTAATATCAAAGAAAACAACAGCAGCTGTCAGACGCTAAATTGCGGCTGCTAACAGTTTGTGACAGGAGTGGGAGGAAAGGTAGAGTGAGAGGTGGAGAGAAAGCTGGAATTCAGCACTTCGGGGTTTTGATATGAGGCAGTGAGCTGAAAGGAGAGAGGAGGGATGAAGAGAGAAAAAAGAAGGGATTTAGGATAGGGGGAAGGAGATAACATGAGAGTGACAGGTAGAGGAAGAAGGAGGGAGGGGGAAGGTTTAATAAGATGCTGACAGAGAGAGCATGTACATGTTAATGTAAGCCTCAAAGGAACTAAAAGGCTGAGTGTTGGGACTTTCTGGGAGTCTTGTTGTCACGGAGCAGAAGAGTTCACATGCCTTCCAGTCTTTCAGAATTTTTAAATCTATTCATAGATTTATCCTGAAAGTTTTCTGCTGAAAATCTGTTTGTGTTTGTGAGAGTGTGATCCAGAAAAACAAGCAGAGATGCCTGAACTGCGACAGTAAACCATGAGCAAACAGATAAAAACAAATATCTTTGGGTAATGTACGCTAAATCTACAGAAAGTGAGCGCTCCCAATACACTGTTACTTTTCTACCTTCAGTAGATTTTAGAGTAGTGCTTTAGATTTCTAAATCAAAACTCTGATTAAAATAAAAACAAAATAACATATGACCCAATCAGCAGGTTGGATCCCCCCCCCCCCCCCCTTTTTTTTTTTTTTTTTTTGTGGGTCTGAGTTGCAGGCGCCCTCTCTGTGTTGTATCACACTCCTCAGTGTCTGATTACCTGTTCTCTGTTTTTCCCCTCAGGTGAAAGTGATGGTGCGTGTGTGCCCAGTGTCTCAGTCAGACGCTGCAGAGTCCAGCTCCTTCCTTAAAGTGGATCCCAGGAAAAAACAAATCACCATCATGGACCCCTCAGCCAATCAGACACCTAGCAGCACCTCCCAGAAAAGGGTTGGGGCCAATCAGGTCCCTCCAAAGATGTTCACCTTTGATGCTGCTTTCCCTCCTGATGCTTCACAGGTGAGGGGGAACAACGCCACAACATGTGCAGTTTGTGACTGTGTCTTTGCATCGCTCCTCATTTGTTTCTCTCTGCCTGCCTGTTGCTAGGCGGAGGTGTGTGCGGGCACAGTTGCTGAAGTGATACAGTCGGTGGTGAATGGAGCAGACGGCTGCGTCTTCTGCTTTGGACACTCAAAGCTCGGTAACCCTCTCACACACACATGCACACAGACTGCAAAATCATAGGAAGTGTGTCATGAGAGTCTTGTTTTGTATGTTTGTTTGACAGTCAGTGTGTCGGTGTCTCACTCAGCCGTCTCTCATCTCTTAGAGAGAGAAAGAGGGAGAGAAAAGGATTAGTGTTTGTCGAGGCTGAAAGCATCCTCATTCGGCGCTGTCTGTGTTTCTCCTCTTCTTTTCTTCTTCTCTAATCCTTCAGAGGACGCTTTTTAGAGAAGCTGTCTGAGAAAGGGTCAGGACCTCTCACTGTGCACACACACACACAAACAAGACATGTTTTTCCTTAACCCTGCTCTAGCCCCTGCAGTGTTTATCCCTGTACATGGAAGCAGCATTATCCTTCCTGCTCTGTGATCTTCATATATCCAGTCTGTATGTCCTCTTGAACCTGAACCTCTGGAAGAGAACAGAAGCAGAGATTTTGAATGTTGCAGTTCAGCCAAGAGTACTTCTCTCTCGATGGTTGAGCTGTTTGGACATAGAAATAAAGTTGGATGTAAAAACATGTTAACTTGAAAGTTGTTCTTGTTATGCTGTGCGGAATTTGACTCCTGACTACTGAAAGAAGTAACCTGGGCTAGATCTGAGAAACAACTCATGACCAACACTTCAGACCCCCAATAATGAAAATATGTATTGCTCATTGTAAACCTGAGTAATCTGGCACCAACTAACCATGCTGACATTTTCCATTTGTCATTCAGCATAAGCAGTTATTGATGTGTCTTTTCAAGACTGCAACCTCCAGTCTAAGAATATGAGTCAATGTGGAAGTGCTAAAATCTGCTGTTATTCAAGTGTTCGCTTAAGGCTGGCTCCAGAAGTATTGGAGGTCACATACACACCATGCTGAAAAAAAAGCTGTTTTCACAGCAGAAATTTACCTATTTACAGCCAGGTTAAAAAATGTCTCCTGTCTGAAGCTCTAATTCTATCAGCAGCACACACTGTACAGGGGTTGAATTTTTTGGTAACACTTAACTTTAGAGGTCTGCAAATTTCATCACACTTAGGTAATAATTAGACAATTTTTTTCTTATTTATTTGAAATTAGCACATAACTTCTTTAAAATAATGTCCAAATTTATTGTCAAAGGTCACAATTGGTAAGCTACTTTTTTTTTCCCAGTTTCTTTGAAATTTACTCCAGATTGCAAGGTAATCAGGTGACAATTAGCAAATAATTTATTTGAAATTAAATCCCAACCCACCACAAAATGTTTTTGGAAGTATCCCAACATTTCTGCTGTTTCGAGAGAAGCTGGTGATAAATAGCTGTTTAGTTCTTGAATACAGAAGTTAGGTTCATTGTTTCCTCTGATAATTACCTTTGAAATGTTCAGTGATTAATTCAATTTCCCAATAAGCAGCTGATAGTTTGCTATTTGTTTTTTAATTTCACCAACTTCTTTAGTCCCCAGTTTGTTGATATGCATAATTGAGATCACATGTAAAATGATAAACCTTTATGATCAGGCCTATAATGTTTTACATGATACAACTGAAGGCTTCAGATGTGATATTCACTAAGAGTGGGGTTGGAAATTGGCCTTACCTGATTGTGATAGACACTGCGAGTACAGGCGCACTGCGAAACAGAATCTGAACAGAAGTTATGTGCTAAATTTCAACAAATGCTCATCACATTTTGGGGCTAATTTCAAAGAAATAAGAAAAAAACTTGGTCTAATTATTACCTAAGTGAGATGAAATTTGCAGACCTCTAAAGTAAAGTGTTACCAATTTTTTTCTAATTCTGCAGTTTAGAGAATATTTTGACCATGAGCTCACCCAATCAGAGGCACAGCTCAGGTCACGTGACTGATGAGCGCCCTATAGCTGTACGCAAAGCCCTTGCCACTGCCAGTATGGCCACAGTAGCCGATTTGCTTTATTTCCCATTTCAGGAACAGACAGGTGACGTCAGGGAGACTACATCCATTAATCATACAGTCTTTGGTCTACTCAAGCTCACTGGTCTGGGTTGAGCACTATGGGACAGTAGGATTGCAGGATTTTCTCTTTTAAATGTACAAGACAGAACCACAAAGAGATCAGACTCACTGACGTAAACACTCAAGGTGCCAAATTCCACCGGAAATAAAGGTTCCTCACAGTAACTTTAACTAAGAACGAGACAGATGTTCATCTTAAAAAATTAAGGTCAAGTTTAAAAACAGCTTGAATCTTACATCAGGCTCCGTGAGCTGTTGTCTCCTTCCTTTAAAAAGTCCATTAATGACAGATCAAATAAACAGATCCACAGCCCTGTCACAGCCTGTCTGCATCGATGCAGTCTGTCTCATCATGTTCCCATGTTTTCATCTCTCAGTATTGACCCGTGGAAATGCAGACTGAACAGTGATTCATAATAATTGATTTGCCCTCTGTGATATGACCATGGCTGAAACCAGTACTCCTCTAAACACACCTTTGAATATCAGTGTTTGAGGGGGTGATAGATGCACCTAAATCCTCTGGCCTTTCTAATCCAGGTGCTTTTCTCTGACTGAGAAATCCATCAAAGACAGTTTGCTCTTTCAATTAGTTTTACTGTTATATTAATGCCACAGAGGCGCTCCGTCCTCGCTGGCTGTAGTAGCAGATGAGATCATTCTTTGTGATATAGCTCACCTAAGGCCATGGCTCTTAATGAGGCCGCATTATAACGGTATTACCTCTTTCATAATTAAAATGGGAGCTGTAACACTTAACACATTTATCTTCGGCCCCGTGGCCCTCGGCTGTAGACGGACGCGTACAAAGTCTGCTCGTGTGCACACACACAGACTTTGACAAAGAGCAGCCAGGTTTTTATTGAATCGGAAAAATTAAATTAAAGTCCAAATGAAAGTGAAATAAATGGAAGAACTTAAGGAAAATAATTAAATCCTCCAGCTTAAGTCATGTCTGATGGATTTTTGTTATCGGTTATTGGATTATTACCCTAAGATGGATCATCTTTTGGTAGCAATGATAAGTGTGTGGTTGTGTGTGAGTGTCTTTGAACTGATGATCCAGAGCTGCCTTATTCTCAAGCGCTTCCTCACCGACAGCATCGACAGCTCTGCTCCATGAGACCAATTACTGGGAATATACCATACATCAACTACACAGAAACACACTCACACACACCGCTCTACGGATTAGTGTATGTCACTGTGGTGCAGAGTTGTGTTAGTCAGTGGAGGAGTGAGCAAGATGACCGTACTTTAACAGCCTGGGTGAGTCAGAGAGAGAAGAAGGAAACATTGTTAGAGCCTCACAAATACTGACACCGCTGTTTGATTCAAGACTCAAACTCCATCCTGGGAGGCAAAAAGAGAGGAGTGTGGTTGAAGATCTGTGTTTTCAGGCTCGGAGCATGGCAATGGGGATACCGTTCTATCTGATAAATTAAACAAACTGATAAATCAGTCCGATTAATCTAAGGACCCAGTCTTGCTTTAGACAGGTCGTCTTATCCCATCATACTTGAAGGTCTGATTCACTCTTCTTTAACAGCAACTTAAGGTTTTACGGCATTACCAGTACCTCAGAGTTGGAAGGTTTCATTTCAACTCTGTAGTAACTCTACTGTAATGATAGAAAGATTTCCTGATGTAACTGGTTAATTTGTCTTAATGGCTGGCCACACTGTATTCTGATGAACACACAACTAAATAAAACCTTCTTGTGGAATGCACACCAGTCCCTACACACTCAAATATAATGCTTAAAAAACTGTGTTCATCTCACTAAGTGCATACTGGTGATCCATGGTTACTGATTACACGAGTTAGCTTAAATGCTATGACTTTAAGCTAACAGCAATTCTAAAGTGTGTATTTCAGGGAAATCAATCTAAACACAGTACTTTACATTCTGGAGATTTGAGACCTTAACCCTTACATACTCTTACCTTTACAGCACGATGTTACATGACAGTGTTGGGGCCGCCCTTCAACTCTGTCACCACTGTCCCATAAAAATACTCACAAACATGGCCTGTACAGTTTCAAGGTAATCAATCCCCTTGGGGGACATTCTGTTTTTCATACTCTGAATCATGCTACAAACAGCGGTTTTTGCACAGAAACATGCACTGACTAGAGAAGACAGTGTGATGTGGCAACACTCTAATGCCGCGGCCACAGCAGACACAAATTCTCAAATTGAAAGTGCGAGTCTGGGCGCTGGACTATTTTGACAAGCTGTGGGGCTGACGAGCGTCACTGTGCAGGTGGAATAGAGAGCCCGCTCATTTAAAGACGGAAAACCCAAAAGAGCAGCTGAAAAGCAATGAGCTGTGGTTTCAAAAGAATGACAGGAGAGTGTGTGAAAGATTTGGAGATCACAATCAATGCCTCTGCCTCTCCCTGGTAATCCACCGGCCCTGCCTGGCTGTTCCCTGCGACCTCATCTTCGAACCCCCGACCCATGTTCCCGGAGGTCTCTCTGGGGAAAATGAAGGGGTGGAGGAAAGAGAGGAGCACAGAGAACTTCCATCTTTTCCCTGGCTCTGCCCCTGCCCCGCTCTTTCCTCCTCTCTATCAGGCTCAAAACTCCACTGAGGAAAACACAGTCTGACTCAGTGATAGCCCGTGCAGGCAAATCCAGCTGGAAACAAATAATTACGGAACTCAAAACCTGTCTCCTCAGAGACTTTCACCCAAGTCCGTTCCTTTTTTTCCGGTCTCTGTAGAGTGCATACGTCGTATCGTATAACTCTGGATAATGACACACCGCACAGATTATTTTCTCCCCCATCTTCTGGCGGAGTTGGAGTAGGTGCCCCCCCCCGTCATCAAATGACTTCATGGGAGAATGTCATCACTGATTGGCTGCCGCGGCATAGCCTCACTTGAATTTGCGTCGAAAGTTCAATATTTTCAACTCGAGTGTAGAGGCCTCTGACGCCCCAAACACGCCGATGCCTCAAACGCGCCAATGCCCCAAATGCACCGTGCAAACGTGTCCAAGGCGCCGTCCAGGCCAAATGGGCATCTAAATGTGTCTTTGCATTGACTTTGTATGTAATCTCAACGCAAATTTGGGTTCGGTGTGGCCTTACCATAAGTACACAACTGAGCAGCTGGGGTTTGGTGCCTTTCTCAAAGGCACCCCAACAGGGCTCAGGAATTTATTCCAACAGCTCCCCAGCTAAAAGCCTAATTCCTAGTCCTGGTCCTTACTGGGGCTTGAATCAGCTCAACTGAGTAAACCAAGTCCCTATGGACTGAGCCACTGCTGCCCCAGATAGATCCCCCCACCCCACCCACTTCCCCAATGAATAAATAAATATAAAAATAATGAAAAAATGAATAAATAAAATCCAAACCCAGGCTAGTATATCTAAAAGTGATGATGCCGCCCATCTGTTGTCAGGTTTAACTTAAGGACTTGAGACACTGGGTGGTAGGTAACTGATGATTAGTACAGGTAGTCATGGGAGGGTTTTTTTACTCACATCAACCAGGTAGAAGTTGTGTTGATACAAAAAAAAGACATTTAAGTTTTATAGTACTTACAGTACTTGGTCCTGTTACACTGAAGCGAGCTACAACTCTTTTTTTTTGAGCTTGTCCACTGTCTCTCTTCTGCCTTTTGTCATTTTTGGAAAGAAACCCATGAAGTGCGTCATTGTTTTGACAAATGAGAGGAGATGCTCCAGGAAACACTCAGGGTGAACAATGTAAAATTACAGTGTAGTTGACAACAACCCCTCCGTCTTACCTCTGAACAAATCTGAGCACATTCCTCCTCCCTGCATCACAAGACTCAGGCTTTTGATGTGCCCTGTTTCTGTGTAAGTGTTCGTGTTGGAGTGATTGTTTGTCATGACATATGGCTTTGTATGGGTGTGTGTTTGATCTCCAGCTCCTGACAGAAAGCACAGGTGTGTGAGCCTGAGTGAGAGGAGTGTAGAGAGGGGGATTATCATGTTGTGTCTCAAAGGGACAGATCTGGAGGCTCCCAGCACGCACAGTTTCACAGGATCTTCTGATGATATTCTTTTTGATATAACTCCATCTTTTCATGTTCACCCTTTCCCGCTTTCATCTTTCCGTCCGTCTCTTCCAGGTAAATCGTACACCATGATCGGTCGTGATGACTCTCTGCAGACTCTGGGTATAATCCCCTGTGCCATCTCCTGGCTGTTTAAGCTCATCAACGAGAGGAAGGAGAAAACAGGAGCACGCTTCTCTGTTCGTGTCTCTGCAGTCGAGGTCAGTGTTACAGGAGAGATCTTCATTTGAGAAAATCCCTGCAGGGTCTAACAGATGTCATCTGTGATGAAAGAAAGAAGGCCATTAACACTGTTGAACATGCTACAATGTTAACCGTTTGCTCGCCAGCAGAAGTCGTTACTTCTCTCTTAAGGTTTTAAAGCGCCTAGAAATCCACAACAGCCTCCTCACATATTTAACATCCAGTCCAATATCTAGCTCTTATAAATGTTCAATACTGGCAGTAAACCAAACTATCACTTACCTTGTTAAAGATCCCATCAACTTTCCTAAAGTAGGCTTTAAATTGAGCTTCGACTCTTGCTCATGCTCCCATAAATAACATGTAGTTCAGTCTGTTACCAACTCACAAGAAAGTAACTGAACAGTCATTAAAAGGCGAAGGATCGTCTGGCCAGGTATGGACTACCACTGGTGATTAATGGCTAATGTCCATCACAAACGTCTATATTTATCCTGGGACATTGATCTACTTTCAGCTCAAGAAGTTAAGGGTCTCTGGAGGTTTATTCTTCCACAGTGTTATAGCAAAAACTAACTCTGTAATTATTTCCATAGCTTTTGAAGCAAACTGGGGCAGCTGAGGAAATTCAAGCTCTCCTCAGCACTGCAAAACACATTCTGCACCCCTACTGACTGTATCACAGCTTTTTTTGGCTTCACAGGTGATCAGGTGTGTAGAGCACCTCACTGGAGGTCCTCTGCCAGCCCTGCAAAATATCCACATCAAGCAGTGTGAAAAGAGCTCAGAGTGGACCATTAGAGACCCACATCAGTCTGATCATGACTTGTTCCAGTGGCTGCCTTCAGTATGACGGTTATATCCCCTCAAGGCAACGACTGAGAGGATGAGAGGGAACCTTTTCCCTTAAACCATCCTGACTCTTAATTCACAAAGTCTAGTATGACATTTAGCTGCTTATGACTCACTCAAAAACACACACATTTTATTATATGGTTTTTATATATCAGCTCATTATCCTCATAGCATCAATACTTTAGTCAGATAGTATACACATTCAAATTATTAGTTTATGAGCCTCATAACATAATTGCCTAATTCAAAAAGATTCCAATAAAACGAATATGTGAACAATAATGATATAGATTATGTAAACATAAAATTGTAGAACACCCCGCCTCTTGCCCAATGACAGCTGGGATACAGGGGATGCACGTGATGTCACAGCAACCGGGAGTCGCTGCGGTTACGCCCACTGAGTGGCAGAAAGAAGGAGATGGAGGCAGCGTTGGCTTAAATACCGTCTAAACTCTAAAACAAAATCAAAAAATCAGAAGAGCTGTTGCTCCATTGATAAAAATAACAGGTTTGAAAAGCAATCAGAGTGATCTTTTGACAGGCTATCAAAAGACAAAGAGAAGAGAAACTGATGGATCACTGCAATTTTCAGAAACAATCCAGGCAATTAGAGCTTGATCTGTGGTTCCCATTTTGTGTCGTTAACGTTAATTTATGCTGCATTTTTGGGTTAAATCATTTCTTAAATTACGACATCTCTAAATGTTAGCATTTTTCATTCATCAAATTTTTCATAACTGAGACATTTTTTGTCTTTTTGTGATTATGAACGCTGTTCTCAACATGATTCAACTAACTTAAACTGAGGCTAACAAGTAAAGGGGAACTCAGGCACAAGCAGTTGTAGCTGTGTTGTATAAAGTATTTGATGTTAACTTTACTTAAATACCGTCGCAGAGACTAAATGTTCATTAATTATACAGTCTATGTTAAATGCCAAAAGTACAAACAGATAATACGTATATTAACTTGGGTCAATACTCTGTATACTGTAAATTGAATCATACAGAGGCTTTTGTAGCTTTCAGGCTTTGCATCATGTGTTTTCCTGGCGTTGAAATCAGGTAAAAAATAAATGTCAGGATATGATTTCTGGCCACATGTCGATATTAGTGGACTCCTGGTTCTTTGGTACCTTTAACAAATCAATGTTGAGTCCAACTCTTCTCAATTTAATGTTATAGTCCACATTTTTCCGGTCTCGTCGTGTTTACTGCCGCTCTCTGCAATGCTAAGTGGGGTTTGTTTAGCCACTCAGTCTGACTGAAGTGGGCGTGTCCCTGAGGGGAAGTGATGTAAACGCATACCTTCTATAGGCTCCATCCACCTGTGACCCAGAACAAGATGAGTGGTTCAGAAAATGAATGAATGAATAGGCAATTATACTACGAGGTTAACAATATGTAGTCTTAAACTCTGTTTTTAGATTATGCTTTTAACATTTTGATCTAAGTATCTATCCATCTTGTTTAACCCTTAATGTTTGTTCCTGTGCTCTTTTATTTACATGGCTTTGTTTTTGTGTCTTATTTATTTTTGTGTCTGCACAGTTGGTTAATTAGACAAACTGCTCTTACTGTGCTATAAATACATGACAAAAAAGATTTTTAACCTTAACGGATACATATGTACAAAAGGAGAAGCCCTCATTTCCCAACAGAGCTGTCAGTGATGATGTTACGTGCTCTCTTTTAACATTAGGTAACCAAATAAAAGAAAACTACTCCATAAAACCAACGCATCATAAGAACTATCTGCCATGACTGGCAGCATGTTTGAGAAAAGTGTATTTCATGTGTTTCTGAATTTTCTCATTTGATCCATCTTCCATTTGTTTTAAGGTGGGCTTCATGATTTTTACAGTTGCCAGTCACCAGGGGGAGCTCTAAATGTTTTGGTTACACTTTAAAGGAGAGGATGTGTCATCCATCTTTGTATACACTCTGTGGTGTGCGCTCACTGCTAACTTTTACGTGAACAGCAAAGTCCTCTAAGACTCAACATTCAGTGACTGGGTGAAATGAATTTTCAGATGGTCGGGCTTCTAATTTCTCCTGAGAGTCACACCTTGACGCCTCAAACGTACTAATCAAGGCCACTCTTTAATGTTTTTTAACAAGGTTTTCTGTCCGTTATGTGGATTTATAATCTTTCAGCTTTTTGGAGATGCCTAATGAGATTCTCAGTTTTGACATCACATTCATTTAACTTCTACAAGACAGATTTTCTCAGATAAGGGCCGGACTCTCTACGCTAGACATAGTCAGAGGTATATTTGGAAAAATCTCTTATTAGAAAACTAAAGTATCTAGAATGAGTTTGACTTGTATGTACTGTGTGTGTGTAGGTTTGGGGAAAAGAAGAGAACCTCAAGGACCTTCTGTCTGAAGTAGCTACAGGAAGCTTACAGGATGGACAGTCACCTGGGGTCTACCTGTGTGAGGACCCCATCTGTGGAATGCAGGTACACACATTTGATTGGCTCCTGTGAGTAAGCGAAATAAGAGCCTCAGGCCTTGTTACAATACTTTACATCTTTCTTATTTATTGCCTAAGGCAGTTTTTGTCATCTCACCTACGGCGGGATGTGAACTGCACATGCACTCAATCTCACCTTGGGGCAGCAGATATAATATGAGAGCGCCAAGTCTCCTTTCCTCTCAAAACAGATACATTTTGAGGGAAAAGCTGACTCACTGATTCATCTGTCAGACTAAAAATAAGATCATCCAGTCAGGTTTGATAAAAGTGACTCAATCAACATGAAGCTGCTGCAACCCTGATTTTTTTTTTTTATCCATTTCTGAGGCTTATTTGTTTTAAAGTTTGAAAGAAAATCATGAAATGTGCAGTGTGGTGAGCTTTTGGGTGTGTGAGAGAATGTGTATGCATGGGATTTGGGTGTGTTCCTGTGTGTTTTGTGCATAAGCTATATATTTATCGGATAATGAGGTCTGATACAAGCACAACTGTGTAATCCTGAACTAATCTGACATAATCTCATCAGTAATGATATCCCGCAGTACTACACACACACACACACTCACACACACACACACAAACACACACACACAAACACACACAGGCTTTCTCTTGTGTCTGCTCTCCTCTATCTCTGTCCTCCATACCTGTGGACAAATTAGAAAATTTGTTATTTAAATATGCCAATCCTCTCAGTACATGCCAGGTCCTCGTTGTTTACAGCATTACCTGTGTTTGGACACTTCTTGGCAGGTAAACTCAGCCCTCCCAGCTCTGCTCTCTCTTCCATGTGTCCCTCTTTGTTATGCCCTACAGAAAATACTCTTTTTTTCTCTTCTGCATGTTTCCCAAGCTCCAAAACCAGTCTGAGCTGCGCGCTCCGACCCCAGAGAAGGCAGCCTGGTTTCTAGATGCAGCCATAGCAGCTCGCCACAGCAGCCAGCGCCCCAACACCACCGAAGAAGAACACAGGAACTCTCACATGCTGTTTACGTTACACATATACCAGTATCGCATGGAAAAGACTGGCAAAGGAGGAAGTACGTACTGTTGGTTCTTTCACAGCTTTTGTTATGCTACACTTAATATTAGCACTGATGACACTTTCTTTATTCTATTATTACCACATATGTGTTACATCAACTCCTCTTATTATCTCACACATGCTGGATCTGAGTCCTACGTGTGTCAGTCATAGCTGAATGAAGACACAAACGTATTATTTACTGTCACTATGAGGAAACAGATAACAAACATTAATAGATTGACATTTTAACCAGAAATAAACAATGAAAGCATTGGAGCCAGAGTTGTTGACAGAGTTGCATATGAACCTGTCAAAGTACAATATATATATAGACTCTGTGTTTACATTAATTTACATGTATTTCACACGTTCATGCATTTGCATACATTACTGGCTGATAATACAGGGGTTGTTTGAGTTTCCTTGTATTAATAGTTATTGTTAAAGACAGAATGTGACGGATGAAGAGCAGCTAATAGTCACTTTGAGTGCTCATACGGCTGCAGAGAACAAAGCAGAGATGTTTGTGTACACACACAGAAGTACTTCCACCACATGCAGGCAGAGAGGATGTTTGAGGATGCAATTAAAAAAAAACAATGTGTAAACACACACTGTCACAACATGTTTTCAGCTACATATGGTAATCCTGATTACAGGCGTTAACAGCTTTGACCTTTATTAGACAACATTTCCTTTTACTTGAAGTTTATAAACACAACTCAAGCTTTAAGCTGTGAACACTTGGTTTAGATTTTTATGTTTCATTGAATTCAGCTCTGCGTCCTTTCCTGCTCAAGCTACTGCAGATCTACTGCAGAACAGCAAATAGAGCATTGTTTGATTGAACGGTATATTATTTTATTGATTTATTTATTCATTTAGCATATTATCTCAGATTTTACTGTGGAAAACAGCCCTGCTTTATCCCAACAGTAAAAAAACAACAACAACAACAACAAAAAAATAGAGTTAATAGGTTTACCTGTTCTTGAATACAGTTATAGACTGTATTGTACACAAATGCTTCTGGCCAGGACCTTCATTTTGCTGGACAGTGTTTATCAACACCGACATTTGCGCTGACATTCATTACAAACCGTGGTCCCCTCACTCAGCGTTGCACATTATTGTATGATGGTGATTTGAGTGCTTTTCTCTTTTTTTGGGAATGATAAACCCAGGATTGAATCCACAGTCTTATTTGTTGAGCACTTTGTCAAGCTGAGTTTGGAAATATCACTTTTAGGTTTCACTGTTCTGTTTGCTTTAACAATCAACTGTCTGACAGTGTGTTGCAAAACATAGTTAGCTATTACGTTTTGAGGCTTAATAACTTTCTTGACCTTGGAGTTTCTGTATGCTAATGTTTTAACTGATTGTTATGGTGGTTCTCATATATGTTGTGTGAGGCTTATTGTTTTTTTTTCCCTCGTTAAAATTGTCTTGTGCCTTTTATGGCTAGGTCCCCTTAAAACAGATTTTTCTATCTCACTGGACCATTAGGCCTATTTTTTTTTAAACAATGTTAACATAATTTTGAAAAATGTTATACACATATACATGTACATTACTGTAATTACTTTATATATCCTGGAAAAATAACAACTAATAAGAGTGACCTCTTAATCCACCTTGAAGGATTTTCTAGAAAGTTTAACCTTCAAAAAATAACAGCTACAAAAATAAAAGGATGATGATGATGATTCTCTTGTCTCTCTTATAGTCTTCTCCCCCACGTTGCTCTTTTCTTTCCTCTGCCACTTATTTTTGACCTATTATGTCCACTGTTCTAGTGTCAGGAGGACGCAGCCGCCTCCACCTGCTGGACCTTGGCAGCTGTGATGTCCGAGTACTCGGAGGAGGAGGAGGAGGTGGAGGAGGAGGTGGTGGTAAAGGCAGGGAGAACTCTTCACCTGGCTCTGCCCCTCTGTGCCTCTCTCTGTCTGCCCTGGGAAACGTGATCCTGGCACTCGTCAATGGCAGCAAACACATCCCATACAAGTAAGATGGTGTGTGCAAATGTGTGTGAGAGGAGAGGAGAGGAGAGGAGAGGAGAGGAGAGGAGAGGAGAGGAGAGGAGAGGAGAGGAGAGGAGAGGAGAGGAGAGGAGAGGAGAGGAGAGGAGAGGAGAGGAGAGGAGAGGAGAGGAAATGGGGAGTAAAGCCTAAAAGTGGATACACGGGGAAAGTTTGCAGTAAAAAAACAAAATGTAGCAGGAGTTAAGAGTGAAATGATGAAGGAATAAGCCTGTTTTGGAGCTGGGGAATGAAATGGGAAAAGGGATGAGTGATCTCTTGAGTTGTTTGAGGTTTGGGGGACTTAATGTTATAAACAACAACAGCTGCTGTTACATATTCATTATATTCGTTTTGCTGCTTAACTGACGATGAGAGCGGAGAGATGGAGAGATAAAACAGAGAGGGATTATCGCTGGAGGTAAAAAGTTAGCCATAGTAATTACTCAAATTAAGTATGGTATGCTCAGGTATAATTAGTTTGAACAGTATTTCACTCAAATTGTTAATGCCCCCATTTCACCTTTCCCTCAGTTTAATTCGTCCGATGTTCCCTCCTTCCTCTCTCCTTGAGGGCTGTTGCTCTGTGCTTCGTGCTGGGTTAATTTAATCACCAGCGTTTGCATTTACATTGCAAAACAACCTGCAAGCTACCACTGAGGCTGGGAGCAGAGCTGTGCTCAGGCGCATTTGGCACAGTTTGTTGAGGTTTAGCCCAGCTTATCAAAGCTGCCATGTCACTGCCTCTTCTCCCCAACCAGGAGCTGAGAGCAGGTCACGAACCACACATCTCTAAGGAGAGGTTACAGAGGAGGTTCAGTGGAGCAAACACAGAGGTCAGAGATGTTGGATGCATGTCCCTGCAGGGCTTAAGTCAGCAGGATATTCTGTGTAAAATTACCATTTCAAGAGCTTAAACCTTCAGGAGAGTATTTGTCTCATTACTGGTCAAAGTATCTCATTACACTTGATTTAAGCTACAGTGGTCTGACAGGTCCAGATGTAAACCTCATTCCTAAATATTAACCAAAAATAAGGTCTTGATGTAATGATGAACAAAGAGCAAAAATTTATTCTTTGGAGTTGCCAAGAAAATGTGCTCGTTGCTTTGGAAGCCATTTTTTCTCATTACAACTTGGTCCTTATTTTCAGCTTTAAATATCTTCTCATCTTTTACATGTTGTTATTATATCTAGATCAGACTAACAGCTCAATATGAGTTTAATTGAAGTGTAAAGATGTCCTTTGACTTGACAGTTGTTGCTGTCTTAAAGGTCCCATATTATGCTCCTTTTCTGCAGTTTAATATGGATCATAAATGTCTTCATGAAATGGTAGTAACATGTTTTGGTCCAAAAAGCCAATAAATCAAGCACAGCAGCATTGTTTCCAGGCTCTCATAGCCCCTCTGTTCAGAACGCTCTGATTTAGTGGGCGTGGCCTTCATATGTAAATGAGCCACCGCTGATACCGCCCCGCTCTTCAGCGTCACCGAGAGCTGTAACATTACAGGCTAAAACAACAGGCTAGCTGCAGCTAAAGTTAGCATCCTGAAGCTAACACAGAGACAGGGGGGACACTGAGGAAAAGCTCTTACATCTGCTCCACAGCACACAGCATTTAAAAAACTCACATTTCCAGGGTCCGAGGTTTGTTGGTGGATGGTTGGTAATGTGCCTGGATTCAGGACCAGTCTATTCGCTAACCCTCTGTTGTACTGTCCAAAGTTGGAAAAGCAGTCGGCTGTGAAGTGACTAGCACACACATGCACAGTTTTACTGAGTGTAGCTGGCACATTTCCTTGATAAATGAACTCTGACCACTTCGTCTTGTCTTCTTTAGAGATGGGAAGCTTGTGCATGGAACTATGTTGCTTTTTACAGCTAAAAACAGAGCAGTGATGGCTCTTCAACTTTGGCATTCTCTTATGTGATTTTTGCATAATATGGGACCTTTAAGCATAAATAATGACATAAGTAGTTGTCATTGTAGGGTGGGAAAAATGTGATGTTAGCATCAGTAAAAAAAAAAGAAAAAAAAAAAGAAAGGGAGATTGAAAAAGCAGCACACCAAAAAATACATAGAGAGGCTTCCCTAAAACAACAATATTACACCAGAGTGAAAAGCAGAACAAAAAAAGAAAACTGATGGATCAGATGTGAGGTCAACAGCTACAGCCAGACCTAAGATCAGTGCAGCAAAGGGCCAAACATCTCTGCATCTTTGAGCAGTAATTGAAATCTTAAAAGCTTTTCTAAAACTCACTGGTCTTCATTTGATTTGTGCTGAAGCAGGAATGATGATTTCTTCATTGAATCCTTAATGCCACATTTTGGACAAGCAGGAAGATGCCTGATGGATTTTTTATTAGAATCAATTCTCAGAGGAGCACAGATTTCTGTAACAAATTTCATTTCAATCTGTCTTTTAATTGTTTAGAAATAAAAAAGAAATCCTCCTGATGTCAATGCCAGTGAAGGTTGGGATCATCAAAGACATCAGGCTCTACTTGTACAGATTTCAATGTTGATCTGTGGCTGTGATGAAACCAACATTTTGCCCGGGTCCAGTTTGTGTCCAAGAACTCTGCCTCATTAATTTCTTCACACTTAAAGCCAGAGCTGCTCTGCCAGCGCTTCATTACTTCAGGGATCGGGTCCCAACCTGTCCTTATAATCCCAGTCATTCTCCACTTCTGTTGCTAGGTAACCAGTGAATTTATGGCACTTTATCAGTAATATAATCGACATTTGTAGCTTTCCAGTTCAAGAAAAAGCGTGCCGACAGTCGTCTGTCACCACAGAATCAACACTCCAAGTCGTTCCTCATGATGCCAGACAGACGAGAGTGTTGCCATCCTCATGTTTCAGACACAACATGCTCGTGTAGATTTAAAGGCTCTGCACACAGCCACTCTTCAGGGACTCTGTACAGCTCCTTGTCCAAAATTAGACCACATGCCATCTGGTTTGCTGTATCCCTCTCCTGGCAAGGTCCTCCTTCAGTCACACAGCTCCCCGATTCCACCGACACCCCGAGTCCTGTGCTCTGTCAAATCAGACAAGCCAGGGACAGAAAGATAAAACATAACTCTGTAAGTCCGGGGGGAGAATCTGGTGTCTCAATGCTCTAACTTTGCAGTACAAAATAGGAGTATCACAAAAGAGCAACAGATACATGAAAAAATATAAACACTGTATAAGACGGTAAATACTAAAGGCACAGTGCATAGAGATGAGAATAATCTGTGATGTCTAACAGCCAGATTAAAGACTGAAAGGCTCCTCAGCTCACCCCTACCACAGTGATGGCCTTTGAGGATAAGATGCTCCAGTGATACTTGATAACTGTAATCATTATTCTATTAACCAATCAATCAATAAATCAATAATTCAATAACTATTTTCTTCTTTTGCCTGCCGAGCAGCACATTCTGCACAGCTACTAACTGAATATGAAAAATTTCTGTTGATAATTTGTTCATTTGGTACAAACAAATTTTAACAATATCGTGGCTAACAGTCTTTTTTGGAAATATTAACAAGAAAACCAGTTTAGTTAAGAAATTTCATGTGTATAGTCTCTTCTATCAAGACATGATTCTCATTTCAGGAAACTTAAGAAGCAAATTTTTCTAATCTTTCTCTTATGTCAATTTTTTTTAACCGTTTCCACACAACTCAGGGCTATTTTTTTTCTTTACTTTTAATACCTTAAAATAAGACTTTTTTTCTCAAAGGTTTGGGTAGGAAAATATCAATTTTACATGAATGACAATAATCAGAAAAATTCTAGATGTATAAAATTAAACAGAATTATCAAGCATGCTTCAGTATACCCTTATATCAGTTAAGTAATTCTATACTGCCATGACATAAGTATAGTGCAATCTTACCAAAAAAAATACTATTAAAAATAACACGTAAACTAATTCTTCCCACTCTTTTCCCAGCATGGCTTTCTATTTCGCTTCCTTTTACGTTTGCAATTTCGTTGCATTTGTTGCAATGACAAATAAGGTTTTATTTTTATCCACAGCAGCAGCAGTTGAAGCAGTTGTAGTAGTAGTAGTAGTAGTTAAGTTTATTGTCCCAGTGGGGAAAATCAGGTTGCGGCAGAAATCATGCAAAGCATTAAAACATGCAATACAGACGTGACATAACGGGACAAATCATACATCATTGAACCCTCTTTGAACACTGATTAAAAAAAAAAAAAAAAAAAAAAACAGGGGTGGGGAGTTGGCACCAGACCAGCTGGGAAGATATGACTAAAAAAATGTTTGTATTCAGCTTGATCCAGGCAGTATATTTGAAGTTGGTCTAGAAAGGCTTGGACTTTTTGTCCATCTTACTCTAAAGAAGGCAAAGTATTGAGAAAAGTAACCAAGATTTAATCAAGTTTTCTCCTTACATTGGATGATATTTTTTTAGGAGTGCAGTTGGACACCAGTTCATTTATCCAATGTCTCATTGATGGTGAAATAAGACATTTTTCTGGACTCATCGGGTGAATATTAAATCTAGTGAGAGAATCTGTTCTGCTAAATATTAATAAGCTCTACAAACTGTGCCTTTAGGTGATGAGGGGTTTGGTGCAATGAAACCGTGCCCAAAATTTGATAGAGATACAGGTTAGATAATTTTGTTTACAAAGAAAGTTTGAACTATGAGTGATGGCTCCATTGACTGCAGTATAAGCAGTGATAACTGGAGGGAGTAATATTTTACCACAAGATGGAGAGAAGTCACAATAACCAGTGTGATGTTGTAAGATAATAATGAGGACAGACGATACACAGAACAACAAAAGTGAAAGTAATAATGCACAGAGTTAAAAGCAGGCTAGATAAATCACAGGTAAAGCCCATCCCTGGTGTTGAGAATTAATGCACGTGTTAATGAAGATTAATATAACCAAATACTGAAAAGCCCTGTGACACATGAAACCAAAGGATGTGCTGTGTCTTTGCCCCTGCATGGCCACAATAGAAAAGACTTCACACGGCAGGTTACTGGGTCTGTAGTGTCTCGACGAAACCGCTGAAGATGTTCTTGTAGGAGTCCAAGGTGACGCACATGGGGCAAGAGGTGGTGCTCAAATTATAAGGCAGTGTCCTCAGCATCCTTTTCAAAGATGCTCAAGTTTGACCCCAGCAGCACCCCAAACCAACTTTCCTGATGAGCATTCTGAGTCTCTTGGTATCATTTGCCTCCAGCTGCCCCGTGTTTCAGTCTCTCTTTAGAAAAGACGTTCCAGCACACTCATGGAAACTCTACAAATCTAACAAAAACACTGCTCTTAGTAACGTGGGGTCCTTGTTTCCTGAAAGAGGACTGATCAAGGAATTTAGCAGCTACAATAATTAAAGGCTGGTTTTAATCATAAAGACCATCTTATTAAGCACTGCAGCCTTCCACGGGTAAAAAGTGTAATAAATTCCCAGGCTGAATTAACATGTAAATGAATACTTCATGAGTCATGAATTTACCTACATTAATCTCAGGGAGAGACATTCAGAGATAGAGAGAGGAGAGGGTTTGTTAAAGCCTGAGGCGGCACAGGGAGACGCGAAACGACGAGAAAAGAGAGGAAAAGAGAGGAGAAGAGAGGAGAAGAGCATCTACGAGGAAGAGGAGGTCAAGATAAGAGTGTGTACATACCGTGTGTGTGTGAATGTACATATATGTGTGTGTAAGATGTGCCTGCAGGCTGTGTTTTTAGAAAAGGGGGACAGCAGTGTGAGGCATCGGGCCACAGAGGAGCTTTACTCACTGTCAGCCTGCAGGCCATAACACACACACACACACACACACACACATGGACCCACTAGATACACACAAAGGGCTGTGAATGACTGCAGTGGCCCACCCAGGAGAAAGTCTTTTCTTAAACACACAGCCTACTTTTACCCTCCCATCTGCTTTTATAATCTGTGAGACGCAGACCATCTCCCAATATTAGACTGCATAATATCAGAGAGCTGCTCTCAGACTCTGTTAGCTCTACCCAGAATAGAAAACTTTCATGTGTTTTAGCTTAACATAGTCAATAATTACCACTCACTGCCTCACAGCGTCTTTGTATGAAGGCGTTAGGCTCACTGAATGGTTAAACCCTCGACCTGGACCAGCTATTTTTAATCCTTCATCAGATATCAGCCGCGTGTGGGCGTCTGCTGGAACATCCACCAGTTTTTGTCACATTTGTTTGAGTGACTGTGTTCATTTCCAGCACGTCTTCAGCGCTCACATCTCCCTCGCTGCATGTGTGTTACCAGGGACAGCAAGCTGACCATGTTGCTAAGGGAGTCGCTAGGCAACATGAACTGCCGGACCACCATGATTGCTCACATCTCCGCCTTACCGAGAGATTTCTCAGAAACCCTCTCCACCATCCAGATCGCTTCCCGGGTGCTCCGCATGAAAAAGAAGAAAACTAAAGTGACCGTGGTGAGTTTGGACCAAACCACGATGCTTTATTAAATGTCAATACACTAAAACTTTAAAGTATGACATAAAACTGTCTGTGACTCACACATTCTTCACATTGCTCCGCCTGATGTTTTATTTTCTTTCCTTCAAATCTTTTAAAGGTGACTCATTTGTGCACCAAATATTCTACATTCCCGTTACCTCATCTCCCTGTCAGTCACCATATGAGCCTGAGGGGCTGCTGACATCCTCTCTAGCCTCTTACTTAATGCCCACTACTTAAATACGCAGAAGAAGAAGAAGAGGAGTGGGCTCCAGAGCTCTAAAAATAAAATCTAACTCCAGAGCGAGAGGGAGTCGTGAGAAATGTTTAAGTCTGTGAATTAGTTTGGAGTTCTTATCTTAAAGCTGTGTGGGATTCTTGGCTGGTGCATGATCTGTTTAGATTTAAACCATTCCTTTTTTCTAGGCTCTCTCTCGTCTCTGTCGATTAAATGCAGGAAAAAAAAATCTCTCTCCGGAAATCTAAAAAGAGAACATTTTCTCTCTCCCTGCCCAACTCTGCCACGTCCTCTCCTGTCTCTCCCTCTCCACAGCAGTACACCTCCAGCTCGTCTGGAGGAGAGAGCTCCTGCGAGGAGGGTCGCATGCGGCGCCCGACCCATCTGCGCCCTTTCCATCACCGAGGCGAAGCCAACTCTGACCTTCAGCTGCTGCGTTTATCCAGCGACCCTGACGAATACTCCAGCAGCGAGCAGTCATGTGACACAGTTATCTACGTGGGTCCAAACGGGGCTGCAGTGTCAGATAGAGAACTGACGGACAATGAAGGACCACCGGAGTTCGTACCCATCATTCCTGCTCTGCTCAGAGGCAAAGCGTCAGAGCAGCACCAAGCACAGAGTCAGGCAGCTGCTGCACAGAGCAAGGTGATTCAAGCAGATTTAAACTGTCTGCACAGGCTGGATGGAGATTTGCTGTTAAGACACATGAGGTGATTTCTCACTAACCTGTGATTTCTGCTCCTGCAGGTGCAGTCTCAGCCAGAGGAGCAGCCCAGCGGCCCCCCTCAGCCCCTCCCTCAGCCTGCTCCATCACTGCTCGGACAGCCTCTGGCTCCTGTCCCAGAGGAGGGAGCTGAGTGCCTCAAGTGCAACACCTTCGCTGAGCTGCAGGAGAGACTGGATTGCATTGATGGCAGCGAGGAGGTGACAAGAGTTTTGTGTGCTTTTACTTAGTTATGAACAGAAAATAATATAAATATGTAAGAGGGAAGACTGTCTAGAGAAGAAAACTTCAAGCATTTTTGATACTAGAGTTAGACAAGTAACTTTGCAAGTTGATCACCTGTTATTGTTTGTATTTTAAATAAGTACACAATTTCAACTCATATTCATTCAAAGCAAACATTGTTGTTGAAAAGGCGTTGCCTCACTGTTGTTAAATATTTGCACAGCAGCATGCTCATCCAGTTTAATAATACCGCTTTTTATGTTATGTGCAGCAGGTGATCTTTTCTCCTCACACACGACCATCAAAGTCCTCTTTGATGACTGTTTGCTCTTAGTTTTACAATAAAGGGGACATACGTGGAGCATTTCCTTTGTAAAGCCATCACAGCCTTCCTCATATGAAGAACAGAGATTCATCATCATCATCATCAATCTGTCTGCTCTTCCAGGTGACAAAGTTTCCTTTTGAAGAGGTTCCAGCGAGCAAACAAAGTGCCAAACCAGACCAGTGTCCATCATTAGGTGCTCCAACCTCTGCACCTGCTGAGACTGGATCCACTGCTGCAGAAATCAGTGCAGGTAGATCAACAAGTTACTTTTAATCTGTGGACTCAAGTGTTTTATGAACAACCTTAGGTAACTGAAAACAGACACTAACAGTTCTGTATTTATCCAGTAGCCACTGTTCTTACAGCCCTATCCTCTGGTTTTGAGACAAACAGCGGTCTGTCATCGTCTCACAGGCTCTGCAGGTTGTGTAGGAGGTGAGGAGCGGCCCTCTGTCTGCTCAGCTGATGCAGCCCCGAGAAGGAGGACCAATGACCAGCAGCTGCAGGAGATCAAGGAGGTGGTGGAGGAGGCGGAGCTGGCAGGGACCATGATTCACAACCTGACACAGGGTTCTGGTTCTCCCATAGTTACTAGTACCAGGAGCATTACAGGAAGTAGCTGTATCACCTCCAACCCACTGCACAGGGCAAAGAGCTCCCATTTACATGACAGGTGAGGACAGGTGCAGCTCAGTGCCACACTGTGAATTTATTTCCTCTCAGATATGTTACTGATACTGTTATTCCACTGTTTGCATGTTGTCTTTGATGTCTCTAAACAGCCGTGAGAGTCTGAATGCAGGGAGCAACGCTGACGGCAAGGCACGCCCTCTAGGATCACCACGCCTTGGCATCGCCAGCCTGACAAAAACCTCAGACTACAGGTAGAGTTTTACCAAACCTTCATTTGAACATCACACGTCAAAATGTTCACAGTTCCTTGCAGGAAGATATATGTCTATGTACTCTTTAATTAGTAAGAAGCTGTGACTGCATCATGTATTGATCTGTTAGCATGTTTTAAATGTGTTAGCATGGTGTTTGATGTTGTTTTCTTCCTCAGACCTCCGTCCTCTCCGTCCCAGCGGTGTAAGGTTTACACACAGAAAGGTGTGATGCCGGCAACGCCTCCTCTGTCCTCACACACTCTGGCTCAGGATGGCCAGACCACAGAGGCACTAACCTCTGACAGTATGTATTCTTCTTCATGTTAAAGATTTAGAAATATGCCTATAGCCAAAATCTGTAATCTAGGACTGGATCAGAATTTGAATTAAGAATATTACATCTTTTCACAGCTAATTAAAAAAAAAAAGTTGTAACTTACAGAAACTTACACTGATTTGCATCCTCCTTTTTTACTTTAACAGTGATTCATACTTAATCAACTTGGCTACTGAAGGTGGCTTATTTAAACTTTCCTAAACTTATTATTTTCTTCTTTCTAGTTTCCAGTCCACTGACATAAGTGGTAGAATTAGTCATCTATATACTCACCAAATAAGTCATCTGTTAAATCATCATCTGATGATGTTCTAACAGATTTTAAATAACTCCTCAAAAGACTGTTTGCTCTAAACACCTTCAAAAAGGTTGTACAAGTCTTTCCTTAGACACATAAAGACACCAACACATGAAGTCACCTGATCCAGTCCAGCTGCATCGTGAGCTATGGTTTGTGATTGTTGTCACTGTGTAACAGTGTATGTGTACTTGGTAAATTAAAGGTAGTAAGCAGCTAAGAATGTATTTCTGGTCACACAGACAGTTTGGCTGCAGACAGCGGCCGATCGTCCACAGAGTCGGTGCTCTCCAGGACTTCTCCAGTCGGCATGAGCCCACAGGTCCGAGAGCCGACTCCATCTCTGTCAGCCAGCCTTGGCTCTGCAGAGACTCTCTGTGACGATGATGTCCCTCCCATTCCTCTGGACACACACAGGGATGGTAAGTTTCATGAAAACCATTTGTTTTTGAGTAATGTAAAAAAGTGATATAAGTTTTGAAAAACTGTAGAAAAACTGTGTTGCTCTGAGCAAGAACATCTGTGACTTTAACAAATTTGATCCCTATGCTCTGCTCCTCTGCAGCCACAGGGCCAGCAGTATCTGCAGCTCCAGTCGGACCTCTCCTGTACAGGGAGGATGAGCTTGTGTACACTGTTGGCTCCGGAGGAGAGGAGGATCTTGGAGTTTCAGCTCTCATGGAGACTCAGGGTCTGACCTGTGGCCCGACGAGCATCGTCAGCTTCAAGAGCAACTGCTGCTCTGTCATAGACCTCGCCTCTGGCGCTCAGGCTGTCTGCATCATCAGCAGTACTGCTGAGGAAGAAGCTGTGCTGGATTATCACATGCCTGCAGCTCCTGTGACAACCTCAGGGGTCACAGAGGTTGTGGCCATGGCAGAGGTTAGTATGACTGACAGGCTTTTGGTTTTTAAAGAAAAAGAACAAATTGCATGGCTGAGCGCTGATGGGAAAAACTATTTCATAAAAGCTGCTCTCTGATTGGCTCATGTAAACAGAGAGCTCATTATGGAGGAAGCCTATCGGTCCAAAATGTTTTAATTACCTCTGCCAAGGAGGTTATGTTTTTGGAAGGGTTTGTTTGTTTGTTTGTTTGTTTTTCTTTGAACAACGTAACTCAAAAAGTAACTAACACATCTTGATGAAATTTTCAGTAAATGTTCAAAATAGGATAAGGAAGAAGTGATTAAATTTTGGAGATAGTCCAGATCACCATCTGGATCCTGGATGTTTTTTAAAGGATTCTTTATCATTGTGAGATAGGGCCGTTTTCCCCATATGTGTATATAACTCAACGATAAATGGTCTGATTGCTTTGCAAAACAATTCAAAACAAGGTCACCATAATTTCTGACAGATGTAAAAGTACGATCCAGATCCTGGCAATATTCTGGATACTAAGATCTGGAATATGAAATATGTACTGGGTCATTAGGGATGGGTACCGAATTAGGTACTTGTATAATAATAATAATAATCATACATTTTATTTAAAAGAGCCTTTCAAAACACCCAAGGACACTGTACAGGATAAAAAAAACAATAACATTAATTAAATCATCAACAAAAAAAAAAAAAAAAAAATTCTGTCAGAAGTACCCAGTACCGATTCACATAAAACCAAAAGGGAACCATGTTAAGGTACCTAAATGCATCCTTGTGACTGTGAAGGAGTGGGATAGAAGGCGATTTTCCATGCTGGACATGAACACAGCATTGCAAGGTTAAACATTGAAAAATAAATTTGTTAAATTCAAAAAAAAATGTTTAATTGTTGAAAAAGTTGACGTTTTTTTACCACATAAAGAAGTAAATTGGTGCCGTTGAGTACCAGCACAGATTGCCAGGTACCAGCATCGGTACCGTATCGTTTCAAATATGAAAGGTACCCATCCCTAGTCATCCTTATTTTCAACACTGTCAGGTAACAAATCATCATACAAACCTGCAACTAACACCAAATTGAAGCAGACAGTCTGCTGAAAGGGAGTATAACATTAAAGTAGGACTAAAGTGTTGTGTCACAATCACGATGTGCTTGGCAGAATTTACATAATTTTTTGGTATTACAGTCACACAACTGAAGTGCACACATGTAGTTTGCTATCAGAGCAGCTGATTCAGTCACAAGCATGAAGGCAGGCGAGCAGACAAATGGTTAAAGTCTTGCTGATATTCAACAGCAGATGTTGTTTACATACAAGAGATCTACAAGCATCAAACACAGTGGTAAACAATAATAAGCAACAGCAGATTATTATTTGTTTATTGAACCATACATTTCCCTCCAGTGGCACATGTTGTTATGTTTGTTTGCCTCATTGAACCAGCTTGTGTCGTTTTGTAGGTGGCCATGTCCAAACTGAGGATTGAAGGTGAAGCCTTAGCTTCAGTCATGTCTGGCTGTGGTTCACCCATCTCTTCCTGGATGAGTGATCTGAGTATGGGCAGTGAAGGCGACCAGTCCCTGCACAGCTTTAGTCAGTCCCAGAGTCAGCAAGGGGAAGCTCTCGCTGAACCTGAACCCAACCTTTCATTCGTAGAGGAGGGGCTGGGAGGTTTCGACAGCGGTGGCAGAAGAGGAAGTCTGGAAGGAGAAATGGTGCTGTCAGAAAATGGGAGCAGTAAGGGGACGCCAACCAAAGACAGACTGAGGAAAATGCCTCCATCAATGGCTAAGACCAACATCCAGATCCTCACGGGACCTGGAAACCTCTCACCCTTCAAGACCGCCATCAGCGTGCACCCATGTGTGGCAGTTAAACCCATGGTGATACAGGAGCCAACTATCCTGTCTTCACCCAACAAGACCGCTTTAATGAAGGATCCCATCAAATGTAATGCACCACATTTAGCTTCTTTATCCAGCGAGATGAACTTTGAAGACCCCTGGCTGAAGCGTGGCGTGGAGGAGGTGAAGCCAGGGAGGAGGGAGGCGGAGCAGCCAAAGAGCCAGACAGGAGTAGGGAACGGGGATTACAGAGGCTTCTGTAAGGAAGGTAAGCAAGGTCGGACTGGGATGATAAACCTCGCAGAAATGTATCACCTCTTAAAGCCAATCTAGATTACAAAAAAAGTCTGATATAACAATTAATTCAGTATCGAGATTGAAAATTCACAGTTTGATCGGAAAACTTTCTGTCTGTGTTTTTTGTAAAAATGCTAAGCTTTTAAAGACTTTCTGATCTTGTAATTAATCCTTATGATCTCTTATTTCTTGTGTCCTCATCATCAGGTGGCGATCACGGCAGCTCCAGCTCAGGTGGAGAAGCTGTGTCATCTCCAGATTCCTTTAAGCGAGTGGTAGACGGCTGTGAGATGGTTGCTGTTGTGGCCCAAGGAGACTGCCTCACGAGTATTTACAGCCCTGACATCCACCGCACCGCCAGTTTACCCCGAGGCTGGCACCGCCTGAACCGCCATGACGGCTTAGACTCTGGAAACGAGTACAGGAACCTTGGAGTCACAACTTCTACCCCTTGCAGTCCCCGTGCCACACTCGACCGCCGCGGATCAAATGGAAAACAGAGCTTCTTCTCCCACAAGAAGGGGGCAATACCACCTCTGCCACCTGTACGGAAGTCCAGTCTGGATCAGAGGAACAGGGCAGCTAGTCCTCTGCACCAGCTGAGTCACGGAGTGTCATCGCTGAGCTCGGTGGATGATGCCGGGATGTCTGGAGGTGCTCCCAGGCAGCGAGGCTCCAGCATAGACAGCAGCAGACTCTTCAGCGCCAAGTTAGAGCAGCTCGCAAACAGAACCAACTCTCTGGGTCGGGTCCACAACTCCCACAGTGGTTCCCACCACTATGACTGCTTCTCTCTGGAGAGGGGGGGCAGCCTGAGAGGAGGAGGAGGAGGAGTAAGGGGGGACAGCACCATGCCTCGTACAGGGCGCAGCCTGACACGTGCTGGATCAGTGTCCTCTCCGACTGGAAGCCCCGGAAGTCCCAGTTTCAGTACCAGTCCTGGTCCAAGCAGCGCTCCACAGTCACCGGCAAAAACCAGCAGCCAGTCGAAGATCTCAGCAGTCAGTAAGCTGCTGATGACCAGCAGTCCCAAAGCCAGGAGTCTGTCTGCCTCCAGCACCAAGACGCTCAGCTTTTCCACCAAGTCTCTGAGCCAGGCCTCCAGCCGCAGCTCCAGCCTTCCACCTAACGGAAAGGTAGGAAGGAGTTCATAAGAAGACATCTGTAAATTGTGAAGTGGCAGATACTTTAAGGCACCAAAGCCTCAGTTTTCTTCTGTTTTTTAAGCCTAATCTGTTTCCTCAGCCTCAGAGTTCAGCTCAGGCCCCAGTGCAGCAGCAGCAGCAGCAGCAGCAGCAGGGACCTGCCCCTGGATCCTGGTCTACCCAGTCTTTGAGCCGCAGTCGAGGGGGAAGCCTGGCTGCCAAGCTGCCGCTGCGGGCCGTCAACGGTCGCATCTCAGAGCTCCTCCAGGGAAGCGCAGGCTCCCGCTCCAGAAGTCATGCCCAAGGAGGAGGCGCAGACCCAGGAGAGGAGAGAGGAGCAGGAGGGGCAAGGTCAGGCAGTTTGACCTTGTTTGATTATCAGCTTAAAGACCGCTGCATGAAATAAATTTATTACACATCATAAATATGATCCACAACCACATTATTAAAGCTACTGACACAGTTTAAAGAGAATGATGAAGACAGCGCTGGAACTGTAACTCTGAGGATAATGATGGAGTAAAACTCTAAAACCTGCTCTATAACCTCTGTGATGGACTTTTGATGCATGCCACTATTTGTGCTCTGTGCTGTCATCTGTCATCAAAAAGAGAGACAAGCCCTTACCACTGAATTTAAGAAGGACATGCTTATTGTTGTTTATATATTTTCCCATCGTTCACAGTGGAGGAGGAGCTGCAGCAGGTGGTGGAGCCAACCAGGGAGAGGAAAGAGCAGCTGTGGTCCAAACGCTTCCCTCTCCCTACAGCAAGATCACAGCTCCCAGGAAACCTCACCGCTGCAGCAGCGGTCATGCCAGCGATAACAGGTAAATCTCAAAGCTTCATAAGAAATTAAAAAAACATGAATATTTTCATCGTGTGATTTTACCTTTAACTTTAATCTAACGTTTCCTCTAACAGCAGCGTGCTGAGTGGGGAGCTCCCCCCTGCCATGGGGAAAACGGCCTTGTTTTACCACAGCGGTGGCAGCAGCGGCTATGAGAGCATGCTGAGGGACAGCAGTGAGAACACAGGCAGCACCTCCTCTGCTCAGGACTCCCTCAGTGAGCACAGCTCAGCCACCACCTCCTCAAGACGGAGCTCCAAGAGCAGCAAGAAGAGCAGGAGCAACACAGGTCACAGTTCTAACCTTAATACAAATCGTTTCAAATCTGCCTTCACTTGTTTTGGTGATAGTGTCTGTCAGAGCAGTCTGACAAATTTTCCTTCAGAAGACATTCTTAGAGTGCAGTGACACACTTTTTTTTGTTTCGTTTTTGAAGAAAAGTACACCCTGTGAATACAAGAGCATATGATGAGCAGAATTTAATGACTTGTGGGCCATGGTTTGTGTCAATTAATGAGTAACAAAAACTCTTAAAGCTCCTGTTAGGGATTTTGACTGAAATGAATACTGATGCATATGCATGATTTTTAAAAGCAAATGACACAATCGTAAACAAGACTGCAGCCACTAGGCGTGATCTGAGGAAAAGACCTTTTTATTAGAGATGCACTGATCCAACTTTACTGGCCCTGACATCAACAGTTCCGATACCTGGGCTTTGGATATCGACCAATACCTATACCAATATGATACCAGCATTAAATAATAACCTGTGTGCCCTGCTGTGGGATAAAACTGGTTATATTTTGGCCAAAGGCAACAAATAAGTATATGGAATTACTAAAGTTCATATTTATTTAAACTTTAAAATATTGAAATGTTTACTAACAAAACAAAGCTTCAGATTGGACACAAATTCTATTTAATTGTAAACTTTTATCCCCTGTAGACTGGTAATGCAGTAAAAAAAAACAAAAAAAATGGCATCAGAGGTTGCTAAGTAGCCAAGGGGGTTGGTAAAAAAAATATGTATAGAGCTGGTTGCCTGGATCGGCACTACTGACCAGTCCCTTCCTACCAATAGAGGGTATGCACATGATGTGCACTGCAAACGGAAGTCGCGGTGGCTGTTACCGCCGCCTCTAGAAAGAGGGAGATGAGTGGCAGCCTTGGCTTAAATACCGCCTAAACTCTAAAACAAACATTTTGAGTCAGTTAACGTTAATATATGTTGTATTTTTGGCTTAAATGATTCCTTAAATTACAAAATCTCTAAATGTTAGCATTTTTTAAATTTAGCTAGAGTTTTCATCACTGAAACATTTTTTGTCTTTGTGTGATTATGAACGTTGTGCTCAACATAGTTTGTAAACTAACTAAGGGCTAACCCAGTTTTCCTGATAAGGGGGAACTCAGGCACAAGCAGTTGTATCTTTACTGTGTAAGGAATTAGATATCAACTATACATAAATAACATCGCAGAGACAGTACATCTATTAATGATACAGTTTATGTTAAATACCAAAAGTACAAATAGATAATATGTGTGTTCACGAGGGTCAATCCACGGTTAACTGTAAATTGAATTATAAGGCCTCCTTAGCTTTCAGTCTTTACATTGTGTTTTCCTGGTGTTGAAATCAGGTAAAAATAAATGTCAGGATATGATTTCTGGCCACATGTCGATGTTAGTGGACTCCTGGTTCTTTGGTAGCTTTAACAAATCAATGTTGAGTCCAACTATCCTCAATTTCATGTTATATTCCACATTTTTCCCGGTCTTGTCATGTTTACTGCCGCTCTCCACAATGCTAAGTGTGGTTTGTTTTGCCACTCAGTCTGACTGAAGTGGGGAAGTGATGTAAACACACACCCTCGACACCTGATCCAGCTTCAAGGGGCTGGAACGGGCCGATACCTGATACCAGGATTGGGATCAGTGCATCCCTACTCTTTATACCATTTCTTTTTTACCAAAAGCATTCAACATTTAACTGTTAAAGGAAAGTGGGATGAGTTTTTATCTGAAAACATGACGAAGAGCACGAAATGTAAGGAACTGTGAGCAGACGACCACAAAACTTGGACTACAAAACTCAGAGAGTGACAAAGCCCTGATAGACCTCTGTGGGGTGAATCTGTGGGTGAAAAGTCACAATGAAAAGCAAAGAAGCAGAAAGGAGGAAAGTGAAGAAAGCTGTGGCTGCAGAAGGTGCCAGGTAGGGAAGGTGACCCTGACCACCCATCTGTGAAATGGTAAAAGGAATCTGCTGGTGTGGCTGTAATGAATATATATTCACCAGCACAGCACGCACAGAGGCTGCTAATGTGCTCACCAAATCACACTTTACTGGTTAGCCAGGAGGATGGATATGTGCATAAAATCAGATTGGACAGAGCCGGCTCTTCCTGGTGTGTTTAAATTGGGGTAACCTTTTCCAAAGGTGTGTGCAGAGTGCAGCCTCTCCGCACCATGACATGTGGATTTGCTTTCATTTTCTTTTAACCACGACTGATTCTGTGCCACCAAAAAGGGGCAAACACTCTATTTTTGTTGCACGTGTTGGAGAAAATTCAGCCCCAGCTCAGTGACACGCGGAGCAGAAAGATGTGCAAAAGGCTGTGGAGACAGAAATGTCAATCACAACTCTGCACTTGATTTCCATTTGATGCATTCACTGGCTTTCCATATTTATTCCATCATCTCTCTACCTCTGCGCATATTTTTTTATCTTTTCCCCTCATGAATTATCCAAATCATCCGTCAAACTCTGTCCCTTTAACACCTTCTCCTCCCTGCAGACCCTCATTCTTTCCCCAACTACCTTTATCCTGCTTCCTCTGTAATGAAATACAAATGTCTCTGCTTGACCTCCCAGCTTCACATCGAGACCAAAAGACAGCTGCAACCTTATTAAAATCCTCACTTCTCTCTCAGCCCCTGGTGAATCTGATAACTCTCGTTCCTGTCTACGTGGCCAACAATTTCCATGCAAAGCACGTATGCATGTACAGTCTGAGTGTGTGTGATCACTGTGGCATGGTGGACAGATTAGAGGGTGACCTGCTGCTCCTGTCTCTGAGCCTTGTGAACACAGATGAAACTTTTAATCTCGCTTCACACTCCATTATCTGTTTCTCCTTCTCTTTCCACCATTTTGATCAGTCGATACTTTTCTTTCATCCTTTCCTTTCTGCCTCGTGCTTTAGTCACTCAGGTGTCTCCTTTCCTCTCTTCTGCCTCCAATCATCCTTTTTCTTAGATATTCTGCTTTCTTATTCATTGGCTGTATTCAGTCTTTTCCTTGTAAGATGAGCTCCATAGGATAAACACTGTAGGGGAGACCAGGGAAAACTCCAAATAGGAGCTACAGATCACCACAAAATGCATGAGAGAAAGGGCTAAACCACTGAGCTAACCTGCTGCTGACAGGGACAGTTTACTGAACATGTAGACAGTAGCTTTGAGGGAGACGTAGAGAGCTTCCAGAGACCAAGAAACAAATAAAAACTTGGAGTATGATGACCAATTGGCTACATGGACTGTATTATGTTAGTTATCCAAGCAGAGTATCTCCTAAATTGTGTGGTTTAGTCGTGGGCCTCATTGGCTGTTTGAACAGGGTGGTCACACCTGGTGATGGGTTTGGGGTGGGCCTCTTGTTTAACATCACATATGTGACCCAGAATGCTGGGTACTGGATGGGTCCTAAGTAGGCTAAATTCAAACATCCTAAGCTCTGTGTGTAGCCCACCGAGAGCCCTTCATCAACCTATGTAGGCTAACACATGTGGGGTTTCCATGGAAACAGAGGACAAAATTGGCCGTGTCCCAGTTGGGTGTCCCGTTTATGCCCCCACATGGAGGTGCGTCCTTTTAAACATGATGAAAAATAGCTACTTAGAAAACAAACAGCTCATTACAAAGCACAGCAATGCATCAGTTAGAATGGTTAGAATAACACCTGGTGCTGCTCAGGGCGACTGTTTAATATGTCAGCGAAGAAGGGTCAGAGCAGAAAGGGAACCAAGGGAATCAGTAGTGCTACTCAGGAAGTGAAAATGCCAAAGGTTGTAATATATCACTTGATTAACTGAAATCTTGTCCGATATATACTCAGCAAGGTTTGAGGTTTTTCCAGCGTAGCACTGAGCAACGTGTCAAACTAACTTTTCTTCATCTCAATGTCCTCTCAGGCCTCCAGCGTCGCCGTCTGATCCCAGCACTGACCTTGGATTCTTCATCCTCCTCACCATCTCACCGTTCCTCCAAACAGACCATCACCTCCTCTTCGTCCTCCTCCTCCAGCCCAGGTGCATGCTGGGTAGACGGCCCACTTGGTCCCCCAACTCCCTCAAACCTCCGGGCTGCAACTGCAACAACAGAAACCTTTGAGATAAAGGTGTACGAGATAGATGACGTGGAACGACTGCAGAAGAGGAGAGACAAAGGAGGGGGCAAGGTGAGAGATATGAGTGAATGAAGGTTTGCTGCAAAAAGACGGAGAAAGAGAGTGTGAGGAAGGTGTTTCAAATCAAAAACAGTGAAGGTTTGAAGAGAGGAGAAGCTGTGCAGAGAGAGTGAGGCATGTGGGGAGTGGATTAAAGGAGGTGGAGGGCCAAGGAGCAGAAAAAGAGGCCCAAAGGGTAGGACGTATATTGCACTTGGTGTCAATAAAATTGATATGATGAAGAGTGAATGGGGGACACATTAAAAAGCCATATGTGCCCTGTTCAACTCTGTTGCTGGAGAGGAGCTGAAGGAGGAGGAGGAGGAGGCAGAGAAAGGAAAAAGAAAATTAAAGTCTTCTTGAAGCGACTCTGTGCACCAGAAACCAACAAGTTTTAAAATATAGCAGAAAATGTTTCACAAAATAAATGAATCAATATGTGAGTCACATTTTATTCTGCATAACATTTTCCTGTGTATTAGTTTTATAATATTACTTCAGAAATCATTATAAAACTGAAGTGTTAGCAGAATACAGAGCACACAGTGCTGCTCTAAAACTCGGGAAATTGTTGCAAATGAATGCATGCTGCAGGTTTGAGTTTTCACTGTTAAACCTTTATGTATTCAGGGCAGGGAGCATTGTGAGTTTTAGGGTGGAGGGTGGGAGAGGAAACCATGAAATATAGATTTTCCCTGCAGCGGCCTCAAGAAAGCCACTTAACCCCCGACTGCTCCAGTGAAGCCG
Source organism: Halichoeres trimaculatus (assembly GCF_033239565.1). NCBI lineage: Eukaryota > Metazoa > Chordata > Actinopteri > Labriformes > Labridae > Halichoeres > Halichoeres trimaculatus. The sequence continues at coordinate 26,388,577 of NW_027437181.1, forward strand.
CTCGCTGTCCGACAGCACTTGACTGCGGTCACACTGAGAGTCGATGAGAGGCCAGTGTGTGGAACTGTGTGAATGCCAAGCAGGCTGCTACAGAGAGACACAGACACACATGTTTTACAACACACTCTTCTGGATTACTAAATGTGAACCGTGTCTGTATGTCTGTCCCCTGTGTGTGTGTGTGTGTGTGTCAGGAGGTGGTGTATGTCAGTGCCAAGCTCCGGCTACTGGAGAACCGTCAGCAGAGGATCAGTGAAGTCCGAGCCAAGTACCAGTGTCTGAAGAAGGAGCTGGAGCAAACCAAACAATACCTGATGCTGGAGCCACACAAGTGGACCACTGAGTGTAAGTACACATGGAGCCAGTGTGTGTGACAGTTCATTTATTCTAGCTACTATGGTTAGCCACATAGGTAGGGATGGGCACCTTTCACATTTGAAACAATGCAGTACCGATGCCTGGTACCTGGCAATCTGTACTGGTATTCAACAGTACCAATTTTCAGTACTTTTTTGGGTTTATGTCATAAAAAAATATCAATTTGTTTAAAGGTCCCAGTCAGGACCAGTCTATTCTCTAGCCCTCTGCTGTACTGTCCAAAGTTAGGAAAAGCAGTCGGCTGTCTAGCTGACTAGCACACACATGCACAGTTTTACTGGGTGAAGCTGGCACATTTCCTTGATAAATGAACTCTAGCCACTTAGTCTTGTCTTCTTCGATGATTAGAAGCTTGTGCATGGAACTATGTGGCTGTTTACAGCCAAAAACAGAGCAGTGATGGCTCTTCAACTTTGGCATTCTCCAGATTTCTCTCCAGCAGCGGTGAGGGGAGTGGATGGGGAAGGGGTTTGGGGGGGTGTGTGTCTGCTCTGGTGGACCAATCAGGTCAGACTTGCTCCTGATTGGTCAAAAAAGGGAATAGCTGACGTTGGCAAATCCCCAAAATCCAAACAGCTCATTTTAGGTCAGGATTTTACATTCACAAGCACTACTAAATACAGGTTTTGTCATTAACTATTACATTTTGTGGGCTGGGAGGAAAGCCAAAGACCCACAAATTTCACTAAAAGACTTAATAAAGTGATTTTTACACAATATGGGACCTTTAATCATAAAATCTCAAGTTTTTTCAATTCAACATATTTATTCTTTAATATTTAACCTTGGGATACTGTGTTCATATCCAGCATGGAAAATCACCTGTTCTTCCACTCCCTCACAGTCACAAGGATGTGTTCAGGTACCCAAGCATGGTACCTTTTGATTTTATGTGAATAAGTACCCAGTACTTTTGACAAAATTTGATCGATACCTATAAAAGTACCTAATTCCTATCTCTACACATGGATAAACTATCATACCTTTACCAACCAGAAGCTCTGCCCAAATCTACTTCCCTGATGATGAGATGGATGAACACTAACATTTGATTCAAAGTTTTGCACACCGTGGTAGGATCTGTATTTGTTGGTTAATATTTCCAACTGTGATTAACACACAGGTGACACTGCAGTGACTAATTGTAGGCAGCTGAACAAAGGGCATGGGTTAAAAACAAAACTCCAGGGTCATCACAGTGAATTGTTTTTGGACAGCAACAGAGCTCCCTGGCACAGGGTAATCAGAATGTCGCTACACAGAAAATTTATCTGTTAACCACATAATCATCAGCTTTAAACATGTGATAGACTTTGACACTAAATGACTGAGTACCCGAGGTTTATCCTCTTTAAAGACATACTCATAGTTGTGTGTTAGCGTGCTGGGTCATATCGTCTCTCTGCTTGTCTGTCCCTGTCCAGTTGAACTACAACAGGTCTATGAGGTGGACTCTCTGGAGTACTTGGAGGCTCTTGAGAGTGTGACGGACAAACTGGAGACCAGAGTCAACTTCTGCAAAGCTCACCTCATGATGATCACCTGCTTTGACGTTTCCTCCAGACATCGGTAGAGGGACCGAGGGAAGAAGAGCTGGAGGATGGATGGACAGACGCACAGCTGGAATTTTGGAATTACATTGTAACATTGTAACCCTTTACTCCCTGATTAACTCAAACGATATCTCTTATACAACATCTCTTTTGACGCCTGAGTAGATGGTGGAAAGGATAAAAGGATGGAGTGACTTCTTGACCCTGCACATCATCCTGACGTCTCCTTCAGATGTAAGTAGGCAGAAGGACAGACGAAGGGAGAGATGGAGGGATAAAGGGAGATATCTTTCAGATGAATCTGCAGGTTTTTGTCTTGGGGCTCGGAAACAGCTTCAGAGACAGCATCTACTGGATGAGTTACTTTGATTATAAATAAACATGGATGTCCAGAGGAGCAGACAGATGGTTCTGTGTCTGAAAACCAGCTTCAGATATAAACAAGTGTAAAGAGTGTTGATAATTAGACTGCTGAGACACTTCTTGGATGGAGCTGGACATTTAGGAATGTATGGAGAGGAGTGGGAAACAAACTGCCATTTTTTAAAGTAACAAAAAAGATAAAGAAGAGGTGAAGGTGAGGAACATTTTTTCATTCCCCAGCATTTTACAGGAGTACTTTTCCACAGTGGAGGCCTGTTGGCTGTAAATACAGAGCGCTGACTACAGGATGACCCTGGTGTTATTGTGCAGTTAGAAAAAGAGAGTGGCCAAGAGAAAGACTGGAGGACAAAGAGAAATGATTTAGATAAGTGCCTTGTGAACATTACAACAATACCCAGAGCAGATTTCTTCTCTCAATTTGAGTTCATGCAGTAAGCGCGGTGCTAGAATAGAAAAACAACCACAAACGTTCAAATACCCTGGAAGATCCTCGAGCTTATAGCCATTTCTGAATATGATGTTTAATTGCGGGTTGATGTCGTGCTCTATGATGAACAAATTATCAGAATGTTTGATGCTCTTTAAACAAAAAATAAGATGTTAACCAGAAAACAACCCTCTGAACTCTGACTTCGACCAATTCCTTCAAATTTATAGTGTTTCAAGGACCAAACTTGATCCTGTTTTCTCCAGGACACAGAAAAATGTGTGTTGACATGAAACTCTTCTTATCTGTGGTGTTGTGTTCACCTTGTCTCACAAAGAAGATGTGACCTTTGATCCTTTGGGGAAAACATACAGTATCCCCTCTTCCACTGATGTGATGGCTTTTTCATGTTCTCAAAGCAGCAAACATGTGAGTCACACACATGTGGAAAAGTGTTTTTCTCCGATCCAGCGTGACGTTCATCCATGGATTGACTGCCCGTCAGACTGACTGTCTGTTGTTTGTATCTGTGTTGTTCTGCTCTGTTCTAAAAGAAACTGAATGATTCGTCAATGTGTGTGTTTTATAATAAGGTATCTTTTTTATTTGAGTGCAATGGGACCATGTAGAGACTGTGTATGATAGCAGGATTATCCAGAAAGGATAAAGAGGTATTAGAGAGTAATGAGGCATAAGTCCGCTGAGATACAGTCTTTAAATCTTATTATTTTAAGACTGTATATTTGGAACAAAGTCACAGATTTAGACTGAAATAGTTTCTAAAGACTTCCATTGTGGTCAAAAATAAGCTATTTAAGAAAAAAGCTTCAGAAGTGTCTTGTTTGAAGGATACAGAAATTAAAAAGGAGCGATTAAAAATATTTATAAACAGAGGAAAGAAAAGAGCTAAAGAAAGAAAAGGACGATGACCAAACTCGACGATCTCTGCCTGGTTCCATGTTTTATGGAAAGATAGCAACTCTTACAATTTGTTAATATTATTATCTATGGTGCTTGAGATGTTTATGATCTAAATGTTTGTACAATTATAAATATATAAAAGAGCCTGTTTCCCTCTGAAAGACAGAACAAAACCCTCCAAACGCTTCTTATTCATCGCTGTCATCATGTCTGTTTTCAGCCTCATCACCGTCTCTTCTCAATGCCTTTTTACCCGGCAAGCAGAGAGCATTCTGGGAGATCCTGTTTGTTGTAGAGCGGACTTCACAGGAATGGAAATGATATCACATGATTTGTCAAAAGCGTCTTGATCCAAACAGAACAAAGTTTTTATTCCTGGTCTGACGCAGAAGCAGGAAGTGACTTTATGTGTTTGATGCTTCTGTCTGCGGTGCACAGTTAACAGTTATCCACCGGCAGTGACGGCAACAAGATGATGTGGTGGGAAGTTACCCATAATCCAAGATGCTTCTGACAGACAGAGCCAACGTTGTTTTTGCATTCACCGTGTCAGTTATGGATGAAGGTTTATTTATTTGAGTTTAGAGCAGATTATCAATGTTCTTATTTATTTACACCTTATGATCTTAAGAGTTACTATGCATTTAAGTAAAAGAAAAATACCTGTACAGCCCATGTCATATATAAATATATATTCTGTACACATATCATATAAACATTCATTTTTATTTTATATATTTTCTGTTGATTTGTTTGGTTGCTCTTGTTATTTGTTGGAGATTGTGATGGGTTTGGGTTTTCTTAAACATTCAGAACGAGGAAGTGACATGGCTCCAGCACAACACGCCTCAAAGAGACAGAGACTGATTTTATTAGTGACAGGAAAACTATCCAGCATGAAAACAAGTGGGCAGTGGGTGTTTTGGAAACCCAAACCTCAGTTTACCAGCCAGACTGAAGATGCTGTGTGTGAGTTTTGCCCCTGGTGGTGGTGTGTCACTGCCAGTTTTGATTTGGTAGCACTTTATAATTCTGACAATTTTTGTGACAAAAGCCTGAGTGTTTGTTGGCTCTGTATTGGTCATAGCAAAAGAAAACCTTAAAGAAATACTTGCTCCTTTTGGGACAAAAAACATAATAAACAAAATGTGAAGTCACTTTTTTGCAAGAGTTATAAAGTGTTATCTAAAAACCTATCACACAGCATCCTGAAGTTCTTCTGTGTTGACTTGCAGGTCAGACTAATTTCACAGAAACAGTGTGCTCATGGAGTTCAACACTTATAGTCCTGGTCTGATGTCAGACTGCAGGTCAGCAGCCAGAAAATCCTCACATAACTCATTAAAAAACAGTTTGTTTGTGTCAGTTTGTAGTGCAAAAGATGAGTTATTTCCTGGGAATATTCTCGAAACATGATCAGTGCAAAGCAGAGGACACAAAGTTGGTTGGTGTTTTCTCCATGACTCGGAATCACACCTTGAAATGTTCTCAGCAGATTAACTGTTTTTGATAAATGTGGTCTGACTCAGTGTGTTGGTGGAGGAGCAAGATGGAGGGATGTAAATAAAAAAAATGTACCAAAAGAGCCTCACATTTGAATTGTACTTCTTTAATCAAAGACAAACCAACAAAGTATCAGCTCCATGCCATGTGGACCATAAGGAGTGGAGAGGAGGACCCAAGTGTTCAGGGTCAGAGACAGCTGGACCCATCAGCTTTTTGGAAGCATCCATCCAATCTTTCTTTTTATGATATGAGTGAAGAGTAAATGAGGGATTTAAGCCTCATACTTCTAAAATATAAGAGATTAGGGATTATTTTGGCCAACCATCTTTACAGAATATGCATCTACAGCCCTGTTGCACCAGTTTGTCCCTCTACCTGAACTTGCTCATGAGAGCCTTGAGTTGACTTACAGAGTAACCAGTAAACATCCTGTGACTGTTAAAGGATTGTTGCTTTAACTCAGTTTGTAGAGTAGGGGCCCCATGTGCAGGGGCCACTGTCCTTAAGGGACTGGTAGACACATGATACATGTCAGCCCCTCTCTATCCCTGCATTTCCTGTCACTTTGAAACAGTCCCATCAAGTCAAGATATAGTGTGTTAGAGCAGCTGATTGATTTCTCTTATTAGAGGAGTTTACCTCAGGGGGTGGAGCTGGTCAGCTCAGGTCTTTTATTGAGAAACCAGCTGGAGGACCATAAGCTAGAATATCAGTCCCTCCCAAGAGGTAACCTCCAGTCTAAGAATATGAGACAATGGGGAAGTGCTAAAATCTGCTGTTTCTTGAGTGTCTACTTGAGGCTGGCTAAGTAACGGAAGTCACATACACACCAAGCCAAAAAAAGCTGTTTTTCAAAAGCAGAAACAAACCTATTTACAGCCTAATTCAAAAAGCGTCTCAAGTCTGAATTGCTAAGTTTACTTACACACTGTATGGGGGGTAATTTTTTTTACTAAACCAGTGTTGAAGAGGGTCTTAAGATTGCAAGCTCGCCCAATCAGAAGCACAGGTCAGGTCACGTGACTGACAGGCACCCTATGGGCCTTTTTCAAACCGCCCCCTACACACTCCCCCTCCACGACGGAGTGCACTCCGTCACGGAGTCACACTCGCAACTGAATGAAGTTCACTTCATCAGGGTGTAGGGTATAAATACAGCTTTGGGACAGAAACTTCCCTCGATCTCAGGCGGAAACAGATAAACAAAGGAAAAAAAGAAAATATAACATAGAAAATACAAAAGAAACTTACTCCCATGCTTCTTTGGCTGCATTTAATTTTTTATTGAAGAGTTTTTCATGTTTCACTCTCACTTGAATGAATTCTTTTGTTTTTTTGAAGGTCCCTGTAAATATTAGACACTTAAATACACACAAACTGTCTGAACAAATGCAAGGCAGGCCTTAATCAATGACATGTACATCTAAAGTTGTGAACATCTGAACTCATTAAATATTTCTGTTAGTTTTACAGTACTTGTGCAGGCACATATGCGTGGAACTTACATTCGTATGTTGCTTCCTCCATGGCTGACACCGGACACAAATTAGCGCTACACGTGTTCAGCGAGTCGGCATCGGTGCAGACTCTCTTGTGGAGGGTTTTATAGCCCACTACCCCTCCCCTCGGATCGGTTTGGGATGGCCCTTGATGTGGCGGACACTCCGCGAGAACGCGCAAACGGAGGGTTAGTGGGTAGGGAGAGTGTGTAGGGGGCGGTTTGAAAAAGGCCCTATAGCTGTATGCAAAGCCCTTGCCACTACTAATATGGTATTCCCAATTTGCGATTTTTCCGTTTCAGAAACAGACGGTTGATATTGGAGAGACTCAGTCTATGTTTTATCCAGTCTATGGTTCCTCCAGATACCAGTCAGAGACCAAGAGCCACAAAAATTACCTTGGTACTACAAAGAACCACGTCACACACGGGGTCTTACAAATACACTTCCTCTCACACATAAATGAAATGAAAAAAAAAGAAAATCTATCTATCTATCTATCTATCTATCTATCTATCTATCTATCTATCTATCTATCTATCTATCTATCTATCTATCTATCTATCTATCTATCTAGAAAAGTATGAACACATGAGCGATTGAGAGGCATGTAGAGAAGAGAAACTGAAACTTAAGTATCAATCTCATCACCCAAGTATTGATCAATACTGATCCCAACGTTGGCATCAATATATCAAATGTTTAGATTGATCGGCACACCACTACTTATAACAATATATACATCCATATATTTTTTTTACGAATGGATCGAAGAGTCGCACACCAAGAGGCAAAGAGCCACATGCAGCTCGCGAGCCACAGGTTGGCCACCCCTGCTCCACAAGGAGTCAGATCCACCATGGTCACCACCAATGGACACGTTCAGTTTAATATGTCCCTCAACAGCTAAGGTTGTTGATTTGAAGACTTTCATAATATGATGTGAGTTATAATAGCTCAACTTGTTTTCAGACAGCTGCAGAGTTAACCATTTCCACTGATGTGACTAACAGTGGGCTGAGTGGACTCTTTTCTCGCAGACAAAATGAATCAGATTAAATTGAATCATTTCTGACAGTTGAGGCTCACTGATTTACTTTAGAAGTCAAACAATTCATGGTTGCTCTTAAAAATGGTAAATGTGGATGACTGCTTCTACAAATTAAATTCTTCCCAGTGAGCAATTTTTCCATTGAATAGCTGATGAGAAAATGACTGTGGCCTCTGTTGAATAAATGCTAAAACTAATTGAAATGTGAAAGGTTTCTGTTTTGGAACATTTTCTGCAGATCCCTCTGAGAAAATCAGTTTCATCGTTCTCTTTGTAGTCAAAGCTGCACGGTGTTAGTATCTGTGCATGTACGTGCTTTTTCCTTTTTCTTTGGAAAATGTTGACATCTTCTTCCCCCTCTCTGCTCTCAGTGCCTTCTTAAAAACATCACACGCACAGTCCAAAATGTGCTGTTTTGTGAATGATTAAATACATCAAGATGTTGCGCTAACATCCTCCTTTCACTTCTTTGATAAAAACTAACCAACAATTGGGTGTTTAGCTGGTTAAAAAAGTTCAAATTTCTTTGGACTTGGCCAAGCTTGCATAAGGTGTGTCCCTTCCTAGACTAACCCATCTAGACCAAACAGGATGTCACAGGAAAGGTGGTATGTCTGTCTCCTGGTTAACATGTACCGCACATGAGCCCGTTTTAAGTTAAAGACTTTTTACATGACATGCCTCGGGGTAAGGAGGGGAGTTAGATGTTTGAATTATATGCCTGTTTTGTACTTGATACTCCTCAGTTCCCTCTGTGTGTGTATCTCTGTCTGTGTGTACAAGTAGCCCATAGGCAGCTTTCTGGGTGACATATTGTCCTGTTGAGCCTGCTTTGATCACTCAGGCTCAGCAGGGAGCAGGAAGGAGGAGAAGAAAGGAAAGGGAGAGAATTGATTTGAGCAGAGAGGAGAATAACTGGAGCAAAAGTGCTGAAAAGGTGCAGGAGAAATGAGACAGCCGAGGAGCAGGTGAACACGATAACAGGGCAGGAGAGTTCAAAACATAGGAAAGGATAATGTGATAAATATTTATATTTTTACAAATAATATGTAATCACCTCTATTCAAATGGGCTCCACAGTAACAGAGACTTTAAAGCGTTGCGTCCCCAAGGGGAGGGGGAGGAAGGGCAAGGCAGAGTCCTGACAAGATGCTACATTCAAACTCATGCTAGTTTTTCAGGACCGCCAACCATGCCTTTAAATGGTGGAGGTTTCTAAACATGGTTGGGGTCAGCGGCTAAATGTGTGTCACCCTTTAAAATCCCATACAAGAAAATCTATCTGAAATAAATTGTAGAGATGCATCACTGAACAACATCTTTATGAGACGTTTTGAGGCTTAGCATGTGAAAAAAAAACAACAACTTAATTTTCAAACATTCAAACAGGGATCATGCTAACCTCAGGTACTGTAGACTGAAGCACTCAGGATTAATGAGTACCTCACTTCAACAAACTCATGCTGTCCTTTAATTGCCAGTCCTATGCTTCATTTGCACTTTTTTTACTCATTTTCTGTGATTAATTACTGAGTTGATAAGTGATTAGAGAAATATGATTCATTTAAGGGAACACAGCTACGATACCCATCAAATCCTTAAAGTTAGAAAAAAAAGGTTGGTAAGATAAAATCTAATGTGTCATTTCTCCTCAAAACAGCAGCTCATACAAGAGGTGACAAGCAGGCGACATGAAGAGGGAGGAAACTGATGGTTCTGACTCAGTAAAGGCTCAATCTATAATTTCATGAAGTGTCATATCCATAATTAATTTAGCATGCTCATTACTTATCTTTCACTGATATTATCTTGAACATAACTGACAATAAGACCTGACAATGAGTTAGAGAGACAGAGGGGGCGACGATAAGAGGTTATACCAGGGGATGTTCAAAGATCGCTCAGAGGCGAGGCGCTGCGAGAAGAGACACAAAGAGGGAGGCTCTCTCCGAAATAAGAGTGCAGACTGAGAGTAGGGGGAGTAAATGGTTGGAGGGAAACTGAATGAAGATGGTTAAAAAAAAAAATCACAGTTTTTTTCTGAGCTCATCAGTCTGAGGAACATAGAGAAGGAAAGGGACCAGATGCAGACAGAGAAGGGAATTTAATTTAAGAGCCTTTGGAGTGAGAGGCAGAGGGGTTATGGTGAATCTGATTTGATTGCTACTGAGAAAGAAAGTAGAAAGAGAAAAAGCTAGATAGTTAATAAAGGAGTAATGGAGTGAGAAGTAGCAGTATTTTATAGCAGAGCAGACTCTAATGTTTCTGAGTTCTTGTCAGGCGGTGTGAATGACGTGAATAGTACAAGCCAATGACACAAATTCCCGACACATTCAACTCTTTACTTACTCCATTCATTTCTTCCCTGGGAGTTTAAAAACTTACATCCAGATAATCATTCTCAATGCTATAGCCAATCGGTATGGAGATCCTCAACACATGTATGACTGAGCAGACTGGTGGAGGCTCAGTCATCTGGAAAGTAAGTATTCCCCAAACTCTAAGACAATACCCAGAAATTTAAAAAAAAAGTTTTCTCTTAGAGGAAAGGAAGTGAGGAGGTTTGATAACCTGGCAAGATTTGAAAACCGAGTTAGCACTGCCCAATTTAACCTCATCCTTGTAGTAAAGCTCAGCCTGCTTTGATGACATCAGACTCAAGTGGTGTTTCAAAAAAAAAGAGTGGTGTGTTTGGGCACTGGCAAATGGAGCGAGTTAAGAAAGTTAATCAAATAGTCCACACGAATTAGGCGAGTATTCACATTTGGTGAGAAAACAACACAACGTTCAATGCCGTCTTCATGGCTGCACATTTATTTCATTCTTCTCAAATCAACAAATACTTCCTGATCCAGACCCATGTTGGGAAAAAAACCATCAGAACTGAAAAGTTGATCAGTGTTTGTTGATAAAACACTCCATGATAAAGCTGTTTGATTCTCAATCATATCCAGATCAGATGTAGGATCCAGAATGGATGTGGGAGTCAGTGATTTGACATGTTAACTTTCCCAGAGAGGAAAAGTGTCAGAGAAGCTGAAACCCAAGCAGAAACACACACACTCACACACACATGGTCTTTCACAGTGAATACACTGTCATCAGTTTGCAAACGGTGGATCTTTAAGGATTAACAAAAGGAAGAATGTGAGTATTTTAGAGTGGGTGCGCGTGTATGTGTGTATGTGTGTGTGTGTGTGTGTGTGTGTGTGTGTGTGTGTGTGTGTGTGTGTGTGTGTGTGTGTGTGTGTGTGTGTGTGTAAGAGAGGTAGAGGTCTCACCAAACAGCTTAACTTGAACAAAATCACACGCTGACAGAGAGAAACACAAAAACATAGATTAACAAGGGAAGTGTGTGTGATGGATATGTGTGGGGGCAAAACGGGTGTTTTGATTACCTGACTTTACTAAAACAACAACACATGTATGCACACACGCACACACATGACTCATCTAGATGGTATGTGCTGAATAAACACAAATAGAAACCTCTCTCGAACATACTCACAAATACATACAAACATAATGGAGCTCCAACTTTGTACGTAGCTTCATATATTGGCACAGGTCAGAGCTTGAAATGAGTGTTTTTTTAACTGATCAATTGTTTAAACTCGTGTTTTCCAAAGTACGTCCTCAAAATGTAGCTCAGTGTTTTGGCTGTGGTCATGTTGTTTTTGATAAGACTGGTTTCCGCAGTGTTCCCATCAGAAAAGGTTTTTGTTCTTGTAGTGATATCTAACCTGAGCTCAGCTCTCCTTATCAACATATTGCAAACACTTAAACACTGCCAACAACTAAACAAAGGTTTGGATGCAAACATCCATCCATGATCTGCACAGATTTTACATGGCTGGGGTCACAGAGCCTTTCAGAGCTGTCAGTGGGTGAGAGGCGAAGTACACCCCAGATAGGTCGTCACCTGACAAATGCTTTTGTGTGTTAGTAGTCGCTCTGGGGCCAGTTAATGAAGACGGAGTTCACCTGCAAGAAGTGTCTGTTTCCCATTCATATTTTGAGCCTCCAATGTACTTCCACGCTACAAATTAAAAAACCTAATGGTGATGAAGAGACTAGTTTTTGGTGCCGTTGGTGCAGCTTGAATCTGTGGAGCCTTCTATTCCTCTTCCAGCTTTAATGTCCATGTATAATGAAACTACCTTGAGACAGCCAAACTTATTTATACTTCTGTAGAACATCATTATATTATCCACAGTGCCCAATAACAGCAGAATCTTCTGGTCTTAATAACCCAAGCATAAAGTAGAATTCAATCAACTCAACAATATAAGTTTAACATAAAGGTATATGTCATAATGTGATAATTCAGTATAATGTTGCAACGTGGCACTTATGTTGTAACATAAAACTTATCACATTATAATGTGATACTGTTGAGATTTTTTTTATTTCAGTCGTGGCAGAAATGTACTTCCCTATGTAAAAGAATGAAACTGTGAAAATTGGCACATATCAGTATGCTTAAGTGCAAAGCTAGCCTCTAGCTTTAAGTATTGCATACTTGTAAAATATGAGCAGTGACATTAATAACTTAAGATTTTTGTATTATTATTTAAAATAAACATCAACTGATTTAGTTTTTAAAATTTCATTTATAGAAAAAAATAAAAAAAAGTTTTTTCCCTGCAAAAAACAATTTTGAGAGAACTTTGTATAATCCTTTCCATTGAGAGAGTGAAAAGACAAATTAATGTTCTAATAAAAATATGACAGAAGTTAAAATTTATTCTTCATGTATTTATGACAGCTTTTTAGATAATTTTTATCCAGATATTTTATTTTTAGAAATGATCATGCGGGTAAAAAAACACAATAACAACATAAAGACTGACATATTCAGACATTGGTCTAGTGTTTGTGTCAGTGTTCACTGGATGAGCGTTGAGCCAGTTCAGCGCGAAACTCTTCCAGCTTCATCAATAACTCCGTCGTCAGAGGGTGAGCGTCGCCGTGGGTGATCTTGATGATTTGAAAGGCCTGGAAAAAGAAAAATGGTCACCAGTGACTTCACTGCAACAGGTTTAGTTTGTAAGACGTTTATCTCTCCTACCTGTGTGAAGGTGTCCTGTGCATCTTGAAGATGTTCCAGGTAATGTTGCAGCTTTCCAACCCTCATCAGCTGGACCCCGTGCACTGGGTGTGGATCAGGGTAGTATTTTCTTACAAGGGGAAAAGGTTAGAGACATGAGTAAAAGATAATGGTTTCTGAATCGTTTGTGCTGTTTCTGCAATCCTCCTGGAACACACTGTGCCTTGATGGTTGCTTTGATGACAAAAGTGTCATTTTAAACTAATTAAATCACATTTTTAAGCTTTTGCTGCATTTCTGAAGTTCAACCAGGCACTGAAAATACTTCATCTTCAGTGATGATGTCTACAAAGCCCCATGGACACAGATACATGATAAACTACTGTTTCTGTCAGAGTGTCTTTATAAGCTTCCTAGTCATGTTGGTGTGAAAAACACTGAAGATCAATGCTGAGGTTCTGTGATCTTGACAGGCCAGGCACAGCAGCACAGAAATCCTTTTTCTTCCAGCTCCTTTAAAAGGATCCACCACGACTTCCTGCTGAATACACAACAACAGCTTTCCCCTCTTCAGTATTATTCCTGGTGAAACTCACGAGGCTCAACAGAACTCCTCCAGCTCTTTTCTTGTACCTTTGCATGAGATTTCCCACAGAAGCCTCACAGCGTGACGCCGTGATAATTGGAGCACGCTCCTCTGGTACCATTTGTTAAACAGGGGAACCTCCACAGGCGCTGTCCTTGAACTCCACGGGACATGAGAACGAGGAGGGGGGAAAGGTTTTGGAGTAAGGCAGGTTAAGTAGAAGGGATTTTTATTCTGTGGACTACACACCTGTGCGGCTTAAATGGGTGTATGACCACTCTGAGGCAGGCTGAGAAATGAAAAAAAATAATTCACCATCTGATGAAGTTTGGACTGGAAATGTGCTCTCAGTTAATTTTTAAGACCAGTCACTGAAGCCATGAGACGATGACTTTTAGGGAATGAGGGAAAGTGTGTAAACCGTTTTGAATTACTTATGAGAATACAGTGAAGGAAATAAGTATTGAATGTGTCAACTGTTTTTCTCATCACATTTATTTCCAAAGATGCAATTCAAACATCATTTCTACCAGACACTCTTGGCATAGTGTTTTTGGGGTGATGTGCAGGGCCATTTCTCCTCCAAACATGGCACGTAGTATGACAATCGAAAAAGATCAGTTTTGGTCTCATCTGACCAGACAACATTCTCCCAGTATTCTACAGGCTTGTCAAGATGCTGTTTAGCAAACTTTAAATGAGCTTCAACGGAATCGAGTCTTGCTGAGTGCCATGGCCTCTGAGTGTCCACAGAGGCCATGGCAGTGGGGTGCATTGCCTATTGTTTTCTCTGTAACAATTGTACCTGCTGCCTCCAAGTCTTTCTGGAGCACTTTCAGGGTGGTCCTTGGCTCGTTGAGTACTCTTCTGACTATCTTTCTGACTCCCTGGTCAGAAATCTTGCAAGGAGCTCCTGTGCGTGGCCTGTTGATGGTAAGGTGGTGCCTCTTCCACTTGTGAATAATGGCCCAAACGGTGCTGACTGGAATATTCAGGTGCTTTGATATAAGTCTGTAACCAGTTCCATTCTGATGCTGAGCAACAATCAGGTTGTGAATGTCTTCAGAGAGCTCTTTGCCTTTAACCATCATGAGGTGTGTGGTATTTAACTGCTTGGTGAAAAAACGACCTTTTTTATTGGACCATCAATTTGCTCTAGCCCAGCTGATGTTGGTTTGCACTAATTGGAAGTTCAAGTAATAATTACTGACAGATTTCAGGTGGTATGGTGTATCTCCTTGCCAAAGTATACAGCCTTTCCATGGTGCGTTCAATACTTTTTGCATGTGTTATTGTACTTAATTCCACATAATCATTATTTATGGACTTGAATGTCACAATTTCTTTTCATGTATGGATTATTTGAGTTGATACCAATGTCTGGTAGAAATTTCGTTTGAATTGCAGCTTTGGAAATAAATGTGATGAGAAAAAAGTTGACGTGTTCAATACTTATTTTCCCCACTGTAAGTGTGTGAGTGAGAGGAGAAAAATAAATCTGTGTATTTTTTTTTCTATTTCACACGTGCTGTCCTGCATTATTCATGTTTCCCGTTTTGTTGTCTAAATATACCTGCCTCAACATGTGGGTGTGTGTCTACAGGTGTGCATCTTACATGCTTGTGTGTCTAAGATTTTATTTCCACACATTATTCCTGCCCTTCCTTTCAATCCATTTCAAGTTTGACTGTTTAAGGCAAACACTGCACAGATATTCCCCTGATAACCAGAAAAACAAGCGAGCAGAAAGACAGTCATACATATCTATATTGAACAACTAACATGTAAAGTGCTGCTTGCACAAAAGCGCCTGAGTATACACACTCAGACACAAAGGCATACGCAGAGTATCAGTGCCGTTTTCTTTATTTATGCATGAATATATTGTTTTTAGCAAGCACGCTGCCAGCTAGCAGGAAAATAAAACTGAGAGCCAGTTGCTCGGCAGCTCTAGATTTCAAGGTTTTGATCAGTGTTGGGTATCCATGGAGAACGAGCTGGAGTCCTGATCAGCCAGATCGATAATCTTGGCACAAAGAAGCTCCCTCCCAAAATACTCCACACTCTCAGTGGAAACAAAGTCTTTCTGTGTTGAATCTGAACAGCAAGTTTAAAGTGTTTTTGTCAAAAGCAGCCACAATTAAGTATAATAGTCATCTGCACACATGCAGACACACACTGATGCTCAGTGACCTCTGTGTTAACACATACGCTGTATAAAGATGAGGCAGTTCAAACACATAGATGTGACACAGAGACATCCCTCCTCCTTTTAAGGAACAGAGAGAGTTTTAGGGAGCAGCTTTGTTGCTGAAAAACACTGAATTTCTTTTTTACCTGGCGTGCCATTTATCTCCTTTTCTTCCCATCTCTCTCCTCTAATCTCTTCTTCCTTTTTCCCATTTCTCTTCTGCTCTGCTTCCACCTGTTTGTGTTTGTGCTTTTTGCCCCAGTAGCTGCAGGGATTAAAGGTGATGCTGTCGGTTAGTTTCTTCTTCCCTCCGCTGCACTCCATTGATTCCTCTCCTTCTCTCACACTCCACTGTCCTCTTTTGGCATCCCTCAGTTTATGGTTTATTTTCTCTGTTTCCACACATATTATAACATTTTACACTAGGGGTGCACCAATCACAATTTTCTGGCCAATCACCAATCTTTAAAAAGCCTTATCTGCCATTACCAATTTGGGCCGATACCAATGTTTACTTTTTATTTTTCATAACTGACAGCACATACGTTCAATGTTCCAATCTTATTTTACTGATAATCTCTGAACAGTACCTGTGAAACAATAAAAATATTTATTTTTTAACTTAAACAACCAATAAAATGTCCTGAGTTTTAGGTCTCAGAGCAAAAAGCAACAATGGCTGGCTGTCAGACCTTCCTGGAGGTATATAAGATCAGTTTCATATGTACAGATGGGCCGATCAGCAATCCCCCAAAATTAAGGAAATCGGCACCAATCAATTAGTGCGTGTCTATTTTACACATTTTTTCACCCCAAAACACAAAAAACACAGTGAAAAAAATCAGCATTTACACAGAAATGCTGAGGGACTGAAAACGCTGTAGTAAGCATGTCAGGCCTGTAGTTGGTGTCATAACTGTCTTATCCTGAAGCAGCTTTTGGTAGATCTCCACCAAAATAGAGCCGTGTCACTCAACTGCTGAATTGGCAAATGCTGATTGCAGAAGTGGTGCAACAGATGCACATTTTGTTAAAAAACAGTCGGCAGATTCAGCAGATTAAGCAACAAAAGCACAGTGTAATAGTCCGAGGCAGTTGTACACTGGAAAAAAAAATGGAAATCTTATCAAGTGTTTCTGTCTTAATTTCAGTAGAAAATGTCTTTTTAGACTTAAAACAAGCAAAATTCACCTGACCAAAGCAACAAGAAAAAATTACTGGAAATTTTGCTTGAAACTAGAATAATGTCTTGACACAAGAAACTTTTCTCATGTTCCATTGGTAGATTTTTTTATACTTGTTTCAAGCAACTCAGACCTCATTTTTGTCTTCAAACAACTTGAAACAATACATTTTTCTAGACATGTCAGGTGAATTTGGCTTGCTTTAAGTCTAAAAAGACATTTTTTACTGAAAATAAGAAAAAAACACTTGATTAGATTTCCATTTTTTGCAGTAGTGCTTTCTTACTGTTGTATGCGCATGCGCAAAGCACAGCGTGACGTCAGCATTTCCACCAAAAACGTTGGCTTGCTGCTTACACAGGAATGGTGGCTGCAGCGTTTCAGACAAAATTCACCCTGGAGGCCTTTTTTGCCTTGCTGAAATGTGCTATATAAATAATCTTGCCTTGCCTTGCCTTTTTCAAAAGTTTCTGTTTCAGGTCGGCTAAAACACTGTTTCCGTGTAAACGGGAGGCCAAAATGCAGTGATACTTTTGGGTTTTATCATAAAACCATCATTGGGTAAACGGCCCTTCAAATGATCGCTGGAAGAGGCAGAAAAAAAAAAACTCCTCTCATTGTAAAATTTCTTACCAAACTACCACGTTTGAGTAACTTTCTCTCAAACAGAGGCGTAAACAAACACAGACACAAAAACACACATGTGCATCCAGCATGAATGTTTGAGGGTGGAGTCGTCCTGAAGTGTTTCTCTCCTCTGCTAAGTGAACACAAACCAAGAATGCTCTTATTCCATTGCGTGTGAACACCTTTGCTTTTGACAGTGTCTCTTTGTTGCAGCTTTTTACTGTTTAAGGTTTTCAAACAATGATTTAACACAACAATCTGTTTTCTGAAGCATATGGAATCCAAGTTAATTAACTCTTGATCCTCAGATGATTATCCAGCAGAGTTTTTCTCTCTCAGTGCTAATGGCCCATTTGCTCGTACCTTCAAGCATAGCTGAACCGGCTAGCCTTCCAATTACAGAGGGCAGCCTCCAATTCAGTGTTTAAAATTAAATCATTAAACAGAAAGCCCAAAGACTAAACCAACAGCATTAGTCCTCCATGGATAACAACAAGTTACAGAACTGATTTAATTAGAAAGCCAGTGATTCGAGCTGCCATGACAAGCAAACACACTCATCATCACCAAACTCCAATTATATTTCCTCTTTGCATTTAGAAGCACACAGCAATTAAAATCATTTCATTAACAGGCTGCCTCATGAATCCTCCCCTCCTGTTTGTTTCTGGGAGAGCAAACTGAAGAGAAACAAGGTGATGCTGTATGCAGCTGGTTAGAAAGAAACAGCTCTCAGCTATAAGGAAGAGAAGGTGCAGGATGGAGAAATTAATAGATGTGGAAAAGTGAAGCGTTTTCAAGCAAATGCAGTGGAACTAATGAGGCTCTTGTTTGGGAGGAAAGATCCACAGCCTGCTGTGGGAGAGCAGGGACGTGGATTATCTGACTAAGCAGCAAAACTAAAGAAAGGGAATGAAAACATGGAGGAAAGATTAGCTTTAAGTATTCTCCTTAATTGTATTTTGTTTTTTCTTACAGCAATTCTCCAGTGATGTGACCTCTTCATTTAAGAGCAGCAGAACCGTGTATTTCTTGATAGGATGGTTAACCAGTTACACCAACCTTTCATCGCCCAGAAATTCAATTTCCTGTGTTGCTGTGACTCATTCAGAAACCCTTACAGGAGAGTCTCTGATTTTACCACAGTAACTAACAATGGCTCCCAACGCTCATGGCTCACTCACAGCAGAGCAACACCTGCTGTCGACCTTTCATTTGAGGCTGCAAATGTCAAAGAGCTCTGAGCACTTCAGTCAGAGAGGAGCATCCCCCCACTCGGTACACAGGTCTAGATTTATCATTCAGGAGTAAATCATATAAGTTTTTTTTAACATTTTCAATAAATGACTGACTTCTGCACTCTTCAGTTGAGAAATGTCCTAACCAGGACCAAAGAGCAGCTTAATGAGTGAAGGCAATATAAACCGTACACACTTCTTTTTATCCAAGAGACACTCACTCCCAAAAAGTCAGTCATAGGGTTTGAAAATAAGGGTCATAGCACCAGATTGTTGTTACATTTAAATTTTATCTCTTTAAAAACTGTGTGCCACCGTTATTTTGTTTTGATACGAACATCCTCCTTTAAAAAGCAGAAGAGTAAATTTACACATTCTGAAACGTGTGCATCTGTCTCCTCCGAACTTAACACCCCTCTCTTCACATCACGTCATCAACTCAAGCAGAATTGAGTTCGCTGGTATATAGGATTATTGTGGCACAACATGGTAAATAACTGCCGCACTAATCAGTCGCACCAAGAAAAACATCTCATCTACTTTTAAAGACCAAAAATGATCAGGAATCGGGTTGAAGAGTGCAAATAATTGTCCAAAGAACAGAGGACATTATGGCCAGCTAAGCTACATCAGGATTTCCAAGGCAATAATCTATAGGACATTTGAGTCTGTTCACAGCATGTTCTCTCTCCATACCATCTTAAAATCACTCTATACTAAAAGTAAATATATAGTGATAGAGTATATTTTGTCATCTTTGTATTCAGAGTGGATGATTACTTTGTATGGCTCATTTGTTGGTCATAGACACCAATCTTTTTGTGTCTTCAGTGATGTTTTTGCTACTTTTTCTCCTGTGTTTGTCTGGAGATCCAACATGTAACCATGACCACATTGTTTACATGTGAACTCAGCTGTTAGCAGCCTGTAGCATGTCAATGCTAACTGGTGCAAGGCCTGATGTCTTCCCACAAGATGAGGAGAAGGAGGTGAGGACGACGTGCTGGTTCTCAGGTGTGAGCAAAGAAGTGATGACATGGACCTGTCCTTCCATCCATCGTTATTGGGAACATAAGATCTATCTCCAATAAGATGAACGAACTAGCTGTGCTAACCCAGCAACAGAGAGAATACCAGAGGGCAGAGTAGCATAATGCTATTTACAGACATGGCTAACGGAGCTAACACCAGACACCAACGCCACATTGGAAGAGCTCCACCTGCTGTGAGCATACAGGATCTAGGAGACAGAGACTGAACAGACTGCTGAAGAAGCTCAGTCCTGGACCCTGTGGAGGTGGAGGCTGGCTGAACTGGAGAATGATGGACAAGCTGTCATCATCTATTTTCTTATGGACATTTTTGCACTTTCTATACACTTTCTTACTTTTGTTTATCTTGATTGCTTTGAGTGAGAGGTAATTCACAGCAATAAATAGTACATAAGTAAAACTCAGAGCCTTTCAGGGGCTTAAAGTGAGCCTCTCCCAAAAGAACATGATTTATTCTGCACACCCCCTCTCCCGTCGTTCCTGCTTATTTGAGTAATTTTTCAAAATACGTCTCTTTTCCTTGCTGTTCGAGTCCTTCATGTTAAGTTTTACTGTGCTCTGTGCGTTTTTCCACACTTGTTGGCCAAAAAGACATCTTAAAATCATATTTTACGGCACACTTCTATCTCTTCTATCTTGTTCCAAAAATGCACATCACATGTGAGTCAGTTTTTAGGATTTGCCCTCTCCTGGAGAAAAGTGGTGGCTTTTTTTCCAAATCAGCTTATAAATAAACACTAAAATGATGGATTTAAGGTTGATTATGAAAAAAATGTTGTTTTTTTAAAAAATGATTTAAATTTGTGAAACAAAAAAAATCCCTCAACTACGATGCATCACTTTTTCTTCCCACCTCTAATGTTCACAGTTGTGGACCTCAAATGTTGCCGGACATCCTGGTAATGACCCAAACTGTTATGTCGGTGCAAATACTCTATAAGTTCAAGCAATCACACAAAAACAGGCACATCTGTTTCTCTCTCTGTCTGTAGGATTTTGTCCTCATCATTCATTTCGTTTCATGCATTATAAAGTGAAGGGATAGATTTTTAAAGTGTTGTTTGAGGGTTTCAGGATTGAAGAGGTACTTGTCAACAGTGAAAATGTGGTAAAATAGAAACTAAGTAAACAAACACTAATGCAACCAGACCTTGGCCAACAATAACTTCATTACCGTTCATCAGTTTGTGCTTTTCCAAACATCTCTTTGGAAATATATATTAATTAAAAAGAAGCCGTGCCTTCTTCTCACAGTTCATCTTTTTCTTGTGTAGTCACTGAATTGCCTAAAATCATTTCTCCTTTTTCTTTGTTACTGCTTGTTTTAGGAGATTGACGACGTGGGAGCACTTAGCTGCACTCTTAAAGCCACCGCTGAGGCAGAAATCTCATTTCTCACAGACTTCTCTACACAAAAAGAGGAGTCCTTGCTCATTACTCAGAGTGAATGAAGGAAGCTGTACATTGTTGAAAAACGTTGAGTTGTTAGTCTCTGTTTGTGCTGCTCTGCAAATTTAAATGGGATGTCAAACCTCCCTTTTTTGGGTGAAAAAAAATCAGTGCAAGGACAAAAATGCATCAGAATATCTGTTTTTACTCGTGAAAAGTTTTAATCCGTGAGCCACCACAGACTACACTTGTTGATACACTAGTGTCTCTGAGGAGCTGTTTTTCAGGAATACGTGAAAGTGCATTCATTCACATATTCATGAATGTGTGTGAGCATGTCTGCAGCAGGAAAACATTTGCAGCGTGGAGACTTTCAATAAACCTGCCGAGCACAGCCTGCAGTCGATGTGCATTATGCACTGACAGAGCAAAGACGAAAACCCCGCTATACATCCAAAACAGAGGAGAAGAGGACTGGAAAGCAGAGACGGAGGGAGAAGAAAGGAATACAGAATCAGGGGAAGGACATGAGAAAGAGATGAAGAGCTCCTGCAGCTATCTTTCTTCTCCTCTGCAATCTGAAGAGC
This sequence comes from Halichoeres trimaculatus, assembly GCF_033239565.1. Lineage (NCBI taxonomy): Eukaryota > Metazoa > Chordata > Actinopteri > Labriformes > Labridae > Halichoeres > Halichoeres trimaculatus. The sequence continues at coordinate 26,410,200 of NW_027437181.1, forward strand.
CCAGAGGAAGATAGGAGATGAATATGGAGGATCCTCCACCCACACTCTCTTTCATTCTTCTTCTTTTATCGATGCCTCCCTTCCTCACATCCCTCCCTCTACGTCTCTTTCCAATTTTTTTCATTTTAGACCTCCAGTTTTTCCTGTTTCCTCACTCCAAACCACACTTTTAACCTTGTGATTCTGTCACTTCTGTTTCCCTTCCTGCCAGCTTCACTTCTCTCTCCTTTTCTCTGTCAGATCTCTGATTGTTCCTCACATCTCGGACTCTCCCATTTTTCACCTCCATCCTCCCCTAACCCTTCTCTCTGCTCCTGCTCCTCCCTAAGCCCCTGCAGTCATCCCTCAAATGGCTCCCCCTCTGCTTCCTGGAGACGCACTCACTCTTTTCAGCTGACACCCATCTCACCATCACCATCTCACCATCACCATCCCTCTCTTTCTGCTCTCTGTGTCTGCTTATTTATTGATAGGCTGCATTACTGTTTCTCTCCTGTGGATATGATGTTGTGTGTGTGTGTGTGTGTGTGTGTGTGTGTGTGTGTGTGTGTGTGTGTGTGTGTGTGTGTGTGTGGGACAGAAGGAACACAGCTCTGTCTCTGGAGCTCTGCCCTTCACACCAGATCGATAAGCCTTATACAGTCATACAAACATAAGTGGAAAAGAATAAGGTGTGAGTTCAAGAGTAACTCACTTCAGAAAACAGACGCAAGGAGAGTTTGAGTTCCTCATCCAGATTCAAAGTCAAAGGCTCTGATGTGTTTTACTGTAATCTGGCTGACGCTGCCCATTGTCTTGGTATGGTTATAACTTCATCTACACTCATCCACACCTGTCCAACCCCTCGTTAACACAAATTTCTAATCAGCGATTGCATTTAGACATGTAGACATGGTCAAGACGATCTGCTGCAGGTCAAACTGAGCATCACAATGGGGAAGAAAGGTGATTTAAGGGACTTTGAATGTGGCATGGTTGTTGGTCTGAGTATTTCAGAAACTGCTGATCTACTGGGATTTTAACCCACAACCATCTCTAGGGTTTACAGAGAATGGTCCCAGAAAGAGAAAATATCCAGTGAGCAGCAGTTCTGTAGGTCAAAATGTCTTGTTGATGCCAGAGATCAGAGGAGAATGGACAGACTGGTTGGAGCTGATAGAAAGACAACAGTAACTCAAATAACCACTGGTCACAACAGAGGTCTGCAGAAGAGCATCTCTGAACGCACAACACGTCCAACCTTGAGGCAGATGGGCTACAGCAGCAGAAGACCACACCGGGTGACCCTCCTGTCAGCTAGGAACAAGAAACTGAGGCTACAATTCACACAGGCTCACTAAAACTGGACAATAGAAGATTGGAAAAGTGTTGCGTGGTCTGATGAGTCTGGATTTCTGCTCCACATTCAGATGGTAGAGTCAGAATTTGGCATCAACAACATGAAAGCATGGATTCATCCTGCCTTGTATCAACAGTTCAGGCTGCTGCTGGTGGTGTAATGGTGTGGGGAATATTTTCTTGGCTCACTTTGGGCCCCTTAGTACCAACTGAGCATGGTTTAAAGTCCACAGCCTACCTGAGTATTGTTGCTGACCATGTCCATCTCTTTATGTGCACAGTGTACTCATCTTCTGATGGCTACTTCCAGCAGGATAACGCTCCATGTCATAAAGCTGGAATCATCTCAGACTGGTTTCTTCAACATGACAATGAGTTCCCTGTACTCAAATGTCCTCCACAGTCCCCAGATCTCAATCCAATAGAGCACCTTTGGGATGTGGTGGAACGGGAGATTCTCATCATGGATGTTCAGCCGACAAATCTGCAGCAACTGCGTGATGCTATCATGTCAATATGGAGCAAACTCTCTGAGGAATGTTTCCAGGACCTTGTTGAATCTATGCCACAGAGGATTAAGGCAGTTCTGAAGGCAAAAAGGGGTCCAACCCGGTACTAGCAAGGTGTACCTAATAAAGTGGCCAGTGAGTGTAAGTCTTATACTCAACAGGAAATGGGGAGATGGATGCCAGGTATGACGTTGCTTTTACAGATGCGAGGACATACGTGTGTAGATGAGTAAAAAAAAAACAAGAATTGTTAGGTGAGAAAAAACATAATGTAAAGATTCTTGTTACAGATTATTTGGAGATGCTTTCTGTTAGGTGAGCAGGATCAGCTCTTGTAGGACTGGACCTGTATGCACGTGCAGCCATTAGCAATGACTAATTGTACTAATGGTAAAAAAAATCAATTAGCAGTTATCATGAGCCAGGTTGACGCCTCAACAGAGCATTAATGTTCTGGCAGAGACCCCACGATTACAGGTGCTAACGGCAGGATCACCACACCTGTTGGACTGTTTAAGAGATGGTGGAAACCATGCCCATGGGTTACCGTCTAAGACATAATATGCAAAGACCACAGATATTTAGGGATTTAAAAAATCCTTTGGAAAAGTAAGAATGAAATGTTGGAGTTCATCAAACATCTGCTTGTAGAGTTATTCATGGAGTAACTGGGACATTGCTGCGGCGCTTGTTCTACAAAAAAACTTTCATAAGGCTTATTTTATTTTTGAGGAAACATCACATGCATTTACTTTGTTCACGATCTTAAGCCAAAATTTCTCTTTCTCTTTGTTTATCTGATTGACGAGCTGGTAACATCTGTTAGTACATGTATACTCTTGTGATAAAATGTCAATTTTTTTCTGTTGAAAAATGCTTTTTTCTTGATTTCCTCTCTGTCACACTGTTACTGCTCACCATGTTTATTGATGTTTATGCATAGGTAAGCATTCACAGTTTAAATTTGTTGGATAGGGGTCTTCTGGGAGGTTCCCTGGACACAATGACCCAATTGGCAATTGTGCATGCTGCTAACGCCACGGCCATACAGGCCGTTCCATAACAATACGTTACAACTTAAGATCACATGTGTGTTGTAACTGGGCATGCATAAGGGCCCTGGTCAGCAGCCGCACAGGTTCCTTGAGCCTCATGACATCAGCTCTGAGTAAATGGTGTAAATCATCCTTCATTTTCGACCTCTCCTTTCTTTTTTTTACCTCTGGTCAAAAAACAAAAAAAAGAGCCTATGTGAAGGTGAGAAAAAGTGTCTTCAAGTGTCTTATTGAAGCTGGCTGTAGGAACACTATTTACACACCAAGGAAAAAAAGTATGATTTTTACAGTATAAATAAACATGTTTACAGCCTGGTTTATAAAACTGTTTGGGTCTAAACAGCTAATTTCTCTCGGCACACACTGTATGAGGCGTGGATCGTTTTTATAACTCGCTATTCCTGAAGTGATTTTTTCTGCAGGGCATCTCTGTGAGCTTCAATCCTGTTGCCAAATCATGCAGCGTTACTCTCATCTGGACTCTTCCTTGTAATTTATCAAGTTGACTCATCTTTTTAATTTCACATAATATCGGTGCTGCTCTGTGCTTTCTGTTGCACAGCACATGAACTATTTTAGTTAAGTAAAGGTTTCACTACCATCAAATGTTGATGCAAAAGATGAACCCTGAAGTTCCCTTTTGGTCTTTTCCCTCTTTAGCTCTTATCAGTTCTTTACTGAGCTGAATTTGCCTCTGCAGGGGTAACAGAAGACACAATCCTTGTCTCAGGTCAAAGAGTCTAACTCTGTGCCTTGTGAAATCTCCTCAGTGATAACTTTCAAACTCGGTCTCTGCTTTCAGAGTTCATTCTCGAGTTCAAACTTTAAAACAAGCACAGAATCCACTCTTGGATATCTCTCCTGATCACACTGATACACTGAGTTTCTTCCCTTCACATGCTACCCTTGCTTTGCCCCTGCTGTTTCTCTGCAGGTAATCTGTCTGACAATCTCTAGCTTTCCTTCAGAGCGCTGAAAACAATGAGTTTTTGTCTTAAATAACAAAAATTCTGTCTGGAAGTGTTTTGACGACTATGAAGGCATCAGCCTTGAGTAGCAGCTCAAATCTCTAAAGTAATAACTTTGAAGTGAAAATCCATATAGGGAAAGAAAGTCAAGCAAGTCTGCCTCAGCTACAGAAGCTGCACTTCACATGCACTCATGATAAGTTCACTTTTTTCCTTTTTTCACATTGATGTCCAAATGAGAATGAGAAAAAAGAAAAGGGCTCCTCAGTCTGAGAATATTTACCACATTAAGACGTTTTGTTTACTGACATATAATTTATGTCATGTCCTTCTTATCTATCCCTCACACACACTGACTCACCTGTAAACTGGAAGTGTTTTCTGGCCATATCTCAGAGCCTCCTCCCAGAGTCCCAGCTGAACAGAGGCGTCTAAAGCCATGTCTGTCAGTCTGAGCTTATACAGATTTTCATCAGGCACGTCACCTCCAGCCGGTGATAACAGACGAGTACAGCTCTGCAGCAGAGCTTCCCAATCTGGAGGGTTGCTTAAGGAAAAGAGGATTTCATACTGAATGACAAAAAAAGAGAAAATTTGAAACAGCAACATTTAATCTACAAACAACTTTTCATGATGAGTTAAAAGTGTTTTCCAAACTTAAAGAGTCTTTATCACAGGATCTGTTCTGGAAACATATTTATCTCTTGAACGCTGCTGCTCGAGTCTTCACTAAGACCAAGAAAATGGATCACATCAGTCCAGTTCTAAGGTCTTTACACTAGTTCCCTGTTTGTCAGAGGATAGATTTTAAAATACTCCGGCTGGTTTACAAAGCTCTGAATGGATTAGGGCCAAACTATATCAATAATCTTTTAATCCAGTATGAACCATCAAGACCACTTAGGTCTTCTGGATCAGGTCTGCTTTCAGTCCCCAGAGTCAGAACCAAACATAGAGGAGCAGCATTTAGCTTCTATGCTCCAAATATTTGGAACAAACTGCCAGAAAATATCAGGTCTGCTGAAACTCTCTGCTCCTTTGAATCCAGGTTGAATACTCACTGTTTATAGCTTCCTGTAATTAGAGCATTCAAACAAATCATTTTAATATCATTTTTAACCGCACAACTCTGCAGCTCTGCACTGTGACTTTTATGCTCATATCGTAAAATCTGTTTTAACCTTTTTTTCAGGATTTTATTTTGTTTTATTGTGTCTTATTATTTTTTATCTGCTTTTTAATTGAATTTTAATTGTTTTCTTTTAATATGTTTTCTCTGTAAAGCACTTTGAATTGCCTTGCTAAAATTTGCAAGATAAATAAACCGGCCTTGCCTGCCTGCACTTTTTCTTATATGGATGGTTATGAAGACTTAAAGTCATTTACTTTGAGTCTTCATAAATCAGGCCTGCACTGCCTCTCAGAGCTAAGCTGACCTCTGAATAGGAGCACTCCTACTTCTGCACATGACTGTGGAGAGTGATCTCCTTAAATCTGCCAGAGCATCACTCAAGCACACCTTCAACACATAACCACTTAAGATTATCTGTTTTGATGTTTTTACCCTTTGGCTCCACACGTGCAATATCCGCTAACAGAAACCTCCTCACTGACTCTGCTGACTCATGCATCTGTGTGTTTATTACATTCTGATGGGATAAAAGTGTGCTGGATATCAAGAGCTAAAAAGAAGAGTGTGCAGAGGTGTCGACTTGTTTTACTGCATGAAACAGCGTATGAAGGGAAGTGGCTTTAGTCGACCAGGGAGTAAAGGATACTCGACTCTGCTTTCAGTTTTTCCAGCTCAGGAAGAGCCTCCTTCAGCTGCTGCCATGCTGATTTCTCCCCTGACAGCATGAGACCGTCCTGGGGAAAAGGAGAGGATAGATCTGAATGAGAGCATCAACATCATGTTCATCCATACAACACGGAGACACACACACACACACACACACACACACACACACACACACACACACACACACCGCACACACACACACACACACACTACACAAATCAAAACTAAACAGGTCTGAATGAGACAACATTACTTATCCCAGACTTACAAAAGTCCAGTCTGAGGTTTTACAGTTTTTTTCAGCCTACTGACTTTATCAAACATTTTTCTTGTCTTTTATTCTTCTTACTGTGTACACTCACAACACAACACACACTCAAGTGCAGACACAAAAGAACACAAAAACATCATCTCCTGAATTTGATGTCAACAGTCATCTGCAGCTTCAACAACTGTGGGTCACAACTGAGCCGCCTGCCATCATCGGCTGGAGACACGGATAGGGATGCAAACAACCTGTTTCTGGATCATGGAACAGTTTATGAAAAAGAACCAAACGGTTCGGGGCGCGTGTGCTCCGTTCGGTTCATGCTTTTCTTTTTTCGTTTTACTACTCAGTTTGAAGAGACTATGTAGCTCTAATTATACGCATGCGCAACTCGAGGCAAAGGAATACAGTGGGACACTTAGTGATGAGGCGTGTGTGTTGTTTAAATGACGAACAGAGGAGACACAGTAAGAGGGTGTACCTGTGGCGTTGAGTCGTTCTGCTGTCATGGAGCTATTTAGATTCAGTGTGAGCTCCGATGACTGGGGTAAGAAAGTGGAGGGTAAAACCGCGACTGAGTGCTGCCAACTTAGAAACTTTGTTGCAACGTTTAATGACTTTTCAGACCCCTCTAGAGATTTTTTTTAATATATGACAACTCAATGGTCAGCGTGTGTGAGTCCCTCCCCTATCCAAACACAGACAGACAGTCCTCCTCACTCACAGCAGCCTCCTCCTGCTGCTCCAGAGCAGACAACTGCTTTCACATGAATCACGCAGGTGTGTGTCTTATTGTGGTCACTTCTGCTGGTCCCCAGCCCAGATAAAGGCTGAGGGTTGATATTTAGACATTAAAAAAAAAGAATAGACAGAAGAAAGTTAATCTGTAGTTCTAAACATTTATGAAGTTGTGTTTTACCTGCTTTCTGTCTTTCCCACCTTATTTCTCTCTCCTTGGGAGTCCATGTCAATCACATGTAAATGGATTATTATGCAAATTAAAAAGCAGTGTCGTTTCGTGACTTTTGGTGACTTCTGGGACAGATGACAGTGAGTTTCCTTACTGAGGAGCTGGCATGTTGAAATTAGCAATGTATCCCTCAGCTTTAATGATGTTTGGAATGGAAAACAGCCTCATTCTTTCAGGTTTTTCATGATGATACATGACATGACTGAACTGAAAAATAATCTGTTAACACTAGATTATTTGGGAATATGGTAATCTGGGGTGTTAAAAACAACACCAAACCTAACCCAACACCGCGACCACAAAACCATGATGAAAACTGAACAGTGGATTTTGTGAAACGTTCCATCCCTACTCCATCACACACTTCCTGTAGAGCATCCTGTCTTTTATGGTTTTTTTTTTTAAGGTGCAAATTAATACAAGACCACATCTCAAACAAAGGCCTAAAAATTAAGAGTGCTTAACGTATGTTGAAGAGATATGGTGTAGTTTATAGTGGATGTGAGAGATTTTTTGTCGGTGAACGATAACCACGTGTGAATGATAGAGCATTCATTAACAGTAGTCTGTGCTCCAGTGGAAGGGGGCCCCCAAATAAAATTTGCTTAGGGCCTCATAACAACTAGGGCCGGCTCTGTGTGTGCTGATCAAAGGTAGGCTGAATAAAATGATGCATTGTTCCAAAGATCAAACTGAGTGCTCATCTCACCCTCTCTGTCCTACAACACACTCCCACAAACACTTGAGCTCTGCCGAGTTATTGAAGAGTCAGACCAACGTGTCATGTATGCCGTAGTGACAACAAAGCGAGAGACAGGAGGGAAAGCTGGGAAAACTCAAGGGGGGAAGAGAAAGATAGAAATGAAAAGTTACAGTGTGACAAAACGAGGGAGAGACGGCGAGACAGAAGGACCGAGGGGATGAAGATGGATGGAAAAGCAAACAGCAGCTGAAAGACAAGATAATATTTCTCATTTTTCAGCAGGTGGTCATGGAGGGAGACGAGGGCAGAGAGACAGAGAGAGGGAGGTGTGAGGAGGTGGAGCATGACAGAGTGACAGAGAGGAAGAGGAGGAAAGCAGGAGATAAGGCAGAGTGAAGGAGGGAGGAAAAGGAGGAGGAGAGGACAGGAAAGGATACACTGCTACACGTTACGCACAGATGCACTGTCTGGGCCAGGAGCGACACAGCAGAAGTGTGTGTTGTTTGCTGTATGTGTGTAAGAGACACAGTGTGTGTGTGTGTGTGTGTGAATGACTAATCTGGTGAAAGATACGTTTCTCTGGATCTTACTCAAGAAGAAGAATGGTAATATGTTTGTAGGTTATTTAAAGGTCCCATATTATGCAAGAATCCCTTTATTAAGTCTTTTAGTAAAAATTGTGGGTCTTTGGCTTTCCTCCCAGCCCACAAAATGTGATATTTTATGACAAAACCTGTACTTAGTAGTGCTTGTGAATGTAAAATCCTGACCTAAAACGAGCTGTTTGGAATTTGGGGATTTGCCGACATCAGCGATTTCCTTTTTTGACCAATCAGGAGCAAGTCTGACCTGATTGGTTCACCGGAGCAGAAACTGACAAATAACCAGGACAAAACTTTTCAACCATCCAGCTGATAAGACCCAACAAACATCCATCCATCACTGAACAAATCCTGTTCACTGTTGAACAGACAGATTCCAAATCTGACCAATAAATGTGAACATTATTAATATAATTTCAGAGGCACTGAGCATTGAAATTCAGTAACAATGTTCAGTGGTAATACTTCGTGCTGTGTATGTGTTTGGGAACAACCAGCATTTGTAAGATTACAAAATGTGAATGTGAACATTTAAAGTGTGTGTCTTACTTTGTCCTGAGAGTCACAGCGCTGGCAGTGGCAGATAAAATGATACTGCTCCTCCAGCTGTTTCTGTCGATCTTCAGTCACCATTAACGTCTCGATGTAACTGATAGTGAGCTGAAAATAAAGACAACAGTCCAGTCTGTCAGACTATATACCATAGCTAAATGCAAATCACCCTATAAGATGACTTGTTTAAAATGTATACTGTGAGCACACTGAGCATGGTGGAAGAAATCACTGTGGCAGTATTGTGTGTATGTTTTTCAGTGGGTGTAAATCTTCCAGATGACATTGTTGCACCTCACTGCATTTCACTTGGCTACAATTTTGATCACTATAAAATTCGCATTGACTTCGTTTTACCTCTATTAACAACTGGTATTACTTCAGATAATAAAGACTCCACCATGTGCCGATTGAAAATGTGGTTCTCAGGTTCAGATTATTTATTACTTCAAACAGCCTGAGGCGCTGGCTCCTCCATCAATACAAGCAAATAAAACACATTCAATAAAAACTGCTCATAAAGAACATGGACATTAAAGGAAAAGCTACAACTCAGTCGATAAACCCAGAATGATATTCCATGTTGTTAATGTTGTGTTTGTATTTCCTTTCCTTCTCATACCTCTTCTCCAGCATCGATATCCCGAACAGCTCTGAGCTTCAGATTTGTCCCCTCAAACACCATCACACAGTTTGGCCTACAGTCATGGTTTAGCAGAGATAAGCTGGAAGAGAGCAAACAGGATGATGAGGAGGAGGAGGGAAAGAGAAAACACCAGAGGAGAAGAGGAGGGAGAGCAGGTTGAAGATATGGAGGGGAAAGACAGATTGGGGAGAAGCGAAGGGAAGATGCATGAGGGAGGAAGTAAAGGAAACAGAGTCAGAAAAAAAAGGAGATGAGGGAAGAGAGAGAAACTTATCTGTAATTCAGTGTTTAACTTTCACATCCTCCCTGGAAAAGCAGCTGTGTACGTCTAAGTCTCACTTAGCCGTACAGCTCGACAGTTTTTCATAAAAAGTGAAGAAAAATCCTTAAAGTCAGTCAGTGCTGGAAGACTGACATTTTCTTTGTCAAATCAATACCGTCTTGTTTCTCCACTGTGCATTGCATCCAGAGCAAAGCATCATAAACAGAAGACTCAAAACTTCACAAACTGAGCCTTTAACTCATCTCTGTACAAGAAGTTTATATTAGGAGACAAGTTTTCACACTGGGAGGGACCAGATACCAGCTGCTGCTAGCTTGTTTGCTGGTGATTAGCTTGTTTACATGCTAAGATTGTCTAATTGTTCAAAGGTTTAACCGAGAGACAAATTATCCCCAGAGAGACGTTGAGAACACAGAACAAAGCTGTTTCACATCTTGAAATGTGTTTGTTTGTTTTTTCTTTGATGTTCCTCAGTGGGACTTAGCAGGATGTAGCTAGCTGGTGCTAACTTTAGTTATGTATGTAAAATCTTTCATCAGACCAAATGAGCTGAGACTTTTAACACTGAAACTGTTGATGAATCTAACAGCTCTTAACAAAATGTTAAAAGTGCAATTTACAGGTTCATAGGAACAGTTTTTGGAGCAGATGTATGAGTATAAACAAGCAGTGTCATACCTGTTCGATGAAGCTGGCCACAGCTGCAGAAAAGCATGGTACAGACATGTACTTAACTCACTAACAAGAAAATTTCTGACCAACATTTCCATTTCTGTCTGTGTATTTTTGGATATCTTCAGCTCTGCACCTCAACATTAGCCAGTGGTGGGCTCAATCAATCAAATCAAACCCCCCCTTCGTGTAGATTTTCAGTTCTTGCTCTTGTTTTCTAAACAGTGCCACCTTCATCATGTAAATTACACTGATGTGCTTGCTAGCTCCACTGAACGTAAATATCAACCCTGCATGTGTAAGTGGGAGTCCACTTAAAGAAGGACCTGACCTGGACTGTGAGCACCTCTGAGCAACTGAAGAAGGCCCAGCAGAGACTGCACTCCCTGAGGGCGCTCAGGAAGAAAAACATCCCCCAGAGACTGCTTGTGTCTTTCCACAGGTGCACCACCGAGAGCATCCTGGTGTACTGTCTGTGCGTGTGGTACACCAGCTGCACAGTGGCTCAGAGGACGTCACTACAAAGGATCAGCAACACGGCCAAAGACATCACCGACTGCCCTCTCCTCACACTGGAAGAACTGCACCATTCCCGCTGTCTCTGAAAGGCGGGAAAAATAACCCAGCACCCCTCTCACCCCGGACACCACATGTTTAATCTGCTACCGTCAGGCAGGCGGTACAAGAACAAACCGGTTCAGAGACAGTTTTTACCCAACAGCAGTAAGGGTCCTGAACAAAGACTGAAATCAATACCTCATGTGTCGTCATATAATTACATAACAATTACCTCATGTCATTAATGTACCTGAACATGGCAGCTTTTTTGCACTTAACACTGTTTTGCACTGACTGGAGGGCTTTTGCAATTTCATTGTACCTGTTGCAATGACAAATAAAGGTCTATTCTATTCTATTCTATTCTATTCTATTCTAACACTGACACAACTCAAAGTCTGCTTCAGCCGTTAAAGAGGGGGTATTGTGCATTGTTGATGTTTTAATAATTATCGATACTGTCTCTCTGGTAACCCTGTAGAAGCTTTACATAATTTATAATTTTAAAATATGCCTGTTTTTCCTCACACTAATGTTTTTGAAAACCCTTTCAGGCTCTTTCCAAAATGTTTTATTTTCGATGCTGTCTCCGTAAGACTCTACAGACCCCCTTCTCTCTGAATGGCCAGCCCTCTAGAGGCCTACAGGGGCACAGCTATGTGTAGTGTTTGAGTGCTACTACGGACAGATTTAGAGATTTCTACAACATATAATGATTATAAGGCAGTTTGAAAATCTGCCCACATTCAGCCTGAACATCAAGCACTGTTACTTTAAATCTGTGTTTAAAATATGGGAAATATGCATAATTCCCCTCTTTAAGAAAAATGCAGGCCTTTTATGTGGATAGAGTCATGAAAGAGCTTTCTTAAAGTGTAGCAGTGAAACACTGAACAGGTAAGGCTCCTCTGGTAAGGTAAGTGTGTGTCCCATGTGGCCCTGTCAGCAGTGGTAATTAAGGAACTCTTCTAAATATTATCTACTGTATGTATGCTGACTATTAATAAGAACTGCATAAATTTAATTACCATAAATAAAACTCAAACTTTCCCTCACATAGACATATAAGCTGATACAGGACTTGAGTGGCACTAACCAGGAGCCAGGCACAGGTTTTCTTATACATTTCAACACAAATAAACACCCAAATACATGATCTCATAAAGTGTGTAATGTCAGAGCTTGTCTGCACTAAAGTATATGTGGAGAAGACAAAGAGCAAAAAATGAAGACATAAAACCTCAGGATTTCTCAAATCACTTTGATTGGTGTTGACTGAGATTTGTTTGATTAGTTTTTGTGCAAACAAAATCACATGAGAAAATCATTTTGAGTAACACATCTCCCCCCGACACTAACATCCATCCATCAGCCTGTGTAATGTGACAGCTGTGGGAAACTGAGGTGCTGTTAGGAGGTGAGATATCATCTGGTACATGACTCTGCATAATCTGAACCCTGCACACATAAATGAAGACTGAGCGCTCAATGAACCAGTACTCTTAGACAGAAAAGTTGGTCACACAAAAACACAAATAACTCCCTGCACAGTGTGACTAAATGAGAAGTGTGCTTCTGTCACAACAAATGTCACTCTCTCATCAGACACATGCAAAAAAGAAAACAAGGAAGAGACGGGTACTCCACTTCTGTCACAACAAAGGCTTTTGATTACTATCCCCAAATATTACTAGAAAAAAAATCCTGCTCCTCCACAGACACACTGACAGAATGTGTCAGCATCAAAACATGACACTGAATATGGATGATTTAACACTTTGAGTGAATGCATTAAGGTTTTTTTTTTCCTGAGTTTAACATTACATAAAACTCCTTATTTGGCCCCATTTGCTTTTACTTGAATAAACATGAAGTGCCTTTTTTTTCAACAAAAATGCTATTTTTACATGCCCAGTGTTCATCTTTAACCTGGTTAAACCAATCTGATAAAACTGATTATACTGATTAATAAAGTGACTTGATTAAGAGTTGCAATAACATGCATTGAGCATAAAATGAGAGTTGAAAAGTTTCTAACCTCTAAGCCAACAAGTGTCCAGCATTGGGTAAACTGGTTTTTGTGCAGTAGGTCCACTCCGGCACTGTGACAACAGAGGTGGTTGAACATTTGCCCTAATTGTTTTGTATTAAAACTACTTTAAGTGCTGCTCAAAGCATGCTGGGATACTCCGCTACACAAAGCTGAGGTAATATACACTCACCGGCCACTTTATTAGCTACACCTTGCTTACAGCTTTATGTCATGGAGCGTTATCCTGCTGGAAGTAGCCATCAGAAGATGGGTACACTGTGCTCATAAAGGGATGGACATGGTCAGCAACAATACTCAGGTAGGCTGTGGACTTTAAACCATGCTCAGTTGGTACTAAGGGGCCCAAAGTGAGCCAAGAAAATATCCCCCAAACCATTACACCACCAGCAGCAGCCTGAACCGTTGATACAAGGCAGGATGGATCCATGCTTTCATGTTGTTGATGCCAAATTCTGACCCTGCCATCTGAATGTGGAGCAGAAATCCAGACTCATCAGACCAGGCAACGTTTTTCCAATCTTCTATTGTCCAGTTTTGGTGAGCCTGTGTGAACTGTAGCCTCAGTTTCCTGTTCTTAGCTGACAGGAGGGTCACCCGGTGTGGTCTTCTGCTGCTGGAGCCCATCTGCCTCAAGGTTGGACGTGTTGTGTGTTCAGAGATGCTCTTCTGCAGACCTCAGTTGTGACCAGTGGTTATTTGAGTTACTGTTACCTTTCTATCAGCTCCAACCAGTCTGTCCATTCTCCTCTGATCTCTGGCACCAACAAGGCGTTTTCACCCACAGAACTGCTGCTCCCTAGATATTTTCTCTTTTTGGGACCATTCTCTGTAAACCCTAGAGATGGTTGTGGGTTAAAATCCCAGTAGATCAGCAGTTTCTGAAATACTCAGACCAGCCTGTCTGGCACCAAAAACCATGCCACATTCAAAGTCACTTAATCACCTTTCTTCCCCATTCTGATGCTCGGTTTGAACTGCAGCAGATCGTCTTGACCATGTCTGCATGCCTAAATGCATTGAGTTGCTGCCATGTGATTGGCTGATTAGAAATTTGCATTCACAAGCAGTGGCCGGTGAGTGTACATATGTGTATGGGCTTTGTGATCCAATGAAATGATGAAATGAAAGGTGATTTCACTGGATCATAAAGCTTGTACTGAACACGTACCACTACAGCAACTATAACTGCTGTAAATTTTTATGCTTTGGTTTAAAAAAAAAAAAAGGAAATTTCTGGATCTTCCTGTCCTCATAGAAATGACTGTCAGTGCACACATGGCTGAAAACAAATACTGAAGAGGTATGTCTGTTTTTATGATAACCTCCATTACTACTGCTCTCTTTTATTGTGTTCATGGAACAAAACATTGTGCACAAGAGATAAAGAGAGTGTGTGTGTATGTGTGTGCTGTTATAAAACCATCAGTAACCCCCTGGCTTTGTTCTACAGAGCAGAAGTTGCAGGTTGAATATCAACTAGAAATCAAGCCCTCTGAACGATGCTGTTATCTGGTGGACAGCAGCTCATTAGCATACTAATTAGATTAATTAACTAAAGCACATTATACATTAACTCTATTGACTCACACTGAAGCTAACTGTTGCTGCACATAGCAGTGAGATCATCACATGGGTGTGACAGTAAAGACGACAGTGAAGGACCATTAGTTTACATTTAATGAGTGAAACCTTTTCCCTCTATGTCCTGAAGCTGCTCCGTTCACAGAGACTTCTCAGAGCATGTTTCGTGTTTGGCAGAGCTGGCTGACTCCCTGTGTAAATACTCAGCTTAAGACATTAAACTGTTGACATGAATAATGATTTATGGATGGGTTTCTTAATCTTTAAATCACTGTTATCTTTTAGACTCTATCGTTGGTTGAATTCCTTGAGCCTTCTTTCAGGTTGAACCAACATGAAGCTAAACATGATTTTCATGGTGAAGCTAAAACATCAGCGTTCTTAAATGATGCATTCAATGCTGCCAGAGTCAATACCATGCTGGTTAAAAGGACAGGATTTAACAATATGTTTTCCATAAGCTCATGAGCAGAGGTCAAGAGGAAGCTCGAGAGGGAAATCAGAGAGTCAGCAAACCAGAGCAGAAAAATGAACGGCGTGTCGGGGTGAACAGAGGTGTAGCCTCAACAGAGTAATCCCCTCTCCTCAGCAAACCCTGTGGTTGCCAAGCAACCCAAAATATGAATAGGCAGGGGACCATCCTGCAAACGGGTCCATCATTTATGGATGAGTTACAACAGGAATCACACACACGCTCCGACACAGACACACACGGTTTGGCTAAGCTCTGGTAAAGCCACTGTGACCATCTGACATCTCAACAGTGGCCAGATAAACTGGCAGAGATACCTGCAGTGTGTGTGTGTGTGTGTGTGTGTGTGTGTGTGTGTGTGTGTGTGTGTGTGTGTGTGTGTGTGTGTGTGTGTGTGTGTAGGAACTCTAACAACATGTTCAGCGACAGGCCAAATCCCACCCTATTCACCCCAGACTCAATGCCAGGATTACAGTGCATACCACCTCGCTCTGTGCGTGTGTGCGTGTGTGTTTGTGTGTGTGTGTGTGTGTGTGTGTGTGTGTGTGTGTGTGTGTGTGTGTGTCCCTCCCACATACCAGACCAGAATCACAAATCAGTTGGAGTCAAACCTCATATTTCCCCACTCGTTCTCACCTCTTCCTCCTCTCTTCCTTTGCGTTCTCCCCAAACAGCGTTACAATATTCTGTCAAAATTCATTTTCCCATTTTCACCTCACAACAAAAAAAAGTCATTCCTTTCTTCCCTGCTCCCTCATACATCAAAAAGCTGTCGGGAAAATAACGAGGGGAGAATGGAGCGGTTTCAAAAGCGCGCAGGTGAAAGATGGGTGGGGTTTGTTAGAGGAAAGCAGGTAACTCAAAAGATAGCTCTGAGTTTTGTGGCAATTCTTTCTACTCAAATTATGAGCTGAATTGATTTTAATGATGCTTTCAGGATGTATGTGCCTGCCATTTTTACCTTTGTGTTTGAGTTTGTGTGTGTGTTACCTAGGATACAGTCCAACTCCAACCTCCTGCAGCTCTCCATCACTGATGGTGAAACAATTACATGTCACCTAAAGGGGAGGAAAGAATAAAAAAAAAAAAAATGGAGACGAGAGAGAAGAATTATTTGTTAAATTGCTTCAGGGAACCAACCATGCTTTCATCATATGTTCTAACATTTTTACATATTTTTAGCAGCTGTGAAACGCCCCCTGGCACCGCCTCTGAAACATGGCATGCTTTGAGATATAAGGGATTTGGTTGTGTGAAGTTACCACCTGGCTGTTTTTGAGCCAGGGAAACTGTCTTTAAAAGGAAAAATAAAAGCGATATAACATGTTTATCATCTATAGAGCAAACAAAACAAATTTCCAGTGATCATGTGGAGTGACTCTTTGTAGAGCAGCAAAAAGTGGTTTTGAGAGAGAAAGAGGGAAATCACTTCAACAACAGACGGAAGAAAACCACTCTTTGAAAACTGCTGGTAACCTCTAGAAAGTGGCTGATACGAAAGTAATTTACCTCTTTTATACCGTTTTTAAAAAAGAGATGACTGACAGGTGAGGAGGAGAGATTATCAAAACAGAACAACTGTTTAAACTCCATGCAAAGAAAAAGACCTTCTGCCATTCAAAAATAAAATCTGAAAGAAAAATTACCCTAACATAAAAATAACAATGAACACAGTGATCCCATTCTGTTGTAGAGATCGTTTTCCACGACATCCCCCGTGACTGTTTGGCAGGTATGACAGCAGCACAGGTCAACCTAACACTAATATGTTCCTCCAATATATCACCCACAGTGTAAAGTCTTTGGCTATAACCCTGAAATTGTACATGCTCATAAATGATAATGAATTTAAAAGTACAGTCAGGAGAATCCTGCAGCGCCACCTTTTGGTCTGGAGTCTCACCCACAATGTCATGAAAAAGTGTCTCTTAACAAGGTGTGTGTTTGGTTTGGAAATGAATAGAGATTGGATCGAAACAAATAAGTAAGGTAGTAATTATCAGTTATGTAGCGCTGTGGTTTGACACTGGACAGCAAACAAACGTCGCAAGTAGCCAGCTATGAGTGGCTACTGGAAGCTAGGGCTGGGACGATATGCTATCTCTCGTGATTCGATTCTATTACAATTTTTTTTTTTTTTTTTTGCAATTTTTTGATATTTACAATTTTTATGATTTTTGCAATTTTTGTGACTTTTAATTTGCTTTTTTAACACCAGACCATGTGGAAAAGTTGAATGGTAATGATGATGATGTCTAAAGACTACATCAGGAGCCATATTTTCCCATAAAATGCACATCACATGAGTCAGAGAGAAACATTTAACCCTCTGCTGGAGATAAGTGGTAATTTTTTTCCAATTCAGTTTATAAGCAAAGACTGAAAAAAATAATTTGAATTTGAAAAAAAAAAAGTTTTTCGACAAAGAATCGTGATTTTGGTATTGTCAAAAAATAATCCCGATATATTGATTTTGTTTGGCTCCAGTGTCCACCATCACCAGAGAATTAATCACAGAAATTGTTTCCAGTCAAGGAAAAACACAGATCTCTCTTCTCTCTACTAACCTTCATCAGCTGGCATAGTGTTGTCATAGAGACTTGGATGTGCCGTAAACCAGTCCGGTTCTGCCTAACACGATCAGAAGCTAAAAAGTAGCATTTTAAAATAACCTATATTGGTGCTGTTAATCTCATTTTAAAGTGTGGATTACGATCAGGCATATATCTAGAACAAAGACTTTTTAAAGATCACTTTCAAACTCCTCACAGCTTCTTTAACCACAGAATAACACAAATAACGCAGATGTTTAACACAAAACTGTGTTAAGATGAACACATTTTAATGATGGTGTTGGCATTAATGAGCTAATTTACTGCTACAAATACAGCAGGCTGTCACATTACTAGAGTTAAATTGTTGTCACCTGTAACCACCAACTGATACCTGTATAAAAACATAGAGATGGTGAAAGAAAACTGAGAAAACTTAAATTATTCAAAAAATATCCTCATAATGAAATATCAATTAACAACCTACTTTTGTGTTAAATTTCCCTGTATCATTATATGTTAGGCTGAGTTCTCTAATTGCCTGAATTATCTTTGTATCTGTATCATTGATGTCCATAGTACATACACATACTCCACTTATATCACCTTACTGTATTTCCACATAAACTGTGCGGTAGTTGAGAAGACAAGTCATATGCAGAGAGGTGATGATAAATGAAGATGAACGATACAATCATCTGTGAGACAAGATTATTGTTTTTTTGAATCTGCAAAACAAAACTCAGTTTAGGCTGGTTAAGAATCTAAATATTCGATGTACAAACCTCCCATAGTGCACCGGGGTGGTCTGCCCCATTCAAAGAAAAACTAAAAGGAAATTGATGAGAGACGAAGACTTTCGGGAAATGGAGGAAAGATTTCAAATGTGGCACAGAGAGGGTTTGAATACAAAAATGTTTGGAAGAGAAAACACAAACAATGAAACATAAAAAGTTAACAGAGAGAAGAAAAAACACCTGAGACTTTGATGTGTCCATTACCAAGCCTGTTCTGGTAAACAAGTGTGTTTGTGCTGAGTTGTACAAATCGCTGAGTACATGGTAATATAAGCAATCCAGCTGTCAGATGAGGATGCAGACAGGGACGTGTAGATAAAGAGGGCAACATATAAATTAAACCCCAGTCACACTCTCCCCATCCTGCTAACATAAACACAACACATTCAATTTGAATGTGCACTTTCAATAAACACCTTTAGAGTGAGGCCTCATGGGAAATTAGGGTTTTTACTCAACTTTTTCATTTTAAAGCTGACAACAGGAAATATAATAGTTTAGAAAACACTTCAGCGCATAACCATGACAATCTATGACAAAAAGCTTTCTTACACACACACACACAAACACACACACAGATGATCATTTTCACACACACTTGCACACACTTCATTGCTATTCAGCTGCTCTCACACACATCCATCATCTCTGCCATAAAGCTTGCCATAAAGGAGGGGGATACATCTGATGGTACAGCAGCATGCAGAGCAGGAATTACAGCACATCATGATGGAATAACATTTAAGTGTTTTCATGGTGTTTAAATGAAGTGGTTGTCCTGAACAGTGGTGATGGAAAAGGAGGCTGGGATCTGAACGCACCAAGTGTATTTATTCTCTGGAGATTTGTTCCCTAAAGTTACATCTGAATGACTTTTTATCAACAACAAATAGATTAAGGTTGACGTGATATGCTATTCTCACAATTCGATTCTATTACGATTTTTGGGATGCCGATTTGATGGGATGAGACAGTTTATAAACAAAATCTGAAATGAAGAATTTGAAAAAAAAAAAAAAAAAAAAGATCGACTTTTGACAAATAAAAAAATCCTGATATATCGATTTTGGATTTTTTTTTAAATAAGACTCTTCTTTGACCGGCTGCATTTCCATGTGTGGTGTATCAGTTAATCTAGCAGCTCTTGGTTTTGGATTTTTGGTCATTCAAACTAGAAATTTAAGCAATTTTTCTTTAGGGATGGGTACTGAATTAGGTACTTTTACTGTACTGACCGAATTCTGTCAAAAGTATTGGGTACCAATTCGCGTAAAATCAAAAGGTACCAATCATTAGACACCTAAATGCATCCTTGTGACTGTGAGGGAGTGGAAGAGTAGGTGATTTTCCACGATGGACATGAACACAGCATTGCAAGTTTATATATTGAATAATAGATATGTCTAATTAAAAAGACGTTTGATCATTAAACAAGTTAATATTTTTTACCACATAAACACAAAAAAAATACTGAAAATGAGTACCGTTGAAGAACCGGTATCGATTGTACTGATCGTTTCAAAAGTGTGAAAGGTACCCATCCCTATTTGTCTTGAATTCTGTGATATTTTCAGGGCATTTTTGGAGACTATTTTTAACTTTATCAGGTACTTTTGTCAGCCTCCTGGAAAAATTTCTTCATCAAGTCGGGTGAGCCGATGCTACACCACAACAGGAGACTTTCAGAAAGTTCACCCTAAGTGAGTGGGCAGGGTGATGCAACCAGTATGAACCACATAAACATTTAAGGTTGAAGGGGAATCATTTTTAGGAGCAGAACAGCGAAGATGTCTGCTCATCTCTCTTTTAGCATGTAGTTTAAAGTGTCTGGTTTGCTTTGTCTGCCATGAGGCTGTGAACATTACTCTGTAGCTTCAGCAGCATGCTTTTGATTTCAGTTTTGTCTCCCTGTGTTCACCCTCCTTTCCCACCTCTCCCCTCTTTGTCAGAAAGGAAAGACTTCATGCTGTGATGGACATGGAAACAAGCAACTCTGGAAAGTTTCAAGGCCAGAGCTCCTGAAAATTTCTATAAACTCCAAGCAATGTAAGACAGACTAATGTACAATGAATTCTTCCACATGAAGCTGCCATTGGCTCCACTATTCACAGACACAAAGGACTGTAACTCAGTGTCAACACATTTTTACTAAACCACAGTAAACAAAACAAAGACAACTGTAACCGAAGCTTAGGTTTGTTAAGATTTCTTTTGTTTTCCCTCATCATACACCCGTCTCCAGTGTAAAGGGGTTTTTACTCTCCTGTGGTGTTCTCCTTATGAGGAACAGGCAGAGTAGTTTGCTGCCAGCAGGGATGAAGAGCGGGCCGTGCAGGGAGAAAAGAAAGGACAGTTTGGGAAGAGGGAGGGGGGTTGATAAAGTGCAGAGCAGATTTAAACAAACAGTGGTAGGACGCTCAGCTGGGCACAGATCTCTTCCTGTCACACATAAACACATGCACACACACGCTGTCTCCCCGAGTCTTTCTCTGTGTCTCAGGGGAAGGGAATCAATCTAGCAGAACATTCACATCTGCAGAGCCGACTGCTGGACGCCTTCTGCATCCCAAATAAACCCAAACACACAAACATGTATGTATGCAGCTCTACTTGCTTTACACAGAAAGGAATGTTTGGAAATCACTTCCTGAATGTGTCCTCCTGACTCCCACAGCTTCCTCTCTCCTAGCCCTGATGCCCTGCCTCAAAAGCTCTTACATCTTTGTACTTAAAGGGATAGTTCAGTTTTTTTTGAAGTGGGGTTGTATGAGCTCTATGTGACCACTAAGGACATTAGATACAGTAGAAAGTTGTCTCCTCTCCCTCAGTAAGACACAGACTGTAATCGATGGTGACGAGGAAATAGGCGCTAACAGGGACAGACCGTACCAAATTCAAAGGCTATTTTCTCTGCCTACAAGAACTACAATCAAAAAGTAATAACACAGTTTAAGAGTACGCTACATAAAATATTTTTTAAGTGGAATAAGTCTTTGGAAACATAAACATTTATCCAGACCTAACTAACTAGTCATGTATCCTTCCGCGCAGCCCTAGTGCGCTCCGTCCCCCCCCTTGTAAACAAGCTATGCTTCGGGCGCCGGTTGTAGCCTCGTGTAAGTTTATCAAGTATCGTAATTCTTTTGTTTGTACTCAAAGGATTGTGAGGCAGCGTAGGAAATTCAAAATGAGTGACTATGACAGCGACAATGAAGTTTTATTCACTTTGGAACCAAAAGGATACCTGTATGAACCGGAGCACACAGAGCTGCTACAGATGTCGACTGAAAGGAATACAGAGGAAACATCCGCGGACACTGGACATCAAGATAGAGTCGGAAATACTCAGTGGTGTAAATGTCTGAGCTGTGACTCAATGCCCACGGATGCTGAGCGTTACTGCTGTCACGAGTGTAACTTGGTTACAGACACTCTTCAGGATTTGTCTGAGGACACTGCTGGCTCTCAAGCTGTCTGTATAACTCATCACAGAGATTTCCCTGCTCTTCTGAATTCTGGAGTGTCCTGTAACAGCAACAACAACAACAACAGGCGTGGCAGCAGTAACACTCAGCATCTTGATGTTGATGATTTTAGTTCTTGTAGGCAGAGAAAATAGCCTTTGAATTTGGTACGGTCTCTCCCTGTTAGCGTCTATTTCCTCATCACCATTGATTACAGTCTGTGTCTTATTGAGGGAGAGGAGACAACTTTCTACTGTATCTAATGTCCTTAGTGGTCACATAGAGCGATTAAACCCCACTTCAAAAAAACTGAACTATCCCTTTAACCTGACGCTCACATTTATAGTTGTATTCCATTACTTTTCACCAACCTTTTTTTCTGTTTTAATCCCTAAAAAATCTTTGACCCACCTGTAGAGTCTTAATTTGATAAAATAAAATTAAAGAGAGTATCCGGTGCTGAGTAAACTCTCATGTTTCTTTATATGGACTCTATAGCCGCGTTTCCACCAAGCAGTTCACTTCACACAGCACGGCACACATTTTTCGGCCTTGCCACTGACTGATCCGGGGACAGATCCCCAAATAACCAAGTCATCCCACTCTTTGGGACCCTTCCGTAGGGGTGCTAGACATAACAGATCCAATCTCAGAAGGTGGAGCTACAACAATGCAGACCGTTGATTGGTCGAGAGAATCGTCACTTACTGTGCGACAGCGGTTGTATTTCTCCGGGGGCACACATCTTTTCTGGAACAAAGCTTGATTGCACTTAGTATCAAAGAGTCACATGCCAATCACAAAGAAGACAAATTGCTGGATGTTTTCTATCTTTGCTTTCTGTTTACTGTGTCGTGTTTTTGTTCTTCGTTGGATTTATTAGCAGGGTACACTGTATCGCGCTGCTATGGCGTCACGCTATTATTTAACAGATGCGGCTTTCAGCATCTGGCTTACACGCCGTCAACTGATACTGACTCGATACCAGTGTTGAATAATAACCTGCATGGCCTACCTTGAAATAAGGCTGGTAATCTTTTGAGTAAGAGAAAAAATGAGTACATATGGAATTACTGAGGTTGATATTTATTTAAAGTAGGAGTAGTTAAATGTTTAAAAGCAGTTTGATCAAAAAATGCTTAAGAACTCAAAGAAATGACTATCCAATAATAAAATTTTATACCCTGTAGACTAAATCATAGTTCAGCCTTCGCGTCAAGTTCGAACCAATCCTTCCCCACCGATACCTGATCCAGATTTGAGGGGCTGGGTCATGCCAGTACTCTTTACCAGGATTGGATCGGTGCATCCCTAAGCCTAGGACTCAAAGAAAACCTGATTCAATAACACTTTTATGATAAATAAGGGGAAAATGGATCCTTTTGAAATTTCATAGTTTTTGCTGCTAAGATTTTGATTATATATTTTAAATTCTATTGATTCTCTAAGCTAAAGGTATCCATACACAGGGATCCTTCTAAGATAACCCACATTCAGTGTGGATAGCCTAAGACTGTTATAATCAACATTTCTTGCTCTGGAAAAAAGGCATGAATAAAGCTTTTCTAGCATTCAGTGCTTGTTTAAGACTGTTGAGTCCTTTTCCGAGGAGAATAAAAACAAAACTTTAATCCCTCAACAGCGAGCTGTAGGGAGTCCACCAAACAAGACAGAACAGTGTCATTTGCATAAAGGGATATTTAGCCTGAAATAGAGGAGAAGATGATATTTATAGAGACTGTAAATAAAACACTAGATTAAAAAAAACTAACTTTTTTTGACAGTGGGGTTTAGGAAAAGTATAACATGTTAAAGTGTTTACGTCAAATTTGAAAAAAAAAAAAAAGAAATGCAGAAAACAAGACAGAAGAAATAAGTGAAAAAACTGCAGCCAAACTTAAGATACTAAACATATGTTGTCCTATCAGACTAAATGTTACATGAACCCCGGCCTGATTAACATACTTTATCTGATATTTTTAACAGATTTGTATTGTGACATTTCCATTTTACTTGGTTTACTCTGTCCACTTTCCTGACCCCTTCAAATCAAGACCTAAAAACATGAAACATATCTTAAAATAAAAACCCCAAAACACCACGTGTTTTATAAATTATAAAGATTAATAGTCTGCTTTCTGCTGCGGATGTGTGGTACGCATCTGCAAAGAATCAGAAACTTCACATTACACCACAGCAGATCAAAGTGTCCATCAGTGACTTTCTGTTTGGGCAGAGGTGGTAACAGCCTCCTACACTTCACCTGTTAACTTATTATGTCCCCATTAATAAAAGGAGTCCTCCACAGCAGTCTGCGACAGTTCATCAAGGCCACACTTTTTAAAGCAGCGGTGAGGAGTCCACTCAGACACAGCTCTGTCTCTGTCCCCACTGAATAAAATTTATTCCACAAAATGAAATCAAAAGAACTTTTCAGCCATTATAAAACAGCAGCTTCTCTGAGAGGATGACAAGCCAGGAACCGTTCACCTGCTGCTGCTGAACTCACTGCAGAGAATTATACAATTATCACATCAACAAAAGAAAGCAAACTCTGCGCTCTGTCTGGGAGGGTTTCCTTCAAAATGGCGCAGATAATGTCAGTCCCCACATCCTTTTATTTGTTTGCTCATTTATTTTCCTGCCTGTCACACACAATATTCCTGCTGATTAGACCGGGATGAAACTTGTGGAAATGATGAATGTGAGATAGAAAAACACAGGCAGAGACGGGTGCAGAGTGAAGGGCGTGGTGAGCAGCCTGTGATGTGGAAAATGGAAAATAAGATCAAAAAAGCCTCATCTCAAAAATGTCACACTGTAAAACAAAAGAAAAATATAAATCATACATTTTTGCACAATGGATTCAGAGTTGTAAATTTATATTTTGACACTAACACTGGACCGGAATTACTTAAATTCTATCTAAAGCTTTTTGAGAAAAAAAAAAGAAATTTTACTGAGCTGAAAA
This sequence comes from Halichoeres trimaculatus, assembly GCF_033239565.1. Taxonomy (NCBI): domain Eukaryota; kingdom Metazoa; phylum Chordata; class Actinopteri; order Labriformes; family Labridae; genus Halichoeres; species Halichoeres trimaculatus. Next base: position 26,435,012 of record NW_027437181.1, read on the forward strand.
TCATGTAGAGCTACTGGGGAGGAACCAGAGGGACAGTGTAAAGCCTAACAAATAATACCCTCTCTTTAAAGCTTTGTCTAACTTATGATGTCGATAAAACCCAAGCTGTGTTTCACAAGACTGTTAAATCAACAAAGAGCTCAGGATATTTATTATTCCACCAGATTTGCTCTATAACAAAAATCAGTGTTTCCCTGAAAAGACTTACCTGAACCTTCACCTGAACCAGATTTTAACTACAGCATTATCATTCACACAAATTTAAATCAGCTTACACTACAAAAAACTGAAATCTTCATCTGGAGAAAATGTCTTTCTGGACCCAGTATGAGCCACATTCACCTAACCAGTCCAGAAAATGAGGTCTGAATTGCTTGTAACAAGTAATAAAAAAGTTTGCCAATGGGACAAGAGAAAAGTTACTTGTGTCAAGACACTTTTCTAGTTTCAAGCAAATTTAGAGCATTTTTGGTGGCTCATATCCAGTATAATAAGCATTTTTTGCTTGAAATAAGTCAGTCCATTCATCTTCTATGTGTGCTAGACACTGTTTAATGCAATTCAAGGTGCTTTTCACAGTGCACTATACAAATGTCAGGCTGTCAAAGATCTACCCCAACACCAACGACAGTTGTAGTAGGTGTAAACAATCACCTGCTAACCACACACATATGTTTTGGTCCTGCCCTAACCTCACTGACTTTTGCCGCCAAATCTTTGACACCCTTGCAGCAATGCTTGACTTGTCACTGGACCCTGATCCTATTAAAGCCCTGTTTGGCATCCCTTCCACAATATCTAGCTTGCCATATACAAAATGCTGTGTAATCACTTTTTCAAATTAACTAGCAAGACAACTTATTTTATTTAAATGGAGACATGCTGCTCCCCCCTTACAAAATAGTTGGCTTAGGGAGGTCTTAGACCATGCACATCAAATCAGAACAGATCAGATTTTCCCTTACAGGATCCAAAAATACTTTCAACAAAACCTGGCAGCCTTTTTTAGTATATCTCAAAAGAACTGTCATTCACCCAGAAAGTACCTAGTTGCCTACCCCCTTCCCCTCTTTCCCTCCTTTTTTAAAAAATTATCATTATTGTTATTTTTATAAATTCTTTGTATTCTCCATTTATGCACATTTGCTTACTTGTTTTTTTCCCCCTCTACTTCTTCTTCTTTTTTTTTTGTGCTGTTTGGATTCATGTATTTTGGTTATTTGTTAAGGGAGACGATGATGACGGGTTGTTAATGATGTGCAGCTGCCTAAAGTGATGTCTGTCACCATGTCCTGGTTTTTCTTTTCTTTTCCTTTTTTTAATGTACCTGACAACATTTGTGCCTCTCTGGGAACAAACCAGCACACCTGACCTGAAATTACCTGATAATTCCTACTCACAGCTGTATTAGAAAACCTAATAAAAAGATTTGAAACAAAAATAAGACAAAAAAAAAAAACTTGATAAGATTTCAGATTTTTGCAGCAAAGAGATGTGAGCTCATCCTGCTGATAGAGGAGATCAAATCATCCAATAACCTGTACGTCTCACACTACAGGGAGGAACAAACTGTATGTTTAATTTGGAGCAAATTTCTCTCAATAAGGTGAAAACAAAAAAAAAAATCAAGACTGGACGTTGAGTAAGCTGCCACTGAGTCCACAACTCTCAGTAACATCCTAAAACCAGTTCCCAGATTTCTCCAGGCTTAAATGTATAATAGAAAATGTCAGTCACAGTGAGGATGTAAATATTGGAAGCATGGTGGAAACACTTTGTGTACTGGATAGACTGCTGAGATGTAATGAGGATAGATGTGTTAAATCAAAACCAAAGTGGTCCATTCATCACTGCTGTGAGACAGGACCAGGGAAAGGATGAGATGTTTGAACCAACCTGTGTGCTCACACACTGCGTCTGTGCTGAAATGTTCAGAGAGGGAAAGAAGAGGGGATCAAAATGATTTCTCTGACATATATGAAACATACAGGCGGCACATCTCTAAGAGGAGGGATGGGTGTTTGTGACTGCAGCTCGTGGGAGGTCTGTCATCTCATATCAAAGACAGGGATTGGTTTGCTTTGTCCTGTCACAGCAGTTCAAAAAAGTTGTGATTGGATGGTTTGCGTCTTTAATGTCGCTGGAATTGGTTCAATTACTGTCAATCTGGGAGAAACTACAAAGGCCACCAGACACAATCAAAGGCCACATCTGCATTTGTGTGTGCTGTGTGCACTCTGTGCTTTGATAAAGTATTTATGACCCAATCACGGCCTTTCATCTCTTTCCAGACAAGCACGCAAACACAGATAGAATAACTGCAAAACAGGAAGACAGAAAATGAGGCTAAACAGCATATACTCACACATGTATCATACATACAAGCACACACACACACACACACACACACACACACACACACACACACACACACACACACACACACACACACACACACACACACACACACACACACACACACACACACACACACACAAACAGCATATTTAGATTTCATTTTAGGAGCATTTCACTTTGACACTAATTGGGACATACTTCCAAAATGCCACATGATCACATTTGATCTTAAAGTGGCTTCAATTCTGTTTTTCTTTAGGATCATCACGTTAAATATTCATACAGACATATCACTGTTTGCTCACTGTTCATATCAAAATCCATCTGTTGTTCAGCATCAACAAACATTCTGAGAGAAAATATGAGCTAACGCTAAAACCCAATTTAACTGTCATATGAAACTAAATCTCTATAAATACTCGACTAACAACAATTCACTGTTTGGGATCTATAAAGTAATTCTATTCTATTCTATTCTATTCTATTCTATCCTAAACACGCCCAACAGGCAGCATGACCTGCTGCTATTGTTAGACAGTGTCTGAACTGGCTGCTTCTGGACACACTTAGCTCATTGTTTGGTCACCTTTACCTGAACAGAGGTGAGTCACCTCAGTGCACACTGGTTCATGTGCAGGTGACACAGGTCTGTCCTGATGAAAAGACCCTTCAGGGGCGCTCTGATAACAGTCCTGTGTGCAGCAGCTGCCACACAGTGTATGGTGTGAGTGCAGACTGCAGACAGGAAGCTCACATCTCTCACTGCAGATAAAATCCACAACATGGCTTTAGAGCCTGAGGTGTGAGAACAACCACAGAAAGACCTGAAGGACATAATCAGACTGGGTTAGGGTCAAACAGCAGACAGTGCTGTCTACCTAGTTATTATCTCACACCAGAGTCCTGAATTTCCCCTGTGACCTTCAGATCATGTTGCTCACACATTTAAATTCAAGCCAAGGTCAGGACAGTCTAAGAACTTCAGCTACTTCAGCATATAGAATAGAATAGAATAGAATAGAATAGAATAGAATAGAATAGAATAGAATAGAATAGAGTAGAGCTTTATTGTAATTGTAACAAGTAAAAGAAATTGAAGTCACGGCAGCAATCAAGAAAAAACAAAAGTAAGAAAGTGTATAGAAAGTGCAAAAAGGTCCATAAGAAAATAGATGATGACAGCTTGTCCATCATTCTCCAGTACAGCCAGCCTCCACCTCCACAGGGTCCAGGACTGAGCTTCTTCAGTCATGCTCCATCTCTGTCTCCTGGATCCTGTCTGCTCACAGCAGGTGAAGCTCTTCCAATGTGCTGATGGTGTCTGATGTTAGCTCTGTTCGCCATGTCTGTGAATAGCATGATGCTACTCTGCCCTCTGGTATTCCCTCTGTTGCTGGGTTAGCACAGCTAGCTCGTCCATCTTATTGGAGATAGATCTTACGTTCCCAATAACGATGGATGGAAGGACAGGTCCATGTCATCACTTCTTAGCTCACACCTGAGAACCGGCATGTCGTCCAAACCTCCTTCTCCTCACCTTATGGGAAGACATCAGGCCTTACACCAGTTAGCATTGACATGCTAGACTGCTGAGTTCACATGTAAACAACGCAGCTATGGTTACGTGTAGGATCTCCAGACAAACAGGAGAAAAAGTAGTAAAAATATTACTGAGGACACAAAAAGTTTGGTGTCCATGACCAACAAGGATGACTGGAAAGCTTTGTTTTTTGACTAGGTGCCGTCATTAAAATAGATTTAGGTTAAATTGTAGATTTCATTGCTTCGGTGAAATACAAAAATCATGGTTTGAATTGGGCTGGAGACTTTTCCACTTGTAGTTTCCAATATTTCTCTGCACATTTACCAAGACACATTATGTCCACAGAGAAAAACAAACCTTTAGTTAAAGTTTCTTTATTTCTCTAGTCTCTCTTTGCAAATTTACAACTGATGCAGGCAATTTTAACCCAAGACCTTTATCTAATGGGCAAGGTTTTTGTAAAATTAAGTGACCTTTAAATTAGGTAAATGTCAGACATTATTAAAAAACAAATTATTGGATGAGGTACAGGAGGAGAGAAGCCGCTGAGATAACACGAGATGGGCTTGTGGAGGGACAGCAGCAGGGGAGATGGAGGAACAAAAGGACACGAGACAGGACAGAGAGAGAGGAAAGACAAGTGGAGTGAGGAGAGGAGAGGAGGAGAGATGTTTAAACTTGTTGCTGAAGTTCCTGGGCGTGAACAAGAGTGGAGAGGCTGAATTAGAGAAGTGCATCCTGGGAAAACATTGAGCAGAATATTGAGTGGGGAGCTATTGAGAGGCGGACAGCTAAAGCTAAACACTTTGAAAGTGTGAACCAGCAGGGAAGAGCTTTAAGGCCTTTATCTTTCAGTGAACACATTGAGATTTGTTTGAATTGGCATGATAGTAAATCAACACCATTAGTGAGAAAGGAACAGAGGAGTAGACCCCGTGCTAAAGGTTTCATATCTTCATGCTAAACCCAGGTGGACTAAAAACTGATCCCATTTTGAATCTTTGGTGACTTGGCAGCCAAAGATTGTTTTCCCAGGATGCACCTCTCTGTTTGTGACTTGAAAGCTTGATACTCTTGAGTAGAAACTCAGCAGTGATCATTTTTCAGATAAAAGCAGACACTGACTGAGAGACTGGCTTTTTACCACACCACAGATATCTGTGCCAGTGAACCATGTCGTGACAAAATGTGTGAGGTCAAAAATGCCCAGAAGTTTAAAATAAATTGGGATGAGATCAGAGCGAGACAGAGAGAAAACGTGCTGAAAACAGACGTGTGGAAAGGCAGAGGCAGAGGGGGGTTTGTGTTACTTGGCAACTACCAGAGTGCCAACATGTTTGCCTCTAAAAATGTGTCCAAACTCACTATTTGTATACCTCAGGGCTTCCTCTGTAATGCATACAGCCCATGGCAACATCCCAGAACAGTGTTATATCTCTGTTAGGAGTGTCAGAGTCTCCTGGGGCTTCACCTGTCAATCAAACATCCCACAGTCTCAGCGATCCAGCGCTCCTGTGCCAGCTTCAAAATGACTGACGAGGTGGTGAATAAATAAACATGGCTTAAGAGTTTTACTTACAAATTTAATTGGCTTTCTTTGTTAAAGCTTTGTTTCTTCAAATTAGACATTTACACTTGTCAAATATAAAAATTGAAAAAAGCAAGAATAACATTGTAAAATTAAGTCGTTAGTAACAAATAAGCAGCTTTTGGGTCATTTAAATCAACTCAGACATGCACTGAAGTTATTAAGCCACAGGTTGCAGATTCCTGAATAGAAACCTCTTTAAAGGTCCCATATTTTGCTCCTTTTCTGCAGTTTAATATGGATCATTGATGTCTTCATGAAATGACAGTAACATGTTTTGGTCCAAAAAGCCATTAAATCAAGCACAGCAGCATTGTTTCCAGGCTCTCATAGCCCCTCTGTTCAGAGCACTCTGATTTAGTGGGCGTGGCCTTCATATGTAAATGAGTCACCGATGATACCGCCCCGTTCTTACTCGTCACTGAGAGCGGCGCCACGAGCTCCGAGTGCACAATATTTAGAAAACAGCGAATCTTGTTTACTGTAATATTACAGGCTAAAACAACAGGCTAACTGCAGCTAAAGTTAGCAACCTGAAGCTAACATGGAGACGGGGGGGGGGGGGGGGGGGGGGGGCAGACGGTTGTGAAGTGACTCGCACACACATGCACAGTTTTACTGAGTGTAGCTGGAACATTTCCTTGATAAATGAACTCTAGCCACTTAGTCTTTTCTTCTTCCGAGATGGGAAGCTTGTGCTTGGCACTATGTGGCTGTTTACAGCCAAAAACAAAGCAGTGATGGCTCTCCCACTTCAGCATTCTCTACAGCAGAGGGGAGGGGAGTTGGCAGGGAGGGGGTTTGGGGGTATCTGCTCTGGTGGATCAATCAGGTCAGACTTGCTCCTGATTGGTCAAAAAAGGGAATTGCTGATGTCGGCAAACCCTGGAAAATCCAAACAGCTCGTTTTAGGTCAGGATTTTACATTCACAAGCACTACTAAGTACAGGTTTTGTCATTAAGTATCACATTTTGTGGGCTGGGAGGAAAGCCAAAGACCCACAAATTTCACTAAAAGACTTTATAAAGGGATTTTTTGCATAATATGGGACCTTTGGTATGGCAGCTTTAAGTCGATAAATGTAGTTTCTGTTCTTTTTTAAACTTGTAATGAACATTAAGTAAGTTTTATGGAAAATCGGATGATGTAAATCAGTAAAAGAGACCAATAACAGAGGGCCTTGTGCCTCTTTAGGATCCTACAGAGCAAGTAATAACGTGCTGTTATGAGTTGTTGTGTCAGACTTTTTCATTCTTCATCAGTACAGTATCTACAGTGTCCTCTCCTCTCTCCTGGGTGTGAGATACACATCATCAGATGATCTGTTTGCCTTGTCCCCACTCTCTGTTTCCATCTGTTATCGAATCTTCACTGATTTGTTGGTGTTACATAAAAATATATAAGATTTTGGTTTCAGTATGTGGTGTACTCCAACAGTTTGATCTGCCTGCAGTCAGTGGGCTGTAGCAGTTCAACGTCCAATTCTTTGAAAGAATCAAAGTGAGTCATCTTGGGGGTTTTTTGCGACTAGAAGCCAGAACAACAATCCAAATTTAAAATGAGAATCATTATTTTCTTCAAGCATCAAAGCAGAAAACCTAAACCCTAAAACTACTGTCGACAGTTGAATCCATTTGTCTCTGAAACACCTGTAATCCAAAAATATCTGCTCTGTGTTTTATTTCAACATACAAAACAACACTGTGAGATCTCTGATCAGGAGTTTGTTTTTCTGACTCTCTTCACTGACGTGTGTTTTGCGGTGTTGATACTAAACCATCTTGGTTGTAAATTTTGATTATCTAAACACACTCTCTCACACATGCACACACACCAACAAATCCCTGCTCCTCCATTTCTAAGTCCTAAATCCTCCATCTTCTGTCTTCTTCTGCAGAGTAATTGGATATTTTGTTGACCTATAAATATTCATGTTTTCTGATCCAACAGTGCACACTTTATATTCATGTGAAGGCATCACCCAATGCATCATGGGAACAGAACCTGAAAGAGAGGAGTGCACCATAATACAGATTTGAACATCCTTAAAATAAATGTAAAAAACTATAAGTAGGAAAGTCAAAATAGTTTCTGCTCAGAAGAACTTCACACTCGAAAGATTGATAAGAACGAGGCATGAATCATGTATTGATTCTGTGATTTAGTAAACGCAGCTCAAAGTTCAATGATGACGTTAATGAGTTGTCTTTCTGTACGATGAGTAGCCTGGGACTGTCCTCGTGTTCATACAGGGTTGAGAATAAAAAGTTATTTGAAGTGGTTAGATGCAGTCATGGATGGAGAAAATGATAAAAAGCTTGACTGAGCGCTGGCTACAGAGTGATGGAGGAATCTCTTTTCCGCTGTGAAACTCTCTTCAGTCGACAGCAGAGCAGTCAAAGCAGAAAACAATTTCCTGCAAAGAATACGGCTCTGAGAACAATATCCTGCTACTTCCTATCTTTACGAAGCTCTATTTGTCTCAATTATACTTTCCAAATACTGTTTGACTCTCAGTCCTCTTCATTCTATATGTTCTATCTAACTGTCTGGCTTTTTTATTCTCAATTTCTTTCTATTTTTTTTTCGCTATGCTCTATGAAGAAGTATCAAGAATCATCCTCAGCATCCCACATGGGAACTATCATTTGTCAGAACAGGTAAGAAGATGACCTGCTGTTTACTGCACAGACACCTTTGTAATCCAGAGTTTACAGAGACACAGGCAACTCAGTGCACTGAAGGGAAAAGCTGAGAAAGTTCTGTGTCTAACAGGGGACATAAAACATCTACTTTGGCTAGTGACATATAACTCAATATCCCTTTCAGACCGATACGACAACCAGTCACCAGAGGGAGCTCTAAAAAGTCTGGCTTCACCAAGAACCACCCCTTTCATCCATTTTGATACAGTCTCTAGAGGGATTATCACTCTACGTCATCATAAAGATGCGCATGCATCTTGACCGCAGGAGCAGTGTTTAGCTTAATTCATTCAGACGAGTTAGCATTTTATAAACACTAAATTCAACCTGTTAGAAGCATAAAAATGTACGGTTGTTCTGTGGTCAGTTTTAAGAAACAATAATTTACAAGAGCAGCAACTTCTATCTAGTTTTTATCGTCACAGAGCAACCTGTGTTTTGGAGTTATAAGAGACCATGCTAACTGGTGACTCTTAGCCGAGAGTCACAAGTTGACAGGGTCACACTTTACACTGAAACACCAGCGAAGTCTGCATGTGAATAATTTGGGCCATCTTTATCCAATTTGGTGCAGTTCTCTGGTTCTTTTATTATGAACCGGGTCTCAGACTCAGCAGTCTTTGGGCTCTTTTTGGTTTTGGAGGGTTTCTGATTTATTGACACATGTTTACATCCTGGTCTGTCACAGTCTGATAAGTGTCCACGGATAATGCAGTCATGAGCATCAAGTGAGAGTTGTGTGTTTAAATAGCTCTCTGAGTACACGCCAGATTTCTCTGCCAAAAACGTCTGTCCATCTTAATATCAGTCCACTTGCTGATCTCTTCTGTCAACTAACTGCTATTTCACAAACCCAGGAGTCATTTACCATCCGTCAAAGTGATGACATTAAGTTTAAAAATGAGTTTTTTGGTGGTTAACTCCTCCACAGTCAGTTGACAAACGGTTATACTCCGCAGAGCTTCTGTATCTGAATTGCGCCCACATCCGACGTTGTTGATAAACAAATAATCTGTCTAAAGATATAACAAGCACAAGCACTTTGTGGAAACATGAGGCATAGTAAGGTTACACACACACACACACACACACACACACACACACACACACACACACACACACACGCACACACACTGTGATGCATTCTAGAAACATACAGAGAAAAAAAAAGTCAAGTAAGTGTGTGTGTGTTTGTGTGTGTGTGTGTGTGTGTGTGTGTGTGTGTGTGTGTGTGTGTGTGTGTGTGTGTGTGTGTGTGTGTGTGTGTGTAGGAGCCATAAACAGTATGTTCCGTAAATCTACCTCTAAATATGCATGCTTTTGGTCTGAATGTATAGTATATGTGTGTGGGTGGAGTATATGGTGTGTGTTTGTGCAGAAGCTCAGTGGCTCATCAGCTGAAAAAGTGCCAAGTGGACAAAAACCCATGTGGACTTTCTTTTCTTATTCCTCTCAGAGATGATTGTGTATCGGCATGAAAATGAGTCATTAGAGAGCGAGAGGCAATCTCATGTTCGATTACACGCAGCCTGGAGCAAGTGTGTGTGTGTGTGTGTGTGTGTGTGTGTGTGTGTGTGTGTGTGTGTGTGTGTGTGAGTGTGTGTAAAATGAAATCTGTGTACCAACACCACAGTATTTGCTTGTCATCGTGCTCGTACACTCATATAAAAGCATTAGTCTTATAATCATGTTAGTAATACTGCTGTCATCTCAAAGCCTTAAAGTCAGCACTCACAGTTTTTCAAGCTTGTTTTGTTTTATTTTCTGCTTTAACTGATACTAAAAGATGAAGAGATAGGAGAGTTAGATTTTGGATTTTTATTGACGTGTTGTGGTGCATCGAGTGCTCGGCCTCTGTTCCCAGGGTACATACTCAACACAGGGTCTGCACGTCTCAGGGACGTCCTCAGGTTTGCTTGTTGTGACCAGTCACAGGCCTTAACATCGTGGGGAATGGTTGTGTCATGCATACAGGTATGAAGAATGTAGAATGTAACCCTGGCAAATCAACTGAAGCTACTGAAATTTTTGATATTGCATTATTTGGATGATCTGAAAATTACAGAATTTGAAACATGATTTAGGACGCAGTCACACTGGCAAACCGTACCGTGCTTAAGCACACTTCCACCCTAAAGCCCAGATCGTTTGGCCAGTGTGACCACAAGCGTGTATGCTTGAGGACGGTTCACCTGTCTGCATTAGCACGCTTCAGACAAGCACATGCAAAAGCATAATCACACGAACATGAGGTATGCAGGTATTGGTTCTCTCTCATTTGGAGTACTGTATGGTTGTTTGGTCCTCTGCTGCTAAAATGGATATAAAAAATTTCAATTAGCTCAGAATAGAGCTGCAAGATTAGTACTTAATTGCTCTTTTAAAACCAATGTAGCAAGGATGCATCACAGTTTGGCATGGTTAACTGTCGAGGCTAAGTTAACATCTAGTATCATAAAATTTTCTAGAAATGCAATTATGGCGGGGAAGTCAGATTTCTTTAGTGAACAATTAAAAAATGCAGGTCTAAATAATATTCATAAAACTGGACAAGTAAGCTTGGGTTATTTAAAACTTCCAAAACCAAATTCAGAATTACTTCAAAAAACTTTTTTCTTATAGAGCCATTCAGCAATGGAATTTTTTACCTGAAAATATTAAAAGAATCAAAAGTAAATACTTATTCAAACGATCTATCGAACAAGTGTTATTGAGAGAGACCACATAATTAGAATAATTAGAATAATCAATGTTTTTTGAGTTAGTTTTTAGTTTTGGTTTGTTTGTGATTGATTTTACTTTGATTTACACTGACATGCATCAGTTTTTGTTTGTATGATTATTGTATGTTGTGATGTTTTATGTGGACCCCAGGAAGATTAGCAACCACGACAGTGGAAGCTAAAGGGGATCCTAATAAGAAAAAAGAATAAAGGTACGATTTATGACGGGTGATTGCTGCAACCACTCCGCTTGTCAATCATTTTAAACAACAGCGGGGTGTTAGAGGGCTGTGTCGGGCCAAAACAACTCACAATAAGTCAAAAAGTCTCTAAAGTTGTAGCAGTGTTCTCTGTTTCTCATTGTGATGACTGATGACGAGATAGTGTGTTATGTAAACAGACACTTCATGATGATGTATGCGGGCCATGCGTGTGCCTAAAGTCTGGCTCATATTGTAGTAGTGTGACTGCTGGGGGGAGCAGACAATCATGCTTGAGTATGCCAATGATTATTTGAAATCTTAATAATCTGTCAGCTGTACTTTAAAAATGTCCTTTAACAAGTTGTGAAATTATAAAATCTGTCAGAAAATGTCCAAACATTCAGAAGGATACCGCAGAATAATTAAAGCACACACACACTACTGAGTGCTTTCTTGCTAAGAGAAACTACTTGTACTGAATTTATAACAGTTTGTCAAGTCATATTTTCAAGCTTATAAGCCTTAACTTCAAGAGAATAGAGCAGGGACCAGGTAGGAAGGGTCTGTGGGTTTGATGGCAGCTTGATGACTAAAGCCTCTGAACGAGGAGCACGAGACTTAACCAGCGCCAAACCAGCACCGGGCTGATTTTATACCCTCTGTCTCTCTCACACACACACATTCACACTCGCACACACACACACACACACATACCCTCTCTGAGGTTGTGGATTGACAATTATAACCCACTCCAGGATGACTGTCAGGTTAAAGGTTGAAGGTTTCTTCCAATTATCTACATGAGTTCCTGTGCGTGTGTGTGTGCACACGTGTGTGTGTTTCTGTGTGTTTTGGGAGGTCCAGGTTGTAATGATAATGTTTTTTTTATGGTGCTTATAGTGTTTAATCAATACTCGTCTTTATAATGACACTCTACCCATTACAGCTGTGTTTAAGAGACAGAGAGTGCACATACATGCACTTTTCATTGTTACTCTGACATCTACATGATGACCACTGAAAGGGTGTTGTGGGATTTGCAGTTTCCTTATGGAGGCAGGAAACTACACTAGAGATTCTCTGTGTTTTCACCTTTGAATGGGTAAACAAGAATTAGCCTGTCATGCATTGATGCCTCTGTAAAAAAAATGTGCCTCAGGAGGAACAGCTGCTCTTTGGATTCCCTTTGTTTTAACGGGAAATATTTTCAACCTGGCGTTACGTCCTTATTCAAACAACACTAGGCGGTACAAATATGTTGTCGACACAGCTTGTGCTCTTCTTTGCCAGAGGGGTAGACATCCACGATGACAACTTAACACTAACAACGGTTCATTAGCTAGTTCCTTCAATGACTTCATTTTAAAACCGGCAGTGATTCACAGATTTTCGACTCGGGACACAGGGGGAAAGTGATAAAACATGATACTGGTGGGAAAACAGTGAGGGGACTGATAACATTTGGTGTCGAGCCCAGATGGGCGGCATAAGTCATTGCTTCCTCATTATGTGTTTCAGATGATGATATTCTGGTAATGGAGGGAGTGACTCTAATGTTGACAGTCAAATTTAGGTTTCTCAGATGAAATACACTCTGGAAAATTGCCTTCCTATTGTAACTTCAATAATAAGCTTGACCTTTACTGTGATTTCTCTATTTTTATACGACGACATGTTCACTCTTTTACACACACACACACACACACACACACACACACACACACACACACACACACACACACACACACACACACACACACACACACACACACACACACACACACTCTCTCTCTCTCTCTCTCTCACTCGCACATACACACACATGCATCTGTGTGTCCTTCAGAGAGCAGAGCAAGCTAATTCACTGGTGTCATTAGCATAAAGATATGCAATCAGGAAATTAGCATAATGTTAGAAAGTGTGAATTTGAACTAGCTCGTCCTAAAGAAAGGACAAACCAATGTCTCACTGAGGACAACACAGACGTGACTGAGCTTTATAGTTATAATCATCTTAATGTGACATATTTAAATAATTTTCCAACTTGTGAGTCATAAGATGTCAAAACCGTTTGAACCCTTCAGTTGCTGTTGATGTGTTTCATGTGTTTGTGTCAAAACACACACACACATGAAACACACACACACACACACACAAACACACACACACACACACACACACATTTAATTTTATCTCTGTGACCTTGTACTCTTGTGTAGGCAGTTTGTTTACTCTTGTAGTTTACATTAGAAGCATTCATGTACCTCTACAAGATGGTTTGTTGTGGGTGTGTGCATATGGATACAACACAATGTATTTCCACAAGCACATGTGCATGTGTGTGTGTGTGTGTGTGTAAGAGAGAGAGACATGCATGAGGGTGTAATGTAATCTGCTTTTGATCCAAACCCCCATGTTTGTTCCTTATAGTGATAAAGTAGTGCCTGGGGCTAAACCTTTGTGTGTGTGTGTGTGTGTGTGTGTGTGTGTGTGTGTGTGTGTGTGTGTGTGTGTGTGTGTGTGATAGTACAAAATAGTGATAAAGTAGTGTCTGGGTCAATGAAAATTACCCTCATCCATCTCCCACAGTGTACGTGCATGAAAAGACACACACACTCACACTAAACTGGACACACAGCATGAGAAGAAGAGGAGGAAATGATGGCATGACAAATCCCCACTGAGTTGAAAAAAAGATTCAAAAAAAACATTTCGAGTTAAGGTGACAAACATTAAGTTATTATTTGATATTGAAGAAGCTCTGTGAATAAAATGAAAATGAAACCTAAAACATGAGTCACTGCAGAGAGAACATCAGTAAATGTTAAAGCCTGTGTTTAATCTAATTAAGACAGAACACACCAAATCAATGAATGGTAGATAATTATAGATGGTGTGAGCAGCAGATACAAGGTCAGTGAATCTGAGTAAACAGAGAAAGAAGATGCAGCTCTGTGGAGAAATGAGGTTGAGAACTATTAGCAAATTATTGAATTATTAGAGCACATTCATCTCATAATTAGAGCATCTAGAGAACACTTGAAGGCAGCGTCTTCTGTTCTACTTGTTCTACATGAAGTATGGAACAAGCACAGAAATTACAGGACTTAACAAGACCAAGGGTTAGATTTAGGTTCAGAATAATGGGTTTGTGTTGAATCACAAGTTGCAAAAAATGCTTGTTTATATAAATGTTGTGGAAAATTTAACAAACTGCAAAATGTTGTTACATGGTTGAGTGAGGAACTTGACTCTGATTGGTCATTACTAAGCAACAGACTCTTGACAGTGAAGCAACAGTCTTGGAAAAACCAACTGTAGTGACATCAGTGTGGTTTGTTCACTGTGGGGTAGAAATAGGTTTGGGGCAAAACAGCAAAGAAACAGCCAGTGGGGTTAAAGGGGCTTGAGTCAGTGAAAGAAGATTGTCTAAAGAACTAATGATGGATAACTTCCAGTGGAAAGAGTAGTAAAATTTTTCTTCATCTTTGTAAAGCTAGATTCAGTTAAAGGACTTTGTGTTGGATTTCTTCATTTCAGGTTTTGTCTCTCCATTTGACTGCTTGTAATTCTTGTAATTTTTGCTGTCTATCACACGTTTCGGGTCTACAGGGTGGGCCAGAAAGATTGACCCATCCTAAATCTCTATTTAGTTTGCATAGCTTTTGTCATGGAAACTTAAAATTTTGGATAGTTTCTCTTAAAAGACATAGCTTTCGATGTACCTGAGTTCATTTGTTTCCTCCCAATGATTGTGGAGTATGGCATCGAAGGGTAAGCGCGTCCAGATTGTGGCTTTAAAGGAGGCTGGACTGACAACAATGCAAATCATGAAAAAGGTGAATGTTTGTCAGGCTTTCTACAATGTCCTGAACAATACAAGGAGACTGGCAATACCACCAGCAAGCCAATCCCTAGAAGAAAACGTTCAGTCCGGACCAAAAGGGTTGTTGAGATGGTGAGGAAGAGAATCCAAAGGAATCCTCGCAGGAGCATGAGGGCAACAGCAAAGGAAGTGAACATCTCAAGAACTTCACTGAGAAGAATCGTCAAACAGGATCTCGGACTGAAAGCACAAAAAATACATCACAGACAACTGATTTCAGCCGCTTCTAAGAAAAAACTGCTTGACAGGGGGAAAATGATGCTGCAGAAGATCCAGAGTGCCGCAGACAAAGTCCTGGTTTGGTCTGATGAGAAGATCTTCACTGTTCGGGCAGTGGTCATTCCCAGAATAACAGGGTTTCTGCACATGATGGCTCAAAGTCTCCTTTGGTCTTCAATCAGGAGGGTGTGGAAGTGAACAGCCAGGTGTACCTTCACATGCTTGAAGAAAAAGTGTTGCCTTGGTGTACCAATGTGTTTGGAAACCAGTGTGTCTTCACACAAGACGGTGCACCAGCTCACACATCCAATGTCACACAGGCCTGGTGCAAGCAGCACTTTCCTGGCTTCTGGGACAATAACATGTGGCCTCCTTCAAGTCCGGACATCAATCCAAAGGACTCTGCGATCTGGTCTATCCTGGAGAGGGAGGTCTCAAGAGTATCTCACAGCAGTGTCACCACTTTGAAGACAGCTCTGATGAAGTCATGGTCAAAACTTGATGCAGAGACAGTGCGGGGCTCATGCCAGGCAGTGCCAGGTCGTCTCCAGGCTTTGATAAAGGCAAAGGATGGCCATATTGAGATGTAAATCTTGTTGGTGACAGAGAATAAGGTATAGAAGCTGTGTTCATTGTTTGTTATGTTTGTCTTCAAGCATTTTTGGATAGTGCAGAAAAAACTGTGGATAAATCTTTCTGGCGCACCCTGTAGTAGCCCATCAGGTTACTCTCACATCGGTACCTACAGACCATCATTATGTCCGGACAATCAAGACCAGTCTGTGAGACTAAGGTTTTGCCCTAGTGTGAAAAGGCAGAGGTGAAGCATGCAGGACTCCTTTCCACAGATTAATTTGATGAGCGATAAGAGTCGTATCTCACCCTGAAGGCACCTGCTCATTAATCCTTTGATGACAATCTGCACAGCTACACCTAAAGCTGACAACTGTCCACTAATAACTGCAGCTCCAACTAGAAGTTTCTATTTGTGTTTATCGTTTGTGCACAGTGCTCATTGTTAGACAAAGATGTGACTGTAAGATGAACTGTTCTCTCTCACATCTTCAGCTGCCCAGATACTTTCTGTCCAATGAAATCATCCACATTTTTTTCCTGAGAGAAAAGGATCTCATTGTTTTCTGTTTTCTAATAAATATAGGGCCTTTATAATTGTGTAACTAAGGATCTGAGCAACAGTTCATTAATCATTCATTGTGTGTGTGTTGGCTATAGAAACGCTGCACCATTTATAATTCATATTATTCAATAATTCATTTATTTACATAGAACAAATAATGCTAACCTCTTACTGATTGTTACCCTGGGAGAGGAGAGTCAGCATAACACACACACACACACACACACACACACACACACACACACACACACACACACACACACACACACACACACACACACACACACACACACACACACACACACACACACACACACACACACACACACTTGAAGTGGTTAATTAGTGAAACTCCATGGATGATATTTTTGTCTCAGGAACAAACGGTGAGCCCCAGGGGCAGAGCAGAGAGTTGGGAAGACAGAGAATATTTCAAAAAAAGAGGAGGAGGGAGAGAAGGAGAAAGGAAGGACGGATGATGACAGAGAGCCCAGAGAAAATAGATGCATCCAAGACAAACAGAGAGGAAACAAGAAAAAGGGTTTGTTAGAGACAGGAGAGAGGAAAAACATCACACTAAAAGGCTGGAGGGAAATATAAGTGAACTACTCAATTTCTTGTGAAGTATCTCTAGATATCTTCAGCTGATGATTCATACTTGAGTCTTACAACAATAACTTCTTCCATCTAAGGTATTGAGGTAAATCAATATGGTGTGACTGAGGATGTGAGAAAAACACAAATTAAAGCTCCAAACATTAAATAAAAGAAAAATAAATTCAAAGAATGTTGATGAGAGGTGTTCATGCTGTTATGAATTGTGATTTTTTGCTTCTTCAAGGTTGTTGTCTCTTCAGCATGAGTATCCTTTACCATAGAAAAGGCTTTATATAAAACCTCCTCCTTCCCCTTTGTTCCTCTCAGCGGGAGCTCTCCAGTCTCTAAAAAGTTGTCTTCCCATCAAGTAGCTTTACAAAGTTAAATCTCACTCAGTCTTCAAGCTTTGTGTCATTTTCTCTGCTTTTTATACAGTGAATAAAAAAACACACACTGCATAGATGCAAACATAAAAGACAGCAGCAAAATGCTAAAAGACAAAGGAAGATTTTCAAGACCTTCATCCTCTCTTTCCTTTCCTGCTTCTTCTTGTCCTGATAACAAACACTCTCTCAAGCCTCGCTGTGTTTGTTAGGGTGCCTATGTGTTTCACTGAATACATCAAGACATGTTCAAAGTTTTGTTTCCAATCGTAGGACATTTCCTGTTAAAGTTCTTCGACTTCTTAGCTTCGGTGATGCATGAACCAATTGTACTGAACTGCCGTATGTTTGCATGTTTCGTGAAATTATATAAAGGTAAATTTACTTGAAAGGGGCTGTGAGAACGATCTGAAAAAGCTATCTTTTTCTGGGATAAAGACTTCATATTCCATGAGGACTTGCACCCACTGTCGTCAGGACGGACCTTAGCCAAGGCATGTGTGTGTTTTGATGCATATGAAAGGAGAGCAGATCTTCTTTTTGACACTACTTTTCTTTGATAAAGACAACTTTTTACCAGATACAAGGCGACAAGGTAATGCATTAATGAAAATGTAGTTATGCTATGTAGTTACGCGCCACTGTTTGAAACATGACAACAAGCAAACTTTGTAAACTCAGCTTGTACCAGTGGCGATTGCTCTAAGACTGCAAGGGAAGCTTAGCTTCCTCTAAAATGTACCCAAAGAAGTGGTGATATGTTCTGCTGTGTTAACATTTCATTGACAAAATATGAGCTAGAATTCCTTCATCTTTTGTTCAGAATCAGCTACCTATCACAGGTAACTGACTTGACCTCCTTCTCATTCATCCCCGCAGCGTCTCAGCACTTTAACACAGTCGGACACTGAGCGTCTTCTGACTTCAGTGGGGAAGCGTAGAGTGGGTTGTTCCACTATGGAAACTGGACGGTCATTGAATAAACACTGGGCTTTGTCCCACCCATCGAACACTCAGTGTCTCTGGGGGTCTATGAGGCAGTGGGCTGGCCTGGACCCTCGGCTTCTGCATGATGATTGGATGATCTGTCTGAGGCTGAATCCCTTTTTGATTGACAGTGAAATGAGCCAGTCAGAGATATTGAAGTATAACCCTCCACCGGAGCATCTTCTGAGTTTTACATTCAGTTGTTCTGGACTGATCTGGAGGATTTATCAATCCCCAGCGAATTTACTTCTCTTAAAAACGACGAGCATTGTGTTTAAAGATTCTCTCCCTTTTCACCAATAAGCAGCTACAGCTACAGCTGCGGAGCTTCTCCCCCTGTCACTCACACTTACAGCCTGCAGGTGTAGAGAGGAGCTTCTCCTGTTTAAAGCGGCTCAAGTCTTACACCTGCGACACAATGGGCCAAAGCTGTTTAAGCAGTCTAGGGCTCTTCTGGCCATTGAGAGAACACAGGTAAAATCCCTGGAAAAAACACCTGGTTGGTACGACAGGGTCACAGATCATTTTCATGTAAAGGAACGGAGGGTAGAATTTATGTTTAAATAAATTAGCAAATCTATGATGTAGGCTGGAAAAAAATTGGCTTCCCCTCCTGACCAACATCCGCTGCTGGTTTGTACCATAGTTTGATAGACGGTTATATTTAGTGCTGCCTGGTGCTTTAAGACGCGTCTGTAACTTGTTAATTTAGTGAATCCTAGTTATGTTCTACCAGAGCTCATCTACCAACTCCAACCTCACCAAGCAGAGCTAATGTAACCTCACTCTTCATTTTATTGATAGACTCTCAAGTTTGAACAGACCACTGCAGAATAACTGCTGACTGTGGGTTGGGATGAACATTATGACAAACAGATTAGCTTGTGTTTTAGCCTTTAGCCATGTTTTAGCCAGAGTATTATTACTCTTCTGTTAAGCTTTCTTCTGCTCTTCCGTTCCTTTTCTTTTCAGGCAGTTCAGCTCCCGTGTCCATCATTACAACAAAATAAATCAATCCGGTCCTGAACAACCTGCCCATGAATCCTGGAATTAGCATTTAGAAACAATCGGTATACAGGTTATACAGGTTATACAGGTGTACATATACGTAGAGGTAAAAGTTTTTTCAAGATCACTAAAAAAGTACTCACAAGGACCTATGACAAGAAAAATGGACTTTTAATTAACAGTTTGTGTTTTAGTAAACAGTGTGTACCCCCTTGTGCTGTAGTTTCTGTAAAGTGTCAGGTATTTGTTCCTTTACGGAGCCAGGTTGAAAGGATATGCTCCAAGCTTTAAACTTAGATCATTTTTTTCCACTTTTTTCCCAGGAGAAGGCTGAAATATTCAAATTCCAAGACATCTGTGCATATTGTGCCTTACATTTACCTCACATGTTGGAGCACACCTGATCTGAGTCAAATGTGTTGCAACAACTCAAAAATTAGTTTAGAGATCAGTCCAAACCTGAGGCCAGCTTCAGAAATTTCATCTCGTAACACAACAGCGCTCAAGTCCAACACAGCAGCTCAGTTAGAGTAAAGGTAGAAACAAAGAAAAAGGACAAAGACTAGAACAGACAGAAAGTGGAAAGGTGAGAAACAAAGAGAGAATAAAAAAATGAATGAACACAAACAGACACACAAACAGCTCTGGGGCCTGGAGACAACAACAGCAGGTGACTGTCTCGAGGCAAGCCTCTACCAGAAGCTTCAAACAGCATGATAGAAATATGACACACACACACACACACACACACACTTGCAGGGAGAGTGGGACTGTATCCTTTGTAGGCTGTGGTCAGACAAATAACCCTTCAGTCAGAGCATTACAGAGGAGCAGCTCCCATCTCCAGGAAAAAAAAAACACTTTTCCTTTTCCCTCTTTCTCTTCCTCTATCCATCTATAGGATGACTCTCTACAGAATGACACTAAAAATACCAGACTGAGTCTTTCCCCCAGAACAAAGCATTACCTAAATGTCTGTATTCAGAGTTAAAGTGTTCGTAAACAATCAGAAAATAAACATGATTCATAGAGCACTGCTTTCTGGGTAAATTTTCTGACACATTAGAGTACCACAAACATTGTTCAGTCGTGTGTGTGTGTGTGTGTGTGTGTGTGTGTGTGTGTGTGTGTGTGTGTGTGTGTGTGTGTGTGTGTGTGTGTGTGTGTGTGTGTGTGTGTGTGTGTGTGTGTGTGTGTGTGTGTGTAGTGTACTGGAAGAGCTTATTTTTTCTGCTCACTGGAGCTCAAACACACCACCTGTACATGACACTGACCAAGGTAGCATCCGTGGCTAACGCTGTCAGCACTAGAAAGGCTGATAATGTGTGTGTGGGGGTGTGTGTGTGTGAGAGAGGAAGGAAAAATTTGGGATTGAATGAAAGTAAAGTAGACAGATTTCAGTGTGTTTTTGTGGCATACACACCTCTACATAAAACTGACCTCTGTGCTTCACGGCTCTGCAGATTGTGTGTGTGTTTCTGAGTTATTGATTCATGGATCCCCTAAAGGAATAGTATATTAGTGGTGACCTCTACAGAAAAGGAGACACAGAAAGAGAAAAATAGAGCCTGGCAGACATCTGACAGGATATGTGAAGAAGGGTAGAGCTTGATGGATTAAAAAGATACACATACAGACATGAATCTAATATTTTAATATGAGTGTAAACCCAATAATTCTGAGGCATTTTTCTCTTTATAACTTTTCAAAGTCCATATTAAAACCTAAACACAACTAATTACAATAAATAAATAAAAAAACAAAGAAAGCATATATATGGAGCAGGAGAGTAAGAGATCCATCAGCTCGATGTAATACATCTCTTCTGTTTGAAGCTTTGAAGTTACAAATGAAGAGAGGAGATATTCGAAGAAAAAAAGAGAAAGGGAGAAAAAAATCTGTTATATCTGACACACAGAATACTGCACAACTCTGAAAGCAAGACTTTGCTCAGCCTCAACCTATTTTCCTGCTAACTTCTCCACTTTGTTCTCTACTTTTTTCCTCACTACCAAATTCATTCATCTGCCACACCCCTTCCTTTCTTCCTACCCTTCTTTCATTCTTTCCACCAATATTCATCAGCTCATCGCCCATTCCTTCAGAGAGGTGTGGACCCACAGAAAGCACCATGTGACGGTAAGTTCAGCTGCAGAAGATGAAAGGATGAGTGAGTGAAGAGAGCAAGGGGGGAGGAGAGGCAGAGGCAGAAAAAAAGGGTGTGGTGAGCAGAGATTGTGAAGTGGAATAAGAGATCAAAAACCTTTAATCTCTGAAATGTCAGCTAAGTGGGGGGAAAATCCACCCACAGGCATGAAGGAGGGAACACCTTTTTTACTGATGATCAGAGGGTTTGATAGTTAGAGCTGGGCTCAGAAAAGTCCAGAATTACAGATGGTTTTCAAAGCTGAAGCCTAAATGTGTAAGATCACAACCACCAGTAAAGAAGACCTCAGTCAATCCATAAACTGACACTGAAGAAAGAAATTTTACATTAAAACCAGTGTTTTTCTAACTGCAGCAAACACGGTTAGAGAAGAAACTAGTTCGCTTATGGGTGCATGGTGCGTTTCAGGTTAAAATTCTTCTATGATTCAGTTTTTCCTTATGTCTGTCAAAACTCTGCATAAAAATACAGAATACATTGGCAAGTTTTGGTATCAAAATTCCCTGGTTTCCATTTGGAGCTGAAATGGTATCCTCTGAAAAATATGCAGACTGCAATCTGTTGTCCTGAATTCCTAGAGCCCATCAGTGGTCATCTAACATGACTTGGCTTTAATCAGACATATTTACAGTTCTACAGTTTCATTTAGCAGACACTTTTTTCCAAAGTGACGTACAACACAAGCAAGAATTTAGACAGAAGGAAAACCTAGTTAGTGCGACAACAGTGCTACAAGTCATTCAGCTGCAGGTGCTGCCATTGGTGCAGGATTTTTTTATTATTTATTTATTTATTTATTTATTTATTTATTTATTTTTTGGGGGGTTGAATAACAATAAGCCAACAAACCACAATTAATTGCTGCAACAGTATACCTCAGTCTTCAACAAAATTCAGTAGTAGTGCTGAAAAATCACAAGAGCTGAGTCTTAGACTTACTGACTAATTCTACCCCTGAGCAAAGAGGAGAAGGGTCAGATTAAGTGCACAAGTGTTCCCTGAACAGATGAGTTTTCAGACATCTCTGAAAGTAGAAAGGGACTCTGTGGATCGTATAGAGTTAGGTAATTCATTCCACCATTTGGGAACAACAGAGGAGAAGAGTCTGGCTAGTGATTTGGAGCCGCACTTGGCTGGGAGCATCAGGCGTCTTTCACAAGCAGAGCGTAGTGGGCAAGAAGGAGTGTAGACCTGAATGTAGGACCCCAGGTAGGCAGGAGCCATTCTTGTCAATGTTTTGTAAGCCAAAAGAAGCTTTGAATTTGATTGAAGCTGCCACTGATAGCCAGTGAAGAGAGATTAACAGCTGGGTGACGTGTGCTGTTTTGGGCTGGTTAAAGACCAGACGTGCTGCTGCATTCACAATCATCTGCAGAGGTTTGAATGTACACACAGGGAGGCCTGCTAGGAGTGAATTGCAGTAGTTGATGCGTGATATCACAAGGGGCTGCATACCCTGTTGTGTCAGGTAGGGTCTGATCCTCCTGATGTTAAAGAGGGCAAATTGACAAGACTGTGAAATCGAGGCTACATGAACCTTAAAGGTCAGCTGGTCATCAATCGTGACACCCAGATTTCTGGCAGTTTGTTGGCACAAGTTGATTGGAATAAAGCAGAACACTGATCGGTGGTTGAACCGAGGGACAACTACCAAATGTAATTCAGAAACACAGCCAGTAATCCTCTTTTAGGCTGAAAATATATTTGCCTTATAACCTAGTGTACTGGGCTTAATTGTTGACATATTTAGTAACGTGTCATGCCGAATTTTGGTGTTTAACAACAAAGCCAAAGTGAAGTGCAGTTCCCCAGTTGTCCACTCGAGGCTGGCTCCAAAAAGGCAACTTCCAATATCAAAAGCTAAGTCTCTCCTCACTCTGATATTTTGGAAACAGAATTTTCTGGTGTAAGCAGAAGTTAGCCTGGCCATATAAAAACCTGCTACAGCTACTTTTAGAGAGTAATTAGAGGTCAAAAAGCTGGCCTGACTGTTTATAATTCGCTGACTTTGGGAGTTTTCAGCTAATGGAGTTTTCTTATGAAATGATGCTTGTTTTGGTCCACCTTCTTTTTTTTACGGCCTATCTTCTTCATTTTTCTTGCAATCTCTTCTTCTTCTTCCTCATCCCATCCTGTGTGCTCCCTCACCTGTGAAACTAAGAGATGTCCTCAACTTACAAGGACAATTCTGCACTAAGTGTTTGTATATGTGTGTGTGTGCATGTGTGTGTGTGTGTGTGTAGGACTGGTACAAGAGCACACTGTATGACACACACAGGGCTTAACACACTTTCAGCTCCATCTGTCATGTCCTCTCAGACCGGTCAGTCAATATCAGCCTGATCATCATTATGAGAAATCACAGCCGCATGTTGAAATTGGATTACATGAAGCTTGAAGCAAAGGACATCAACACACCTGATGAAGACATCGAACACTCACAACAAACAAGTCAATACAGCTGTTTCACTCACACGTACACACACTGTGCCTGCAGGGCTGACCATTCATCAGTCTATCAGCTCCTTTAATTACAGAGAGACGACTCATTCATCAGAACATGAAGTGAACATGACTTATTCTTCATTAGAATAAAAACTGGAACTCAAAGGTGTTTTTTGTTGATGATAGTATTAAAAAATCTTTAATCATTTATTTTATAAAAGAAGTCAAACATGCAATATATTTTCCATCTTTGCTACTGGTAAATTTTAACCACTGACTGTTAAATAATGGATGATGTGTCTCCTCTTCCTTCTGCTGCACAAAAGTGAAGCCAAAATACCTTGGCATATTAATCTGGATGAGAAGATGAGAAGTAATGTCAAGTAATTTTACAAACGTAAAAGTCTTTTCAGTCTTTTCTGAAACAAAAAATATAATAACTCCACAAAAATACATTTTCATATCAACAACCACCTGGAGGTGTTTATTAAAGCCTTTCATGGGACCTTCTTGCTCTCGCACATAAATAAAATCAGCACACACACACACACACACACACACACACACACACACACACACACACACACACACACACACTAGGCTCAAGGGGTTCGCTGTAGGAGTCAATTAAAGGAGCTCCCCATTGTAATTACACTACGTTAGATATACTGGCCCATTGGGATGTGAGCGTTTGTGTGTTTGTCCTTCCTCCTCCTATCATCTCCCCTCCCTCTCTTTTACTCCTCATCTCTACCTGGGGCTGTGTGCAGGAGGGGCTCATTAAACCCTCCTTTGGTCTCTCAACTAAGAGGTGAAATTCAGAGATCTTTGTTACACTGGGATCCTTTTAAGTGTGTTTGAACATCAAATTAATGAATGCAGAACAGAAGAAAATGAATCACTGACATGGACTAATTTCAGTAGACTTATTTCAAATGGGAGTTCATTTGATAATTAAACATTCATGAAAGAAAAATGGTCTTTTTCTGCAGTAAACACAGTTCAAACTCTCACCATGATCCTCTTCTCCATCCATCTGTCCACTCCACTCTTTCCCTCCTCTGGTTCTGTAATTCTCTTTGGATCAGAAAAACTGCTGACGTGACGAAGCTGCTCTGTCAGATCCAATCAATAATGCACTATCTCACAGAAACACACTCAGCACCACAGTGACACCTGTTCCAAAAAGGCTCGAACTGACACACCTATATGCACCTGTATGTGCAGGCTTAAAGGTCAGCAAAGAAAATGTAATTTGATGAGTTCAAGGGTTGAGTTGGCAGACTGGGACAGTTTAACAGGTCATGAAGTGTTAATAAGCAGAAAACAACCGTATTATGTCTGGGTGCAGCATTTTTTACGCTAGTGGTTCACAGAGTTAGGGTTGGAACCATTTAGGGAGTCATGAAAAACATAGCAAATCAGTGGCTGAGTAAAGTCTTTTTTTTTTCCTCTTTTTAACTGGGAGGCATCAAAGGAAACAGGTTACTGCAAAATAACAATTCATTGTCTTTATAATTTTTCCAAAGGTCCAAAGGCTAACGGCACAAACAAGTATTTCCACCTCGTGTAGTAAATTAAAAGTAACCTTATCACACAGATTCCTTTCTGAGTGCTTCACTTTGAAAATGAGCAAAGGTTTGTCAGTGAAGTTTTGTCTGTAATTGGCAAGTGTCTTTCAAACACTGTTTATAATTTCTTTTCTATCGTCTGTACGAACAAGCAGACTTTGAATATTAACCCTGGGGCTGATTTCTCCTCATTTTACAACTTATGCTAAGTGGCTAGCCACCTAAAGGTAACGTTTTGTGTCAGATAAAAGATCATACAGAGTTTAGTGAGATTGAGAGTCCTTGGTGCCTTTTGGGCTTCAGTAAACCATTTCAAAACCACTGAAGTTTGTACTGATCAGCAGAGGACTTGTGCACTCAGATCTTCAACAATGGATACAGATCAGCAACTCTTCACTCCCCTAGTATAATGTTATAATAAAAACCTATTCATGCAAGTTTAATGATAGAATACAGTCAAAGACAACACCTCACAGACTCTTTAACTTGTGATGGGTGATTCCATTGCTGACTTTGTTTCACCTGCCGGTGTATTTCATGCATAAACGGGGTAAACTCAGAGTTAATGTAGAACCAGCCGACAGTTATCAGACATCACTTGGTGTTTCTTTCATAAACCTGAGTAAAAAGAGAGAAAAAACTTTCAAAAATCTGAACTCCTACACCAACACCCTCTATTGAAACTGTTAAGCGTGAAAACTCAGGGTTTCACTAATGAGGGCTTTATATCATATCTGCATTTTTTTGTGTGTGCGAAAAGTTTTCGAGGCTTGAGGGTTGAACTGAGTGTTAAGGATGTGCTTCAGATCTGATTGATGTGTTCCCTTGACATTCTTCAGCAGGTGTGAAAGAGTGACGCGCTGCTTCATCTGCTCCGGTTAGTCATGAATTATTCACTCAGGACGACTGTGGACTAATTTCTGTGTACAAAAGGCTTCAGCACAACCTGAAATAAAAATATGATGATTAACAGCCACTCTGTGTCTCCATGGTAACTGTAGTCAACAGCCAATGGGAGATGAGCCTGGTAGAGACATGGACGTGTGTGTGTCCACATGATCAACCTTTATCTGTTGGTTCAAACGTACTCAAGGAAAAAACATTTAACAATTTATGGGCTGATTTTATTGTATTATTGGTTGTTGACTAATTGTTAATCTTAAATTACAGTTAAAATACATTATTTCTGTTGAAGCATGACTGAGATTTTCCCCTTAGCTTAGATGGGATATCTGGCTTATCAAGTATTATAATAATTGTCCTTTTTTTACTCCACGATTTTCAACAATTACAGCTCCCATGAGTGTTTGACTCAAGTGAGCTGTTGAAATCTCAAGAGACTCAATCATTTCTAAACAGTGACAAATAATTACAAGTCTCCCTAAAATCAATTAGGCACAGCTACAAAAAAGTGTCAGAAGTGCATTTCTTTGGTTGATTAAAAAGATGGAAGAGGAGAGGAGAGGAGAGGAGAGGAGAGGAGAGGAGAGGAGAGGAGAGGAGAGGAGAGGAGAGGAGAGGAGAGGAGAGGAGAGGAGTAAGGATGAAAAATTGTTTTACATTACGGAAAACAGCAAATGTGTGCAGATTCCACAATGGAGCTGTGTGTGTTTAAAATCATGTGTGTGTCTACACTCATGTCTTCAGTGGATTATTTTTCCATCTTTTTAGAGCTACAGTGTTCCCCATGATGCACTACACTTTAATAATAGCAATACATTTATTTTGTATAGCGCTTTTCAAAGTACTCAAAGACACTTAACAGAATGCAAAACAGAAAGAAAAAGACACATTAAAAACAAAACACAATAACACAATGATTTAAGCATCAACAGTTAAAAGCTACTCTAAAAAAAAGATCAGTTTTGAGCTGAGATTTAAATGTGGAAAGGTTGAAGCAGTTGCAGATGTGTTTGGGTAAGAAGTTCCAGAGGGAAGGGGCAGCAGTTAGGGATGTTTGATACCAC